>NC_080089.1:9674700-10874700 GCF_950005125.1 Chionomys nivalis | reverse complement strand
TTCCCAAGTTTTCTCAGCCTTTCTGTGGATATAGTTGTCCACACGTTGGGGGCCATTATGTAGTAGGAGCTGCGGGCTGAGTTCCTACTGCCCAGCTCCCAGCCACCAGCTAGCTTTACCTGAAATAACAACACACAAATTGTATTCATTTAAACACTGCCTGGCTCATTAGCTCTAGCCCTTACTGGCTAATTCTCATATCCCGATCAACCCATCTCTAATAATCTGTGTAGCACCAGTCTTACCGGGAAAGATTCAGCATGTCTGACCTGGCAGCTTGCTTCATCGCATCTGCCCTGGAGAGCAGAAGCATGGCGTCTGAGCTCACTTCCTCTTCCTCCCAGCATTCTGTTCTGTTTACTCCACCTACCTATGTTCTAACCTATGAGGGCCAAGCAGTTTCTTTATTATTTAACCAATGACCTTCCTCCATCAATACCCATAGCCAAAGCCATTAATTACTGAACTAGATTGTATACTAGTTTACTATACTTGGAAATTTTATGTACATTGTTGTTTATATTTTCAGAACATCTTTTAAGGTCAAGGTGTCCTGTCTCATGTTGGCAAGAATAAATAAACTCAGTCTTGTCAGGTTTCTCAGCTTTCTGGGTATGGAAATGACTTTAACTTGGGTCTCTGAATTCCAAACCTGGGCCCCATTTTTCAGAATATTCAAATGGCAAAGAATGGTTTAAAATGAGTTGATTCAAATCAATTCACAGAAATAAAGAGAACACATTTTATGTTGTTTCCAAAGCCCCAAGCGAGGCATATGTAGATGTCAGTGGCCGAAGACAGACAGCACAGCAAGCAGTGGAGGAGCAGGGGCGCTTTGGAGCATGGCAGCTGTAGTTATGGGGGATGAACACTTTAGGAAATGAGACTTCCGGCTTGCCTAGTCTGTACTGAAACAGAAAATCAGAGGCGGAAACAAGGTGTTTGAGTGAGGAACAGGATGGCAAGTGTGGAAGAACTGTTTCATGGACCAGTTTGCCTGCTTTTCTGCTGCTATGGTCTGCAGTGACAAAAAGCAACACAGGGAGAAAGGGCTTTATTTCGTCTTATACTTTCAGGTAACTGCTTATTACTGACGGGAGTCTGGACAGAAACCCAAACCAGCCTCTGGAGGCAGAAACTGAAGCAGAAGCTATGGAGGGGTGCTGCTTATGGCTTGTTCAAATTAGCTTATTCATTGATTGTTTGTATTTTTTTTTTGTTTCTATTTGGTTGATTTCAGCTCTTAATTTGATTATTTCCTGCCTTCTAATCCTCCTAGATAAGTTTACTTCTTTTTGTTCTAGAGTTTTTAGGTGTCCTTTTACTCACGAGTGTGGGATTTTTCCTCTTCTTTATGTATCACCCTGCTTTCTTACAGAACTTGGGCCCTACCCAGGGATGGCATCACCCATAAAAGACTGTATACTCCCACATCAATTCCTAATTTTTTTAAAAAAGTATCACAGACCAATCTAAAGGAGGAATTTCTCAATCATGGTTCCCTTCTCTCAGATGACAATAGCTTGTGTCAAATTAACCAAAAGCAAACAAACCACACACACGCAACAACAACAAACAAACAGAAAATAAAACACCAAGAAAGCAGTATCAAAGATAGCAGCGATAAGAAGAAAGCCTAAAGCTCCAGCCAGCAATTGCAGTGGTCTCCAACTAAGGAGGGAGCTTCTATCGCCAGCTTTCTGGGCTGCCAATCACCCCACCACCTCCTCACACTGAGCACCAACATCCATAAAAATCAGCATCTCTAAACTCTATTTAGCACATGCAGCTTATTTTGCCTAATGCAGTGCTTAGTTGCAGGGAACTTCAAAGGGTTTATTTCTTCATAAATCCCTTTTGGGTTTAGAGCTTTAAATGTTTGTAAAGGCTTTTCACATACATTTGCATGTCTAGGCTTTGCATTTGATGAGATATGTGGTCTCTTATGGGTTACAAGGAAGACACAGAAATACTGTGGCATTGTGGACTGGCTGAATGTAGACTGATAGTTTCAAATCTGGACTTACCCAAAAGATATATTCTTTGAGGTAAAGAAAATGGGTAGTACATGTACATTATATATAACTTAAACTTTTTTAACAGACCTTAAGGAAAGTGACCCATTGATATTTTTTCATATAATTGACACTTTCTCAAGTTTTAATTCAGCATGTAATTTCTCTTTGGTCTTACAGAGACGAGGGGTAAACAAACCTGGCCTTGGGTTTACACTAGCCTGTCTGCCTCTGCCATCCAAGTGCTCAGATCACATGTGACTCTGTGTGTGTGCCAGTGTGCCAAGTTCTGTATACTTTTGTGAGTTTCTGTCACATCTGTAGCCAACTACTCCCTTAAGCTCCTAGTCTCTTTCCACAAACACTATCCAACATTGATAGACATCTGACTCTGTTTCCTTTTTCAGTCTACACACACAAAACTAATCCCCAGCCTCAGCTCCCTGACAGTGCAAACGTGAAAACTGATAATATGTAATTGATTGCTCCATGTGGAGTAGAGTGTTGTTTCCTCTAGAACAGGCTGCTTTTCACTGACTTTCCTCAGTTTGCATCTGCATTTGAGGAATTAAATTCAGATTCCTGTGGCCAAGATGATTAGAAGAGTGTAACTCCTCCCTTGGGGATCTATCTAAAATGTCACAACTAAAATTTTCCAGAAAGTTTCAAGCAAGCTTAGCCTTCTGAGAGATGAAATTTGCAATATATTGAAGAGCAATGTTGGCTTAAGGACGCTCTGTTGAAATAGAGGTGTAATTGTACTATCATGTTCTGCATCCCCACCTAATTGGACAGTACCATTCTCAGTAGAAGGGAAACTTTTATGTGACTATTTTTGCCCATCCAATTGGGAATACCCTAATGAATAACTTTGTGATTGGGAAAGATGCTTGCTGAGCATGCATCGTGGTAGAAGAAAAAATTAAATTGTTCTCAAATAAGTTTGATTTCACAAATGTAGCATGCTAAAAAGTAATTGAGCTTTTTGGTTTAAAATATTTGTTTCCCAAGCATGAGGAAACGAGTTTCCATCCCCAGCACCTATCTGAGTGCTGAGCAGGTATGGTGAGCCACATGCAATCCTAACACTGGAAATGCAGAACCCAGCAATCCTGCGTAAGATGGCTGGCTAGACTAGTTGAGTTCACATGTGAGACATCCTCAGGGTGCAGTGTGGAGAATAATGAATGAAGGCATCTGATATGTACACACACATATATATGTCTATATGCAGGAGAACACACATGCACAGAGGTTCATACTCACATACATAAACAAAAAATTCCCTATTTTTTCTGTTTTGTATCATTTTTGAGAATGTCAGACCCTTTTCTTAGAAATAGGAGATAATTCCCACACAGACACTCCACTTTTCCATTCCCGCCATCCCAACTCCTCTAGAAACTTCCAACACAAATGATTATTTTCATTATGTAATTGAACTAAAATAACAGTTTTGACCATTTTTTCCCATCGAAATAAACATTATTTTATCAAATATTTAGATGAGTCTGAAAATTTATTAATGTTTCATGTGGATTTTTTTCCTGGTGCTTTAGTGTGTGTGTATGTGTGTGTGTGTGTGTGTATCATATAAACTGGTGAGCTGGACTTTCATGTGTGCTCCCTGATGTGGGTGCCTTAAACCATACTGTGGTCCTCTGGGAGAGCTGCAAGATCTCTTAAGAAATGTGTCATTTTACCAGCCCTCGATCAATCTTCCTTCCTTCCTTCCTTCCTTCCTTCCTTCCTTCCTTCCTTCCTTCCTTCCTTCCTTCTTCCTTCCTTCCTTCTTTCCTTCCTTCCTTCTGTCCTTTTTCCCTCCCTTCTTCTTTCTTTTCTTCTTTTATTTCCCCTTTTTCTACAATTCTACAATGACTATGAACTGAATCTAGACCCTCATGCATGTAACTGTATGCACTCTACTACTGAGCTATAACCACAGTCCCCCACCCATTTCTAGCTTTATATTTTACTTATAGAATAATAGAAAGCCATCTAAATTAGCAAAAATCTAAAGAGCCCCCAAGAAATCTGTCACTTCCTCCTAAATTTTAAAAACAGTTGAATTATGCACTAATCTTAGAGATGTTTGGAAAAAATCTGATGATATACTTGATACCTTTTGCCTTGTTTCTGAGACTTTTCTGTGTCCAAACCACAACACAGTAACTGAAAGTAAGTTCAATGCAGGGACTCCTCAGAGTCTTCGTTTCTCACTTCAATCCTCTTTTCAGGCTTGTTTACACTTGCCTAACATAGTCTGTATGAATTGGGACACTGGATCTAGTGCTTGATTTCCTTGGTTGTAGCAAATTCATAATGATGGGATCAAAGCAATATTAAAATTAATATGTTTAACAATTACATGTCATTAATATAATTGATCTTGTGAAAACAGAAGTAAGGGATCAGTAAACTCCAAGTAACACACATAGGTTCTTAAATAAAGGGTTGGCAAAGAGGATAGTAGTGTATAGTGACAGAATGATCTTAGACTAAACCTCAACCAGAAGACACTTTACAAGTCAGGACTACACCTCTCTAATGAGCAAAGACCTTCGTTACATGTAATCATTATTCAGATATTCTTAAGACTAGGCATCCTGATCTCTACTGTCTAATTAACAAATAATCTGTAGCATTAATGTTATTAACTTCGTAGAAAACTATTTTCTTCTTCCAAAATTGTCAATCTGATTTTGAAAGCTGTAACTTAGGTATTTTAATATTTTCATTCCTGTTTAAACTTTATTGTCTCTCCCTTCATCCCTCCCTCCCTCTGTCCCTCCCTCTCTCCCTCCCTTCCTCTGTCTCTCTCAGTCTCTCTCTGTCTCTCTCTGTCTCTCTCTCCCCCCCGTGTACATGTGCATTCATGTAACTACATGCATTTTTCAACCATTTAAAAAATTATTCTTCTCTCATATATTACATTCCAAATGCAGTTTTCTTTCCCCATCTTCTCAGTCTTCCCCCTACCTCCCATCTCCTCCAGATCCACCCCATCCTGTCTCACCTCAAACAAGAGTAGACCTCCAAGAGAGAAAAGACCACGGAATAACAAGCTACTGTAAGACTAGGCAGATACCATCACATCAAAACTAGAAGAGACAATCCAGTAGGAGAAATGAGGTTCCACAAGGAGGTAAAAGAGTCAGAGATAGCCCCTGATCCCACTGTGGTATCCCATAGGAACACCAAGGTACTTAGACATAACACATATACAAAAGACCTGTGTCAGTCCCCTATAGGATCCTGGATCCCTGTGAACTCTGTCCAGGATAGTTGATTCTGTGGGCCATGTTGTTGTGGTGTCCAAGCAAGCCTCAAGTGGAGGAACTGGGATATCAACCCAGCCATAAAACCTTCAACCTAGAGCCTGAAGAGTGTTCTGGGAACAGAACTGAGCATAATCATCATCAGAGAGACTAGGGAGAGTTGATCTAGTAACTGACGGGAGCTATTGTTTTTAATAAAATCTCAATCATCTGATTTTCAAATAAAGACCCAGGAAACAGATGCTGGGGTGAAAGCCTGCGAGGTCAGAGATGGTGGCATGGTTGCTAGCACTAGTCTGGGGCTCTGAACTTGAAGTTTAAACCTGTCAGCTGAGGGAGGTGATATCACTTGGCCAATTTATTCTTTTTCCTGGGGCATATTCTCTTAATGATCCATTCTTTTTCTTAAGATGCTTCACTTGTCCAGTGGTCTCTGTATTTCTTGGTTGAATACTTTTATTCTTCTAGAAAGATAAAAGCAAAACTGTGCCCAACCCTAACTCTGGTAAGGTTCCTTTTTGTTAGGTTATAGCTTTCCTAGAGCAAAATGGTTTTTGGCAAAAGAATGAGTATTATCTTCCAATTTAAAAATGCTTTCGAAATTTTGAACCTACATATACCTTGGTATGTGTGGATAAATATACCTATATTCCCCTTTCTTCTTATATATAAATTCAAGGTTTAAGAGTATTTATTTTTAGATAATATAGGACATTTACTTTGAATTTCAGCCTGCCTTTTGAAAGTGGCTTTTAAATTAAAATCACTGTAATTTTGATGTGCCTGTCTCTGCCTTCCAGCACTAGAATTAAAAGTGTGAACCACTATCTGGCTATAGATTACTTATAATAGTTATTCTCTTAGGGTTGTCCTGGTTTAATTTGGTTCTCCATTTTCCATTATCTTTTTGGTGTTAAGGGTAAACTTTCAAATTTTTCAAATCTGTAATGTATCATTCTTTCTGATTTATTCTGAATTTGTTCCCATGCAAATACCAATATTCTAGTTTTAATTAAAAATGATAACAATTATTTTCATATATTTCTCTGTCTTGTCTGTAGGAGCTACTTAAAACTTGATGTCTTTGCTAAGTTTTTCTGGGATTTTCAATTTCCATTCATTCCTCCCATGATCAGATATCATTGCCAGTTAGTGGTTTCCATGTTGATGACCATATAAGTACACCATTGTGCATGCATATGCAGGACATTTTCCTTTTGTTTTCCTAGTTGTTTTTCTTATAGCCAGAAGTGCTGCACTGATTTTTGGTTCCTTCATCAGTATGGGCTCTTCCATCTCCTTGTCTACAGGCTGATGTTTTCCATTAATATTTGGTTCCATCTATGGTTGATGAGTCATCAGTAAACCATGCACTGTCCAAATATTATGACCATTTGGTTGGTTCCTAAAGTCCAATAGGTAGCTTTTTGGGCGGAGGGAGAGGTGAGTGGTTTAGGGATGGGGATCATGGGCAACTGAATCTATTTCCTCAGTATAAACAGGCATAGACTCTTTTGCTACCATATCCTGGTCATGAAGGAATTCAGATAGTTACCAGTGCCTGTAGGCATAGACTGTTATTACATTCCCAGTTGCTCAGACCCAAAAAACCACATAGAGACTATATTAATTACAACACTGCTTGACCAGTAGCTTGAGCATATTTCTAGTTAGCTCTTATATTTTAAATTAGACCATTTCTATTATTTTTTTATATTTTACCACAGGGCTCATAGTTTGTTACCTTTTGCTTCTTGGGTAACTACACGGTGTCTGCCTCCTTCAGCAGCTACATGGCGTCTCTCTGACTCTGCCTACTAAAGAGAGAAAGAGAGAGAGAGAGCCTGGTTATATTCTACACTGCTATAGGCTGAAGCAGCGCCTTTACTAACCAATGACAACAAAACATATTCATATTCATAGCATACAGAAGGAAATCCCACATCATTTCTACTTTTCTGTCTAAATAAAAAGTAAGGCCTGAACTTCAACACAGTAAAATTACATAGCATGGATCAAACAAGAGTTATACTTACAATGGTTAATCTCTTTGTATCTAGAAAGTTTCACATCTAATTTATTTTTTATCACAACAATGAAAAACTATAGCTCTTTATCTTCAACTCCACCAAAGGCCCCAGAAGTATTTAACATTACTGAAGTAAACAGGAAGTGTATTTTAAGCAATTTCCAAAACTCTAGAATTTACAGGGACATCTTGATGACTGGACGTCCAAGTCATCCAAAGTTCTTTATAACATTGGGGCATCCATTTTCACCCTACAGGCCCATAGTATCTGGTAGACTTTTCCATAAATCAGGAAATTTGAAGAACTGTTCTGTCTTGTAATAAAAAAGTTCATAGTTGCTTTCTTCTGTGTCCTGCAGAATGTCTGGCAGTTTCTTCTATGAGGCATAAACCCTAAAAGACAACCTCACCTTCTTTTGGCAAGTTTAATAGTCATTTCTCTGTGGTTCATGCATGTCCAGTTCACACAACATACCATCAAGCAGTCCAGACAAGAAAATTTCTTACCCAATATTTAGCAAGCTCCATATGGAGCTTCTTCAATGTTCATCATCCTTTTGAAGTAATTGATACTGCCAGAAGTAGACATGTCTCACTGTCAAAAAAGTCTAAGTTCTTAAAACACTTTAAATTCCATATTCTGTAGGTCTTTGAAGTATTGAAGATTATCTAACTTAAATATATCTCAATATATCTAGAAAACCTAACTAATATGAATACAAGTTTGACTATTATAGATGACTATCTATTAACCTGTATTTTTAAATGAGCTGCACAAACACAATACCATAAAAAAAGAGTATAAATACAGATGAACAATGAAGCAAATCCACCTTAAATTTGTATTAATAGACCAAGATCCACAGCAACGCAGTGCATTCATTTCTATATCATATCCATATTATTATTATTATTATTATTATTATTATTATTATTATTATTTTCTTTAAGAAATGAATGTGACCATGAATCACTTACAATAAAACCTCCTTAGATAAGAACAAACATTTATAAACAACCATTTGAGAGTTTGGTATAGTTTTCTCCAAACTATGTTCTTCTGTTTGTTTGGAGAAGTTTGGAGAAGTGTTTTGAGGGTTCATGGAGACCTTTCAGGTGGTCTTGTTCCATCAGACACATTATCCTGGAAGAAATTTACAGGTTCTCATCTTCTGTGGAAAAAAAAAAAGCAGAACCTCTTTTCCAAAGTAACATATTCTTAGATTCGAATTTTAAAGTCAAGATACCTTTAAAATATATATTTGGTTTATCTTAGTGGGCATTTCCTTAAGTGTATTTCAGCCATTTTAGATTCCTCTGTTGAAATTCTCTGTTTAGGTATGTCTCCATTTTTTATTGGATTATTTGTTCTTTTAATGACCAATTTCTTGAGTTCTTTGTATATTTTGGAAATCAAACCTCTGTCTGATTTGGGGTTTGTGAAGATTTTTTCCCACTCTGTATGTTGTCTATTTGTCATGTTGACCTTGTTCTTAGCTTTACAGAAAGACGCTTTTCAGTTTCAGGAGGTCACATTTGTTAATTTTTTCTTTCAGTGTCTGTGCTACTGGGGTTATATTTAGGAAGTAGTCTCCTGTGCCAATGTGTTAAAGTGTACAACCAATTTCTCATTTATGAGGGTCAGTATCGCTGGACTTGAATTTTGTGCATGGTGATAGATATGGATCTATTTTCATTCTTGTACATGGTTGATACCCAGTTATACCAGCACCAAGTGTTAAATATGCTTTCTTTTTTCCATTTGATATTTTTTGTTCTTTGTCAAAAATCAGGTATTTGAAAGTGTATGGATTAATATCTGAGATGTTGATTCAGTTCCATTGGTCCTCCTATTAGTTTTTAGGCCAATATCAGGCTGTTAACAGTACTGTAGCTCTGTGAAAGGATTTGAATTAAGGGATTGTGATGGCTCCAGAAATTCTTTTATTGTTTGTATGGGATTATTTTGGCTATCCTGTTTTTGTTTTGATTTGTTGGTTTTTTTTTTTTTTGTCATATGAAGTTGAGTACTGTTCTTTCGATGTCTGTGAAGAATTTTAACGGGATTTTGATGGCATTGCATTGAATCTGTAGATTGCTTTTGGTAAGAATGGCATTTTTACTATGATAATTCTACCCCTCCAAGACCATGGGATATTTCCACTTTCTGTGTCTTCTTTAATTTCTTTATTCAAAGAATTTAAGTTCGTGTCATACAAATCTTCCACTTGTTTGGTTAGAGTTACTCTGATATATTTTATTCTATTTGTGGCTATTATGAAGGTTGATGTTTCTCTGATTTCTTTCTCAGACCATTTCTTATTTGTGTACAGGAGGGCTACTAAATTTTTTGAGTTAATCTTGTGAAAGTGTTTATGAGTTGTAGAAGTTCCTTGGTAGAATTTTGGGGTTGCTTATGTAAACGATCATATCATTAGCAAATAATGAGAGTTTGACTTCTTCTTTTCTGATTTATATCCCCTTGATATATTTTTGTTGTTTTATTGCTCTATCTAGGACCTCAAAAACTATATTGAATAGATATGAAGAGAGAAGACAACCTTGTCTTGTTCCTGATTTCAGTGGGATAGTCATGATTTTTCATTTAGTTTGATGTTGGCTGTTATCTTGCTGTATGTTGCCTTTATTATGCTTAGTTACGTTCCTTGTATCCCTGTTCTCTCCAAGATCTTTCTCATGAAGGAATGTTGTATTTTGTCGAAAACTTTTTCAGTAACTAGAGATGATCATGTGATTTTTATTTTTCAGTTTGTTTATATGGTAGATTATGTTGACAGATTTTTGTATGTTGAACCATCCCTGCCTCTCTGGAATGAAGCCGATGTCATCATGGTGGATGATGGTTCTTCTGTGTTTTTGGATTTGCTTTGCCAGTATTTTATTTAGTATTTTTGCTTCAATGTTTATGGGTGAGATTTGTCTGTAATTCTCTTTCTTAGCAATGTCTTTATGTGGTTTGGATATCAGGGCAATTATAGCCTCATAAAAAGAGTTTTGCGGTGTTGCTTCTGTTTCTAACGTGTGGAACAATTTGAGAAATATTGGTACTAGTTCTTCTTTGAAAATCTTGTAGAATTTTGAGCTCAAACCATCTATTCCTGGGCATTTTTTTGGTTGGGGGACTTTTGATGACTGTTTCTATTTCTTCAGCAGTTATAGGTCTGTTTAATTTGCTTATCTGGTCTTGATTTAATTTTGGTAAGTTATATTTATCCAGAAAGTTGACAATTTCTTCTAAGTTTTCCAATTTTGTAGAGTACAGGTTTTCAAAATATGACCTGATGATTCTCTGTATTTCCATTGTATCTGTTGTTATGTCCCCATTTCCATTTCTGATTTTGTTAATTTGGATATTCTCTCTCTTCCTTTTAGTTAGTTTGGATAAAGGTTTATCTATTTTGCTGATTTTCTCAAAAAATCAACTCTGTCTCATTGATTGTTTGTATTGGTTTTTTTGTTTCTATTTTGTTGATTTCAGCTCTCAATTTTATTATTTCCTGCCAGCTAGTTCTCTTGGGTGAGTATGCTTCTTTTTGTTCTAAAGTTCTCATATGTTCTGTTAATTCATTAGTGTGGGATTTTTCCAACTTCTTCATGCAAGTAATTATTGCTATGAACTTTTCTCTTAATACTACTTTCATTGTGTCCCATAAATTTTGGTATGTTGTGTGGTCATTTTCATGAATAACAGGAAGTCTTTAATTTCTCCCTTTATTTCTTTTTGACTCATTGATGATTCAGGTGAACATTGTTTAATTTCCATGTGTTTGTGGGCTTTCTGGAGTTAGTATTGCTATTGAATAAGCCATGGTGGTCTGATAAGATACATGGGGTTGTTCCAATTTTATTGCATCTGTTGAGGTTTGTTTTGTTACTGAATATGTGGTCAATTTTTTGAGAAGGTTGCATGAGGTGCTGACAAGAAGATATATTCTTTTATGTTAGGTTGGAATACTCTATAGATGTCTGTTAAGTCCATTTGAGTCATAGCATCTGTTAATTCCCTTATTTCTCTGTTGATTTATTGTCTAACTGACATGTTTAGTGGTGAGAGGTAGAAGTCTCCCACTATTAGTGTGTAAGGTTTAATGTGTTATTTAAGCTATAGAAGTGTTTCTTTTATATATGAGGGTGTCCTTGTATTTGGGGCATAGATGTTCAGTATTGAGATATTCCTCTTGAAGATTTTTTCCTGTGACTAATATAAAATGTCCTTCTTTGTCTCTTTTGATTGATTTTAGTTTAAAGTCTATTTTGTTAGATATTAGGATAGCTACACCAGCTTGTTTCTTAGGTCCATTTGATTGAAATTTTTTTCTTTACCTTTTACTCTGAGATGATGTCTGTGTTTGAGTTTGAGGTATGTTTCTTGTATGCAGCAGGAGAATGGATTCTATTTTGGTATCCAGTCTGGTAGACTGTGTCTTTTTATAGGTGAGTTGAGTCCATTTATATTAAGGGATATTAATGACCAGTGATTGCTATTTCCTGTTAATTTAGTTTTCATTGTTGGTGATGCTAATTTGTGTGTTTTTCCCTTCTTTGGGATATACTGCTGTGAAATCATCAATTGTTTGTGGGGTTTTTTTTTTTTTTTTGATGTAGGCAACTTCCTTATTTGGAGTTTTCTTTTTAGTGTTTTGTGTAGGGCTGGGCTTTATGGCTAGGTATTGGGTAAATCTGATTTTGTCATGGAATATCTTGTTTTGTCTTTCTATGGTGATTGAAAGTTTTGCTTGTTATAGTAGTCTACACTGGCATCCATTGTCTCTTAATGTCTGCATAACACTTGACCATGACTCTCTGGCTTTCATTTTCTCCAATGAGAACTCAGGTGGAATTCTGATAGGTCTACCTTTATATGTTACTTGGCCTTTTTCCTTTGCAGCTCTTAATATTCTTTCTTTATTCTGTATGTTTAGTGTTTTGATTATTATGTGGTAAGGAGACTTTTTTGATTCAGTCTATTTGGTGTTCTATAACCTTATTGTATCTTCATAAGCATATCTTTCTTTAGGTTGGGAAAGATTTTTTCTATGATTTTGTTAAATATATTTCCTGTGCTTTTGAGTTGAACTTCTTCTCATTCTTCTATACCTATTATTCTTTGGTTTGGTCTTTTTATGGTGTCCCATATTTCCTGAATATTTTCAGTTAAACTTTTGCTAGATTTAATATTTTATTTGACTGATGATGAGTCTATTTCCTCTGTTGTATCATCAGCTTTTGAGATTCTCTCTTCCATCTCTTGTATTCTGCTGTTTATGTTTCCATTTGTTGTTCTTGATTGCTTTCTCATGATTTCTGTTTCTATAATTTCCTTAGCTTGTGTTTTCTTTATTGTCTCTATTTCAGTTTTCAAGTCTTGAATAGTTTCTTTTATTCCTTTTTTTTTTTGTCTTTTCCTCCATTCTTTGAGGGAATTTCTCATGTCCTCTTTAAGAGTCTCAAACATTCTCCTACAGTTATTTTATAGGTCAGTTTCTTCTGCTTCTTCTATATTTGGTTGTTCAAGTCTTGATGTTATAGGGTCTCTAGATTTTACTGCTGTCATGTTGTTCTTTGTGGTGTTGTGTGTGTTTTTACCTTGTCTATTCATCTTTTCCTTTAATTGTTTTGGTTGGGGCTGTCTGTGACTCTGGTAATTAATCTTTTAGGTCCAGTGGAATCCAGGCACAGATGGTTGTTCCTCATGGTATAGTCAGTGCCACGGTTCCAGTGACCCCAGTGGTCACTCTGTATTTCTTGAGGTGGCTCATCACTCCAGGGGTTTGCTATACTCCCATGGAGTTTGTTGTCTCAGACCTGCTCTGGTCTAGGTTGCCAGCTCAGACCTATTTCTGTAAGTGTTTGGATCTGCTCTTGCAGAGGTCCCCGGCTTGGGGTTTGTCCTGCAAACGTCTCTGGCTTCAATCATCTCCCTCAGAGGTCCCAGACTAATTCCCAGACCCACGGAGGTCCTGGCTCAGGCTTGGTTCCTCAGAGGTCCCAGACTCACACCCAGACCCACAAGGGTCCTGGCTCAGGTCTACTTCTGCAAAGCTCCCAGATTCATACCCCAACCCACAGAGGTCTCTGGCTTTGGCCCACTCATTCAGCAGTTGCTCCCCTGTACCTGCTCTCGTGAAGTTTGCTGTCTCAGGTCTACTGTGACCCTGGTCACTGGCTCAGTCCTTCCTCTGCAAATATCCCTTGTCTGGATCCACTTCTGCTCCAGGGGAATTCACCAGGCCCATTCTGGCCCAGTTGGATGATTCAGTCCTGCTCCTGTGGATCTCACTGTCTCAGGCCTGATCTGGCCTAGGTCACTGACTCAGTTCTACTCCTATGGAATTTATTGCCTCAGGCCCCCTTTGGTCCAGGTTGCTGGCTCAGTCCTGTTCCTATGGAGTTCCTGCCTCAGATGTGTTCTCTCTTTTATATAACTTTTGTTTAACCATACTATGTCTCATTGAGAGGTCTTTTATGTCTGAGTCTGTCTTTACTGTATATCTGTAAGCTTTTTCTGACCAGGAGCATTTTTGTTTTGTAAATGCTAAGCAGGCATAGCTAGGACTAACACAGCTTTGCCTGTTGGCTCTACCCTGTCCAACATGGCAGAGGTGTGTTTACCACCTCTGTGAACTATGTTCACTGCCCCAGCTCCAAAGATTTAGCAGGTCTTTGTCACCAGTAAGCAACTTGTAGTACTTTCCTCACAAACCCCATTTAAGTACTCCATATCAGGACCTTCTTCATGCCATTGCAAACTAGGAAGCTGTCTCTTAAAGAAGCTGTGCCTCTGTGTGGTGCCATTTGTAGGTGGGGAACTTGTTTTTCCTTGCCACCCAGACCCAAATAATCACATAGAAAATATAATTACAATACTACTTGGCCTATTAGTTCTGGTTTCTTATTAACTAACTCTTACATTTTAAATTAACCCATTTCTATTAATCTGTATATCTACTTGAGGCTGTGGGTTACTGGTAAAATTCTGGTTTCAGTCTCCTTTGCTTACTATATCCTTTTTTTTTTTGAGAAAAAAGCTCAAAAGTTAATGTCCAATATGGTTGGGCCACATGGCTTTGTATACCCTAGCATTCTAACATAGAATTAAGACATGTGGTATAATAAAACCCAGTTTTCATTTTATACCAGTAAGGCAAATATGCCTTTGGGAAATTTTCATTCTAAAATAATTTTATTTTTATTTTTATTTTTTATGCATAATCAAATGAAAGGCATTTTTAAAATCTTTGTAAGTTAAATTGTACTGAATGACCAAGCTGTTTTGTGAACCTCTCATTATTCAGGGTGTCTCTCCTATTCAAATCTAGCCTTTATCAATCTGGATAGTACCCACAGCTTTTCTTCTCCTGTGGAAACAAAAGCAAAATCTCTTCCCCAATGTAACACATATGCTGGTTTCAATTCTGAGTTTGACAGTATATATATATATATATATATATAATTATAAATTAGCCCAATTAGTATTTGTAGGAAATCATTATATAGATGTTATAGTGTTGAGCTTTAACACTTTCTTTATTGGTGGCTGCTTTTAGGCCATCAATGGTCTGAGGTTTGGGTATTTATTCACTATAAAAGTTTGTTTCCATTCCTGAAAAACTGTCCTTCTTAAGGCTAAATTGTAAGCTTTTGAAATACACAGAATTATTCAATTTAATAATTTTCTCTACCATCCAATGGCTCTCTGCAATTGTTGTTCTTTACTCATTAGGATTAAAGATTATAAAGCACTGCATAATCTATTTCTTGGGATCTTTGTTACACCCTTCTGGTTATTAATAATATCTTTGGATGTGGAGTTAGATCTTTCTATAACTGCTTATTCTGTAGCATTGTGTGGTATACCCATAATATGCTTTATGTTGTAATATACAAATGATTGCTTCATAATACTAGAGACATATGATGGAACATTTTCAGTCAATTTGTGCAAGTATCTTCATTAAAACCATAACTTCTAATAAATGTGTAATTACAGAATCAGCTTTTTTGTAACTTAAAGCAATTGCCCATTGAAATCCTGAATATGTATCTATGGTATGTTGCACACCCTTTAATTTTCCAGACTGCAAAATGAAACACATCCAATTGCTAAATATCATTTCTTTGGATACCTATTGGGTTAGTTCCTACAGGTTGTATAGGTTAGGTATATAGAACAAGTAGGATACGTCCTTATAATTTCCTTGGCTTGTTGTCAAGTGATAAAAAAATCTTTCTTGAAATCTTTGGGTGTTAACATGATACTCTGAGACTTCTGGCACATTTCCTATTAATAGCTAATCAATTTCATTACTACCTAGTGCTAGAGGGACTGGTAGACCCATATGGACTCTGATATGTGTTATATCTAATGATATCTACTTATAAATGATTTCCATTTCTGATTACTTGTTGAATAAATAGCAAGGTTAATTCTGAATCATCTGAAATAGGTTCTGCAGTTTCAGTATGTAAAACAACTCTTTTGAGAATCAATAATTATATTAAGAGAATTAGGAAAATCTAATAATACCATAAGAATGTCATATAGCTCTGATTTTTTAAACAGAATGTTAATGGCTATGAGACATTTTACTTATTATTTCTGACTTACAACCTGCCCTTACTGATTTATTTGCATCAGTATAGAATATAGGGGCTTCAAAAATTGATGCTGCCCTTACTATATGAGAAAGAATCCAATTAGTTTTTTTTTTAATAAATTGAGGACTATTGCTTTTGGAATATTTGTTGTTAATCTCTCAAAGAAATACAGAAACTTCTTTGTCAGTATTAACTTTTTTGTTCATAATGACAAGAACTTTAAGTCTTTGAAGAAAGAAATTGAGGAGGATACCAGAAAATGGAAGGATCTCCCTTGCTCTTGGATAGGGAGGATCAACATAGTAAAAATGGCAATTCTACCAAGGGCAATTTATAGATTCAATGCAATCCCCATTAAAATCCCATCAAAATTCTTCACAGATCTTGAGAGGACAATAATCAACTTTATATGGAGAAACAAAAAACCCAGGATAGCCAAAACAATCTTATATAATAAAGGATCGTCTGGAGGCATTACCATCCCTGACCTCAAACTCTATTACAGAGCCTCAGTATTGAAAACAGCTTGGTATTGGCATAAAAACAGAGAAGTCGATCAATGGAACCGAGTTGAAGACCCTGATTTTAACCCACAAACTTATGAACACCTAATTTTTGATAAAGGAGCTAAAAGTATTCAATGAACAAAAGAGAGCATCTTCAACAAATGGTGCTGGCAGAACTGGTTGTCAACGTGTAGAAGAATGAAAATAGATCCATATCTATCACCATGCACAAAACTCAAGTCCAAATGGATTAAAGACCTCAATATTAGTCTGAACACACTGAACCTGATAGAAGAAAAAGTGGGAAGTACTCTACAACATATGGGTACAGGAGATCACTTCCTACGTTTATCCCCAGCAGCACAGACATTAAGGACAACATTGAATAAATGGGACCTCCTGAAACTGAGTAGCTTCTGTAAAGCAAAGGACACTGTCACTAAGACAAAAAGGCAACCCACTGACTGGGAGAAGATCTTCACCAACCCTGCAACAGACAAAGGTCTGATCTCCAAAATATATAAAGAACTCAAGAAACTAGACTTTAAAATGCTAATGAACCCAATAAAAAAAATGGGGCACTGAACTGGACAGAGAATTCTCAACAGAAGAAATTCAAATGGCCAAAAGACACTTAAGGTCATGCTCAACCTCCTTAGCGATAAGGGAAATGCAAATTAAAACAACTTTGAGATACCATCTTACACCTGTCAGAATGGCTAAAATCAAAAACACCAATGATAGCCTTTGCTGGCGAGGTTGTGGAGAAAGAGGCACACTCATTCATTGCTGGTGGGAATGCAAACTTGTGCAACCACTTTGGAAATCAGTGTGGCGATTTCTCAGGAAATTTGGGATCAACCTACCCCAAGATCCAGTAATACCACTATTGGGAATATACCCAAGAGATACCCCATCAAATGACAAAAGTATCTGTTCAACTATGTTCATAGCAGCATTGTTTGTAATAGCCAAAACCTGGAAACAACCTAGATGCCCTTCAATGGAGGAATGGATGAAGAAAGTGTGGAATATATACATATTAGAGTACTACTCAGCAGTAAAAAACAATGACTTCTCGAATTTTGCGTGCAAATGGATGGAAATAGAAAACACTATCCTGAGTGAGGTATCCCAGACCCAAAAAGAGGAACATGGGATGTACTCACTCATAATCGGTTTCTAGCCATAAATAAAAGACATTAAGCATATAATTTGTGATTTTAGAGAAGTTAAATAAGAAAGTGAACCCAAAGAAAATCATATAGTCATCCGCATGGAGAGGGGAAGTAGACAAGATTGCAGGGCAAAAACTGGGAACTTGCGGGTGAGGTGGCATGGGGCAAAGGGGAAATGGGATGAGAAACATGAGAAGGGGAGGATGGGAGGAGCTCGGGGGATTGGGATGGTTGGGATATAGGAAGGGAGGATACGGGAGCAGCGAAGTATATATCCTATCTAAGGGAGCCATCTTAGGGTTGGCAAGAGACTTGACTCTTGAGTGGTTCGCAGGTGTCCAGGAATATGTCCCCAGCTGGTACCTTGGGCAACTAAGGAGAGGGAACCTGAAATGACCCTATCCTATACTGATGGATATCTTGCATATCACCTTAGAACCTTCATCTGGCGATGGATCGAGGTAGAGACAGAGTCTCAATTTGGAGCAACGGTCTGAGCTCTTAAGGTCCAAATGAGGAGCAGAAGGAGGGAGAACATGAACAAGGAAATCAGGACCACGAGGGATGCACCCACCCACTGTGACAGTGAAACTGATTTATTGTGAGCCCACCAAGGCCAGCTGGTCTGGGACTGAATAAGCATGGGTTGATTCTGGACTCTCTGAGCATGGCGGACAATGAAGGCAGATGAGAAGCCAAGGACAATGGCACTAGGTTTCGATCCTAATACATGAACTGGCTTTGTGGGAGCTTAGCCTGTTTAGACGCTCACCTTCCTGGACGTAGATAGAAGACCTTCGTCTTCCCGCAGGGCAGAGAATTTGGACTGCTCTTCAGTATAGAGAGGGAGGGGGATGGTGTGGGGGGAGGAGAAGAGGAGTGGGGATAGAAGAGGGGAGTGGGGGGAGGGGGCAATATTTGGGAGGAGGGGAGGGAAATGGGAAACGGGGAGCAGGTGGAAATTTTAATTAAAAAAGAATAAAAATAAATAAAAAGGAAAAAAAAGATACAATACAAATAATTATAAATTTTAGATCGAGGAAACTATTTACAAGTTATTTCTATAGATGTTGTACAAAATATTGATACAGGGTGGCACTGTTAAATATTCCTTGTGGAAGAATTTTACACCTTTTAAAATTTTGAACCTTTTTAAAATGTTGAACATTATTATAAGTATGAACTGTGAAGGCAAATTTTTCTTTATCCTGTTCTTATAAAGGTATAACAAAAAGCAGTGTTTTAAATAAAAGACTCTAATAGACCAATCCATAGGTAATAAAGAAAAGAAAGTTATTCCAAGTTGTAAAGAATCCATTGCCCAAATCACCTGATTTGTTGCTCATAAATCTGTTAGCATCCTCCATTTTCCAGACTTCTAAGCTGATCCTATCTAACGGTCCTAGTGTCTATAATTTTTCTAATGTCAGTGGCCATGGTTCCATTCACACAGGTTTGTCAGGTAACATTTTTAAAGTCAGGGCAGGTGATACCTGACTGTCTTTGATAATACCTTTTCATATTCTTTTCCAAAGCATTCTTTATTTTATTATCTGTTTATGAGATTGGAGGAATGTTAATCTACGTTTTCCACTGCTGTAGCAAATTGTATTCACATAAATTCATGGTTATATTAGCCACATATGACTTCAATTTTCCTGTTTGTCCTTCTAATCCCATACACTTGACCCACCTTGCCCCCCCCCCCTTTTAACCTAAGATAAACCTGAACATTCATCTCACAAAGAAGTCAAATTGGATGTCAAGATTTTGGTGAAATTATTGTTACATCTGCTCCTGTGTATACTAAACCTTCAATTTTGATGCCATCTATTTGTATTTTTAGCTTTTGTATTTTATCAAGTATAGAAATTTGCCAAAATACTTGTTTTTTGGTCTCTCCTGGATTTTTTATTTATCTACTAAAGCCATTCTGTATTTTATTGCATCCAGAGCAGTGCTTCTTTCAACAAAAGGTCTTGTATTGTTTAATTGCTCTCTGGATGAGTTACTTTGATGCTTAGTGAATGACTGAATCAAATTTGATATCATAGCCTGTGGGAGGCACATTAGGGCATTTCCCAAAGGCAAGGGTTAATTTGCCTGACCCTTGTTGATCTGCATTCATTACTTCAATGATGGCTTTGGCCACACCTTCTGCATAATCCATAAGACTAGATTTTTGGATTATCTGAAAAAAAATATTGTTTCTAGGAATGTCTTGCCTACAATCCATTTTAAAATGACCTTGCTTAGCACAATTAAAACATCTGACATTTTGAATCTTCTTAAAAGTTTTATAAATACTTCACCTATCAGAGTAGCATCCAATTTTATCTATATTTCTAATCCATTCATCTATTGGTGTCAATCTTGCCTTTAAAAGCCCATCACCCTTTTGCATTTTAATTAGCATTTTGAAAAGCCAAAGATTCGATTAACATTTATCTGACCTCTAAATCTGATGCTATTCTATTTACCACTAAAGTTAATCCATGTAAAAACTCAGTAGGCTTATTTTGGATCTTGTATAACTTTAGTAAATGAATCAGACCTCTTTCCTAATTCTTCAGACTTGTCCCAAGCATTTAACGCTACTAAACAGTACCTTGGTGCAATCTCAAATTCCAGCTGTCTTTACAACTCAGCTTATAGAACTTTCACCTAGAAACTGATCTTGAGGAATATTAATGCCTCAAGCCCAATCATTGCTCTATGACCCTAACTTCCTCTTTCCACCTTGTTGACCATTGTAACTGAGGACCACCTTCCAATATTTCTGTTTCAAATCTTTCCAGTTTTGGGGGGATAATTATTTTCTGAGTTGCCCAAGAATTATTATCTGCTTCACATGGGTTGAATGCATTCCATATGAAATGACCACTTCCTTAAATAACCTCAAATCTTATATTTCTATAGGATTACA
This sequence comes from Chionomys nivalis, assembly GCF_950005125.1. Taxonomy (NCBI): domain Eukaryota; kingdom Metazoa; phylum Chordata; class Mammalia; order Rodentia; family Cricetidae; genus Chionomys; species Chionomys nivalis. The sequence goes on along the minus strand of NC_080089.1, from coordinate 10,854,149 downwards.
TTTAATTTCTTGGTTACCGTGGAGGTGCCTATCATCTGCTGATAGTTCTTGTATAATAATGGAATAAACTAAGGATGGTATTTTGGGGGCAGGGACACAATCTTATCTTTCTTTATTAAAATATTGTTTCCACATCCTATGCAACCAAGATCCTTGGTAGAAAAGGCCTTTGTCTATTTCTGATGCTTGCTGAAGTCTGTTCCTGTGCATTATCAGTTTTTTATTTTAAATTTATTTTTTAAATAATATTTTCTCATTTTTCATATCTATCCTAGTTACTACTTCCTCCCCTCTTCCCACTCACTCGAAATTTCCCCCACCCCACCACTATCCACTTCTTGGAGAGGGTAAGCTTTCCCATGGGGAGTCAACAAAGTCTGACATATCACTTTGAGGCAGGACTAAGGCCCTCCCCCATATTTAATCTGGGCAAGTTATGTATCCCTCCAAAAAGAATGGACTCCAATAAACCAGTTTAAACACTATGGATAAATCCTTGTCCCACTGCTAGTGGCTACAATGATTTCCCCAGTCATACATATGTCACCCACATTCAGAAGGCCTAGCTTGGTCCTATGCAGTTTCCCATGCTGTTAATCCAGAGTCAGTGAGTTTCCATTAGCTCAGGTCAGCTGTTTCTGTGGATATCCCCATCATGTTATTTTTTTCTTTGAGTTTAATTAGAGTTTTATTGTTTAAGATCCTTGGTATTTTTTTCCTCCCCCAACTCCCCAAGCCCCACTTCCCTCCCCTTCCCTCTCCAGTCCAAAGAGCAGTCAGGGTTCCCTGCCCTGTGGGCAGTCCAAGGTCCTCCCCCCTCCATCCAGGTCTAGGAAGGTGAGCATCCAAACAGGCTAGGCTCCCACAAAGCCAGTACATGCAGTAGGATCAAAACCCAGTGCCATTGTCCTTGACTTCTCAGCAGCCCTCAGTGGCCACCATGTTCAGAGAGTCCGGTTTTATCCCATGCTTTTTCAGTCCCAGTCCAGCTGGCCTTAGTGAGCTCCCATTAGATCAGCCCCACAGTCCCATCATGTTCTTGACCCCTTTGCTCATATTGTTGCTCCTCCCTTCCTTTGACTGATCTCTTTAAGCTCAGCAGAGTGCTAAGCTATGAATCTTTGAAACTGCTTCCATCAGATGCTAGATGAAGCTTCTCTGATGACAATTAAAGTAGTCATCATTCTGATTACAGGGAAAGGGCAGTTCAGACATCTTTCCACTATTGCTTAGGGTCTTAGCTGGGGTCATTCTTGTGAATTCCTCTAATTGTCCTAGTGCCAGGTTTCATGCTAGCCCCATAATGGCTCCCACAATCAAGTATCTCTTTTGTTGCTCTCCCTCTCTGTTCTCCCATCCTATTTCATCATATTCTTTTCCTCCCTTTGCCTTTTCCCTCTCCTTCTTCTTCCACTTTACTGTATCCCCCAGCCACAGTACCAATTTTCTCAGGAGATCGTGTCTATTTTTTCTTCTCTCGGGGATGGGTCCATGTGTGTCTCTCTTATAGTTCTTCTTTCCAAGGTTCTCTGTTTTTTTTTTTTTTTGGTCTATAGGTTGGTTATCCTTTGCTTTACATCGCCACCACAGTTTTGTGCATGTAGATAGATGCGGATCTATTTGCATTGCTCTACATGTTGACATCCAGTTATGCCAACACCATTTGTTGAATATGATTCCTTTTTACCATTGTATAATTTTACCTTCTTTGTCAAAAATCAGGTGTTCATAAGTGTGTGGATTATTATTTGGGTCTTTGATTGGATTCCATTGGTCTACCTTTCTGTTTTTGTGCCAGTACCAGGCTGTTTTCATTACTATTGCTCTATAGTAGAGCTTGAAGTCAGAGATGGTCATTCTGAAGATGCCTCTGGAGATTGCTTTCACATACAATACTGTTTTTTGAAATCCTGTTTTTTTTTTTTCTCATATGAAGTTGATTATTGTTCTTTTAAGGTTGGTAAATAATTGTGTTGGCATTTTGATGTGGATTGCATTGAATTTGTAGATTGCTTTTGGTAAGATTGTTGTATTTTAAGGCTTTTCCAGGATGAGCTCCGGAACTTGCTAAGTGAGTCCAGGTACACTTCAATGATGCTGGTGTTGGTGGATACAGATGAAGCTTACTTCCATTAGTATCTTTGGTGTTCTAATTCTATTAGTTCTCTTAACTAGTGAAAAGGCCTTAGAAAGTCACGCTTTTGCTATTGACAGGCTAAAAATAAAAGATCTAACAGAAATCAGGGTAAAAGCTACATCATCTCGTATGTCAGTTTACCAATCAACAAACTAGTTTACTTCAGTTCTTTGAAGTAATTCGTGACCTGGGTTGTAAGCAGATATCTCTGGGATTGAAACCAGCCTAGTCTACAAAGCAAGTTCTAGGACAGCCAGAAAACAGAAAATCCTGTCTCAAAAGAAACAAAAACCAACAAAAAGTCATGGAATTCAAGGCAATGATGGACATCATTAACCCTTTTGAGATTATACCAAGCAATTTTTCCCGGTAATCATCCCTCAGTAGATTGAAGCATGTTTAGTTAGACTTAACTTGTATTCACATGCCCCTTTCTAGGCATAATGACAAGTCCCAAATTTAGATTGTATATACTGCCACTGGAAAATCTGATTTCTTTCATGGGAAATATTTCAAGAGAACAGTCCAGTTAGAAAATATCTCCAGTTTCAGAAATGGTGTGAATAACATCTCCACAAAGTTTATCCTGCTAGTATTTACAATGAAGTCCACATCTTTCGAGACTGAATAACAACTGCATCCCTTCTCTGCCACATCAAGGATTGTTTCCACACATGCTTTACTACATCTCTGTAAACACGTTGTTTACTTTATGGTTAGAAATATGTTTCAAAGTAACAATGCTTTCATTATTCCAAAATTATTTACTGATACTTTTTCTTTGCACACATTGTCCTGATTTGGATTTGGCTCAGGTGTCTGATTGGATCTAGGGTTATTAATAAAGAAAACCTGATTACCAGAGAAGTTTCTGCCTGAAGTAAAGCAATCAAATTAGTATTTCTCTTCTACTTGACTATTATTTCATAGTCTTTGTTTCTACCACTGAGTAATAGGAAGGTCATAAATTTTCTCACAGCATGAAATAATTAAAAACTATTAAATGGGCTGAGATGTAATGGTTCAAGTCCTTTGGGGAAGACCCTAACTGCATTTTCTTTCTGCTGTGCAACTCCTGCAGATGCTCATCTTTGTTCTCTCATAGCATTTTTTATGCTTTAAATCATAGCATAGCATACCATGAATTCAACATGGACATGACAATTATTTTCACGTTTTTTTTTTAAATAAAAGGCTCTAAACTCTGGTTTTTCTCTTATTACAAGACTAACAAAAGAGATACAACACACACTTGGTGAATAAAAGAATGAAAGAATGAATGTAAGTCAATCAATATGCCTAATTTTTGATAAATACAAAAATGCTAGATCAGTTCAATATTTAATGATCCTGGTCTAAAAAATACTTCGTATTGGCCAAATCATTTTTTCCACAGTGAAAAACTTCACAAATGATAACAAATTTAGTTATTTTTTTTCCATTAATATCACTCCATCCTTTCTATACTGGATATTGAAATGTACACTATCGTACAGTTAGGAATGAGAATGGGAGATTTCATATTAATGGTCATTGGAAGGAGCCCACAAAGTGTTCATGTCCTCCTTCTGTTTTCTGACATATACTAGAGACATCCTTTGACTGTGCTGGGATCCTTTGGTGACAAGCAGCCAGTATCCAAGGAGACGAATTCCCTGCTGGTGTCTGTCTGTATCACATCTGGAACCTGGGTGCTTCCAAAGTGAAATGTTGTTTTCTCCCTGATTTGCTGATTTTGCCATCTCTCCCTTCTCAGTCTTTTGGGTTCTCTCCTCATTCCCTGGTAGCTGGTGGTAGATGTCTTTCTAATCTTGGTCTCCAGTTTTCCCCAGTGTATCTGTTGTTTGTTTGTTTGTTTGTTTGTTTGCCCAGACTGTTCCTTTCACTCTAGGACCTCCATAAACCTTCAATCTCATTATCCTATCCCAGTTTTTGTACCCAGTTGTGGAATTCAACCTCACTAAGGGATAATGGGGGTAAATGAAGTGAATTAGTGTGAGTTTATCATGTTTTGCAAATGAGCATGTGGCATCCAATCATCATAGATTGATTCTCTGATAACAGTGGGCTACCCTACAGAGACATGGTATAAACGTGCATTACATAGCTTAGCCAGCAATTCCCTATGCTATATCAATGCTTCTTTACATAACACTGAATGGGGGAGATTATTTAGTTAATGAGGCCCAATAATTAACTAATTCTTCCAAGATTGCATAGAAATTAATAGTAATAACATAATTTCACCCAGTCACTTTTCCACTCCAAGTGGTAATACTCATTGCTTTATCTATTATTTGATAGTGACCAAACTCTCTAGATTTTATGTGCCTCAGTTTCTATTATCCTGCTAGATGATTTTCTCTGTCAAAGTATGCTAACTATGCAAATTGCTCTGAACTCTTAGGGAAAAGTAGAGAAAAAATAGAGCTGTAGGAGTGATAATTAGATGCCACGGTATTATTGGTGTTTTAAATGGAGTTGAAAGGTTCATGGAATAAAATTCTTATCATATTTTCATTAATATGGATTTTTAATACCCTTTGGAAGTTAACCTGAAAGGTGTATTCTTTCTTTTATAATGCTAAAAGAAACTTTATTCTCCTCAACTATGAAATTCTTTATGACAGAAAACGCTGAAGTCTCACAAAACTCAAAAGGTTATGTGTGACTTCAGCAAGACCGCTTGATCACTGGACATCCCTGTCTCTGGTTTAGCTCATTCAGATTACCATTGAGATTGAAAGCCTGCTCTTTGAGACATTCCACAGGGTAATGTATGCAAAGAATTGTGCCATAAGAACTTACTACAACCATGCCCAGTTCTAAATATCAAGTACAAACCTTTCAATGGGTTCCCAGAATTAAAAAAAAAAAAAACAATGGATCTAGAATCAGGATGAATTCATATTTGCACTTTCTATCATGCTTCCAGTTCAATGTGTGCAAGGGAGTTCACCACACAGATTATTCTTGCTTAGTTGCTGAAGTCACGTGCTTCAGCAGCATAAAAAGCTGTACCCTAGTTTGTAGAAGTGTAGCTGGAGTTTGTGTCTGAGTTTTCAATCACCTATTTGCTAAGCTCGTTTCAGAACTATATAAACAACATATACCTTATTCTTGCTATTAACATATTGACTCCTCCACTTATCTTCGAGACATATTAGAATATCCATGAGCCCTTTATTATTTCTTTGTATTCAGTGACCGTATAAAAATCTTCATAGTGAATGGCCTATTTGTTGCAGATATCCACTGTGGCTTATAAAGGACCCAGTGGTCCCAATTCAGTTCTTTGTTAAACAAACACATACTACCCATGCTCCTGAAATGTGATGGGATTTAGAAATGCTCAATGGAAATGAACTTGGAGGTGATTTCTTGCAATCTCCTTCCTTATTTTAGAGGTAAAGAAACTGACAATGAAGGAATTAAGGTTTTTGAAACATAACAAAGTTGACTGACAAAAGCCCTGCGTCTGGTCACAGATATTGTGGTTCTATTCCCATTGTCTGCCTCTCCTCTTTGATGACACTTTTCCTTCGCGTTTGTCATAAAAGATAGATGAGCTAGTTTTGCTCTGATTAAGGTCAAGCTAATAAATGGCAAAGAAAGATAGAAACCTGGACGGCACATTAAGCAACCATGTCTATGTTTGCAAACTCTGACCATCAGTGGCAACTTACTGTGATTCACATGCAATAGATGACAGTGTGTGTTGTAAAAGAGCAAAGAACAAGTGATCAACAAATTCTACATGCTTCCATAGTCAAAGCTTTTGTGTTATGAACAAGTGTTTTTTTTTGTGTGTGTGTGTGTGTGTTATGTTGGTTGTTGTTATTTAGATGTCATGTGCAAAAGCAATGGGGAAAAAAGTAGTACTAAGCTAAATGGAAGAATAAAGAGTCTATAAGCAGAAATTTAAAACTCAAAACAAAAACAAGAGGTAAGTTTGATTTGTCATGCCTGTAATCCAAACACTAAGGAAGCTAAGTCAGGAGTACCTATACCAGTTCAAAGCTTGTCTGGTTATATTATTATGTACAAATTTATTCCAAGCTAGCCTGTGTTTCTGCCAGGCAGCTCAAGGGAACTTTATGATGATGCTTTTTAAATACTGAAAGAGAACAGGGTGATTCTGAAATGAAACTTACATTATGTGCCCGCGAAGTGTCATGCTTCATTAGAGACATTATTCAGTGAGAATGTTAAGCCCAACTATGACGATCTTAATGGACTGTGAGAGATGCAAGTGAGTTTTAATTAAACCTAGCAGCAATTATTTAGCCCACACCTGAGACTAACCTGGAACTCGGACTGGACAATGATGCGAATGGGCTGTGATTTGGGCTGCTACCGTGTGATGGATGAGGATGTTTAGTGCAGAAGCAAGTCTGTAAGCAGCTTCTGGGAAATTTGTATTTGATCTATACACTGTGGACCCTGTAAACCAGGACCGCAGCCTAAGAAAGAATTTGTAAGTTCTAACAGCTGAATCATGGTGATTACAAGAAGTAAAATCCTGACTACAAACTCTTAAAGCTACAGGAAGAGAGGAACATGTTTTCCTGGGTAGACAGCACACTGATCACTTGCTTTGCATAATTTCTTTGAACAAACATTGCTTATTCACGTTAAAAATGCACTGAAATCCATTATCATGAATTACTGTTCCATCAGTCATGTTTATTATATCCAAAGGATTTAAGAGTCATTTATGAAAAAATCAGCCTATTTGACTTAGCTGTGACCACTGCTTCCAGCATTATTATTTTTCAAGAACATACAGTAAGGAGTCTTGCTGGACTAGAGCTGAGTATAAAACTGTTTGCCCTCAGTCATTTTGTTTCTGCTGTAGGAACTACTGCCATTGGGTTTCAGGTCATTACTATGAATTGTAATAGTGAGTTCTTCCTGCAGCCTTGTGCTGCGGATCTTACCCTTGATTCAATGGACACTACCTGAGAGATTCAGGGAACTGCCAACCACATTATACAGCCTCCAATAAACTACTCCTATCTCATCTTGTTCATCACAGTTGATCACAGTCCTTGCTCTAACTGGTGATCAAAAACAGCTGAGTTTATCACCACTGTGCTGACTCTGTATGGTGCCAACAGAAACCTATCAGATAAGCTCAAACTGGCATCATTTAGCCAAAGCAGTGGACAGCCACCTGACCTGACACAAGGCCTATAGACTCTGATCTAGCTAATCTGACATCAGGGCTGTCAAACAGAAAAGCATAATGCATCCATCCTTGCATGTGACTTCAATTACAAACTGACTATACATGGATCATACTCATGATGGTGATGCTTTATATTTTATGTTTGAGCTTTTCATCATTATAACAAAAATAAGTCTGGGAGCTTCAAATCACTATATCATTTGTGAAATGTGATGCTGTTAGGAAGTGGGGAATGTCATTGGAATTCTTTGGGCTGCCAAAGAGCTCCCAATTAAAGACATGAGAATTATTGTTAATTATGAATGCTTGGTCTTATCTTAGGCTTGTCTCACTAGCTCTTTTCAGTTAATTTAACCTATTTCTATTCCTCTATGTCTTGCTTGAGGACTTTTTACCTTTCATTCTGGGTATTATACTTTTCTGTTTCCTTCATGTCTGACTGGCTGGCCCCTCACATCTTCTTCTTGTCTCCTTTTCTTTCTTTCTCTGGAGCCTAAATTTCTCTTTCTACTTACTCTGCCTTTCAGGAAGTCAAGCCTATACCTTCTTCTTTTCTATTGACTGTTCAGTTTCTTATTAAACCAAACAGGTGCCTTAGGCAGGAAATATAAAACAGCATCATATCTTTACATAATTAAACAAATGCAATGCATCTTTATATAGTTAAACAAATATCTTCAACATGAAAAATAATACATCTTTGCATAATTAAACAAATATTCTCCAGTGTAAACAAATAAACACATCTTTGCATTGAAACATTCTACCAAAAGAGAGGGGAAATTTGCTATAGTTTGAAGACCAAGCAGGCAACATGGAAATTTAGCTGGAGAGTGCATACTGTCTTTAGTAACTTATCCAAGATCATTCTTTCTGTCCTAGCAGTGAGATTTCCTGAGAAAATGTGGAAACAATTTTGGAGGAAGGAGTCTCTTCAGGGATTGACTGAACTGATAAATGTTCCTTGATAAAATGTTTGTAGATTTTACGAGAAAAAAAATAGTGAAGAATTTTGTTATTTAAAAAGTAATCAGTCAAAATATATCTTATCTGTCAATGTTGCTCATTATAAATGAAACTGGACTTAAGTTTTTATGTGGAATGCTGGGAAAGCTGGGATAAAGTATTTTCTTTTATTGGTGTAGATGGACATTATTTGAAGAAATAATCAGGGAGTCAACAGCTTGAATTAGCTTTCTTTCAGCATAGACATACTTAGAAAGGGTGAGATGAGTGGGTGGTTGTAGGTGCCTTCTGAAAAGCCTAACAAGATACATTTTGTCCCCAAGGCCCACTGGGTTACAAGAGAGAGTCAACTCCCACAGATCTCCTCTGACTTCCACATGTGTGCAGTGTCTTGTGTGATCATGAACACAACATGCAGTGCACACACACAAAGGATAGATAGATAGATAGATAGATAGATAGATAGATAGATAGATAGATAGATAGATGATAGATAGATAGATACATAGATAGATAGGCATAATTGATAGATGATAGATCATAGATAGAGATAGACAGATAGACATGATTGATAGATAGATGATAGACAGATGATAGATAGATAGATGATAGATAGATATATAGATAGATGATAGATAGATACATAGATAGATACATAGATAGATAGATAGATAGATAGATAGATAGATAGATAGATGATAGATAGATACATAGATAGGCATAATTGATAGATGATAGATCATAGATAGATAGAGATAGACAGATAGACATGATTGATAGATAGATAGATGATAGACAGATGATAGATAGATGATAGATAGATACATAGATAGATGATAGATAGATACATAGATAGATAGATAGATAGATAGATAGATAGATAGATAGATAGACATAGATAGATAAGGCATAGTAGTTAAGATCACTTATTGCTGTAGCAGAAGACCTGGGTTCACACTGTATGATTTGCAACCTATAACTCCTGTTCTAGATCTGATGCCCTCATCTGGCCTCTTTGGATACGAACATGCATGTGGCACACATACATCCATGCAGGCTTTCATACATTCACATAGAATAAAAATAGCTATGTTATAATCTCAGAAAATAAAATATTCTAGATTATTACCTTATTAATTTTTTCTATGCATTTGATTGGTATCAAAATAACATAATGTTTATTCATGAAGCATTTCCTAAACTTTCAATTAAAATGGAATGGATCCAAAAAGAAAATTAGTTACATAAAAAATAATATGTTCCCCTTACTATGAAAAAGTGCTGTATGCTCATAGGTTTTGTGATGTTTATGTAAAATTAAAATAATTTGAAAATACAATAATCTTTTTTTTAAAAATAGCATCCTATGTATGGTCTTCATTCTCAACATATGTTAACTAGAAATAAGGTAATTTTGCAAAAATTAAGATGTTGCTGGAAGCTCCCTATGCTGATTCATGAGAGGCTCATGGGTTACAGAAAAAAAAAAAGAGCTCACACTTATTCTAAGTTAGCTTGTATCTTTCAAATCACTGGGAAAAGTAGATGATTGGTGACATTTCTATCACGTGTGGTTCTGCTTCTGTTCCTTGTTTTACAATGGCATACAAAGTAGCTTAGCCAGCACCACACCACAGAGCAGCACCGCCTGGCTCCCAGCAATAGCCTTCGACTCACAGGTGGTAATGTGAACTTTGAAGGACCACTCCAGCATCACAAATCAGAAGGAACCATTGCAAAAAGCAAAAGGTCTGAGACAAAAACTTCGGGATTTGTAATCATCCTTTAAAGAGATGTGTGTTTGGTGCAGAACACAAAGTCGATATGAACTCTTTTAAGAAACCCACAACAAAGAGAAAATAAGAATCAAAATACTACCCATTGTGTTCAGAGGAGAAGCCAAGGACAATGGCACTAGGTTTCGATCCTACTGCATGAACTGGCTTTGTGGGAGCCTAGCCTGTTTGGATGCCCACCTTCCTGGACCTGGATGGAGTGGGGAGGACCTTGGACTCCCCACAGGGCAGGGAATCCGGACTGCTCTTCAGACTGGAGAGGGAGGGGGAATGAAGTGGGGGGAGGGGAAGAGGAGGGGGGAGAGGAGGAGAGAAGTGGGGTTAGGGGGAGAGGAGTGGGAAGGGGGAGAGGAGTGGGTGGAGGGGGAGGGAAATGGGAGGCGGGGAGGAGGCAGAAATTTTTTCAACAAAAAAATAAATTAAAAAAAAATAATAAAAAATAAAAATGTAATGTATAATTAAAACTTAAAAAAAATACTACGCACTTTGGTCAGATATTTGGAAAGGAAGCCAATACAAATGTAACAATAAAATCTTTCTGGTGACTAGTTAGAATAACCTGGCCACAGTTGAAGAGGAAAAGGAAGGGATAACACTGAAAACCAACTAGTCCAAGGTAATTTGTTATGACTTTCCCAAGTCTCACAGAAGCTGTCCCAAGGGAGCAGGAAGCAGTGTCCTAGCAGCCTGAGGAGGAAGTCAACCTCTAGACAGCGCTCAGCTGAGGAGGAACCAGTGTTTCGAAGTTCTTAAAAACGCGAGAAGTAAAAGTGCCCCCCGAAGGAAAGCAGCTGAGCCTGCAGCAAGAGCAGCAGCAGCAGAAGAGGAGGAGGACGAGGAGGACGAAGTTGAGGAGGAGGAGGACAACGACGAGGACAAGGGCGAGAAGGGGGAGGAGGAGGAGGTCGAGGAAGAGGACAAGGGCGGGGGGCGAGGAGGAGGACAAGGACGACGACAACGGCGAGTGCGAGGGCAAGGGCGAGAACGAGGACGAGGAGAAGTTATACACAACAACTCGGTGTATAAGGCACTTGAAGCACAAGCATAAAGACCTGAACATGGATCCCAGGACCCACTTAAAGCCTGTGTGGTCATGGGTGACTGTAATGTTAATATTCTGTTACAGAGTAAGGAATGCAGAAAAGAGAATCACTAGACATTCCCTAGACAGCTAACTTAACAAATGCAGTGTGAACAACAAAGAGATCTATCTGCTCAGAGGAGGCAAGAAGGTGAAGACCATGGCCTGAGGTCATCCTCTCTCCATTGCACCTATACTAACATACACACATCTGCACTCAAACACAAGGACACGCGCATGCACATCACACGCATGGATGTGTGTGCATGGGCACACACACACCTTTAAAAAGAAACAAACAGGGAATATGCAAGGGTTAAATATATATTAGTATGGAAAAAAAAGTGTTGAGAGCAAAAATGTGTAAGATTTAGAAAGAAATGACAAGCAATAATTACTTAATTGATATCCAGGTATCCATGGGCAAAACACAAATTAATAAATGATAATTTGTAAATTAATAAAGTAGGCAATCCTCTAAATATTGAAGAATGAATAAAAATAGATAATGAGAAAATGACTAATTACAAATTTAATATAAAATTAAAGCAGAAGGACAAATTGGTCAGTTCACTAAATTCTCCAGAAAATTAAAATTTTCCAAAACTTAATCAAGGATAGATGTAGGCTTTGACAAAACTTTCAACATTAAAAATTAATTGTTAATTTCAAGAATCCCATGAATAAAATATCAAGCCATTTTTACTTTAGATCAGTTCTACAAATTCTGCAAGACAGTGGTCAGGAAGAAATAGGGCTTACATTTTTTAAAAAATATATAAATATTCTTATATAAAATAGTATATAATGATCTTAATAATTAAATATAAAAATTAAAATTAAAATGCTTAATAATGCATGCATACAAATAGTGTTACCTTGAGAGAGGACATATTACATCCATTTAAAATATTAATCCAACACAGGGTTTACTTGTAAGCCAAAATTAATTTAACAACATCTAGTAGTTGACTAGTGTTAATCAGTGAAAGAACTTCTGCATATTAAAACATGGGCAGTGGTGGCGCACGCCTTTAATCCCAGCACTCGGGAGGCAGAGGCAGGCGGATCTCTGTGAGTTCGAGACCAGCCTGGTCTACAAGAGCTAGTTCCAGGACAGGCTCCAAAACCACAGAGAAACCCTGTCTCAAAAAACCAAAAATAAAATAAAATAAAATAAAACATGCAAAAGTAAATTCTTACATATTTACAGTAATTGATTAAACTTAGTCAATAAATCTTTATAAGTATTCACCTAACATGGAAAGTATATGGTTGTTATGTGATTACTGCTGACTGGCTAGAGAAGTTAAGGCAGATGGGGGAAGGGCCAGGGTTTTGCTCCAGTATGGAAGGCCTAGAGAGTGGGTTGCCCTACTGGGTTGGTTTTTAAGTATTTTCCTTAAACGACTGGCCTCTCTACCGATGCAATAATTCCAACCAGACCAAATTAGAACGAATTGGGAGATGCCCATGTTTAATGGCTGCCAAGACTCCTGGGTGCCCTCCATCTCAGAAAAACCCAGAGAGAAAAATAGAAAACCAAAATACCACAGGAAACTGGGAGACCATGTGTTCATTCTCTGGGGGACAGTTTAAATAGCTCAGGGGAGTGGTCTTGACCTTCCCTGGAAAAGGGTCACCGTTGGGCGGGCTTTCTTCACCCTCCCTGGTGAAGGGGTCACCATTTGGCAGACTTTCTGGGAAGTAGAGTTTGGACTGAGGCAACTCCCAGGAGAGGGAGCTTATGCCTGAAGTTGGGGTAAAGCCCCCAGCTAAAAAGTGGGTAATCTCTCACCTTTTGGCCCCTCTGTGTAGGTGTAGTCTGTGTCTCAGAGTTCCTCTGAGGTCATGGGGGATAGGATGGTATGGGGACAGAGTGGGACTTGTAGACTTGTATCTTGCAGGGTCCAATTGATGTGGTAGGGGTGTCACATGTGATTACATATAGCTTACAACTTCATAATTAGATTCACATTAATTCTATATTACACACCATTTTATGTGGGATAATGTGGCCAGTCCTTTTGAAAGCATGATATTAATTGCTGGACTGGTATAAGTTCTTGAAAATTCTTATATCATTAGCGGTAAAATTATGGGGAAAACAGTATCTCAAGAAATGTGTAAAAATGTTCACAGCGGTGTTGATTTTCTTATTTTTTAAGAGAAAATCTAGTAATGATGCAAATAAATGTTCATCCACAGAAAGCTGGATAAATAGGACAGAGGATTGATAAAAATGGGAGAGTTTACAGTAGTGAAACCTAAGGAGCCCAAGCACATATGGTAGAATGAAATCCTTGCAAACAGCATTTGCAGAATATCACTTTTATAAGATTAAACTCAAAAACACATCCTGTGATAAGCATATACAAGGGGAAAAACAAAGAATGAAACGAATAATCAACAGAACACTCAAAATTCAGACCAAATGTAAGGAAGGCAGGAACAGAGAGAGAATGGAAGAAGCTGAAATGGAAATCCCAACCACAGCACAGAAGTCCTGTTTTTAAATACTGTAGTGAGCTCATGGGCATTCGTTTAAGCTTTCAGAACTCATGTGACACAAACTCGAGTGGTTATATCATATATTACATTGTTGATACACAATTGAAAATCATGAAATATATTAATTACTTTAGGCATCAAAATGAACCTGACATTCATCATCACGTTTTTTCATGTAATCCTCACTAGAACCATCCGTGGCATTCTCCAAGGCTCTCACCATACATTTGACCAATGATATGACTTTTGATTAAGAGACCATTCTTCATGCAGGTTGGCAGTTAGAGCCATTTGCACACATGTGGATTGAGATTTATTACCGTCAAGAACCATTATTCCAACAGTGTGGAAATATTAAACAATAATTAAGAACACAGTCAAACAAACCCTATTGGAAACTCAGTTTGTATCTCATGAGTCCAGTGCCCTGGGCATGCTGTTGATTGTCTTGGGGGCCTAGTTCTTCCCTCTATAGAATGAGTATCACAGAAGCTACTTCCTCAGCTTGCCTCAGGGTCTGAGAAACATACATGTTCCTTAGATCTTAATCATTATCTATGATTCATGACTCAGCCTGTCACAAGATGCAGTTGGTGCTGATGCTTCAATTTTTCTGAATAGCTAAAGAGAAGGGAGCACAGATGCAATGTTTGGGTATTTATTTTCAATTAACACCACTTGACATGGTTGGAATATTGATTCTGCTCTAAGAATGTTAACTTAAATGACTTGAAAGAGCACAGAGACTCCCTTTAAAGAAACAATCGACAGGCAGCTGACAACAACAAGCTGCCTAATGAGCCCATGGCCCTGGAGACAATATGTTACAGTGCTTTGGAGGAAACATCTGGAACAAAGGGAAAGAACATGGGATTATTATTATTATTCTAAGTGAAAAATTAAAAGCTGTTGCACATTTGGCTTTTAGAATATCCCAGGAAAGAATCTGAGAAAGCTAGAAAAAATGCTCAGAGGACATTAGCTTTAGTGGTTCCGTCTGCCAGAGTGACAATAGACGATAACCTGCAGTAAAGTTGAGCATCCGCTCTTTAGAGTCAGGTAGCCCAGAGTTTGACTCCAGCCTCTTTACCCTGTGTCTGTGTGGCTCAGGAGGAAGTGTAATTGCTCTAAGCATGCACTCTAGAACTTACTAAATGTGGAAGTTAATGTTGTAGTTTGTTAGAAGGTTAATTCATATAAATGCTTAACAATGTGCAAGCAGGCATCAGAGACACTACTGAGATAACCCACATTGTTGTTTTCACCATCATTGGTATCAACATACACTGGTTTCTATAACGTTAAAAAGACCGGTCTGCAGATGGTGGTCACCAATTGATCAAAGAACATCCAGGAGCAAAACAATGCATGGTGGAATCATAATCTAAATGACAAAATAAATATATGTGATCCCATACTAATAATAAGTGATGCAAAAATTTCTAAATGTAGAAAGTAAAGTTTTCCATGCAGAATTCCACATAACTTACAAAATTCTATGCTTGATTCACTGTTGATACATTGGGGATTCCCAATGTAAGCAATAGTTCCCAATGTAAGTACAATAGTGTTACTTAACTATACCATCATGTACCAAGACATTTTGCAGTATGCTAAAGTACCATATGCAATTATTCAGCAACTCGCAACTTAAAACACATGTCATCATTGCTGCTAGATAAAAGTAATGAAAGGATTCAGATTCAAAAAAAAGTTTTGAAATTTCTCATCTCTCTGGGTAGCCAGGACAACTGAGCAATAAGAAAATATATACTTTAAAAGATAATATCTCACTAACGTATTTCTTTACTGAGCAAAAATGTATTATGCCCATTTGCATAATGTATATAAATTTAGACACACTTATATCGAAAGAAAAGTATTTTCCATACTAATGCCCTGATAATCTTGGCAGGACATAGTGGTCAGAACACAGTGAAATAAGACAGGCAACAGATTCTTCTTGTTTCATAAATAGTGTGAACATGATTGTCTGCACTAGGATTATAGTATGTCACAGTATATTTTGATTTAAAAAGTTTATTCTGTCCATTCCTACACCTTGTATTGTGAAACATTGTATTTTTCATATGCATTTAAATAGAAAGCATGTCTTCATGAATGTCTGCATACATTATGAAATTTTTAATCTACTTAACCACAGCAGACAATATTCTGTGTACTTTTTAAAAATTATATTTAATCAAGCTTTGCATAATATATTCCTTTTGGGTTGAAGATGGAGAGAGAGCATTCTACTTTGTTCTGTGGAGTTTGTACAGCTATTACCATTACCTGGCTAGAGTTTTGTCTTGGAGAGGGCTGCAGATATCCTGCCAGCTGGTGTCATTGTGTTATTAAACAGTGGGAAGGAAGAGTTATTACTTCTTGCTTCTGTTTCCACAGTAATTATCATAGCTGCCATTACCACTTTCCACCTATCAGAAGGGCAAGAGTAGATTGTTCTAGGTTCTGAGTGTAGTCCTTATGGTTTTATATTTTATAATTGAAAAAATTCAGCAGGGAACTTCTTGGTGTATTCATGATGAATGAATGTTCTTTCCTGTCATCTAAGGTCTTAGACTCTGAAGTACCCATCATCAAGCGTCAGAGTTCAGGGCTGGGGAGACAGCTCAGTTGGTAAAGTGCTTGCCTGGGAAAATGATAACCTAAGTTGTATCCTTAATGCCAATGTGAAAAACCACATTTAGTGGCATTTCTCAGATGGCAGGGATAGGATGGTCCTTAGGGTTCATCTGACAGCAAGTCCAGCCTAACTTGCAATCCTGAGACTCTAATGAGAGACCCCTCTGTCAAAAACAGTGTGGAGATGTTCCCCTTACTAGACCTGGAAGGAGGTGGGAGACTTGGACTTCCCACAAGACAGGGAACCCTGACTGCTCTTTGGGCTGTTGAGGGAGTGGGAGTTGATTGGGGGAGGGGGAGAGAAATGGGAGGTGGTGGCAGAGAGGAGGCAGAAATCTATAATAAACAAACAAACAAATAAATAAATAAATAAAATGAACTGACCAATACCTCAGTTCTCAATACAAACTATTAAAAGATAATATAGGCTCATGTGAAAGGGAATTACAACAAATATAACATAAGTGGACAGAGATGTTTGTCTGAATAAAACTAAAAGATCACTTAGTTTTGAAATTTTCAATGATTCCAAAATGCTTCCACTTTTGCTGTGACTCATACACTGAATGACAAACACAACGATGTTATAGTTACTCAGGAGAAAGAATGTCAACAATTTTGGAACCAGAGATGAAAAATAGAAAATACGGTAATAACAAAACATACAGTTCTCGAAGTCCTAAACTAAGAGAAGCAGTAATGATTTAAAGGTCAGTTAAACCCCTCCATTATAATAGAAGAAAAATTAAATTTGCTTATCCTACATTAATAATAAAAGTATAAACATATTTCTTCACATCAATATAAGACAGTTTGGAAAAGAGAAATAGATGTGTGAAAGATACATGAGATAGATATAGCTCTGTATACATTTATATTGTGACAGAGTTGAGATGAAAAAAATACTTAGGATATACACAAAACTTATCACATGTTATGGAGTAAAACTGCATACATTGGCACATAAAGCCATATTAAATTAGCTACTAAAATTGGAAGTAGTTCAAATATATATATGTGTGTGTGTGTGTGTGTGTGTGTGTGTGTGTTTATATGTCTTTTTATATATCCGAAGATATATTTGTGAGTAATTATATTTGTAACCAAATATATTTTTACATAGATGAAGAATCATAAAAATTACATATATAAAAATATGTAAGTGTGCTCCTGACCAAGAATAAAATACACCTGATCTAGCTAATAGTAACACTAGAAAAAGCATGAATAAAGCAACATTCATTCACTGAGTTTTCCTCAGAGGCTGTGTTGCTAATGGGACTCTCAGATCAGCAATCAACTGTGCAGGTGTAGCACCACCATGTTGAAGCTTTGTGGAAATGTTATCATTTAACAAGGAAACATATATACTTACATATAGCTAAAGGCACAGAGATTTCAGAGGGGAGAGATGTGAAAGAGAGAGAGAGCAGAGTTATGTCTGTATGCATCATATTATAGAAGAAAAGATCACTTTAACTAAAGTTCACTCTAAACAAGTAGCTTTTAATCTAAACTAAATTAAAAATTTGGGAAATACCTAGAGGTGCAGAACAGCGTGAGCACGCTCTGCAGTCTTATGGTGAGCCACAGCACAGAGGAGTGTGAAGGTGTTGAAGGAGGGCGGCTTTCATTAATCAAGATCTAGTCAGCAGAAGAAATGTAAAATGTGTGACCTTGTATAGGGCATGATAAAGTACCTGAAACAAATACCACTGGAGTAGAAATGTGCTGAACCAAGGATCTTTGCGCTAATTAGCATCATTTATTGTTTTTGGTTGTAGGACAGGGTTTACTCTGTAGACCACGCTGACCTCAAACTCACAGAGCTCTGCTTAACCCTTCTCCCAAGTGCTGGAATTAAAGTCATGTACCACCTCATGACATGTCACAAGTTTTGTTTTCTTAACTCTTAAGAAATTAAAAGAATAATATTGTTAGAATCTATTAAAATATAAAACAGAAAAGCTACTTTAAGACTTGACTTGCTTTTCAAATACTGAAATAATAGCAGAGCAAATGTCAACTTTTTAACATTAAAAGGAGTTTTGTGAAATGGAAGAGTATTAGGACAATTTCCATTAATACTAATTTGAAAGATTATATTACACAGAGAAATGTCTGAGACATCTCTTTTGAAGGTGCAATTCAGTTTCTTGTCACGTAGCTTAATATTGATCTTGAGCTTTATAAATGACTGTAAAATAACTGAAAAAGGAAGCTATATTAGTGTCTAAATATTAGAATATTATATTATTAATTTTAATATTATTAAAACTTTTAAAATCTATTAAAGCATAGTTACTATTTACAATATTAATAAAGAAACCTTACAATAAAAAGATAGTGATGGTCACACAAGGAAATACATAAATCCTGGATTCTTTAAAGACAAAATTTAAAAATAAGTATTATTGAATGATGTCCAAAAGTCTATGCCTTTAGTGCTTATAAATCCTCTACATGAAATTGCCACAGAATTTATATTCATTACAAAAAGAATGATACAAAAATAAATGTAACGAAGCGGAGCCCATGTATTGTGCATCTTCTGCCTTCAGCACCGTAGTGTAGTTCTCTAGTCAGTAGCTCCTTGGTGCTTACCGAATGCGTCACTTGTGATTTCTGATTCTACTTTCCTTAGAATTCACTCCATCATCAGTATTTCTGCTGATAGAATCACTTATGCCTCCACAACTGTAACTCTTACATATTGGTGTTGTCAAAACATCTGCATAGTGACTGTGGATGAGGGTCTCAGCCATCTGGGCTGGACTGTAACTCATTAGCTGTGTTACATTGATAAATGTACCTAATATTTCTGAGTGTCAGTTCCTCAACAAAATAAATGCTTTTAGTACAATAGGGGGACTGGACAAGATGCCAAAAGAAGAGCTAAATGAATTTATATTCTTATGTATATATATATATATATATATATATATATATATATATATATATATATATGTATGTATGTATGTATATAAGAAAAATATCATGATATTTTGCAGGTAGCAATTATCAAGTAAATACTAAGAAAATTCATGGCTAGCATCATCTCCATATCTTTAATAAATATGATTTAATAGCATATTGAAATTGTGAGTTGTTAAGAGCATCATAATTTTTAGAGAAAAATTATTGATCATTTGTTCTTTATTCAAGAACATAGAATAATCTAAAATTTTCCAAATCTAACTCAACTTAGAATTTAGGTTTGTCTATTCAACAACATTGACAGACAGATGTAATGGTTCATAGTTATCACCTGGAAGTCTGACACAGGATGGTTGCATGAGAACATTGTCAGCTTTAGACACGTAGTAAGTTCCAGGCCAGCCTTGGCTACAGAGAAACAGCCTGTTTGAGAAGTCAAACAAGTGAAATCAAAACATAAATATTAAGTTTTTATTAACACACAGTAAGAAGAGAAGTAATGTTTATTTACTGAAGAAAACGAAATGAACAAAATATTGAGCTCAGTCCAGTACATGTATGAGATGCTGGATACAGGATAAATGAATTCTTTTATTATATTAGTTAATTTACAGTGAAGTTCTATTTTAACTGAAGACTAGATACACATTAGCACAAGGGTAATAACATGCTTGCAGAGAATAGAAAATAGGAGTATATTTGTGCAGTAATTCCATAAATTGCAAAATGATTGACAGGTGCTTTCTGGGTCTTGACAAATGGTTATACATGAAAGAGGGGAAGGACATCTTGTCCCTGATGGGTAATGGATGATGGTCTAGAGTGAAAATGTAGAAAACAACAAAACATGGTCCATAAAGTCAGCTCTTCTTTAGACAGGAATGAAGCAGAGCTGGTAAGGAGGTGGCAGAGAGACAAATCCATTGACCACTGGGGTTGTATCAATGTCCTTAGCACTAACTAGAAATTCAATTTAAAGTTCTGTAAAATGGTAGTCAGAAATAGAAACAGCTCCATTCGTGCCAGGCCCCTACATGCAGGACAGGAGCCACGTGACCTATACAGATGCCGTGATTCATGAGGTCCAGAGATTCATCAACCTCCTTCCAACCAGTCTGTCCCATGCAGTGACCTGTGACATTAAATTCAAGAACTACCTCATCCCCAAGGGAACAACAGTAATAGCATCACTGTCATCAGTGCTGAATGACAGCAAGGAATTCCCCAACCCAGAAATATTTGACCCTGGCCACTTTCTAGATAAGAATGGAAACTTTTAGAAAAGTGACTACTTCGTGCCATTTTCAACAGGAAAACAGATTTGTGAAGGATAAATATATTCTTTCCCAAATAGAGTAACAATAATATTTATAAAGAACTCACTATAAACCAGCCTGTTAACTAATTTTATGTTTGATAAACTCAAGCGCTATCCTTTGATAATAATATTGCAAAAGAAATGATGATGGGCATTGCATGCGTAAGAAGACAAAGGCTTATCCATGGTTCTATGGATGTAAGTAGAAGGACCATGACTCCAATACTAGTGAGTGGTTCCAAAACCTTGACTCTGCTTTTGTGTGCATGAATAAGTCACAGGCTAACAACAACCATTTCCCAGTTACCATTGAGCACTTTTTGAAATAGGGGACATCAACTGCTTAGAATCTACTATTTTCACTAGGATTCCCAATCAGTAAGCCCAAGATACCTACCATCTATCTCCATGATAAGTGTGTACCTCCATCTTTTTTTTCTCACGTGGCTCCCAGGCACTCAGTTAAGGTGTTCATGCTTATGTAACACATTTAAAGGATAAAATATTTAAAAAGAAAAGTGTTATCTTGTGTGTAAAAATTATTAGATAGTACTTCATGATACCCTTGATTTTGCTGCTTTAGCTACACAAGTTCAAATATTTACTACCAAACACCTTATGGTTAAAAAAACTTTCTGTCTAACATTAGATTAGTCTGCTGGGTGCCCTCAGCCTGTGGGTAATAAAGGTGCAATAACTGGTTGATAAATGAATGCATCTTTCTGAAACACCTCCAACAATGCCTAGGAAATGCTTTCACGTACTTGACAGTAGAGGAGCATTGGGACAACTGTAAACGGAAACTGAAAATAACACATTACAATTACAGAGGGATCATCCTTCATGCCACAGCTAGCTTTATTCTCTAAAGATTTACTTCATGTGTTTAAAGATTTCCACACAGAAGTAGCCTAATTTGAAGAAATTATTTAAAAGTACCTTTTTAAAAAATTCTAGCATCAGGACATAAAGCTGGTCAGAAGAAATGCATGAATCGGATTTATTCACTTCACTTGGCCTCAAGTAATCTTTTGATGCACGTTATTCAATAACTAATTTCTGTACACCAGGCCTGGGCAATTTATTCCTTATGCTCAGGTTTCTGGCCTGCAATAATTTAGTATTTATCTTCTCATTATGGGCATTCTCCATATGTAGAATGTATTATACTTAGTAAGTAGAATCATCTAGAAAATTGTGCATTATCCAAAAATGATTTTATCGTTAATATAGCCTAAACAAAGATCACAATTTCAACTTCTAGACATATTTAATGTGGAAAGGGACTGTTGGTCCCAGGGCAGTGACAGCATAATTGCCTTAAAGGAAGACAAGGTTTTCGACAGATTCTAAGATAGACTGAAAATTGATCACTTAGCTGCTGAGTCATGAATTGGAGAAGCTTCCTAAAAGGTTTTTAATTAAGCAAGGTGTAAAAAATGCAAATAGAATGGTTAAGGTTGTATCATTTAAAAGAAATATATGCAAATTGGCCGTACTTGCCTTAAGTGTAACGCAGTAAATGAGCCGGGGGAATCAGGCAGGCAGCGATTTACATTGCTTTGCACTTTATATGGTGCTGGGACTGTCCCAAGTGCTCCGCAACACACACAGCAGTGGAAAACAAATTTAGTAGAGGAAAACACTCAAGCATACATATTAGTTGATTATGGAAAATCCTCCCTTATCCACAGTATGAGCCAAGAAACTACGATTACAGAAAGTCTCATGCAATTTCGAACTGGGTTTGATCAGGAAAGAAAAAAAAATCTGTTACTTTATTAAAGTGCATGATGCTTAGATTGACAAGGACAATTTTATACTCAGAACCAAAGAGAGTATCTTAAAAATCAGCTCACCAGTGAATTTTTAAGTTACTCTGAGGAAAATAGATACCTGTGCTTCCTGGAGCAGATGTCCTAGACCCAGGGGTCAGTGGTGGCTGTGATGGTCTGTGGACATCATGAACTGTGTCTGTTTGATTTAGTTTTATTTTCCTCATCAATGTGCACTTGGCAGGTCAAAGTATAAAAGGTGATCTAGCTGACTAAGGCTGGAGAATGAAATGAATGGAGAGTGTTGTGTCCCCTGCAACTGAGTCTTGGAAACTTGACTTGGTGATGAAGAGGGAATGGAGAAAGGGCAGACACAAAGACCTGGTGCACTTGGCACGTCAAAGTATAAAAAGTAATCTAGCTGACCAAGGCTGGCGGATGAAATGAATGGAGAGTGTTGTGTCCCCTGCAACTGAGTCTTGGAAACTTGGCTTAGTGATAAAAAACGAATGGAGAAAGGGCAGACACACAGACCCGGGAACAGAAATGCTAGGACTGAGTTGGCTATTTGCTCCGATGGAGTAGCAGCAGCAGTAGCAGCTATGAAACAGTATATTTATACACCTTATCCAAGCAGTGGGTCTACTTTATACAGCTTAGGGAGGAGACAGGTTTGCTAATCTAGCTAAGAGGTCCCCAGCAGCTGTTCTTTATAGTTTCTGCATATACCATTTTAGCTAAAGGTCAATCATTCATGACAGCTGTAATTGAACCAGAGAAGGGCTTTACCGTTCCCTGAGCCTGGGCTGGGAAAGCTTTGCCATCCCTATTTGTCTAAGGCATTGGGGTCTTTGACATGATTGTGGTTAAGCCCACAGCATACTTCACCCACTCCCCACAAGAGAGAGACTGAAGAAAGGGTAGAGAACATTTAACAAAAGATGGAAAACTGTCTGAGACTCAGTGAAAAGATTTGTGGCTTGCAGAAACCCACATGATAAACAACTTGTGAGCTTTACTTGACACTACTCCCCCAACTCTATGGGTCTTTAATATGCAAAGCTTCTTATATACTATGTTCTTTATTCTTTCCCCTTCCATCTCCCTCTCTTTCCTCCCTCCTTCCCTCCCCCACCCCATTGTTTTGACACTGGTTCTCATTATGTAGCAAGAACTGGCCCCGCATTCACTGTCTCTCTCTTTTCCCCAGCCTTCCTAGTACTAGGATTACTGGCATGAACCATCATCCTCTGTAAGCAGAGACGTCCTGCTCGTTTCCCAGCCACCCAGACACGAATAATCACACAGAAACTGTATTAAATACAACACTGTTTGGCCAATATCTTATGCATATTTCTAGCTAACTCTTACAACTTAAATTCACCCATTTTTATTAATTTGTGAATTACCATGAAACTGTGGCCTACCAGTACTGTTCTTGCTGGCAGCTGGCATCGTTCTTCTTTGGCAGCTTCATGACTCCGACTACTTTCTCTCTATATCTCTGTTCAGATTTCCTCCCTAAATTTACTCTGCTAAACCACTGGACAAAACAACTTCTTTAATAACCAATGTTAATAAAACATATTGATAGCATACAGGGGGAAATCCCATACAAATTCTCAACTTCAATTCCCTAAGGCTTTGTTGAATTAATGCTCTTCAAGATTTGGAAAGAAATTGAGTTAAAAGTTCCACAATTATATTTTTTATGTACTTACATAAGTATTTGTCAAATAAAGTTTAGTGCCTCTTCCAGGGTTTATAAACCATCCCCACAGTATATTAATACACTTACATACATCATGTCATATTTGAGAATATTCTTATGTGTGCAATCATGGCTAAAATAACATTTTGTTCTCTATAAACACCAGAGAAAAATTCTTACATCGAAACTATGTTTATCATGCTCTCTGGACAACTTACCTTTTCACAAAATAGTCATAAAATAGTTCCACTTATAAATGAGTTTTAAAATGCCTCTTTCAAAGCAAAAATGAGATGGCTTCCTTTATATACAATGTACAATTGGTAGACCATTGACTGGAAGATTTGTGTCTGATTATAATACACATGGTAGAAACAGATAGACATGGCAAGCGCTTGCTCAACTGACCTACTGTGTATCATCATGGAAAATTCAATCTCTCAAGAGCTCGAGAAGTATCATAAGGACTTATAACCACCACTTTTAGATTTACCTTCTCTCATCCCAGCTGTATGTAAATTCAGTCCTTATCTTTGCATAATAAAGTGTATTCTTGAGATGCCTATAATTAACTAAACTGATACTCTGCAGAAATAAGTTTTATTGAATTACATTATTGGAAATGTGCTATTGTGCTCTATCCGCAGCTAACATAGAGCAAATATTTAAGAGAATTGCAGCTCTATTTCATATAGTATAATACAAATAACAAAGAAATAATTGCATCAATAGGAAACATTCTAAGCTAGCAGTCGACAATGCAGCTTTAGATTAAAATAGGAAAACAAAATCTTGGTATTTAAAATACTGATGTAATGATCTTGAATTGCCCTATCCTCCTGCCTCTGAATTGTCACTTAACCTGGGAAGATTTCTGTGTCCTCTTTAACAAATGGAGCCCTCGGACCCACCCTGTGTCTCCCATTGACCATTAGCTGTAAGTTCACAACTGACAATAAAGCACTATTAAGCTTGATATCTTTGTGGCTTTCTATCTAGCTACCATTCAGTGAATCAGTTTTATTTTAAGAGTAGATATTGAGAATCTTAGGTTTGGAGCTAGTGAAATGGCTCCATGGGTACAGGCACCTGCCACCATACCCAGTGGCCTAAATTGGATTCCCTGGACCCACAGAGTTGTAGGAGAAAGCCAGCTCCCACAAGCTGCCCTCTAACCTCTACCAACATGAAATGGCAGGTTTGTGCTTCCTGCATGCACATGCTCCCGAGAAAAATAAATGAAATGTAGTGAAACATTCAAACAAGAATCCTGGCTACTAGACTGAGGTGGTAGAGATCACATGCAGAGAGTTGCTATATAACTAGAAAGTGCTACTGTAAATCTTTCTGCAAAGAAATAAAATAAATACTTTCTTCCTTATTCCCAGTCTTATTAGCCACTTACCTTTTAGAAACTACAGTCTAATGAACTATCATTATTGAAGATTATGTATAAATTCCATAAACTTTTTTGTACAACTTCAAAATACTAAATGGCTCCTTACCTAATAGAAGCTTTTGAAACTGAGAATCAGTCACATAAATTTTGATTGACCCACTTATCACTTAACAAGTGTATGAGCACAAGCTGTTTTTGTTTGTTTTTCATATTAATTTAGTGGTATTTGGAACTGCCTGACTAGCATACAAAACACTCTGTGTTTGAACACAAGTATACATATGCATACACAACCATCCACAGACATAGCATTTCTCTTCCCACCCCTCTTTCACACACACATACACACACACACACATTTTCCAGCTTGCTGAAATTCTTGTAGAAAAGATGACAGTTGCTACAATTAGCTTAATTAAATATGTAGCATTTCCAAATTGTTGGGTTTTTTTATTTTTTAATATTAAAAAGATTTCTGAATTATAGCTGACCAGTTTTTAAGGGATATTTTGTCATATGTGTCATAGTACAAACAAAAAAACTCCTCCAGTGGCATAAATAATCCTGAGGATAGAACATAAACAATGGCTCAAGTGAGGGCAGGCTCCGTGAAAGGCAGTGCTGTAAAACATGTCTTTATCGCAATCACAGAAGCTAGAACTCAGAGACCGACCTCTTGCAGCCAAATATCTATTCATTGCAGAAAACAAACAAGTTGCTGGCAATTTTGTGGACTTTACCACTTTTAATGGTTTTATGTTATATGGGAAGTCCAATTCTCAATTTTAAGAAAACCCTTAGGATTTGTACCCAATCAAATGTGTGTCCACAGCACTGTGAATGTGTAACTAAAGAGTCTCTGAACATCTGCAGGTTGCAGTCACTGGCACTACCTACAGGGTAAGTGCATAGAAAAGGACAAGTCAACCCTCAACCTGTATGTGGAACTTGTCCTTCAGGTATTTAAGAGATGAAAATCCACACTCAGGGAACGGACCAGCCAGAACACTACATTCCCAAATCTGTAACATGTCTCCTGTTCTTTAAAGGGCTCAGATAGTTGCTGCAATTTACTGTGTTTAGTGTGCATAAATTATAAATTCATAGGCCATATCCCCCACACCCATCTCTTCTCAGCTCACTGTGTTCTCACTCTCCCCAGGTCTTTGAAATAATTCTTTCCAGGGAGTGGTGTTCCAGGGACACATGTGTGAATTCCTAAGGGATGAGAAGCTTCCTAATGAATTGCAAACATACCTGATATTTCACCCCCCCCCAAAAAAAATATGTTGTCTTTGAAGACTTGTAGCAGGAACTCTTTCTTAACTTGTAATATCAAATAAATATATGCTTTTCCTCAGTTACCAGTCAGTTTTGGTCTTAAAATATTTATGAGTCCTCGGTGCATATAGTATTACCCTTGTTTCGTCTACTCATCAGTTTACTCAAACATATGATCAGGTCTGTCACCATGAACCAGTAGTCTCAGCTATAGAAAGATCAATGTCAGAGGGTCAATTAAACTTATAATTTCAAAGCTAGTAATATAATAATAGATCCAGAAAAGAAAGGTTTATACTTTTAACTCAAAAAGGAAAATAGTAACTAACAAAAGTTATTTAGGAAGGCAGATGGGAAATAAAAAAGGGATGGAAGAAAAGAAGAAGATGAGGAGGAGGGAGGAAGCGAGCAAGGAAGGAAGAGATGAGCACTGGCATCCATGTGTTTATACCTTACAGTTAATAGGCATGTATTAATTACTCATGAATATGGTTATGCCAATCTATGATATTTCAGGCTCATGCACCCATATGATGGCCCAGAAATCTCTGAACTATGGCAGACTTTCCCAAGTCAACACAATTAGATCACAGTCTGTATCCATTCCTGAATCACTGGTACCCAGCTCTGTTTGGAATGCAGTGTGCATAGAGACAAGCAAGGAAGACACTTGCCTTCTATCTGGCCAAAGTACAGGACATCATTTGTGCAGAATCAACAGTCTGTCATCTGGGGCTGTCAGTCATATCACTTATTGTAGGCCAATCTTTGCATGCAAAGGTTTCATGATCCTATAATCTGCAGTTGTAATTCCAGCTCTTTGTTGAATTTTGTGTTTCTTAGTGAGGAAGCTCAGATCAGAGGCAAATTTTGTAGCTTGTGGGTTCTGGATCACAGACCCAGTCTCTTACTTGTCTGAGAGTCATGTGACTTATAGTAGTTTCAGGAAGAGTTCTTTACAGTTTAAAATTCAAACTGTGGTTTCAGAACCGTGCCAGTGGAATCTGTGTACTCAGGCTTCATGTTCATGTCAATTGCAGAACAATGAAGCCTACACTCATGAAAACAGTCACTGCTCACTTCTCTCTTTAATAAAAAAAAAAGTAAGATTATTCAAATGATAAACATCCATGCTGAATAATTGGCTACTAAAAGATTTCCAAATTTCCTGAGAACCTCCAAAATGCACTATCGGCTTCAAGCTAGGCTAGGTGAGCTTTAACCTACTTTATACCACCCATGTAAGTCATACATCATTAAATCAAACAGAGTCTCATGTGGGAAAAGCAAAACAAAATAACTAAACAAAAACAAAAACTGAAACACAACTTTTTTGTTATTTCTCTGCATTTAACTTTCAAATGAATTCATTACTGAAACATGGCTGTCTACTTTCTCTCTCAGTGGGAGAGACTGGATTCATACAGGAGTTGACTAAAAAACCTACATCATAAGGAGTTTGGTGTGAAATTGCCCCTACACCCTCCTACTCAACAGCACCAGCCTTTAGCAGCAGACTGACCAAGGCAAGAAATAGGAGCACCAGATGTGGCTGCTTGACCACAATCCAGAACTACAAGCCAAAAATGAATCATGTCTGGGCTTGGGAATACTGATCAGTAATGGAGTGCTTACCTAGCCTGTAGAAGCCCCATGCTTCTATACTTAGCCTCTTCCAAACCAAGGCAAAATGAAAATTAGAACATCTCTGAACATCAAAGAGTGGTTATAACTGAAAAATCTCAATTTGGCTTTGTAACGTGAGTGCTGTGGTTCTGAGGAAATAGCGAACCATGGGCAACTGTGAGATGCCTTGTGTTGTGTTCACACTGATGCCCAGTGACGACACAGAGCACAGGGTGGTCATTTGGATCACTGCAAGCTCAAGCTATAGTTCAGGCTAAGTATTCTGTGGCTTTCTTTTCTTTATGTTTGATTTCTAGGCAATCTCTGCACTTTAATCTCCCATACAGAGGCTCAAATTTAGAATTGTTGTCTATTAAAATGGCACGCCAGCATGGCAACTGTAGTTCTTCTGAGCGAGGGACGTCAGGATTAACACATAGCACAACTTCAGGTTCTACAGGCAAGCCTTTATTCTACTTTCTCACACAGTATATATAGCCCTCAACAGGGGAGGCTGGGCCAGAAAAAGCAGGAAGCTCATCATAACTCACATGGCTTAGGGGTAAACATCCTTAAAAACATTGCTGAGAACAACAGATTGTTCCTGGTTTCAGAACAACCAACCACAAGAGTGCAAAACAGGTCAAGTGGGAGTGCAAAGGCTTCAAGGGAACCAACATTAAAATATTCTTTTTAACTCAATAAGTCAACTGAAAATGCTACATAATGCATATCAAAGACTTAGCATAACTGTGGGAAGCATGTATGTTTTGTAATAATCACTTAATAGTCAGACTAAATAAGTTGATATCCAAGCAGGTCATGTCTTTTATAAATTTGTGAGTTTGGTGAGAAGGAACAGTCCCTGAGGAGATGCTGGAGCCCTGGGACACCTGCTGCCTCATTATGTGAATTCGGCTTGTCCTTTTGGGCAGCAAGCCCAGAAAGGCAACTTTAAACTTTTGTCACTTTCCAGATAGAAAAAGATACATACTCTATTGCAAGGGTCAATGTCCATGCATTTCAAGATATGAGCCATATGCATGTGTGCCTCACACAAACACATAAAAGTGCAACATGTGTATCAGCCTGTGTTAACGATACTCACCAAGAGACACACATACTTCCTGGCAGATATCCACAGAAGCAGTCTTGAAAGAGACATGTTTATGGCCAAATGGAAGAGTTTCCTTTCTTATGTAAATATACAGTTTTTCTTGTTTTTGAATAATGACACCCTACCTCATAAAATAACTTATCTAGATTGTTCTTTCTCCTCTTTCTTGCTACTTTGTAAAAGCGCCTCCTTATTCACCATGTGGCAATGCAGTCAGTGTAAATGTCTCAATTTTTCCTTCATTCTATTTTCTACCCACCATTATATCTTCACTAAGTCTGAGTCCTCCATCACTCTGTTTGAAAAATATCTGGTTATGAATTTAAAAATTAAGGAAATCATTTTTCATTAAAATATCCAAGCCTTCATGTAATCCCAGCAACTGGGGAGGCTGAGGTGGGGATATGGAAGACGTGATAGACCTGGGCTACATGGTGAGTTCAAGGACAGCATGAGCAAATGAATGAGACCCTGCCTTAAAATTTAAAGTGATGGAATGACAAGGCTGTCTCACTGTTATATACTGCCTTGGCACAAACAAAGCTCTGGAGTTAAACTCAGGACTATAAGAGAGGATAGAGACATGTACAGAACAAGTTGCTCCCTCCTTCATATCCATCCAGTAGATTATCTTGATTGATTTAATCAGTTGTTAGGAAGTACACAGTTAACTTGGGGCTCTAATTTCTATTTCCATAAAACATAGTATTTATAGAGAAAAACCTTTAAAAATTAATTTATGTACAATAGAAAGAATGACAGAATATTTTTTCGAAAGCATGTCTTATCAAGGAAAATTGATGCTGTAGACCTCAATCCTGAGACAATATTTATCCATGAAAATAAACCATTATTTGCAAGAAACTATTCTCAAAATCATGACGCTGGTCAGACTAATTTATAGACAGGGAGATGATGTCTGTGGGTGATGTGATGAATAGATCAATAAACAGCAATTACATACAAATTGTCCACTTCAGGAGCACTTTCTTTTAGGACTGTTTTCCATCTGTGCAAATGTAATGTAATTTAGTGAATGGCAAAAGTCCCAGCACTACTGTCTCATAGACACATAAGTTTCAGTAGCTTTAATATGCCTGGACTAACCAAAATAGATGAGTATAATTAATTCAGAGGTCCCCTTTTATCCCTCCATAAAATGAAAGAACATGACATTCACATCCACTCTCACAGAAAAGAACATTTCATAACCTCATTACATCCCACTAGAGCACAAAGTCTCTCTCATTTTGCAGAGTCATGCTTAGCTTTACACAGCACCGTAGCATGGCAGCTAATGAAGTAGTGGGCTGGACATGCGCCACCCCAACAACTGTGAAGGACAGGCTTTCCTCACTGAAGGGTCAGTATGTAGCCAATAGTATTGAGAAATGACCGTTATGTGCAAATAATGTATTGTTTAGTTTCCTTCTGCCTTGACATCGTAGAATGCACAATAAACAGACATAAAGAATGTGGTATTGTTGTGAATACTAGACTTATTTAAACTACTGTATTTAACACTGGGTGATTATAGATTTATTTATTAGACCCTCCCCGTACTAAAAAATAAACAAAAGAGTCATTGTCATGATGATAATAGAAAAATAAGTGGAAACATCCACAGTACTTTAAAATTTTTGTTTCTTTTGTACATGACATCTAAATGCTGTGTTGTGTTGACAGATCTGGGAAATTTTAGTGGCCGGACAAGAAGTGCAGTCTCTGTGAGAGAAGGCCAGGGGGTTGTTCTGATGTGTTCTCCGCCGCCTCATTCTCCAGGTACAGTACCAGTCTTCCATGTTACCACTAGTCTCCTGTGCTGTTTCTTCATTCTCGTAGACTGTGTGATAGGGGACCACAGTGGCTGACATGTGCATGGCGGTCATGACATGTATCAACGTGCATGAGTAGTTACTGATCATACACCTGACATAGCACTGTTCTTCTGTGATACTATTGTTTTCTTCCCATTCTGTCAACTGCTGTCACTGTGATTTTGCCACCATTGGTGAGCAATATATGGTCCAGGGAGCAAGAGCCATGAGAAGTGCAAAGGCAACTGACATGTCAGAACTGAATGACTACAGAGTCCCTTGTTTCACGATGGAACCCCGTGGGTGATGTCTTATGGTGCTCTTTGCCACAGTAGAACAAAGCTGCTAAGTTTTGAACAAAGCTATAGTTACCTTATTTCTTGCTTATCAAAGTGAGGCAAAAAAGTAATTACCTTTTGATGTTGCGGGGAAGAGAAGAGTAGTCTGGGGTACAAATCATTATACACTGCTTTGCCAACTTGCTGCTAACCTACTCATTTTGTTCAAGTCCAGCAGTTAGAAATGTGGATCTCTTTGTATCTCAGTATGCCCTTGCTGGAAAACAACTTAAGAGAGTCTGACATCAATTAATGTGCAGCCAGATGGTGAATTCTCAAAGCCGCTGTAAGGAGTCTGGCTTTGACGTTAAACGAGACTGGATGTGAGTCTGTTCAAGCTGCCAGACCAAAAGGCTACCGATGGATGGCTGAAACAGCAGGGATGCTTTTATACTGCTGTCCGGTAGAACCCTAATGAGAGGGTGGGCATGGGCAGGATCTGTTGAGGGCCTTATCACTGACTTGTAGGTGACTTCCTTGCTGTGTCTCTTTATCTTCAATGTGAGAAAATACTAGAATGGACTAAGGGACAGAGGGTGGGTTTAAGCCACCATTTGGCCGCATAAGGTTCCTTCACCTTTTTCCTGATTTGACCAATGAGCTTCACATACCCGGGCACACTGCTACCCTAGCTGTCCCCCAGGTCCGTCTCTCTCTACTGCAGGCATAGGACCGCATCCATCCTTCACAGCCACACCTTTTTAGCACAGCCATTCCTAACCAGCAACATTTGAGTTCTCACTCCACTGTTTTCATTTTTACCTTTGTTTTGTTTTCTTCACAATGGTCATCATGTAACTCAGTGTATAACTGTATTTACTTGGCAATGCCATTTTCCATTATCCTTGGTTATAATGTAAATCCCACCAAGACAGAAATCTTGTAGGTTTTGCTCCCTGTTGCCACCCACACATCTGAGACACAAATTGGCACAGAATTGGGGCTGAAAATATTAATAAATGGATCTATGTATGTGTTCATGGATGAAAGCTGTGGGCAGAAATGACTATCAGGGACCTGGGCATAAGAGCACAAGTAAGAATAATGCAAAGAAGATCAGTCGTATATTAAGCAAGCCTTTCTGGTCACTTCCCTTTTTGATTCTTTGTTTTGTAAATTAAGACAACTGAGAAACAGAAAAGTGAACTCAAATCTGTAGCATTGCTATAAAACCACATTACAACATTTTATATTCTCACCAAAGCAAGTACTGAAACCTGAAATGTTAGAGGTCACTCTTGTTGAGAAATAGAAATTCTGTTCTGAGGCCATGCTCCTTTCTCTGGGCAGAGCACTTGGAAAATGCCTCGGGAAAGTATATATTCTAAATAATTGCTGCAGAGTCAGATCAGGGAAAATGGGCACCCAGGTTGGCGCTCTGTGGCACCACTCACAAGCTCCGACTTCATCAGCTGCCTTGGCTTTGAAGACATGAATTTAGAGCTGTGAAATTCAGAAATAACCATAACTTGATGTGTGATCGACATCTCAAACCCAAATTCCAGTCCCACCCAAAGGGTGTTACAGGCACTTGCAGGGCATGCACTTAGCTAGCTTTCATTCAGGTTTCTTCTCTTATTTTCCTTCTTTGTTTTAAATCCTATTTTCTTCTGTTACATTTAGGCAAATTTTGTTTTGTGAGATAAAGTATCAGAATTAAATACATCATGATTTGTACATTTCATAGGAGGTTGGGATTTCTTTCTTGCTATGAAACTCACCCTGTTCTGATTTATATCCCCAGTATGCAGCACAGTGTCCAGTATACTGGAATCATTTCCTACCTCATTCCAGCACTGATGTCTCAGAGTAAGAGCAGTGACCATAACTTCCTGGGAGCTCTAGGAAGTGAGGAAACAGATCAGCCATCAGAGAGGATCCAGGGTCAAAATATCTCAAAGGTCTCTTTCTCATCCCCTCAAAAGTATATGAAAAGCACATTTTTCTTTGAATCTCAATGAAAACTATGATAAACTCTTTACTAAATTCTCCTTTTATGCCCGAGAGATGATCATGCAATCCTGTCTAGTAACATGTGAGGAAAACATCTTGCTTACATGCTCAGCTGGTCACTCCTCTAGAAGGAAGCAATTATCTACTGTTAAACTCACTTTCCCAAACTGATTTTTATTTAACAAAACTAAACTTCTGTTTGTTTAAACATTTTGGAATTCAAGTTATTATACAGAGAAGGGAAAATACATAGAAAAGAATTCCTCCTAAATAGTACCTTTAAAATTAGTTACGTTGATTAACTGTTGTTTCCGGGTTTTAGAAAGAAGATTTTGTTCTATATCCCAAACTGATACGTGTGGGTACATGCGGGATGTGTGTGTCTGTGTGTGGAGGAGGGGGTTGTGGTGTGTGTGTGTGTGTGTGCACGCACGCGTGCGCGCATGTACCATTTTCCTGGCCAGCTACAAATTGGCTAGCCTTCAACTGACAGGATCTTCTCGCTGAAGCTGAGGAAGAGCTTGGATTGGAGGTATTTGCCACCACTTTGTCCCTGCTAAAGAAAGCACTGATTGCTATTGCTTCTCAAGTATATCATGGTTTAATTATGTAAGGAAATATTCAAAAGCTTACCCTGAGACCTAAAATTTCCAGGAACAAAAAACAGGAAGCTGCACAGCCTCAGGAAATAGCTCAGTTGGTGGAGGGCTTGCTGAGCATCCTCAGGGCTCATCATTATATCTTAGGACCAAGAATAAAAAGCTTAAGTCTATAATGAATGTATATTCAAATATGCCACTCTACAGTACAGCAATCACACTGTCCTCAGAAATGGCTGTGGTTTAGGAGTTAGCATCCTTGTGGTACTGATGATGAGACAAGCTGCAGAAACATTACATGAAGGATCACAGTTCACTACTTTAAATATTAATATTTCATTTGTTGATAATATATGCATAAAATACTATTTGCTTTTAATATTTTGAATATATTTTCTTTATATTTACTTTAATTTAATACATTAATGCAATAGAGTTAGATAAAAATACATCCTTCCTACCTTATCTCCAACCCTTCCTTGATCCTATACAATATCCTCTTCCTAACTTCATTTTTTCTTCTCCCTTCCCTTCCCCTCCTCTTCCTCTTCTTCTTCCTTCCTCCTTCTACTCCTCCTCTTCCCTCTGAATCTTATTAGTGCTGCCCATACACACATCAGCATGGGACCATACAGCAGAGATTGGCCACACCTCTGAAGAAAGCTACATCTCCCTCCCTCAGCAGCCATCACCCACTCAAAGCTCCTCAGCTGCTTCAAACATGTTTACTCTCAGCAATTTTCTGTTCATTCATTAGTCAAAGTAATTTTGAAAGTAAAAGAAAACCTAAGTCTCTGGCCAGTGTCTTTATTAGTCCAAACTGAAGATGCTGACTAATGAAAAGGTTAGTTAGACTGTGAAGACAGTCAGTCTTTATTACAAGTAGGTGCTCCACACTGCCATATGACAGCAACAATCTCGAATTTTAGGGCATGATTAGTACACAGATAAGGAGGTAGCTGAGGGATTGAGTAAGATTCCTCAGGCAGAATTTTTAGGGTATGATCCGCAAAAGAAGTAGGCTACAAATATTTTTTTTTTATTTTTAAACACTATAAGGACAAAATAGTATTGATTAGAATGTTTCTAAGATACCAACTCATTCAGTAGCTTTTGAATGTAGGCAGAATTGAAAAATTTATGTAGCATAGTATAAGCATATTGCTAGTAGTATCTAAGATTGCAATTTCTCTTCAACTGATTATAAAATTAACTGTTCAGGTGGGGTAGCTCCTCTAGTACTTTGATGAGTGGTATGTATTTATCAAGCCTGCTCAGTGTAGAAGCTCCACAAGTTGATGCACCTTCTAAATGCCCGGAACTCAGTGGGGTCTGCAACACGAAAGGTGAGGAGCTAAGTGAAGGGTGTACAGGTGCAGCCTCTGCTTAGTCTTTGCAGAGGTGCTGCCAACTTCTGGGGAAAGAAATAAGAAGAGCATTAAAGTTGCAAATCTCAGTCCAGCAGACCAGATGTTAAGTAGGAGCTAAGTAGGAGCCCTTTCAGGCAGAGAGAGAAAGAGAGAGAGAGAGAGAGAGAGAGAGAGAGAGAGAGAGAGAGAGAGAATAAAAACCATTTACTTCCTTTTATAACTATATTCTTTTTCTTTTCTCTCCTATCATCATGACCTATTTAGAGGTCTTTTTTATCTGAATCTATCTTTATTGCATACCTGCAATTATTTTTGACAAGGAGCTAGCTCACATTTGAAAAAAGTCAAAAAGCTAAGGGGGAGTGGCTAGGACCAACTCCGGCAATGCCTGTTGGCTCCTCCCAGTCCAACATGGATGGAAGAGGTGTGTTCATAACCTCTGAGAACCAAGCACATTGCCCCAGCTCCAGGGTCGCAGCGGGTCTTTGTCACCCTTAAGCAATTTGTAACATACTGCTCACAGACCCCATTTAAGTGCTCAGCCTCTTGAAAGAGCCAGAGCTATTTCTGCAACTAGTATGAACCAGTAAGCCCTCCCTAAAGAAGCCTCTGACAGTGCTGAGTCAGGAAGACCTCTCTTAAAGGAGCTGTAGACACTAGCAAACAGAGCCCATTCAGGGGGGAAAATGCAACTACCAAGAAGCTGCGCTAAGCTCTGTATTTGGGGTCTAGATTTTTTTTAAGCTCTCTCGGGTTTTATGTGGATGTAGTCAGCCAATTGTAGGTCTTCGATGGGGTTGAAGACTAGATAATCATAGTTTCCTCTCATGTCTTAGCCAAGGCATTTCTAATATAAGACTTAGACTCCTTATGATAAGATAATTATTGAAACATTCAGCATATGTTTCTTGCTTGATATTACTTATGCTGGTTGTAATTCTAATTTTTACACTTGATATTTATTCTTATTGTATATAGCTTTGTATTAGGCTTAGAACTCTCTTATTTAGACAAAACGGGGAGGTGCTGTGGAAACTCCTTCAACCAATAGCCTTTAAGATACCAGCCCTCTTGGGGATGGTCTCTTGTACTATAAATGTAGAGTAGACAAAAAGCTTGCTTGGCTGCTGGAATTTGTTCCTGTTCCCTTCTCATTCAGAGAACTGTGATCTGTGAGTCTACCCCTAAATAAAGAACATTTTATTATACTCAATTCTGAGCTAGTGTGGGACTACTTTATAGCCTCCATCTATATTCCTCCATTAGCCAGTCCTTTCTCCACTAGTCAGTCCTCCATCAACTAGCCAGTACTTCCTGCAACAGCTAGTACTTCCTTTACTAGCCAGTATTCCCTCCACTAGTGAGTCCTCCCTCCACTAGTCAGTCCTCCATCAACTAGCCAGTACTCCCTGCAACAGCTCGTATTTCCTCCACTAGCCAGTATTCCCTCCACTAGTGAGTCCTCCCTCCACTAGCCAATACTATCTGCAACATCTAATACTCCCTCCACTGGTGAATCCTCCCTCTACTAGTGAGTCCTCCCTCCACTGGCTGGTACTCTCTTCACCAGGCAGATCCTCCAGGGACTGAGACTCCTGTTTTGAAAGGTCAAAGTGAATCTATGAGAGCCTTTAACTCTAGTGTTAGAGCTATAGTGCTTAAACTTAACCTTTACTGTTAAAGAACAAAACAACAGAGTTTGTTGTCTTTAGATTCAGAGTATTTTGTCATTCACTCAGGTTAGAAGCTAGGTTTAACAGGTCAAGCAGTCTGGTGTAATAGTGAACAAAGTCATAGAATCCCAGAGACAGCTGTGCAGACTGACAGGCCACTATGCAGCCTCTGTTTCTGCACCTGGGTGAGTAGGCTTCCAGTCAGGGACTCTCATCCTGGCTTTGACACTTATTACCGGCTTTAATTGCTAAATTAGCTCTATCGTACCTGTAAAGGGAATAATAAAAGCTACCTGGTGGATGGTGGTATTAAGAGGCAGTTTATGCAAGGAAATTAGACCAGTGCTTAGAGGGAAGTAAGCATTAAATTCAATTTTGTCTTGGAGATCTGTCTTCCAGAATCCTCTTTAAAATGCAAACGCTTCTGAGAAAGGTGATGCCTTAAATCATTATCCCTAACACTAATTACTTGTTGACAGTCAGGCAACAGGAAGGTGAACAACATTTGGAAATGTGAGTATGAGCCTTAGAGATGAGGAACAACCATAGACAGAGAAAAGGGGACCCTAACAGGCAGGGTCTTTAGGAGACCTCTGTATCATAGACTAATTGAAAACCCAAATTGTCCCCTCACATAAAGTAGTCTATATGATGTGGGGGCAAAACCCTGGCAGCATCAAAGTAAACTGTTGGTTGATGTTTTACATTCATGATATAGTCAGCTTCTGAAAGCTCTAACTACTCAGTCAATGTGATGTCACAGCTAGCACTATGACATAAAACAAATTCAAGGAGTGTTTTAATATCTTTTATTCTACAAAAAAGTAATGCAGTATGTCATGTCAAGTTGCATCTTTAATGTTTTAATCAAGATTGTAAAACACTGATTTTAGCAAAAATATTTCAGTAATTCTGAAATTTCCACATACATCCTGTAATTATATCATTTTCAACCAATCCATGTAGGAAACATGCCAGACTTTCATTCTGACACAGCTTGTTGCCATTTGCCTAGATTTTTATTTTTTAGTAATTATTCTAATTTTAACTATTTTATTCTATAATATTTTATTTTATTCTAAAATAGTTTCAACTATTTTAGAAATATACCTTTTAATGCTATTAAATGCACAGTTTTTGCTAGCTTACATAAGTCATGCTGTGATAGGTGAGTGTTGTATCTCACATTATAAGCAGTGAAACCCGCAGACATTGATAAGATGCAAAAATGTTCTTAAAACTATATTTCAGGCATAAATAATTTTTAAAGTGATCAATTAAGTTGTCCTTATGGCATAATAATTATGATCTGTTTTCCTCTAGAATTCTTGTTATAGGGAAGACATGAGTTGTGTCATTTGGTTTCAAGAAATTATTTTTAGTTCCACCTAGAATCAGCCATGTTCCAGGATGAAGAGAAGAAAGGGGAGGCAGTATTTTATAACTTTTCTAGGCATTTTATTTTATTTTTATCCCTGCTTTATATTTTTGCTGTCAATAACTTTGTTATCAGTGGGGATATTGGAGTTCAGAGATCTGTGCCCTCAGTCCCACAGCTGAGGAGTTGACAGACTCACACCCATGTGACTCCTGTGTCCTTCCAACTGTATCCAGTGGTTTCCATTCAGTATTTTTATATAAAGTGCAATTTTAAGAAAGTAAAACCACTGATGAAATATACTTACCTGAGTCATTTAAGAAATATGTTTTTTTATCATTTAAGAGTCAAGAAGAGTATGGGCTACAGAGTTGACTCTTGTCTCCCCCTCCCCCGACCTTCTCCCCAAAAAACAAGCTAATGGAAGATCTGAAAATCCCAGATCTTGTTAAGAGTCATTTCCCTGCGCAGTGATTATTAAGAGGCTGTTTTTACAATCCATATTTTCTTCCTAATTTTCCTTGACTCTTCTAAGATGCTGTAGTATATATGTTGACATAGGGCAAGGAATAAACACATTGTTTATCATGTTTGACTGTAAATGACAAGAGCTCACCTGAAAATAGCTACAGCATGAGATTTGCATGAAATCTACATTGCCACAGAAGAAGCAATTCTAGGAACTAAACAGACACAAGCGGAACTCTTTGCTCTAGCTATGCTTCTCTCTGTGTGATGCCTACATTGTTCTCATTACAGACAGGCTTTCTTGGTGCTTCCTGACTACTAACAGAATTGTCTTAATTTGCACAATATATGTGTCTCATTTCTCATCTAGAGAGCTGTGAAGAAGGAAAGCAGAGAATCCTTGTAGCTATTGTTTTCATTTAATTAAAAAATAGAAGCAATGTTGTATGTACATTTCTGTATGCATACATATAAATATGTGTGTCATATGTATATGAGTGTGTGTATGTATAAATGTAGATATGTGCGTGTATATATGTGTGTGCATCTATGTATTATATATGTGTGTGAATGTACATGTAGGTGTGTACATGTGTTATATAGGGGTAACAGGCAAGAGCTTTGGTTAAAAGAGTTAGGAGAACTCTCAGAATGAGGGAAGAACTTAAATATACAAACATCACACTGTGGTGGAATGATATTCATATTTTTACAAAAAAAAATCAGAAGAGGCATTATGGCTAGCATTCAGTAAGATTCCTGTTTGTGTTTCAAGCATCAATTTGAAAGCAGGGAATTTGAAGTACCACACCCGCTTCCTCTCCCACCCCCCTCTCCACACACACACACACACACACACACACACACACACAAACATCTCAGCTAATGCTGTACCAGATTCATGTTCTCCTTGGACTTTCTTTCTGGTGCTGAGGTGAACATTGCTAGACACGGTGGACAGAAGGAAAGGTCAGCGAAGAAATGGCTGTGCTTTACTTTTAAACATGATAAATTTCAGAGAATCTTGGTGCATCCCGTGAGAAGAACCTAGAACCTTGTTCAAGAATGTAAGTGAGAAGCCTGGCGGTGGTGGCGCACACCTTTAATCCCAGCACTTGGGAGGCAGAGGCAGGCGGATCTCTGTGAGTTTGAGACCAGCCTGGTCTACAAGAGCTAGTTCCAGGACAGGCTCCAAAACCACAGAGAAACCCTGTCTCGAAAAACCAAAAAAAAAAAAAAAAAAAAAAAAAAAAAAAGAATGTAATTGAGAGAGTTAGAGAAGGAAATGTGGGTGTGCCCCAACAGAGAGTCTGCAGCAGTCATGTTAGCAAAGTCAAAACGATATCATCTGATTTATCAGTATCCATTGTAACTTAATCCAGATGTTAATGTCCAAGCTTGAAAAATTGTGCCAGTGTTAAACTTTTGGGCTTTGTGGTCAAGAAGATTAGATACTTACCTATAGTGTGATTTTGAAACATGTAATTTTGTAATTTGTTCTTACTGTAATTCTTTCTTTTCAGGATTTTGCATGTGTATGGGCATTAGAATGATTTGACTAGACTTTATGGGATTTTTTTTTCTTTTTTATATATGCTGCTGTGAGGTAAACACTGTACTGATGATGGCTATTCCTCTTTGCCTGATCTTTTTTGAGCCAACTAAGTAACAAGAGTCTTCCCAGGGCAATGATCCTGTTCCATTAGCCATAATCTTTAGGGCCTACAAAATCTCTTTTCTTGGGTAAAACCTATTGCCTTCTTCGCATGTCTGAGTCAAGTCAGATGGCTCATGTTTCTGACTGACAGACTTTTCCTAGGCTTTCTATGTACTTTGAATCTTCTATGATTGCTAACTCTGTCATGAGGATCTAGTAAATGCTCTGTAAATATATTAATTAATCTTCAAGAGCTAATTGACAATGCCAGAGAAACTCATTTGAAACAGCTTATTCTGCATTTGCATGGTCTCACAAATCTTTACTATTACATTTTCAAGAAAGTGCATGGTGTAGTAGAGTTATCTGATCACAGCTAAAATAAATTTTCCTTTAGGTAAACAGAAAGAAAGATGACCATACATACTTAGATTTTAATTAATACCCTTTAATTGAAAAATTAATACTTGGGACTTTATTTTTCTTTTTTACATGTGAAATGTTGATCATTTTTGGATTAAGTTTAGTGGAGCATGGTTTTCATGATAAGAATCAATAATCTTAAGCAAAATTTGAGAAAAAGAGTGTATACCTGCATCCCTAGCCACCACCACTATATTGGTAGTCTCTGGACACAGAAAGCATTTAACCCACTTTCCTAATGATATTCCCCTGATTATTTTTTATACATTTTGTTTTCTCCAAAAACTTTTCAATATTTTCATCTTTATTTATACGTGCATTTACTGATTGTTTGGTATATTTTTTGTAAATTATATGTGCTTTGGTCCATGTACCATTGAATGAGTGTGGAAGTCAGAGAACAACATGCAGCAGTCAGCTCTCTTTGCACCAGGTGGTCCCCAGAATCAAACTCTGAACTTTTAGGTTCAACAGGTATTATTTTATCAGCTGAGCTATCTTGATGGCTCCTCCAGCAATTTTTAAAAGGATAAATCATATTGTTTAATGCCCACAACTTATCAGGTAAGCCATCTTGGT
Source organism: Chionomys nivalis (assembly GCF_950005125.1). Lineage (NCBI taxonomy): Eukaryota > Metazoa > Chordata > Mammalia > Rodentia > Cricetidae > Chionomys > Chionomys nivalis. The sequence continues at coordinate 10,812,402 of NC_080089.1, read as the reverse complement.
GACTCCTCTAGCAACTTTCATAATATGTAAATCATATTGTTCAAGGCCCACAGTTGACTTATTTACTCAATAAAAGGATTATTGAGGACATTGAGTCAGTGCCTGTGACCTTTACCCATGATGGTCCCTTACTCCCACTGAGGATCATCCTATAATCTCACTGAGCTACATTTGTTAATCATCACAGAGAATGGGCACATGAGATCCTGTGACATTTCTGTGAACACTGAAGTGCAAACCTTTGAGTCAAGTGTATAGCTGTCACACTATAGGGAACTCTCATTCCTTTTTATGTCTTTGAAAACCGATGCATAATTTTAATTCCAAAGTCTACTGTCTGCTTCATTTCAGGATGACAGTGGCATTTTCCCTTTGTAAATATGTCTTCATTAGATATATTTTATTCCTTTTATAATTAAAATTGATTCAGTTTCTACTTTAAACCCAGCAGAGAGGTGGTGCTGAGGTCAAGAGTTATTTTTCTTCTTTTTTCCTCATTTTATTTGAAAAACTGTGATGTGTGTGAGTGTGTGTGTGTGTGTGTGTGTGTGCATGTATGTTATGTATATATGGGTTTTGACAACAGCATGCCGTGACACACATGTCTCATTTGAGATGTAGCTCCCTTGGTCAGGGCTACCATTGCCGTGATGAAACACCATGACCAAAGCAACTGGGGGAGGAAAGGAATTATCGGGCTTACACTTCCACATCTTTGTTCATCAACACAGGATGTTGTGACAGGAACTCCAAAAAGGCAAGAACCTGGAGGAAGGAGCATGAGGAATGGAGGAGTGCTGCTACCTGGCTTGGTTTTCATGGCTTGCTCAGCTTCACTTCTTACAGAGAAATGGTGGAGATTTATAGAAAGGCTAGGCCCTCTCCCATCAGTCATTGGTTAAGAAAATGCTCTCCAGACTTGCCTACAGCCCTGTTTCATGGAGGCATTTTTCTCAGTTGAGGATCTCTCCTCTCATAGGATTAAGTTTATGTCAAGCTGTCAAAAATATCCATTGTTTTCAATGTGATCTTCCATTTACTATGGATGAGAAAAGCAAAGTAATGATTGTTAAAGACACATGCAATTTTTCTAGCAAGTATCAAGATGAAACATATTTAAACTAAGCATGGTGGGGATTTAAGGAGCAGATAAGTTTAAAAGTAACTTTGTCTACTATGGTGAATACTAGGTCAGCCAGTGATTATAACAAATCCTCCAAACCCTCCCCTCTTCACACACACAAATAAAATTAAAGAAGTAGTATTGTAGAATTATTCTCACATGAGCTCAGAACCGAACATGTGTAGGATCTATCAGGTCAGTACAATGCATAAAAATCTGTCTTTATATTATCCTGTTTTGTATATGAAAATTCTGGGAGGAGAGATGGATAGGATTTTTCTAAGTTAGTTCTGTCGTTATCCTAAATTAATTGTTGATTTAATACATTATTTTTGTTTTTAAAAATACATTGTTAAACATGATTTCTTGGGGTTTTAAAATATAGTACACAGTGTGGTTCTAATTAAGATATTTCAGAACCCATGAGTGACAGGGAAAGGATGACCGCTGTGGAGGGATGGCTGCAGTCTCAGGCTCCCTCCAGAGTGGTGGTCTGAGACGGTGGAAATGCGCTTTCGCTCTACACTGCAAAGAGGTACCAAGCTAATGAGCACCTAAATTGAGTGCCTTCAGACTGAGGATCAGTCACCAGAACCATTTCTTCCCTGAGGAGAAAGAAATTCTGGAGAGAGAAAACTGGCTGACCTCATCCAATTACCACGCCATAGTTGCAGGCATAATGGCCCACAATGACAGGCCTGTATTACCAAGATGTGTGTTTGGGTTCCCAGGCTGCAGTCCAGGATATATTAGAAAGGATCACTCTGGGTACCATTTCAGTGCATTCATATTGGCCATAAGAGAAAGACAGAAGGGGAAGCCATAAGGGAAAACTATGTTCTAGTCCTCTAATGTACTAGAGAATGTTGTTGGTCCCCAAGGACACAGACTTTTTCTGAGAGTGTTTGTATAGCTACAGCCTCAGACTGACAAGCAAGTCAGGGAGGTGAGAAAGAACTTGCTCCTCCAGTGGACATCCGGTGTCCCGGATATCAAAGAGTATCAGCGTGGGTGTTAAGGAATAGCATGGCTCAGTCTGAGCAGTCAGCATTGACTGATGCTTCAGCCTGTACGGAAAGCACACACTGACACATTTTCACATCCTCCCACTCATTGCAAGGAAATTAACACTCTCAAAAACTTATTCTGAAAGACAAAGGTCCTTTTTGCTGATCTGGAATTTACTTACATAGTATATATGGACTTTATAGATTTCAAATTGGATATTGAATATTTCCTGAAGAATGGGATCCAAAAATTAAGTCAACAATGTATTTTCATCTCCCGTGATCTGTGATAATATTTATAGCTTCCAGGTCTATCATCACATTAGGCAAGTCTCTTCCTATGTCATGAGAGTATCTGAGTGTTGTGCATGACTCTTACGAGTCTGGTTATCTACATGATTCCTATGTTGTAATGAAAAAGTATCAAAAATTAATTTTATCAACCTTAGTTTCAATTTGTTGAAGTGGAGATGACCTGACATATTATTGCAAATAACAGTGAGTATTTACCTAAATATGTAGCATATGATAATGTATTTACAAATTCTAGAACACATAAATCATGTAGGCCTGTACAATTGGAGGAATCAGACCTTTGGGTCTCATGGAACACTGGCTCATGACCAGAATAAAAAGAGGCATGGAGTGCTTAGCTATTTTAAAGCAAGCTGCGCAGTGAAACATGTGTTATTAGCTCAGTGTTGACTGAACTAAGGCAACTGTGAAACCTTTGTCTCCACAGAGGTTTATTGTAGCTTGAGAGTCTTCTTAACTAATAATCTAATTCCTCCTAGTGAATTCTCACTGGATGCTAAGGATGGTGCTTCATAGTTCATTCAAGCCATATTTATTTAACGAATAACATGAAAGAAGTATGTCTCTGTGGTCATAACAAATGACAGTCAGTCAGGGAGAGTCAGCAAACTGGCCAAGGCTGCAGAGAAAACATAGTGAAGAAGGAAACTGTAAAGAAAATTAAAATTGGAACACTTTAAAATAATGTCATTGTCAACCTTGTATCTAAATTAGTGTCTATGTGGTTTGACTTTCTTTAAACCTTAACCTTATCTCTTAATCTTTATAAAAAACTCTGAAGTTTTCAGCTTTACAAGTTTAACCTTTATAGGAATAGCTTAACATGGGTCCACTTTTTTAGGGCAATCTCCATATTCTAACTATATAAAAGCATGTGGGTTCTCCTAGGCATGCCATCCCTGTAATTTGGTGATGAAGAAATCAAAAAAGTCTCTTAGACCAAATATTCATGTGCATTCTTAGTTAAGATTCCAAGAACTAGAAATACACATAAAAACTATGTCCCCCCCATTTTATCATATCATCTACATATTTGCAGTATTCCTACTACCTTGAATGAATTTGTATGGGTTTCATTTTAATACAACCAAATAAATTCTAAGAATACAAACATCATTATTTTAAAAGTAGAAAAAAAAAGAATTCAACGTCAAAACGATTGAATAAAAAGTAATAAATTACGTGACTTGCAGAGTTTGCCATGTTATTCATAAATATATATATATATATATATATGTATGCAAGGTAAATTATTTATGCATAATCAAATAACTGAAGAGCTGGAACAAATAAATATTTTTAGATATTGTGAATATTTATATTAAGAAGAAAAATTGACAACCTGATAGTCTCCAAGCAATTCCTTTGTGTGTATCTGGATATTCAAATATTTTATATGTTTACTGTTATTTTAATAATAGAAATGATAAGACCTTGAAAAATTATTCAAGCAATGATATATTTTATTTGTTAATTCACAGAATGAGTAATGTTCCTTACAGTTCTATAATGTAACTCTGATTGAATTGTAATTCAGATTCAATTCAGTACACTCCACTGAATGTCTGTCTTCCCCTATGAATAAAATGAGGTCAAGCATGTCAGACATGCCTATAGTCCATGCACTGTGAAGGCAGAAGCAGGAGAATGACTGTAAGTTCTGTGCCACCAGTGCTATATAGTGAGATTCTGCCTAAAAAATAGAATAATAAAATGAAACCTAAAAATGACAGTTATTTTTGCTCTCTCTTCTTCTACACACTCATGCACATGCACACAAGCACACATATACAAAATCATACTTAAAGAAATAAATATAAACACAATCTGGGAATATCGATGCACGCTTGCAATTCTAATACTTGAAAGAGCAGAAAGATTGCTGTATATTAAAGCTTAAAAACAACCTTGACTAGCTAGCAAAACTCTGTCTCAAATGCATCCATCCATCCACACATGCATATATACACACAACTCATATATATATAGTATTCACAAAATAACTTGAATAGTCAATAACAAAAATAATGAGTCTTAAATCACTCTAGATCAGTAACTTATTAACAAAGATGATCCCTGACTCCAGAGTCATCAGCAATATCTAAAAGTTGTTTCAGGTAAAAAGTGAAAGATTTTTACAACCTGAAGAGAAACCAGAGTATGAGGATAGAAGGGGAGAGGAGAGGAAGGGAGGGGAGTGGGAGAAAACAGTAAAAAAAAAAAAAAAAAAAAAAAAAAAAACTTTTGTTTCAGGTGCCGTAACTGGGATGAGGGAATAAAAAAAACGTTATTCACATTTATCAGGTAGAGATGTGGGTATGGGACAATTATCTATATTCTGTCAATTATGTTTTAAATAAATGCTGATTGGTCAGTAGCCAGGCAGGAAGTATAGGTGGGACAACCAGACAGGAAGTAGAAGCAAGTCAATGAGAACAGGAGCATTCTGGGAAGGAGGAAGTCCATTCCTCCCCAGTCCTGTCCCAACTACAGAAGAAGGAAGATGTGATTGCCCCGCTGAAAAATGTACCAAGCCATGTGGCTAACATATACTAGAATAATGGGCTAATATAAGTTATAAGTGTTAATAAGAAGCCTGAGCTACTGGGCCAATCAGTTTATCATTAATATAGACGTCTGTGTGATTTCTTTGGGGCTAAATAGCTGTGGGACCTGGTGGGAGGACAGAAACCAGGAAGGACAGAAACCCAGACAATAGAGATGTTAATGAAAATCCTAAAATGGGTTGAAAAATATCTCATATATGAGGTATGTAGCCCCCATGCCATCTGAGATGAAACTGAGAAGAATGATGTAGATGGTAAAAAGCTTGTTACAATGGGATGATACCAGATGCTGACTCTCAGTCTCAGAGATACAGACACAGAAAAAATTCTATGACGTAGGCAGAGCCATTCACGGGTCCCTGCATGAGAAGCCTCTCTTTGATCGCCCCTCCCTCTACACTTGAGTTTCATCTCTTCCACAGGTGTGGTCATTGAAAGTGTGTTTTTTAAGGAACTACTGGTTCTCACTGAAGCTCAGATCCCAAGTGGTGTTTTAAAATTGTGCCCCTCCTACCATATGAGGTGTTGATTACAGGGTTAATGAGCTCAGAGCTGTGCTGCCACTTAGCAGTAGTAGAAATGGCCAGCTGGAAAGAGTATGTTTATGCTTTCATTAACAAAGATAAGTTAGGACATCCTTACAATAGTGTCTCATCATAACAAAAACGAGTGTTCAAACCGTTAAAAATCTTAGTTCATAACTAGCCCAAAGGGTACCTGTCCTGAAATGATGCTCTGGCAGCAAATGGAAACTTAACAGAATGGGTAAGGCATTGGGATGCTTCATATTTTAAACGAACAATCATGGCAAATTTATGAGCTGAATTTTTAAGAGAAAAGGGACAGACCTTGTGATTAGATGAAAGGTGTTCACATTTTCACTGAAAAGTATGTTATTTACTCTTCCACTCCCAACATTTATGAAGCAGGTAATAATGAAATACTCATTGTGCCACAAATACTAATTGCTTTGTGTTGATCTAATTAGACCCACACAGCTCAGCCAACTGGCAAGAACACTGACCTCAGTACAGGATTCAAGTCCTTTCCACAGCAGGTCTGTATAAATAGGAGATCTTCCCAGTGTTCTAGAAAGCCTTCTAGATCAGCTTTTATTTATTTAGATCTGTTTAGATCATGGAATGGTAGATACCCTGATGAGAACACCAAGGTGCAGGTCCGCATAGAGTTTTTCACATTTTAATAATATTAAAACCCCATATCATGCTTCGCCCATGTCCCACTCCAATTTTACTTCTGCAAAATAACATTTCTCACCTATCTTCTGTGTCTGTATCTCTGAGACTGAGAGTCCTCTATTATTATTATTAAATTGTTTTATTTATTACCTTAAATCTTCACCTAGTATCAAAATTTTCAAAATAATTATTTCATGACATAGAAGAGTCAACATTCCATTATCTGTGCATCCTTCCATCCATCAATAATTCTTAGTTATATATTAGACATTTTCACAACTTTAAGGAACATGGAGATACATCATATATCTAAAGCATATAAGGTTTTACGTGCACGAGGGTGGGGAACTATACCAGAATTAACTCAAAGAGAGGGAGGACCCTTACAGCAAGATTCTAAAAGGAGTTACACAGTGCAGTATTGCATATATGGAAGGAGAATTACGGGCTACGACTGAAGGGAATACAGGCTTTCAACAATGAGCAGGAAGGACAAATAGATGAAAATAAAGTTGCGGGCATGATAAGGGACAAGCTCATGGGAATTCTAAAGGATTTATATGACTCTTATTTATTAGCAAAAGTTGACTCTTGGTGGTAAAAAGTTGTCTGATTCCCCTAAAAAAGATACAAGAGGATACTGCAGTCATTTTAAGATAGAATTTAAAAGTTGCTTGCTAGAGAGTACAGTGACATAGAAGCCGCCCGGCTTCGTTAATGAAAGCTATGATTATAACCTTTTAGGACATCTGATAGCATCTCAAGAGTCTTCAGTATAACATGAAATCCTCTAGAACATTCCAGAAAATAAATCAGTTTAAACAAATTTGTTTCTCGAATGTTTGTCACATTTGTAGCATGTATCTATGGAAGAGCTGCTGGTGATGAACTTGGCATCAGGTTGAAAAGGTGTTGCATCCACTCAGAGTGGAGAATGGTGAGAAACAAGCTATCAATGCAAGAGTGGGTGGCAAGCGGGAGGATGGAGGAATTTATTCCATACCTAAACTTAATTACTTCTACAATAAAATTGGAGAGGGATGTTGACGATCTTTCTGGCACAGTTGTAAACAAAGCAGCTAATATCTGCTTATTAGTGAGTACATACCATGTTTGTCTTTCTGGGTCTGGGTTGCCTTGCTCAGGATCATTTTATTCTTCTAACTCCATACATTTGCCTGAAATTTTCATGATGTCATTTTTTTTTCTAATAGCTGAGTAATATTTTTTGTGTAAATATACCACATTTTCTTTATCCATACTTCACTTGAGGGGCATCTAGATTGTTTCCAGTTTCTGGCTGTTAGGAATAAGGCTGCAAAGAACATAGTTGAGAAAGACCCTTGTAGTAGTATAGGGCCTATTTTGGGAAGATACCCAAGAGTGGTGTTGCTGAATCGTGATGTGGATCAATTCCCAATTTTCTGAGGAACCTCTGTGTTGGTTTTAGTGACTATAAAAGTTTGCACTCTCACTAGCAATAGAGGCTTCTTCCCCTTGCTTCACATTTGAATTTTCGATCTTAGACATTCTAATGTTAAAAGATGGACTCTCAAAGAAGTTTTGATATACATTTCTCTGGTGTTAAGGATGCAAAACATTTCTTTAAGTGTTTCTTGGTCATTTCAGACTTCTGTAATGAGAAATTTCCATTTAGGTCTACACCCCATTTTTTAAAATTGCATTATTTGGTTTGTTGCTATCTAATTTCTTGAGTTCTTTATATATTTTGGATAATAGACCTCAATGGGATATAGAGTTAATGAAAATCTTTTCCCATTCTGTAGGCTCTTATTTTGTCCTAGTGATGGTGTCTTTTGCCTTACTGAAGTTTTTCAGTTTCTTGAGATCCCATTTATTGTTGATCTTACTGCCTGCATTACAAGTGTTCTGTTCAGGAAGCCATCTCCTGTGCCAATCAATTCAAGGCTGTTCCCTACTCTTTCTTCAATTAGGTTCAGAGTACACTGGGTTTATGATGAGGTTTTTGATCCACTTGTACTTGAGTTTTATGCGGGATGATAAATATGGACCTATTTGCATTTTCTACATGATGCTGTCCACTTATGTCAGACCAATTTGTTGAAGATGTTTCTTTTTTCCATTGTGTCTGTCTAGCTTTTTTATCAAAAAATAAAGTGTCTGTAGGAGTGTGGGGTTATGTCTAGGTCTTTGATTTGATTCCATTGATCAATGTGTCTGTTTTTATGCTGATACCTTACAGTTTTTATTACTATAGCTCCAGAGTAGAGATGAAATCAAGGATGCTGTTAGCTCCAGAAGTTCTTTTATTGTTCAGGATTGCTTTAGTTATTCTGTTTTTGCTTTTTTTAATGAAAAATTAAGTATTGTTCTTTCATGGTCTCTAAAGAATTGTTTTGGAATTTTAATGGTAATTGTATTGAACAAGCATTGTGTTGTTTTTGATAAGATGACCATTTTTAATGTGTTAATTCTACCAGTCTGTGAGCATTGGAGATCTCTTCATCTTCTGAAATAAAATTTTTTCTTTAAAGATTTCAAGTTTAAGTCATGCAAGTCTTTCACTTGCCTAGTTATGGTTACCCCAATACATTTTATATTATTGTTTATGGTTCTTATGAATGGTATTGTTTACATGCTTTGTTCTCAGTCTGTTTGTCATTTGTAAAAAGGAAGATTACTGAATTTTTTTGAGTTAATCTTGTATCCAGACTCAACTGTAGGAGTCCGTTGGTAAAATTTTGGGGGATCACTTATGTATACTATCATATCATCTGTAAATTATGATACTTTGACTTCTACCTTTCCAGATTGTATCCCCTTGATCTCCTTTGTTTGTCTTTTTGTTCCTGCTAGGACTTCAAGTATTTTATTGAATAGATATGAAAAGTAGACAGCCTTCTCATTCCTGATTTTAGTGAAACTTCTTTGAGTTTTTCTCCATTTAATTTGATGTTAGCTATAGGCTTGCTGTAAATTGCTTTTATTATGTTTAAGTCTGTCCCTTGCGTCCTTGATCTTTTCAAGACTTTTATCATGAAGAGGTAATAGATTTTTATGACATCTCATGAGATGATTATGTGGGCTTTTTTTTCTTTCAGTTTGCTTATATAGTGGATTACATTAACAGATTTTTGCATGTTGAACCATACCTGAATCTCTGGGGAACTGTCTACTTGATTGTAGTGGATGATAGTTTTGATGTGTTTTTTGACTCAGTTTGTGAGTATTTTGCTAAGTATTTTTGCATCAATGTTCATAAGGGAAATTATTTTTCTTTGTGTGGTAACTGTTGCCTCACTTCATAAAATGGTTTTGACAATGTTTCTTCTGTTTCTACTTTATGGAATAATTTGAGGAGTATTGGCATTAACTGTTCTTTGAAAGTCTATAGAATTCTGTGCTAAAACAGTCTGTCTTTGGTCTTTTTAGGTTGTCTTTTACTGAGTCTGTTTCATTAAGAGTTGTTATTTAAGTTTATTTAATTTTGGTAAGGTATATCTATCATAAAATTATTTTTCTTTTAGATTTTCCAATTTTTTGGAGAACAGGTCATTAAAGTATGACATAATGATTCTTTCAATTTCCTTGGTGTCTGTTTTTATGGCCCCCTTTTCTTTTCTGAATTTTTCCATTTGGATATTGTCCCTTTGACTTTTAGTTCTTTATTTCTTTGATTCTTTATAGTGTTTTCTTTGTTTTCATTTTATTGATTTCAGCTCTCAGTTTGATTATTTCCTTCTGTCTACTCCTCTTGGGTGAGCTTGTTTATTTTTGTTCTATTTTTTGAAAAACGACATTTCTCCATGTAGCTCTGGCTGTCAGGAACTCACTTTGGAGGCCAGGCTTGCCTCAAACTCACAGAAATCTTCTTGCCTCCTCTGCCAAGGGCTATGATTAAAGGCGTGTGTCACCACCACCTGGCCTTTCATAAGCTTTTAAGTGTGCTGCTAAGTTGCTACCATGAGATCTCTGCAATTTCTTTATGGAGGCACTTAGTGCTGTAAACTTTCTTCTTAGCAACACTTTTCATTCTATCCCATGAGTTTGGATATGTTGTGCATTCATTTTTATTGAATTTTATGAAGTTTTTCCTTATTTATTTACCCTTGATCCAGCAGTCCTTCAGTATAGAGTTATTACATTTCCATGAGTTTGTAGGGTTTGTGTTGTTTCTGTTGATGTTGAAATCACGTTTGAATCCCTGATTATCTGATTGGATGCAGGGATTATTTCAACTTTCTTGTATCTTTTGAGACTTACTTTGTGACTGAGTATGTGATCAATTTGGGAGAAACTTCCAATCTATTAATAATAAGTTGTATTCTTTTGTGTTCTGAAAATGTTTTGAAAATATCTGTTAGGTCCATTTGGTTCATATTATCTGCTAGCACCAATATTTCTCTTTTGGTTTGTGCAGGGGAGAGTAGGGTACTGAAGTGTCCCAGTGTCAATGTGTGAGGGTCAATGGGTAATTTAAGTTTTATAATGTCTCTTCTACAATTGTTGCTGCCCTTATGTTCCAGGCAAAGATGTTAAGAATTGAAAGATAATCTTAGTGTATTTTTTTTGATGTGTAAGGAGTGTCCTTCCATGTCTCTTTTGATTAATTTTGGTTTGAAATCTACTTTGATAGATATTAGAATAGCTGCATCAGCTTGTATCTTAGGACCATTTGCTTAAAAAGTCTTTTCCACTCTTTATTCTGAGGTAAAATCTATCTTTGATATTAAGATGTATTTCTTGAATGTAGCAGAAGAATAATTCCAGATTTTACATCCATTCTATTAGTCTGTGTATTTTTATTGAGGTCTTTATCTCTCAATTCCTCAATGACCAACAATTATTAATCCTGTTCATTTGTTGGTAGTGTTGGTGCTGTGTGGGTGGGTTAGTGTGTGAATGTGTGTGTGTGCCCACATGCCCATGTGCATTCTTTTCTTCTTTTGTGTTTTGATAATGTAAGATTATTTATTTCCTGTGTTTTTATGTGTTTAGTTAACTTCTTTGGGCTGGAGTTTTCTTTCTAGTATATTTTATATTCAATATGGCTGGATCATGTTTAAATTTGGCTTTATCATGGAATATCTTGTTTTCTCCATCTATGGTGATTGGAATTTTGCTGGCTATAGTAGTCTGAGCTGGCATCTGTGGTCCCTTATAGTCTGCAGGACATCTGTCCATGCCCTTCTGGCTTTCAGAGTCCCCACTGAGAATTTAGATGTGATTCTAATAGGTCTGCCTTTATATGTTACTTGCCCTTTTCCCCTTGCAGTTTTTAATATTCTTTGTTTGCTCTGTGTATTTAATGTTTTGATTATTATGTGGCGAGGGAGTTTCTTTTCCAGTCCAGTCAATTTGGTATTCCGTATGCTTATTGTATCTTTTTTTTTCAGACCTGGAGTGCATATTTTTATATTTTATTTTTTCTATTGATCTCTAAATTTTTCTCTGCTCCCCTCTCTGCCTCTCCCCTCCCCATCAACCCTCTCCCATGGTCCCCATGCTCCCAATTTATTCAGGAAATCTTGTCATTTTCTACTACCCATGTAGATTAGATCTATGTATGTCTCTCTCAGGGTCCTCATTGTTGTCTTGTTGTTTATTTTATCTTTATAGGCATGTCTTCCTTTAGTTTAGGAAATTTTTCATCTATGATTTTGTTAAAAAGGTGTTTCTGGGCTTCAAGCTGGGATTCTTCTCCTTCTATTCTTATTATTCTTAGGTTTGATCTTTTCATAGTGTTTCAGATTTTCGGGATACTTGCTTCAGCAATTTCTTTAGATTTAACATTTTCGTTTACTGATATATCTATTTCCCCCATAGTTTCTTCAACACCTGAGATTTTTTCTTCCATCTCTTATATTCTGTTGGTGATATTGCGTCTCTCATCCTATTCATTTTACTAGACTTTCCATTTCCAGAATTCTGCCAGCTTGTGCTTTCTTTATTGTTTTTATTTCCATTTTCTGGTCTTGAATACTTTTATTTATTTTTGTCAAGTGTTTGTTTCTTGGTCTTTTTTTTAATGGATATACTCATTTTCCCCAACATTTTTGTCTTTCCTTCACTTTCTTTGAGGGATTTATTCACTTATTCTTTAAGGACCTCTATTGTCTTCATAATGTTGATTTGAAGTGCTCTTTCTTGTGTTTCAATCATGTCACAGTATTCAGGGTTTTGTTGTGGTAGGATATCTGGGCTTTGTTGGTGATACGTTGCCCTGGCTGCTGTTGATTGTGTTTTTATACTGGTGTCTATGCATCTGGTTTGTGGTGATTGTTTCTCTAAGTGATGATTTTTAGGTTTGTCTTATTCGGATGGTTATTTTGTTCCTTGGTTTCTGCTTCCTTTCTGGTCTTTTGGCTTGTGTGGCCTTGTGGTTGAAAAGATAGTCTCAACCCAAGTTAAAGGCTGAACTTCTGGTGGGTGGTGTAGTCTGTTATAGAGCAAGGTGTCTCGTTCAAGTTGGGGACAGTTCTGGCAGGCTGCTTGGCTTCTAATCCAGCTGAAAGTCTCCAACTGGGTTAGAGGCAAGAGTTATAGTCTCCATTATGGCTTCTTGTCCCGAAGGGATTGTCCTTTCAAGTTTGGGGCTGGGATATGGCTAAGAGAAGGGGCAGAAGATCTGTGAGTAGGGTGAATGACCCACCTGTTCTGGGAAGCTGGGCCTGTGGTTTCCAGAGGAGGTTGTGTGGTGGGGAGAGATGGGAAGATGTGTGAGGTGCTTGCTGGAGCTAAGCCATTTTCCTGGGAGGTTTGGTCAGTGGTTCTGGGTGTAGGGGATGTCTTCATGGAGGTAATCTAGGGAGTGAGGAAGGTCCATGGGTTGGAGGTCTGCCTGCTCTTCTAGTAGGTATGGCCTCTTCTTTTTCTTTTAAGTTTGAAGATGTACTTGATGCATTTCTGAGTTCATGGTTAGCATATTCTTAAATTTCCCTGGCAATGGTCACTGTGCTAATTTTACAGATGAAGAACCTGGACAGGACAGACAGCTAAAGACCACACTAATGCCAGCTGATAACACCAAGATTTAAACATGTGGTGGCATTGGTATGAAACCATGTTTTGTTTTCTCCCTTTATTTCTTATGTGATCACTGAATTGAAGCCCCATGTGGTTTAGATCATGACCAGAAACCTGAGGACTCAAATTCATCTTTTGTCATACAATGGTAACCATTGAGCGACTATCTTCACTGCTTTAAGCTTTTCTTTCCTACAAGCAAAGAAAACATTCTTGCATTAAAAAAATGAAAAAAGACTCTGCCCTCCTGCTCCACCTTTTCTCTTACTGAATACATCCTCTTCTTCCTTAAACTGTATCTTAGCAATTTATGTGGCCACTGTTCTTTGAAGCAATCTCTATAAATCAGAATTGCTCCATTTTTTCTTTAAAGGTCTGCTTCTAATGGAGTAGTTTTTCAGTAAATCTATGTACTGTCTCTAACTGATGTCTGGGCTTAAAATTCTAAGCAATCCCTAAAGGCAATGTTTTCCTACTTTAAAAACTGTAATATTCTCTCCTGTGGCCCAATAAATTATGTATTTTTATGTCACTTATAGTTCTTAGGAATCTTGTAATTATACAAAGAGATCACTGTAAAAATCACTAGAATTAATGAGAAAATAGAAGAAGAATAATGGCATTAAAGTAAAATAACTGTGGAGTGCACATGGCTGAGAGCACACAGAGCTCATCTCAACATCTCAACAGTCAATTACAAGTAAGGAGTCTAGCCATGTTTTGATTTGAAGAGTAAACACCCTAGGGACAGAAAAGTGTTAAAGATTAAACTGTATGGAAGCTCACTGAGGGAGAGCCAGTTTACGAAACTGAAGTCAGAACTGAGGAGATGATTGATAATACTTGGTACTCTGGCAGAAGACCCAAGTTCATTTCCTAGCATCCAGTTGCAATGGTAACTCAGAGCTACCTGTAACTCTAACACCTGTTGTGTAGAAGGAGGCTGCTACTTAGTTCCTGGCTGCTTAGCCCTGAAATAATCACACAGAAACTGTATTGTTTAAATCACTGTTTGGCCCATTAGCTCTAGCTTCTTATTGGTTACTCTTACATTATAATTTAACCTATCTCCATTAATCAATCTGTGCATCACCATGAGGTTGTGGTCTACCAGCAAAGTTTCAGCATGTCTGTCTCCAGTGGCGGTTACAAGGCTTCTCTCTGACTTCACCCTTCTTTCTCCCAGCATTCAGTTCTGTCTTCCCTGCCTACTTCTTCTCCGCCCTGTCATAGGCTCAAGCCAGCTTTCTTTATTAACCCATCGTGTTTACAGCATACAGAGGGCAATCCCACATCACCTGTGTGCATATGCAGGAAACATCCATGCTTGTGATCACACCCCCCACACACACACACAATTCTTTAAATCTAGTAAAAAAAAAAAAAAACAAATTCAACCAAATTTCTGATAAAGCAATACAAGTAAGTGATAAATAAGTAGAGTTTGTTGTAGGAGCGGTGGTGGGCTGCATTCCCGCCGCTCGGCTCCTGTACGGCTAGCTTTACCCGAAATAATTACACGGAAACTGTATTCTTTTGAACACTGTTTGGCCCATTAGTTTTAACCTCTTATTGGCTAGCTCTTACATATTGATCTAACCCATTTTTAATATTCATGGTTAACACTACTCAGACCTGTTGTTTCTGTATTACACATATGAAATGATATATGCATTTGATAGGACATGGCTACTGCATTCGATCCCGGAGCCACTTGGGTATTTTAAATATATCTATATTTTCAAGGTATATTGCACTCATTCATTTACTTTTTCAAATTGAAAATCAAATTTTTTCACAGGTTTTCTTCCATCATCTTCTCCCAGATCTTCCCCAACTCCCACATTTTCTTTTCAATGAGCTTCTTAATTGCTAAAGAACCCTATGTTGTTTAATAATACACATTGCCATATTGTCTGGTTCACTAATAAAGGTTGATAATAATTTGAAAAATTAACTCTATGGGGACTATGACATAAGCAAAATTTTAAAAGTTCAAAACAACTTATATTTTTAACAGAGAAGTTGCCTTCAGAACATTCAAAAACTTTGAACATGTCTTGTAACTGTTTCTTTTATTTCCATAACTTCACCATCTTTATATTTCTTCAAGGAATTTATCTTCAGTGACTAGGCCAAATCATCACGCTATGTGAATTTGAGTGAATGGTAATTTGAAGATATATTATCGTGATCACACATCGGCAGAGATTAATACGTGTTTATGGTTAGATTTTTTTTCTGGAGCAGGTGAGCCATGGGAACAACCTCTTGAAGAGAAAATAAACTATTTCACATTTCCTTGATGAAGAGACAGCACCTACTGCTCCTATGTGGTGCCAGGACAAACAAATTACTTGTGATGAAAGTGTTAAAGAGTTGCATGAAGGATTAATGGCTGCTAGCTAAGCTGTGAGAGCACAAATGTACAAAAAATGACATCGATAGTACAAAGTTGAAGGACAATCTTGTTAGAATATCAGTTCATTTTTATTGTAATTGCCTACTGCACCTGTAGAGTAAATGTAAACTGCCCCAGAGTTTCATACATGGCATTTAAAATTTAGGCAAATCATAGTTCTTAGTGAATTTTTTTTCTTTTCTCTACTCAGAAGGGAAATGTATCTCAAAGCTTATATTTGTTTCTGTTAATAGTTACATTATGGTAATTATTCAAGTGTGTACAATAAAATTTGCATAGTATAAAATTAAAAGTAAGCTACTTTAAAATAAAAATTTCATTGTCAATAAAATTGCTGAGTATTTAGATCATTTGCTTGGTGAACTTACTTTTGTTCTCAATATACACAAAAAAGTTAATATTCATTGTAAATGTATATAATGAGAAACAACTTTTAAATGATGGCAACATTTTACTAAATGCACACAAGAAAATGGGAAAACTTTATTGGACTTTATATTTATGGGACCATATTTTCCTGTTTTTGAATTTTACCTAAGAAGCATTCTGGAAACTCTTTCATCTCATAGACTCATGTGCACACAAGAATCTTATGTTGTTCTTTCACTTTATGGGATTCTGCTGATTACCTATTTGCAGAACTCTCATATCCCTGCCGACATCAACATTCCAGGCATGCTGCTGCTGTCCCTCATCATCTGGAAAACCTGGCTTACATGGTGTGTCTCTGTTTCCATAGCAGCACATCAACAGAAACATCTGCAATTTGGTTTTTCCTTGACAATAGATGTGGACACTCTTCTGATGAGTCCTATCTTTCACTTTTAGACTGTTAAGTTGTAAAGTTAGACCCAATGCCAATGTAGCTCAGTCTAACAAATGTATGGAACTAATGTTATTCAGTATTTTTTCATTTAGTAATAATTCTTAATAAGTTACTTGTTTCTATGTCATAGATTCTTTTTTTCTTTTTTTTTTTTTTTTTTTTTTTTTTTTTGGTTTTTCGAGACAGGGTTTCTCTGTGGTTTTGGAGCCTGTACTGGAACTAGCTCTTGTATACCAGGCTGGTCTCGAACTCACAGAGATCCACCTGCCTCTGCCTCCCAAGTGCTGGGATTAAAGGCGTGCACCACCACCGCCCGGCCTATGTCATAGATTCTTTATCTGTATAATGGGATGAAGAGTAAATGAATTATCTGGATGGCATATACTTCAGGTGAAGTATAATTAGTTTTAAGTCTCTCAGATCCAATCAATGACTGTTGGGTAGCTCTCGCATGGCAGGGAACCCATGGAGCAGCTGCTTTGAGTGGTGGCTTCTGCTCCTTATTTAGATATTTTCTCACCTCATAGATTGAACTTTCTTTCTTACTCTCCAACTCCCGACTCAGGAAACGATGCACAGGTGATATCAGGCAAAGAATACGATGCTTGGCCTCTGTTGTTTCCAGTCTGTCACTTTCCAGTTCTGCATTGAAATATGTATCTGAGGGTACAAAGGGGATCAGTTGTAAGCCAGTCTGTATCAGACAGCACATCCATGCTTTGCTGGGATGTTTTTGTACTAGCTTCCATCCCCTGGGAACAACCCTTCAATAACTCACATTCAAAGGAACCATTTCTCTAACTCTATGTCTGAGAGTCTGATGCTGTTATCATTATGCCCTATAGTGCTCTGATCTCTGAGAGAATAAACTTTTCCATCATTTTGGTGCTGCCCAGTGGATGCACTTCATAGTTTTGCATAGTTCTCCACAAATATACACCTTAAACTAAAATTTTCACAGTTTTATAAGCATATCCAGTCATAAGTCCTGATAGTATTCTAGAACACAAATTTTAAGATACTGATACAGGATTGGAATATATAAGGTTTACTAATGCCTTATGGGAAATGTTGAGTGGGTGCTTTTTAATGTGAAGTTCAAAGCCTTAACTGAACCTGTGCTTCTAACTATTGTACACTTTGGAATAAATGCTGGACCCAGACCTGGCATCATTTAGAGTTCACCATAAATAGTTTCAAAACCCCTTAGCAAAGCAAGAAATCTAGGTCATGTTTTTAAAAGAGTAACCAGTGACCTTTACATGTAGACATAAGGCTTCTGGGATACAAGTAGCGTCTATGGTGTGAAGCATTCTGCAGAGAAAATCAGAATAGCTAATGTCACCTAACTTGTATAGTCACATACAAGAATTCACCAGCTCAGAGCTTTGTAACTCGTGGATCATGAATAATGCCAATTTGCCACTGTTTTTGTTATAAATGTCCCTTTCTTATCTTCTATTTGGCTAACATTGTTTTTAATTATGTGCACATAAAATTTTATTTTGTCTTGGTGACATATTATCATTTTAAAGTATAATTCTACTTCTTTTGACTTTAGGTAATAAGCATAATGAAAATGCATGTCTTACAACCTTAAAGAGAATTAGTTCTTTGTTGTACTCAGTCAAAGTAGCTAAATGTCACAATGAAGTTTGCTTTGTATTAGGATAATTTTATGTTTAAAGCAGATGGAATTTCTCTCTTGCATAGCTCACAACATGTTTTAAAATATCTTGATTCTCTTAGGATTAGTGATGAATAGGACACCTGTCTTGTTTTTGTTCCTCTTAGGCTATTTGCTGCTGACTGTGTTTATTGGAAAGAAACTTTTGACACTTTCAGAGATTAAATTCCATTGTACAAAGCACAAGATGGATATCTATTGTTACAATGTATTAGGACATTTCTTGTGAGTCAATGCTGCCTTTGTAGAACAGTTCCTTCTGGTTGAACACACACCTAAGTGGTCCAATTCTCCTGGGCATTAACATATCAAACAACATCACCATCTCTTTTTATTTTTTTTATAAAAACTGAAAGTAAAACTCAAAAACCAGAGTACAATAGTTGACACAATATGGCCTAATGATAAAGGGTAACTTTTTGATGATCGAGGCATATTCGACTTTGTCCTTCAACATTGATATTATCACCTGACTTACCCACTCTTTTCAATGTTGAAGAGGATTAAAGTAATAATGAAAACTAATGGGCCCATTTCTTAGGGATTAACCTTTAGTGCATTATCTCATCTTCCCTACATGGACCTGAACCTTCAGTTCAGGTTAGAGATGAATAGACTAGAGCTTTAATAAAGCTACATGTCCTACTCAAAAATCTCATAATCAGAAGACAATAAAGAGGGCTCTGAAATTCTGATCTTTATGACACTAAAGCCAAAGATCTTCCTCACCATGATGTCTTCACATATGTATGTAGTAAAGTTAGGGAAAAGGAATTAAGTGAAAAAAAATGTGTAATATGAGACTCATATTAAACTTTCTTACAAACCTTTCCCAGCCCCATATTATATCCCATAATACCTAAGCAGTGCTTTATGTGTAATGATTTGCTGCTACTTTGTAAAACTTGTATATATGAGTGCATGTGCCTGTGTACATGAGCCTATATGTGTTTGCCAGATGAGACATCCTGATGTCCTTCCTCAGGAACCCTCTGCATTCTTTTTTGAGACATAATCACCCACTGTCCTGGCCTGGACTCATCAAGTAGACCAGTCTGCTTGACCAGGGAGCTCCACTTGCCTGTTCCTCCTCAGCATTGGGATTACAAACCATGCCACATGAATTCTGGGACTTAATTCTTTATTCATGAAAAGCAAGAACTCTGTTGACAGGGAGCTGTCCACTCCGATCATTATGCTTGTCCCATGACAGTCTTTATTACAAACCCATCATAAATCTAGCCACCAAAATGGTCTTTATATATACTCCATTTAGCAGTTCAAGCTACCAAACCAAATTCTCAGAAAATTCCAATTAACTATGTTCATGCAGAGACCCTGAAGAAGACCACATGTAAGATTGTTAATAACCTGAAATACCTCCAATTGTAATGTCCCTCCAATATCTAAGGATCCATATAACTGATTCAGTGGAACAAATCAAGTCCATGACTATACTAATAAACTTTCAATGCAAATTAAAACATGGAAGCCAGTCCATGTTTGTGCTAAAAATTTAACAAGTTCTACATACCTGTATAAATATAGTTAGTCATAACTATTCACATATTTGATAAGTATTTACTGTTCAACTATAGAACAGGCATTGACTTTGTGAAAATACAGTGTTGAAAAATAAATATGGATTTTATTTTTCCAAAAGTACTTGACATGACTAAAGGTGACATTTTCTGTTATAGCAATGATACTCATCAATATCCTAAGTATTGCTTCTTGGGGTCAAGAGCTGACTCAATGATTAAGAGCACTGAGTGCTCTCACAAAGGACTACAGTTCTGTTCCCAGTTTCCACATTACACAACTCACAACTTCCTTCAACTCCAGTTCCAGAGGACCATGTACCCCCTTCTTGACTCCTTGTGTGATGCATACATTCACACATCTATTATGCACATAAGATTTACATGAATATACATAGTTTAAAATAATATTTTAAAAGGTGTTTCTTATTAATTTCTGTTGTTCCTTATGTTCTATTGCAAGGAGTGCTGGAGAGTCTCTGCAGTTTCTTTTGTGACATTAACAAGTTAAGAATTCAGTGTGGTTGTATCAACTCCATGAGAAAAAAACTATCTTAGAAAATTTTTAACTAATATTTTTGCCACTAGATTACTATTATCATATATTATCATAGTCAAGAATCTTTACTTAATTAAATCATTACGAGAGGTTGTCATATTGGGCAATGGAATTAAAATAAATGTTATAATTAGAAATATTAAACTACTTCTAGTATGTACTTCAGTTGTATCAGTAAAAATTAGTGCACAATACAAAAGTATATCAAATACCATTAGAATTGAAAGTTATACTTTGCAATAAACCAAATTCTAGTTATTTGACAAATAGCATTAAATCTCACACTATGGGAGTAGGCAGAAGAAGGCACAGTCAGAGCCTTTTGTTAATGCTTACAATTACCTGATATTTCACATCCAGAATAAAGTTGAAGAAAGAAAGTATAAAAATAAAGAAGTTGTTGGCTTTTGAGTCTCCCCTTTAGTGTATGGCAGGGATAGAGAAACTGCATTCCTGGAGGAGAGTGCCATTATTAATTGAGCCAGTGAACTTCACTGATGCTGTTTGCATGATATTCTTTCTAAATTCTTAACCCATAGCTTTTCTATGCACACAAGTCATGAGAAAGAATAATGATTATTTCTCAAATTGCAGCTATATTAGAAAATTCTGAAATGAATCACATATGATTGCTCCCTAATATTGTTTTCAAGGACCGGGGAGTCCAGTACATGGTTTTGTTCCCTGTTCTGTTAGGTTGTTTTTTTTTTTCCATCAATGCAATACTGCTTTGAGCAATAAGCATCCTCACCCATACAGAAATGCCTGTTTTCATACCCCATGGATATGGAAGTCTGTCATTTAAGTAATGATTTTCTTTGTCAAGGGAGCAAAGAGAAGAATATCAGCTTTGGCATTAAATAAATTGCAGAACAGCGTTGAAGGTTTGCAATGTGTGAAACTATAAACCTGAACCCTCAGTTACAAGGAAGGCAGGGCCAACTTGCATTTTCCCAACCACCACATTTAAGAAATGAAATTTTCAATGGTGATCTAACATTATGAGTTCCATTGCTCATGATGACAATACTCCTTGTGATGATTTAATTAAGAGAAGATATGAAAATGGGCTAAGGTAGTGGCAAAAGTTTTAAAAGATAACTCCAGATTGTTTTTCTTTCATGGAGTTGATATTATCACATTAGATGATTAACTTATTAACAATCAGGAACCCACAAAAGAATAAAAAATCCTCCTGTGTTAGATTAAATGATAATATATGTCTAGGACTCAGAGTTGTTAAAAATACGCATAAACTTCTTAAAGTAAGTTTGTTTTAACTACTTAAAATGTGTGTGTCCATGTGTCTGTGTATGTGTGTGTACCATGAAACTTCAACACTTGACATACAATATATATGTTAAGTTAGGTAAAGGACAGCTCATAACTTCTTCATAGAATAAGTTCACTTTTCTAATTTAAAAAATAGGTGTTTGGGTGATTTTCCTGCATACATATCTCTGCACTACTTTTTTTGCTAGTGTCTGGAGAAGACAGAGCAGGTATTGGATCTCCTAGGACTGGAGGATGCTGAGAATCAAATTTGCAAAGAGATGCAGTCAGTGCTCTTGACCAGTGAGCCCTTTTTCCAGTCCCAATTTTCTAGATTTTCTTAGTACTACATTAAAATAGCATTTATACTCGGTGTGCTATGTAGCACATGAGAAATTCTTACTTCTCTTTTTACAGCATCGTGCAAATTAATTACTTTTCATGTGTCATGCCACAGTTCCACCTCACACTTCTCCCAATCTCCTGTAACTACCACTCTGTTCCCAGCCTCTACTTCTCCTGTTTAGATCCCACACGTGAGTGCATGAGTTGTACTTGCCCTTCTGTGCCTACTTTTATTTCCCTTAGCATCAAGACCTCCAGTTCTGCACATGTTATCACAGATGACGATGGTTGAATGATATTCCAGCGTTTATTCACACTGTCTATTTCTGTCCACGTATCACCTGATGGGAACTTAGTTTGTTTCCATCTCTCTGCTGCAGCGTATCACACTCCTTAAATGTGTGGGTATCTCTTCACCTCATTTCCTTTCTTTGAACATATAATTGATCGTCATCATCCTAGTTTTCCCTACTGTGAGATGCTGCCAGTGAGTTTTACTTGGTGCCTGGAGTTCACAATTCCAACAGCAGCATGAAAGAGCTCATGTTCCTTTCTCCAAAGCCTCAGCAGTTCCATGTGCATGCAGTCCCCACAGGAGGCCAGAAGAGGGGTCATATCTGTTGGAACAGGAGTTAAGATGTTGTGATCTATGGTGTGGGTGCTAAGAATCTAACCTCAGTCCTATGCATGTGCAGCAAGTGCTCTTAACTGCTGAGCCATCTCTCCGGGTCTTTTGTTCTTTGCTGACGATTAGGCTGAATGTTTTTGTTTGTAATGCTTGCGTGTTTGGATGTCCTCTTTTGATAAACACCTGTTTAGATCTACAGTTCATTTTGCTGTTTGTCTGGCTTGTTCATGAGTTCTTTCTTTTAAAATTTTGATGTATAAATTCCTTATCAGATGTATAGGTTGCACATATTTTCTTTATAAATCGTGCATTAGTTCTCTTTATTGCATGCTTCTCTGCATAGGAACTTTCAAGTCTGTGTCTAACCTTTGCTTTTATTTCCTGACCTTTGCAGAAGAATCTCAGAACAGACAAACAAAAGGTCCACATCAGCTTCCAAGGCTTATCACTGGTGCTTCAGTGATTCGGCTAGGGCTTCAGTTAACTCAAGACTCGTTTTTATGACAGGTGACAGGCAGGGTCTATTTTCAGTGTCCTGTGTATGAATGCACAACATTTCCAGCATCATTTACTGAAGAGGTTGTTCCTTCTCAGTGCCTGTCCTAGAACTTTTGCTATAAATGGGCTATAAATGTGTTCATTTATGTATAGACTCTGTTCTGTCCCATTCATCGGTATATGTGCTGATGTCAAGATCATTTTTTAAGTATGCATTTGTCTTGCATTTTAAAATCAAGTCACAACAGGTCATTCAAGAGTGCTTCTGCTATTTATGGTCATATAAATTTGGTGAATGCTGCTTTAGATCTTTGATGGGTGCAGATGTTACTTTGTACTGACTTTAAATCACTTTGGACAATATTGATGTTTTATCAATGTGCATACTTCCAATCCATAAATGTGGAATGCATTGTCATTTCTTAGCATCTCGATCATTCTCTTTCATCAATGTCATAACTGTCAAAGCTTGGATACTTTACTAAATTGGTAATAGGTATTGTAGGTATTTCACTTCTGAACCTCTTAGATTGTATTACAAATAATTTGCAATTGGTACATTGCAAAAGATGAATCAATTTGTTCTAATAGTGTTTGAGTGAAATTTGAGAGAAGGTTTCTGAATAAAAGATAATACTATCCATATATTGATCGTGAAGCTCAGCCAATCACATTTGGCTAGGGTGTGGCCGCCTGGGGCAAAAGAAGAAGCACCTGGGGATCCAGGTGCCCACCGCTTGTTTTGTCTCTTTCTCCGCTGCGCGTGATTCTCTGATTCTAACTGGACCCCGGTCGTGTGATTCTCTCTTTCTCCCAATTATTAAAATTATATTCCTTGTTTTTGAGCTGGTCTGGTTAATTCTAACTACCGGTCGACTATGCCCGACAATATATAAACAAAATTTTATTTCTTACAAATTGGATGGCTTGGAGCTCTGAATAGAGTTCTGGGACCGTGGGATCTCTCAGGAGCAGCAGCTCTTGAAACCTTCTCTTCTTTAAGACTTTAGGAAGAGAGGCTTTTTGGATTTTCAGTACAAATTAACTTGAGACTTTTGTATAAATACTTTTATTATGCTGAGCTATTCCTCCTAGATCTTGTGTGTGTGTGTGTGTGTGTGTGTGTGAGAGAGAGAGAGAGAGAGAGAGAGAGAGAGAGAGAGAGAGAGAGAGAGAAAGAGAAAGGGGGGGAGAATGTTGTGGTATGTGTGGTGTGTATGTGTGTCTGTGTGTATCTGTGTGTGTCTGTGTATCTTCATATCATAAAAATCTATTTTAAAGCCTAGAAACCTGAGTGTGTCAGCATTAAGAATAAATATTTGGGTTAGTAAAAAGAAGGAGTTGAAATAAAGCACATCCATCAAGCAATGATCTGGATGGGTTAAACTCCTAATAAACTAGAACAACTTTTGAATTCAACATAAACAGACAAAAAGTCTCCAAAAGGAAACTAAAAGCCTGGGTCTATAAGGAAATTCATTTTACCAAATAGTACTACATATACAGGAAAGAGATTCAATATTATCCGAAAAGACATCTTTGGAAATGGCAAAATCATGGCTAACCAGTTAGTCTCAATATATTCAGAAATAAAACATGATACTGAAATGTTATTATTTAATAAATCAATACATATTTGTCTTTTTAAAGAGTTAGGCACAGAGTACACAACAGAGTAGCGCACAAAGTAAAGGTTAAAGCCATAAGATGTTTTCTGGTATCCCTGAATTATTTTATGTCCCAGACTATAACATCTCCTTAAATTAGCTGTATTCTTCTTTATTGTGAAAGTAAAATTTGAAGAGACTTTAAGTAAATGTTAATAGATAATAAAAAGCCTTAATGGAGAAAGTAAACAGGGATCTTAAAAGATGTTTGGCTCCACTGAGTGTTTCTATTTTGGGTGCAGGCCGGAAGTCTAGCCCAGTTCCAGGGTGTCGGCTGGGCTGTTCTGCAGTGCTCTCCCTTCTGTCACTGTGAGCGCTTGGCGCTGTGAGAAAGAAAAGTGCAGGAATAAATCAGCATTTTTGAGCCCCCAAATTCCCATTTAATCGTGAGATGTTAAAAGTGCCAATTTTATGTACCAGTGTCCTCGACTCAAAATACTTTGTAAACCATTGACTCAAAAAGTTTCAATTATTGTAAGAAATAGTGATTCTTTTAGTGACAGCTTTTAATTGCTCATTACTCTCTGCATCTTTAAATTTCAAATAGTAAGCAAAATTTTGAGAAACTGGTAAAGTCTTACGGAATATATATGATTGAAATACTAAATTTCTGTGAATTGTGTGCAGTTACTGTTTCATTAGAACGGTGTGCATATAACTTATACTTTATGCATGGGCTTAATCATTAAGTCCACTTGACTATTTCTAGTGATTTCTTTTTTTTTTAAGTTGAAAATAGAGTTTTTTCATTAAAAAATATTCTGATTATGGAGTGGCTCCCAGAATCACCCCACTTTGTCATCTATCAAAATATATACCCTTTCTTTCTCTGTCTTATTAAAACACAATCAAGAATTTAAGTAATTATTAATGGAAATAATAATAATTGAATAAAATAAAAACAAAGAAACCAGAATAGGACAAGATTAACACATATTAGCATTCACAAATAAAAACTGATTAAAAATAAATGAATAAAACTCTAATATATAAGCAAAAGATCTGAAAGGTTTAAAAACCCTTCAATGATACCAGTAAGTTGCTGAGTTTGCCTTGTATTGATCATCTGCTGCTGGAAGTGGAGCCTTCCCTTATGTCTGTTTTGTATAGAAAACTAAGTATTCCTTTGTAATCATTATCAATTGGGTTCTGCATTAGGAATGGAGGCTTTTGTCCATTTTGTTTTTCCTTTAAGGACTGGGACTACCTCTGGGTCATGCCTATGTAGGTCCTATGCATGTTGCCATCGTCCCTGTGTTTTCATGTACGTATCATCCCTGTTCTGGCCATAAGGTCGTATGTGTTCTCCATCCCTTCTGGCTCTTACAACATTTCTGCTTGCCCTTCTACAGAGTTGCCTGAACCCTGAGCGGAGACAATTGATGGAGACAGCCTGTTTAGGGCTGAGTGTTCCAAGATCTCTCACTCTCTGTGCATTTTCTAGCTGTGGATCTCAGTATTTGTTTCCATCTACTGCAGGAGGAAGCTTCTGCTTGAGCAAGATGATCTATCAGTACAGCAGAATGCACGAGGAGTCCCTTTATTGCAACATTCCTTAAGCACAACAATACAATTCATTTTTTTTCCGCTAGATCATGTTCTATCTAGTCTGAGATTCTTGGCCATCAAAATGGTGTCAGGCATGAGTTCTATCTTATGGCATTAACTTTATTGCCAACAGGAGAGTGGTTGGTTACTCCAACAACTTTATGAGACTATTGCGCCAGCATATCATAAAGGAAGGTTGCCATTTAGATCATGGATTTTGTAGCTGGGTTGGTGTGCATTTAATTTTCTCCTCTGTAATTTACAGAGTACCTTCCAGTATATGAACACTAGCAAGTGAAGGTAAAGGCTCTGGGTAAGCACCAGCTTCTCTTCTCTGTGTTCAGTGACTTCTGTAGGTATTATCTTCTGCAGTAGGGCTTACCATCAGTTTATGGAGAGCAAATAATAGCTTTGGTGACAGCCTGGGTTATTGGGGGTGTTCTATAGGGTCCCTTTGGCCAATAACTTGATTATATATAATTAAATGCCAGTGTTGGGGCTTTCGTTTAGTGATTAGTGATGTCTGGTTGGGACTGTGTCTTCCCCAGTATTTTTAAATTTGCTTGAGCATCTGGAAATGTTGGCTCAAGGTCAGGTTCCCCATTTGGAAGTAGATAAAAGAGGAGATGGGAACTGACTTTTAACAATCCATGAGAGGATAAAGAGAGAACAGAGGGTGATTGAGAGGAAAACAGCAAAAAACAATATAAAATGAATCTTCTTAATTTCAAAAGTAGATTATAATAACTTGTTGGTTATTTTAAAACCTTAATTAGCTTGCCTTGTCAAACAAGTAACACAAAATGAAGGCTGTAGGATCTATTCCTCCATTTGGAACCTAGGTGAGTTTGAAGCAAGCTAAGATCTCAATGGCCCTGTCTCAAATTTAAAGAGCTTCTTTCTTGAGTCCAAGTTGTGTAGCTGACATTATATGAGCTTGAGGGGGGTCATGGTTAAGGCCCCAGTTTCACTGTGTCCACATCTCCAAAGAACATTGATTTTATCATTGTCCTATCTAGAGACAGAAATGTATGTTCTCTTCTACACTGCTCAGTTACTTAAAGCTAAATCCTTAATATTTGTCGTTTCTTGCTTATCATTATTGATCTTTTTCTTAATTCTAATATAATATTTTTATTTTTAATGTATGTTTAATTATATATGGTCTCTCTCTGTGTGAGTGTGTGTGTGTGTGTGTGTGTGTGTGTGTGTGCACATGCTTGTGAATGTAGGTGTCCAGATGAGGCCAGAGAAATGTCAGATATCTTGGAATCTGAGTTATAGGCAGTTATGAGCCACTCAGTTTGTGCACTAGGAGCCTCCTTGGGACACTGCAAGAATAAGTGTTCTTGCCTGCTGAATGTGTCTCTGTCCCTGCACTCTTCTGCCATGTTCTCTGCATAATCAAGAGTCTGTGGCTCCTCACAATCATCATTGCCACTGTCACTCAAAAGCAATGTCTTCTGTGACTACTTACAACTAAACCATAGTCCTGTCATTGTCATTTTAGACATCCTGCTCCTTGTCACTAATTTGCCCCATTTTCCCATTCTTCACTCTGGAGTTGGAGATACTGTCTGATTCCCAGGCTCTCCTTCAGCCCGACCACTTTCCAGCTGAGTGAGGGTGCTTTAGTTCTCTTCTTTTTTCCACTGCCATTTTTCTTCCCATTCATTAACCTTAACTCCATCATCTTTTTAATCTTGCTTTCTCCCTTTCAGATAGATAGGTCCATGAAATTGTGACATTTCCTTTTCTCATTGGTATCATTTCTGGTCTAAGGTAATTCACAACCAATATTTGATGAACAAACTGGTAATAACAAAATTCCAGCTGCCTCCTAAATAGAGAAGTCTGAATGCCTCATCAGGATTGAGTACACAT
The DNA here is from genome assembly GCF_950005125.1 of Chionomys nivalis. Taxonomy (NCBI): domain Eukaryota; kingdom Metazoa; phylum Chordata; class Mammalia; order Rodentia; family Cricetidae; genus Chionomys; species Chionomys nivalis. Next base: position 10,784,306 of record NC_080089.1, on the reverse strand, counting down.
CTCCCATATTTTCCATTGCGTTCTATTCTGCTGTCTCTTTAAACTCCTTCATAGGTTTTGGTAGCCCATTTGCTGCATCAACCCATGAAGTTGGGTAAATGAACAATGAATTATCTCTTAAATTTTCACCTTCTGTGTTACCACAATGCTGACTATTAAGCATGTGTTTAATGATCTTCAAAATTAGAGGGAAAATGAGTAAATTCACAACATCTCTGAGGGTTGTGTGACTTTCCACTGGTATAAACCAGAATCATTCTTTTAATATAATATATTAGATTATTTGAGGATCAAGTGTGTGTGGGCTTGGGTCCAAAGAAAGTCTGTCTATTAAAGCCCTTGTAGTTTTAGCTTTGTCTGTTAGTGATCTGTATTATTCAACAACTGAATTCTGTGTGTTTTCAGAGATCATCTACAGCTGGGTCTTTAACGAGTTCCCCTCCTTTGTGGCGGAGGACAGTCGGCGGTTCATATCCCAAGAGACAGGCAACCTTTATATATCGAAAGTGCAAACATCAGATGTTGGCAGCTATATTTGTCTGGTGAAAAATTCTGTGACAAATGCTCGCGTGCTCAGTCCTCCGACACCGCTCACTCTGCGGAATGATGGTGAGTTACCTGGCATGGATTTAAATGATCAGCATTTCATATGTAAAGTCAAAGATGTAGTATTCCTAATTTTCTCAGAAATTGACCTCAATGCAAATAAACTAAAATAGAATTCCCTTATTTATAATTTCATCCCTTTAATCTGGGTTTATGCATGCCTCAGAATAGAAATGTTGAGATGAGTGATGGGAAGATGGCTCAGTGGGTAAAATGTTTGCACTCTTCAGGACCTGGGTTTAAATCCCAAGTACCTGTGTATACAGTCAGACATAGCATGCCTATAAGGCCAGCATGGAGTAGAGACAAAAGGATCTCTGGAGCATGCTGGCCAGCCAAGCTGAATCAGAGAGTCAGGTGCAGAGAAGATTGTAGGTAGAGAGTAATTGAGGAAGACACACGGGGGGGGGGGGGGATTCATAGCTTATAAATACTTATAATAGTACTCAAAAATTAGAATGTGAGCATCTGGAAAGGAGAGACTCATGAGCTCCACAGTTCTTTTCTTACTCCTTAGTGTCTGTCTGGAACATATGTGTATTAACTGTATGAATTTTATGGCTTCAGTTTTCATTGCATTTGTAGTTCATCTGTCTTCAAATTCAGTCTTAAGCTTTTAATATTTTATTGTACAATTATAATTGTTATTACTTTTCCAATAATAGGAACAGTTGTAACTTCAACTCTTCGGTGCTGTGCAGGCAGGTGTAATGATGCTATAATTATAGGAATCACCATCTATCCACAGGATCTTCACATTTAAACACCTCATTTGTATTTATAGACATTTACAGTTAGGCATTGCATTAGCACAGCCAAGTGCTCTATTATAGGTGATATATGGCATGCAGATTGCTCTGCTGTGCAACAAAAATCACCCATGAAGACATTATTAAGAAGTGAACTTGAGAATGAGAATTCTGATTGATTTTGAAGTATTAAAAAACTATACTTCAACACTTTCACAGTTTTCTATATGCCCTTTCCTCATGAGACAGTCTTGCTTAGCGGAGACTAGCTGTAAACTGTTGTCCTCTTGCTCCCATCCCCACAAGTGCTGTCAGTATGTACAACCACACCCAGCTCTTAAAATTCTTTCTTAAAAAATATATACTCTTTTGATGACTTGAATGATAATGATCCCCAAAGAAGCATATATTTGAATGCTTGATCACCAGGGAGTGAAACTGTTTAGAAGGATTACAAAATTTAGAAGGCGTTGGCCTTGTTGGAGGAAATATGTCACTGAGGGTGGGCTTTGAGGTTTCAAAATCCAAGGCCAGGTCCAGCCCCTTACCCTCTCTCTGGGCCTGTAAACCCAAATGTAGATCTCAGCTACTGCTCCAGTACTATGTATGCTGCCATGCTCTCTGTTGTAATGATGATTTCAGGTGACAAAACCTCAGAAATTATAAGCAAGCCACCACTTAATGCTTTCTATCATAATAGTTACCATGGTTATGTGGTCATGGCATCTCTTCATAGCAATAGGACACTAAAATAGTTTCCAAATACATTGTTAGAGTTGTGCTCTACCATAAGACATCTGCAAAGGGATAACCGTGTATATTTAAATATATATATATAAAAAAAAACAGTAGCAAGTTTTCCTCCACAGAATACAGCCTTCTCAACCACAAGATTCTGGTTTATAATCCCAGTCATGAGTTCAAATCCAACTAGAGAATATTATGTTACCCCCACAACTGTCATGCTGCAATTGCACCATGAACACATTTTGCCTGCCCCATTGGTACTCAAAATTCATATTCAAAATGGGTAAGATCACTGATGTCTTTTAACCCCCAGTAGGCTGTATGGTCTCGTGGTCCTTATTAAAACCAGTTGGTCACAATGCAAAACACAAAGATATGAATGTGAGAAAGACCCTTGTAAGTAGAAGGGTGATTGAGAGAGGAGGGAGGAGATGATAGAGGGTAGAGGTGAGTATAACAACAGCACATTATATATGTGCGTAAACCTGTCAAAGAACAAATTTAAAGGTATAAAAAAGTCAAATAGATAATAAAGTCAGGAATATTAGTATGATGAAATTATTCTTGCAATGTTGCTCAAATTTCTGCTTTGAAAGTATTGCTAGGTTGAATAGCAAAGTTCAGATGTTATGATATCATCACAATGCATATAAAAGTTAAAGTATTGGCCATGCCGAAGAAAGGCCATGGAGAGTAATTAAGGAAAGGGGGAGGTCAAATCAAGCCCTGAATGATTCAAATTACTTAAGAAAATCAAAAAACAGAAAAGCTATTTAAAAAAATCAAGAGAGGGCAGGGAGATAACAAAACAAAAAGTAGAGTGTGAGGGAGCCAGGGAAAAGAAGGCTTCAGTAAAGCATGGTCAGAGCCTTGTAGTACCTGGCTAGTGTTGGCACACTGTCTGTCACCTCTCCCTCTGAGACACTACAGAAGGAAAGCTGTCATCAGCGGCAACTGCAAGGCAGGGCAGGAATGCCACAACAAATCATCCATGTTGATATATCTGGACTAAGAAGGAAGGGTGCAAGGTAAAAAATTAAAGATGAAGAAAAAGACTATAATGTGGAATAAAATGAAAGGGACCACAGAAGGAGCTGAAAACCACATGCCCAACAGATGCCTAAGGGAGAAACACACACACACGCATCCACAGAGAGAGAGAGAGAGAGAGAGAGAGAGAGAGAGAGAGAGAGAGAGAGAGAGAGAGATGCTAAAGTCAGCAGTAGCAATAAGAGTGTATCTGTGTATCAGGGCTGGAGAGTACTTGATGCTCTCTGTAGCAGAGGACACAGATTCTGTGCCCAGAACTAGCATCAGGCAGCTCATGACTGCCTATAACTCCATTTTCAGTCAATTCAGTGTCCCTTTTGGTCCTGGAGGGATAGTAGATACACAAATGGAACACGTATAAACAAGCAGGCACTCTCACTAACATAACATAAAAATTGAAAAATATAACTTTAGTGACATAGATGGACTCACATATGCTGACCAGGGTAGTTTTCCCTGGGCTGATGGGAAGAAGATAAAGGCCTCACTTGTGGCCCCAGGTAGCTGGGTGCCTTTATGGTGGGAAAGTGTATGGAGGGTGTGGAAGAGAGAGGCAGAGTGGTCCATGATCTCTGGAGAGAGGGAGATCCATGGAGGTGAAGGTGGCAAGGAACCGACTGGGATGGGATTCCTGCTTCCCATCTGGGGCCACGGTGATGTCCAGTCCTGGGCTGCTGTGGTCTTCCTTAATGCTTATGGCTCCTGTTGCCACCAAAGGCCACGAGGATGCAAAGGATTTGGGCTGCCACATGTGGCCACAATGGTGTCTGAGGGCCATGCCTCCACAGGGGCCATCCCGATCTGAGTGGCCTGGGCTACCACCCAGGGCCATGACGGCCACCTGGCTTGAAATGCAGTTAAGGGCTATGTCTGGGTCTGTGGCCTTACCACAGCCAAGATTTGTGTTGATATCCCAGGTGCCTGCTTCCATCCAGGATCCGATGTGTGCCCAGGATTTGAGCCCCCAACTAGGGCCATGTTGGGGTCCTAGTGCAGCCAGGGTCTGTGTTGTTGTCAGTGACTCCTGTAACCACTGAAGTCTGGGCGGATGCTCAGGATATCAGCTGGTGCTGGAGGCCGTATCGGTGCCCAAGTGTCATGATGTCGCCCCCTACAGATCCGCATTGTCTGTACCTGGGGCCATTGTAGTATGCAGGCTTAGGCTACAGGTAGGAGCCATGTCTGGGTCTTTGGCCCTACTGCAGCCAGAGTCGGTGCTGATAGCAAGGCTCCTGGTACCATTGAAGGCTGAGCAGCTGCATGAGGATTGTGCTACCACCTATCTGAGGGCCTTCTTGAAACGAGGGCGACACCAATCCTAAAGGCTTGCTCAGGCAGCCGGGGCCATAATGACATCTGGGTCTGAGAGGCTGCTGAGGACCATATCTGGGTTGGTAATACTACCACAGCTAGGGTCTATGTTGATGTCCACGGCCCGTGTTCCTGCCAAAGGCCACAAGGCTGTCCAGCTTCCTGTTTGTCACCTATGACCATGTTGGGATCAGAGGGAGGTGCGGCAGCTAGAGTCTTGCGGACCTTGTGGCCTTGGCATTGTCCAGGCTGGGCTGCTGCTGAGGGCCATGTCTGGGTCCACAGTCAGGGTCTGTCTTGAGGCCTGTGGTTCCTGTTGACATCAGGGGTCATTCGACTGTTCAGGGTCTCTATGGCCACCTGGGACCGTGTTGGAGTCTGGGGACTACACCACTGCTGGGCCCATGCTGTTGTGATATATACACTGTCACCGGGACCATGGTAACATCCGGACCCAAGCTGCTGCTGATAGCTCTGTCTAGGCCCATGATCCTGATGCAGCTGGTGTCTGTTTTGATGTCTATTTTACCACAGGGGACCATGTGATCCAAGCGTTTAACCATGAATTGAAGTACAAGGGCCTCACTGAACTGGCCCTGCCCCTCACTGACATGGGAAGAGTCAACCCCCTCACCAGAGTGCTGACCCAATCCCTAGCCAGCCCTGGGATAATGGACCCAGATGATTCAGGCAGAGGAGAGCTGTCCCTGCTCTTCACCTTAGGGAGTGGTCCAGTAGCTGGGACTGACCAACTCAGCAGACACTCAGGTACAAATCCAGGACTTTGAGCTGGCACACAGCAGCATCTGTCCCATCTATGACCTGCTGGAATGCATGAAGAAACTGGTCCTGTGGAGCCATGGCCATGGTCTACATGACTTGGGCAACGATGGGATGTCCTGGGAGTTTCTGTGGGGTCCATTGTTGATGGTATGCCTGAGGCCTTGAACCTGACCAACAACACATTACACAATGAACAAGGAGAACTGTTTGAACAAAAGAATGTACTGCATGACAGACCACAGCTTCCAAAGCCGCTAAGATGAATGAAGAGGTGATGGAGAGGCAAAGACAAAAAAGCAAAATGGTTTTTTTGGGGGGTGAGGGAGTGCTTGGTTTTGTTTGTTAGCTTGTTTATTTTTGTTGTTTTGTTTGTCTTGTAATTAAAATTATATTTGTAATTGAAATTTCATGATGTGAAATTCCCAAATCAACAAAAATTAAAATAATTTAAAATATTTTTTTAAAAAATAGAGTAAAAATTTTTAAAAAAGGAAATGAAAAATGAACTCTGTTGCTGTCATAGAGGACCAGGACTCAGTTCCTAGCGCCCACATGCCAGTTAATAACCTGTACTCCAGTTTCATGGGATCTGGTGCCCTCTTCTGGACTCTGCGGGCCCTGCAAGCATGTGGTGTACAGATAGACATGCACTCATAACAACCATACATACACTATAGACATTGAGATTATAATTCGTGATTCTAGAGAAGCTAAATAAGAAGGTGAACCCAAAGAAAAACATATAAGCATCCCCCTGAATATTAACCTTCATCAGGCGATGAAAGAAGACAGAGACAGAGACCAACATTGGAGCACTGGACTGAAGTCTCACGATCCAAAGGAGGAGCAGAAGGAGAGAGAGCACGAGCAAGGAACTCAGGACCGCGAGGGGTGCACCCACACACTGAGGCAATGGGGATGTTCTATCGGGAACTCACCAAGGCCAGCTGGCCGGGGACTGAAAAAGCATGGGACAAAACCGGTCTCGCTGAACATAATGGACAATGAGGACTACTGAGAACTGAAGAACAATGGCAATGGGTTCTTGATCCTATTGCACGTAATGGCTTTGTGGGAGCCCAGGTAGTTTGGATGCTCACCTTACTAGACCTGGATGGAGGTGGGTGGTCCTTGGACCTCCCACAGGGCAGAGAAACCTGCTTGCTCTTTGGGCTGAGGAGGAAGGAAGACTTGATTGGGGGAGGGGGAGGGAATGGGAGGTGGTGGCGGGGAAGAGGCAGAAATCTTTAATAATTAAATAAATTAATTAATAAAAAAAAACTTAAAACAAAAAAACAAAAACAAAAAAAAGATAAATCTTTTTAAAATAACAAACAATTATGATAAAAATTTAGCAAAATGAAATTCCAGATTCTTTTATCTATCCTTCCTTCTGCCTTAATCTGCTCAGATTCTTCAGTGATGCAACAGGAAACTCCAAATGACTCAAGCTGTTACTCCAAGCTGAGTGTATAATAACTATACACACATACATATATACATGCATAACTACTACACACCTATACACACATAAATATATATACATATATAATTACTACATACATGTACATATATTATATATGTATAATTACTACACACATACATATATATACATATATAATTACTACATACACACACACACATATATATACATATCTATGTGTTTTTTAAATGGAACTAAAAAAGGGAGTTAACGATGCATTTATTGAATAGATTTGCAGAAGAATTCCAGAATCCCTTCTCTTTACCTACACACCGAGGGTTTGTGTAAGTGGAACTAACTGCTCCCACATGAATGATGAGCCCATACTTAGCAACCTCCTCTTCTGATACGTATGTATATTCTATATGGGATCTTGACCTACACTAAGAGCAGAGCTTCACCCTCCAAAATCCTCACTGAGTGGTGACTCACTGGGCCACCAATTCTACCAGTGAATTCTTCTATACCAACTTTTAAGCTCCTAAAACACAGTGAGTTTTAAATAAAGTTCTAAGTTAACAACTGTGATTAAAACTAATAGAAGGTATCAGGTGATTGCAAGATTAATAAAAAAAGAATATACAAAAATGGATGCAAAATATAAGAAATTATTTTAATTCAAGGACTCTGTCACCATTTGATGGTTCTTTACTATTTGATAACTGAAAGACATTTTCACAAAAAGGATATGGTCCTGAATGGTTGCCCTCATGGTTGTCAAGCACCAAATACATCCACTGAAAAAAAGAGTAGAAGATCATGGACGAATCCATTGCTAACACTACTGTCAGCTGAAATTCCCATTGTGCTCTGTTCTCTCAGTGCAGAGGAAAGGCAGACATTTGAATATTTTGATGCAGATGTAATGTGTATATTTTCTTTTTTTGCAAGCTTGGCAAACACCTCTGTGGGGGATTGAATATGAAAATTATATTTAATCTACTGTGACCATAGAGTTAGCTATAAGATTCATTTTAAGAATATTGAAATTTTACACTTCCCTGAAAAAAGTTTTCTAAAAATACTAAAGGATGTATGAATAGGTAAAAGTATTTCTTTCAAGAGCAAGTAAAATTTTACTTAATCTGCTTGTCAGAAAAATGCATCAGGATTGCTTAAGTATCTTCTAAAGCGAGCTTTGAAATGATATTTAATTGTTGGTCTTGTATGTGAACTAATTCCCAGTGGGCAGGAGTAAGAGAAGGGTGGCGGTGCAGGAAGAAATAGAGAAAAGTCATATTGCATTATAGAGATCAGTACTTCCACGGAAAAGCCAGAACTGGCCCCATATAACCAGAACCATAAAAGATGAACGCCACAGTATTGTCGCAAAGAGTGCTAATGACTTCCCAGAATGGTGGTCCTGGGGAACGCATTACTGTGTTTCCCTCTCCATTTCTTTAAGGCGACTACAGGCAGTGGACAACTTTGCCCTTCTGGATTGCCCTGAAGCTGCAAACTCAGGAAATGTATCAAAGCTGTGATGTCCTATTTATGGTGACATTTGTTAGAGTACAAAAAACCTGCCCAGAATAACATGAGCCTGTTCACAATAGGCATAGGCAGTAGGGAAAATAATGAGTGTTGATCAATCTTATCATTCTGAGATCTTGTACATTTATCTGTAGAATGGCACTTAATTTAAAACTCAGATATCCCCAGTGACACTCCATTGGAGAAAACCGATTTTTTCCCTTGACCCATGGGTAACAATTGCAATTAGCCTCTTGGTTAAAGATGGAAACACATTTGGCTTGACCTATGCAAGCCTTGTGTACACTGCCACAGACTTTGTGACGTCATATGTGTTTCTGTCTTGGTGTATGTTGAAGACACTGTTTTCCGGTGTCCTCCGAGACTTCTGGCTCTTACAGTCTTTCTGCCTCCTCATCCACAGCCTTCCCTGAGACCTGGGGGATTTTATGAAGACATTTCATTTAATGCCAAGTGCCCCAATGTTTCTCATGCTCTGTACATTGTACAGGTGTGGGCCTCTGAATCAATTGTTAGGGCAGACCTCATGCCCAGGGCTTTCCTGGTACTCATAAGTGTAGACAGAGAACCTATTAGGGTCAGATATTACATTAGGCACTGAGGAAAGCTAGCTCAGAAGAACATAGCAGCTGTCCTTGTATGGAATCAGAGGATTGTGCCTTCACTGCCTCACAAACTACCTCTCTCTGCCTTATCACTCAACACTGATGAAAACTATCTCACTCATCACTAAACTGAACATACACAAGCAAGTCAAAATATTAAAAACTTGGAGTGATCAGATTTTCAATAATGGATTCGAGAGTAATGACTCAAATGTTTGTCCTTACATAGCATAGAAAAGTCTTATATACTCATTATAATATTTCTCTCTGTCTAGTTCTCATTCTACCACCTGTCACTCACCCTGAAACACATCTATCCCCTCCCATTCCCAGCACTGGCTACTCTCCTCCAGGGTGTAGTGTTTGTCCTCCATGCCAATATTGCACATTGTCTTTTCTCCCACGAGTTCCTACTCCAATTAGGAAGTCTTGTTTCAAGCTGTATTTCTAATCTACATACTTACTACATAAAAGGCTATGTTATACAATACCACCAATATCTAGAGTGATAGGTTACTGATTAAGAACAGGTACTCATCTTCAAAGTGACCCACATTGAGTTGTCTGCACTCTCATGGGGAGCCTCACAACTTGTAACTCAATACAAGATCTCAGTCCCTCTTCTGGCCTCCTTAGGCACCAACCATTAGGTGCACAAACCCATACACAAACACTTACACAAGTGCACGCAGTCACAAACATAAGTACCCACAGACACACACACACATACTTCACTTTTTTAATCTTAAAAATGTTAATATAAAGAGATAACATTTGAGTAAATATTAACTAAAAGCAATGCGTCATATTAATATAAAATATCACATACATTTCAAGGGATAGAACAGATTATTGAGTTGTGATTATTAGTTTGATTCTCTGAGAAGTACAGAAAAGCTATACATTTCTTCCCCAAATCTATTATGTATAAGACTAGACTCCTCATTTCCCATCCAAATAGAGTCCTCCTCCTCTTTAAGACCTTCACACTTCCTAAGGCCACTTCTCACAGTCTCCTCTAGCTATGGGATTCCAGGATGTGTTGTTGTTTTTCTGTGGACACAACCACTGCACCTGATTCTACTGCTTTTTCAGCCAGTAATTACTGTGCCACAATCATTGGCCTACTTCTCAGCCCAGGGAGACTTTTATGCACTGTTGTATCCACCTCCTGCGGCTTCTGCCAAATGTAGTTTTAAGCAAACCTCTATGTTTCTATTTTTCAATAGAACTCAGGAGTCAGAGGCTAGGATGAAAACCTGCTATCTCAGAGAGGGTGAGGAGCAACTAGCTGATCATCTTAGCTGGTGTCTCAGAAAGAGAATGGCCTTCTGCTCTGCCTAAACCAAAAGGGACTACCACACACAATTTTAGACCTCAGGTGTAATGCCATTCTTGTGAATTCACTTTCTTATTGGGTTGGTCAAAAGGAGTAGATAGCTGCTTTCCTATATCCTGTCTGTGGTTTCTCTTTCATGCTTTACTTAGTGTGGCAAAGTTTTTGAGAATAAGTTGGGGTAGGGATAATATGGAGCCCACTGATCAGGGTATGGGGTGAAATGGTGATATGTGTAGTAGAAAGAAGAGGAATATGGGAATGATTTTATAAACATGGACCTCACACAGCTGGGAGAGCCTTGTACATGTGTGATGTAGACATTAGAAGATTCTAAGCAACACACACAGTCGGATGAGGATAGAAAGATTGACTAAGAAGGAGACTTAGAAGAGACAGTGAAAGGTATATATGCAACTATTTAGGAGAACATGCTGCCTGACAAGGCAAGAAATATTTTCTGCTTTAAATGTAACCTGCTGCAAGACCAAGGATACAGGGAGCTGAGAAAATGCTGACACTTCTGGTTAAGAGGTTTGGGGCTAGTTTTGAGAGAACACTGAGTTCCAGATAGGAGGGCATTAAATAGGAAGACAGGGTGCAGTGATATGGGATGTGCTGTCTCTCAAGAAATCTGAATGAGGAAAAGCAAGTGAGAAAACCTACCTGGCAAATTCACCAGTGGTCACATGACTCCTTTGCAATCTATATTCAGGGCTAAGGAAGTTTTAAAACCTGGTGTTTCCACTCACACATGGAATCTCAGCACTCAAGAAGCTGAGGCAGAATGACCGCCATGAGTACAGGGACAGCATGGATTATATTGTAAGTTCTAGGCCAGCTTACAGGAGAGAGAGAGAGAGAGAGAGAGAGAGAGAGAGAGAGAGAGAGAGAGAGAGAGAGAGAGACTATCTTTGAAAATTTTATGTATATATTCAGTATTATTGTAACCATTATAAAAGATTCACATTGAATAGAAATTTATTTCTTGAATTACAGTGATTGGTTTTCTATAGAAAACCAGGGGAAAAACCTAAGCTACATATATTTGGTAAATTTATCTTACTTGTAAGCACTTAAGTAATTCATCAAAGTTTCTGGGACATGCTGAGAGTTAATAAGATGATACATATTGATTTTGATGATAAAATTCTTATCTCCATGGACAGAAGTTTAAATCACTTTTAAGATTGCTCAAGAAAAATTGACTTGCTGAATGACTAATTGCCAGGAATATCTGCACGAACAAACGCTATTCCATTCAGAAAGTGTCCAGTGACTTCCTGATATTTTCATTTAATTTGCTTCATATCAGGACGATATAGTTTTGAGAGACACAGTAACAAAATAAATAAAATATTAATAAAAGGCTAGTGAGTTCATATATTCCTGCGGAGACTGACGTAGAACTTCGGTATCAATAGGCTTTCCTGGCTGAGGCGTGAGTATCCAGACAGGAAAGTTCTCTTTGGAACATTCCCAGCTCCCTTGCTGCTCTTTATAATAAGGGTTTTTAGTAAAGAACAGGGAAGGAATATGTCCCCTGGGTTTAGAGAAGGACATTTCATATTCAGGGAACAGAAGAAAAAAATTTAGAAAAAGAATGATGAGAGGAAGAAGGGAGTAGGAGTGGAGGAGCAGAGCAGAGGAAGAGAGTGTTTGTCTTCTATGTAACACTTTGGAAGTCAGAGAGACTTTGCCACAACTGCCTGTCCATTACCAAGCAAAATTTCATCTTCTTATCCTCTCAAACCTTCTTCCCCTCTTAGGGACTCTTGTGTTTCATTTACATTTCAAGTCCTAAATTACTTTGGGAAATGATCTGAACCACACAGAGAAGCTCTGACAATGCCCAGATGCTATTCTGGCTGCCTGAGAGCCTTTTCTCAGTGTGCCGCATCTCCAGACATACTGATTTCATGTCTCCATTGCTCTTCTGTCCCAAGCCGGGAATTAATGGAGGTGATTCATGAATTATGTAATTAGCCAATTCTGTGCGTAATTTCCTTGTTGACAAAACACTTGTCCTAAAAAATAAACGTGTTGTCTCTGCCTATTTTCACCCGATGACTTGGTTTGTTGTTCATTGACAACAGAAAATAAATATTAACCCCTTGTTTAGAGGGATAAATTGAGAGTTGGATAGGTTAAGTCTCAAACCTAAGACAAAGTAGGTAGTAGTTCAGACGTGACGAATCCTGCAGACCTGTAGATTAATTTTATAACTCTTTAAAGAAAACTGTGGAACGAATTTTATAACTCTTTAAAGGAGATTGTGGAATTTCTTTTAAATTAACTTTTATTAATTCTTTGTGGATTTCACATCCTGCTTTCTGACCCCACTCATCTTTCTCTTCCCTCACATCTTGTCTCTGCCCTTATAACCTCCCTCAATCAAAACTAAATTTAAAAGAAAAACCAAACAAACAAAAGAACAAAACATGCACACACACACACACACGCACAAAGATGAATCTCGTCGTGGCAGCTGTAGTGTGGTCCATTTAGTCACACAGTTTACTCTTTGGTCCATTCATCTTTACTTGCAAGTGGTGCATGAGTCTTCATTCTGGCTTGAGACCTCTGCTTTCTGCTACACCACCAATAAATGGCTCTCACTGAGGATCCTCTTAGATACCCTGTTGTTGTCCTGTGTCACGGAGATCCTGCTGTTTTGGATCTGTAGGTTCACCTCTTTCATAGGCTCCAACAATTCCTAGATTCAGTAGATGTTGGGGGGTGCCAACTCATAGCCCTGGTGCTGGGCCTGGGTGGTAGTTGGGCAAGTCAGCCTGCTGTCTTTCCTTTGTGGTTGCTACTCTGGTGAGCCCGGGCTAGCTTACCCAATGCAGTCTACAGCAAGGTGTGGGGCCAGTTCTCCTGCTCTCTGTTCCTCAGATCCAGGTCCCCCATACTCACTTCACCAGGACCGTCTCTACTGTTTTGTCCATGTAAGAAGCACAGGGCTTTCTGTCCTGATTGCTGAAGGGGGAATATGGGAGATGGCTGGGTAGGCAGCTCTCCCGATCTCATGCCCTCAGGGCTGGTTCACTTTTGCCATCTCCCCTCCCCCCCACACAGCAGGGTCACACACACCCATCCACACACATACACAACAGGGCCATTTCTAGTGAACAGGTGTTTGTTAAGCACAGCACAGGGAAGGGTTTTGTTCAGTCAGGTTAAACGATGAGGCTTTAGAGTCATTGTCACATGGCTATGATACTGGTACAACTGGTTCATTGCTTTTGTGAATTAAATCAGGATATGACCACTCCTAGGTATGGTTGAGGAAAAGATTTTTATTGCAGATAGAAGGAAGAGTACAGTCAGAGACATCTGAAAGATCCCAGAGCAAGGAAATAGTGCCCTTAACAACAACAAAAGTATATGCTCAACTATGTTCATAGCAGCATTGTTTGTAATAGCCAGAACCTGGAAACAACCTAGATGCCCTTCAATGGAAGAATGGATGAAGAAAGTATGGAATATATACATATTAGAGTACTACTCAGCAGTAAAAAACAATGACTTCCTGAATTTTGCATGCAAATGGACGGAAATAGAAAACACTATCATGAGTGAGGTGAGCCAGACCCAAAAAGAGGAACATGGGATGTACTCACTCATATTTGGTTTCTAGCCATTAATAAAGGACATTGGCCTATAATTCGTGATCCTGGAGAAGCTAAATAAGAAGGTGAACCCAAAGAAAAACATATAGGCATCCTCCTGAATATTAACCTTCATCAGGCGATGAAAGGAGACAGAGACAGAGACCCACATTGGAGCACCGGACTGAAATCTCAAGGTCCAAATCAGGAGCAGAAGGAGAGAGAGCAGGAGCAAGGAACTCAGGACTGCGAGGGGTGCACCCACACAGGAAGACAATGGGGATGTTTATCAGGAACTCACCAAGGTCAGTTGGTCTGGATCTGAAAAAGCATGGGATAAAAAGGGACTTGCTGAACATAGCGGACAATGAGGACTACTGAGAACTCAAGAACAATGGCAATGGGTTTTTGATCCTACTGCGTACTGGCTTTGTGGGAGCCTAGGCAGTTTGGATGCTCACCTTACTAGACCTGGGTGGAGGTAGGTGGTCCTTGGACTTCCCACAGGGCAGGGAACCCTGATTGCTCTTAGGGCTGACAAGGGAGGAGGACTTGATCGGGGGAGGGGGGGAATGGGAGGCGGTGGTGGGGAGGAGGCAGAAATCTTTAATAAATTAATAAATAAATAATAAAAAAATAAAATAAAAACAAGAACCAGCAGACTGGACCAATCCAAGAATGGAGACAGATGGGGGGGAACATGACCTGCAGACTGGACCATTCCAAGAGAGGAGACAGATGGGGGATCATGAGAGGAAGAGAAGAGAGAGGGATCAAGAGAGAGCCAAGAACCAAATAAGTGGGTGGAGAACCAAGAGAGCATATGGGCCAATGGCAGGTTTATATAGGAATCAGACACTAGCGAAAGGGAGCTCCCCGCCCCACTGGCAGGGAGGTCTAGGGTCCCAGTAGCTGGCCTGAGAAAAGCAAAGGTACTAAGAGACACAGGTACTAAGTGAGCCTACAGGTCAGCATGTGCTTTGTCATGCGAACACTCACCACGATTAGCTCCCCCTTTGAAACCTGACCCTTTGAATCATTTTCAAATTTAGTTCAGGAATTGGGAGCACCCTTAGACCCTAGCTGAAATGCACGCTGATTTTCTGCTTTGGCGGCTGTCCTCAGAGGCGAGCCACTGCAGAGGGAAGACTTTCTTCTGCTTTCTTTGCACAATCTTGCTAGGAATAAGTGGCTGCTTTTCCAATTTTCTTGGGTTTTCTTGTCTGTTGTGCTAACCTGCCCCAGATTCTTCTCTAAACATTCGGTGAGGTGTTTACAATAACCCCAGACACCGTATTAAACACTTAGCATCATTTCGGGCCGTGTTTTCTCTCAGAATTAACTCTCACACTTTGTCTTAGTTAATTTGCTGATAAATGAGTCATTTATGGGGGGGGGGGGGTGATTTAAGATGTTCTGTGTTCTGCAAGAACACTGGAAAATATATTTTGTGTTAAAATTCAGCTCCAGGAGATTGAGATTTCTGGATGTCCTTCCAAAAAAAAAAAAATCTGTAATATTTAAGAAAGTTTGCTTTGCAGATTATCATAGTGAGATAGTCTATATGTTTACCACAGAGCAAAAAGACGAATTTTCTTTAAAAATATATTGCAACTCACATATTAAATTGAGTGTTGTATTCTTTAAAATACACATCCTGGAAGATAATTGAGCTCAGTCTGTATATTCCGTCATTATTCAATCTATTTTTAAAATCCATTGATTTATCTTACTGTCTCAGACCCTTTGTCATTTACTGTTGTAGACAGAAATCAGTGAAGTAAGTGGAAGGCAAGAGGCTGACTAAATCCTTCTGATACCGAAACTCCCACATACCTTCTGTTGCACATAGTGGCACTTTGTATGTGGAAGCAGTGAGTCTGTGCTCTTCTCTGTGTGTGTGGAGGCCAGAAGCCAGCTTCAGGCTCTGATCTTTGGAAGATGTTCACCCAGATATTTGAGTTGAGATCTCTATCTAGATGTCTCACACTGAAACCTGGACAGGGTCAACTCAGCTAGGCCAGCTGCCTAGCAGCCCCAAACAGCTTCCTAACTTCCACAGCACTGGGACGACAGCCATATGCTACCACACAGGCACTTTGTGCAGGTTCTCGGACCAAATGCAGGTCTGCATAGTTTAAGATGAGCATTTTACATTACCCCAACCACAATAGCATTGTGGTTATACAGACAGATACCCTCCCCGCCCACTTCCCTCCCCCACACACACACATATACACAAATGCACCCCAATCGAATAGCATTGTGAATGTACAGACACACACACACACACACGCACGCAGATACAAATGCACACAATTCTTATAGACGCAGCAATTCTTTTTCTTATCTCTTGTTGTTTCACTCACTCCAGAGTGTACTTTTCTGTTTGACTTTACTGGTTAGCTGGCAAAAATTACCAGGCCTATCCCTGCAAGGGAAAATTAGTGACAGATCTGGGATAAACAGTGTCTCAAGGTTCCTGCTTCATCCATTCCATCCTTTTCCCTGCCTGAGATCAGTATCACATTGGGATGTCAGACATTTCTATATTATTCCCCAAGACCCAATTTTTCTTTACTTTTTTGATATATTGTGTGTATGTGGGGCTGTGTAGATGTGTGTGTGTATTACAGATGCAGACATTCATTGGTAAAGATTGAGTGCCTCTATCACTCTCCACCTCATTTCTTTGTTGAGATATGATATCCCTCTAAAGCTTCATGTTGGACCAACTGGATAGCAAGTTCTCAGGATCCTCCTGTGCTCCTTGCCCTGCATGGTACTGACATTATGAACACGTGGTGCTGAACTTGGGACTTCATACTGTTAAGTTTCAAACCCAGGACAAATAACTGAGGTGCCTATTAAACATATCAAAACTGACCTAGCTGCCAGGTTCTCCCAGCATCCCTCAGTCCCTAAGTCTCTACAGGGTATGAATTGCAGCATATCCCCTTCTACCCTGAACTCTCCTGCCCAGGAGCTGGACTATGAGTTCCTCAGAGGGTCCTCTCTATATAATCCAGACATTTTAATTACCCCTACCCTCTTGTACTTTTGGCCTCTTGGCTGATGCACCTGGTTCTCCTTTCTTCCCTCTCCTATCCCATCCTCTTCTCCCCACATAGCCCAGCTCATCCTGGCCATGTCCACTCTGGACCCTCCTGGTTGTCCCTGCCTCTTTCTTAGTATGTTCTCCCACATATCTATAGTAAGCTTCTTTCTCTGTCACACCTAGGAGCAGTTAAGTCTTTTCTCTCCTTTTTAGTTCTTATTTTCATTTGCATCCTTTGGCAGCAAGTATTTTACCCACTGAACCATCCCCTCTCTGGTCCACCTGGCATGATATATGCAAGGCATACTGACAGGAGAGCCTGCTGAAGCCGTCAGCATGTGCTTCTTACTAATTTTCTTGGAATATATGCTACAGCGTCTATTCTTCTAAATTTAGCAAGAAAACATGAATCTATGAAACTTGTGAGATCAGGCAAAGTGTAAGAAGTAACCCACATAAGGAAAATGGGTTATACTGATCTTTGGGAGTGGCCGGGTTCATCTTTAGCATGTTCATTATCTGTCAGAACATCTATCAAGAGAATACAGAGTGTAATTTCCTTTATAATTAGTAAGGACTGCTTAATATCATGACATGCTTTTTTTCTTCAGATGTAGGCTTGCTTGTAAAAATGTAATGCTTAAAAATTAACTAGGAAAGAAAAAGAAAGTGAAGGATATACTGATTGTTAATGACTATTTTCATAAGTTTCTTGAACATAATAACAAACGTTGATATGAAAAGTATTTTGTAGCAGCACCACAATGCTGTCAGGCCTGCAGTGTGAATTGGACAGATGCACAAGTGGCGCTTGTTTCTTGAACAACTGCCTTCCCTCTTACCAGCCACTGCCTCAGGCCTTTCTCATTAGACTTTTGTTCAAATGAAAGGCATAATCTCAAGAAGCTTTCAGATAATCTCAAATTCAGAGTTAAAGTGAGAAAACTAACAAGGAAAAAAGTAGTGAGAATAATTTACAGATGATAAACTCAGAAATGGGCCTTCAGGCAAGAGTGTCCACAAATCCTTTCCTCTCTGAGACATAATGCACCACTAAAGCTAAAAGCCCACCAAGTAAATAGTCCTTGCAGAGAATGAGCACTTTGTTTTTTCAAGAGAGATTCTGTCAAGAGAATTAGAGTTAGATAATTTTCACTTCAGTGTGCTGATGTTTAGTTTATGTCATGGTTTTAACTCTTACTGAAACACTCTCTGAGAAAAAAGGAACTCGGTTGATATAGGAAGTGTGGCAGAAGTGTGAAAATAACCAGAGATACCCCAGCGTGGCACTGCTTAGTGATGTGTGTTGCAAGCACTTAGAGAAAAACCTTCACTGATTGTTATCCCACTTCTGGGTTATTGGTAGCTATGTTGTTGGAGCAGTGGGCCACTTCCTGCCGCCCGGGAGGGCTCCCGGCCACCTGCTAGCTTTACCCAAAATAATTACATGGAAACTGTATTCTTTTAAACACTGCCTGGCCCATTAGTTCCAGCCTCTTATTGGCTAACTCTCACATCTGGATTAACCCATTTCTAATAATCTATGTAGCACCACGAGGTGGTAGCTTACCAGGAAAGATCTTAACCTGCCTCTGTCTTGGAGAGGAGAATCATGGTGACTGCCTGACTCGGCTTTCTTTCTCCCAGAATTCTGTTTGGTCTACTCCGCCTACCTAATTTTCTGTCCTATTAAAGGGCCAAGGCAGTCTTTTTATTTAACCAATGAAATCAACACAAAACAGAAGACTCGTCCACATCAGTAGCTATGTTTCTAGTTCTTTTTAAACCTGAGTATTTTAATTCTTGCAACTATCTATATTTGATTGAAATTAATATTAAACTTAGAATAATTATAATTACAATGGGACTACTATCTATTATCTTTTATTTCAAGCAGACATTAATACTAGCATACCAGCAAACTGTTAGCATTAGCTTGTGCTCTGGTACAAAGCAAAGGAAATGATAGTCCTGAGAAAGAAAGCCATAACCAACAATTCTATGTTCTGAGATACAGAGATAGGATCTGAACTCTCCTGGACTATTAGGAAAGTTTTCACAAATGGGTTAGTGTTTATATGGAGAATGGAAGAAAGACAAAGGGATATTTGATTGTCCAGAATTGAGCTGCATTCTAGGAGGAGGTAAAAGCACATGCAAAGGCCTCTTGGATGAAAGTAGGAGGGGAAAAAAATGGAATCTGCAAAACAAAACAAAACAAAACCCTCCTCCCACCTCTATTTGTTTGAGGCTATTTCACATCTGTGAAAAGTCAAAGACACTGGAATTTAATAATCACTTACTTTCTTCAACAAAATTTTCTACTTCCTTAAGTTAATTTCCTAGTGACAAAATGAGAATAACAACCGTTCCAGGGGTCGTTGGGGGATAGAACTGGTATCCAAAGGATTTATCATGAAACAAAATCTGCACAAGGATCCAGTGCTATTTACATTATTATGTCACCTTTTATTATGCCACAAAGATTGGTACATGACCTAAATGTCATGTAGTCTTGTAATTATCATTGTAGATTTCAATTTAATTCCCTATCTTTAGAAGTCTTAAAAAAAAGAGCTAACTTACAAATAAGAAAAATGTGGCACACAACCTTCAAAAATCATTCAGAAATCCAAATACAAACAACATAAAGGAATTGAAGAAGTAATACTCTCTAGATTAAATTTGAATTTGTCATCAAATTGCTTACATTCTTAAACCTTGATTTTACTAAGCCCACATAAGCCTATAATACCAACAGATTCGCCAGGCTGGGATAGGGCAGTGAGGGACTTAAGTAAACAACAGAAAAGTCCAAAAGCTTTTTAAAAATCATTAATTGAATATTCAAGGCAAAAGTATACTGGCAGTAAATACCTACAACAGCTACCACGCAGAACACGAGGCGCTTCTGAAACCATCTTGGTAGCTAACAGAACCCGGACAATGTACAAAGGGGGAACAGAAGTCCATCTTCCCCCTTTGCATTGCTTTTTGTCCCATTGCTCCCATCTTTGTGACCCACTCTCCACCCCTCATTATTCTGCCTGTCTTCAGTGCATTAGAAAAACTCTTTTCGCCGGGCGGTGGTGGCGCACGCCTTTAATCCCAGCACTCGGGAGGCAGAGGCAGGCGGATCTCTGTGAGTTCGAGACCAGCCTGGTCTACAAGAGCTAGTTCCAGGACAGGCTCCACAACCACAGAGAAACCCTGTCTCGAAAAACCAAAAAAAAAAAAAAAAAAAAAAAAAAAAGAAAAACTCTTTTCTACATAAAAGAAATGCATGTACATGTGTGTGTGTTCTTAGGGGTGGGAGGTACGTGTTGTGCAGGACAATAGCCTCCTGCATTGATCCTCAGGTTCTGTCTCCTATTTTTGAGACATAATCCCTCATTAAACTGAATCCTGCCATATCAGCTAGGCTACCTGGCCAGCACCAAGGATCTATCTAACTTTGCTTTCTTGGCACTGGGATACAAGCATAGACCAATGAGCCCACCATTTTATGTGAGTTCTTTGGCTCAACCTCAGTTTTTCATGTTTGCAATGCAGGCACTGTATTGATGCCATTACATTACTGGGCCCCCAAATGTGTGTATTTTAAAGTCTAATAAGTATCAGGTCCTAGTTATTATTGTTTCTTATTGTAGTTACATTTGATAAGTATATTTCCATGGCCAACTTATTTTTGCTTGTATTTTGGCTCAGTACTACCTAATGAGTGTGAAAATGGGTACTGAGGAAGCTTATTGATTTAGTTCAATGTGTATATTTTGCCAAGTTAAAAATAGATGCTTTGTAGAATAGAAGATAATGTGGGAGGTCCTTCTGTGTATGCGTTGCTTTCATTGGTTAATGAATAAAGCTGCATCGGCCTATAGCAGGGCAGAATACAGCCAGGCTGGAAGATATATAGACAGAGTAGGTGGAGTCAAGGAGATGTCATGTAGCTGCTGAAGGAGGCAGATGCCCCCCATGAAACTATTGGTAGGCCACAGCCTCATACAAATACACATATTAATAGAAATGGGTTAATTTAAGATGGAAGAGTTAATAAATAAGAAGCCTAAGCTCTTGACCAAGCAATATTGTAATTAATATAATTTCCGTGTGGTTATTCATGTCTGAATGGTCGGGAAACGAAAGAAGAGTCTGTGTTTACAGGAAGCAAGGTGAAAATCATAGTGCAATGAGCTTAACTCTTCAGCATGAGATTAAGACAGAATTTCTGTGTGTCTTTGCCAACATCTCTAGTAAGTATATTTAATGATGAAAAACTAAACAGAAATATGATATATTAATGAGCTAATCTATTTTTATAATATTATGCCTCTGTCATATCCATTAGACTATATCTAAACAATTTAGAACTGGTCAATTAAAAAATCTCTTCCAAATATATTTAAATGTGTAAGACTCTTTGATTGTTGGGAGAAAATCCTAGAAGTTTCATGGTATCTTTCAGGCCTTAAGCAATGCTAATTCCTCTAATGCCTTTAAAGAACTCAGCATAGGAGACTAGTTTTATTTTTAGTAAGAAGCTCTAATTATTTGGTTCACAAGAGGACTTCTTGAACATAATTTACTAAGTTTAAAATGTGGTCTTAGTCCTTCATGGATTGTCTGTCATTTCAGCAACAATGTGTAAAATGGTGAACATTAAGCAATGAATGACAAAGCAGAGAAGGAACATGTAAGTTATAGATTCTGATACAGCCTTTGGGGTGGATTATTCCTGTGGGCTGTATTATTGAAAATAGTCTAGAGAGAAGTGGAGTTATTAGGTCCAGCTTTATGAACAGTATTTGAGTAGGTACTTTAGCATGCCAATATTAAAAAAACGTAAATGAACAAAGATGACCAAAATGATAAAATAGCCAGAACAAATGGACTTACAATGATCAAATGAAAACTAAAGTTGAAGGTTTCACGTCACAAAAAAATCTTTAAGACTTTAAATGACAAAATAACAAACTTTAATTCCATCAATAAGCACATGAGGCATCACTGACTTTTTCAAAAAGGAAAAAAATGATGAAAATATAATTTCAGAGATTAATGTGGGCTCATAGTATAGAATGGGCTTGAAAGAGAAGGCAGCAAAGAACAGATGCCAATCACAACAGCAACTGAGACAAAGGTAGTGAAGGTCAGAACTATATTATGTCCTTGGGAGGAAAAAGAAAGATACCCCTTGTGAGCACTAGAAACACTCTCAAAGTGAAGAAAATGCTTCTCAGAACAAATAATCAAAGACCAAATTTTAATTAAAAAATGAAATTAAGTATTCAGTTGGAGACTGTTCTACACAAGGATACATGAAGTGATATATAACCAGAAGAGAATTTATATTCAAGCAATTTAGGTACAAAGAAAAATAAACTTTATTACCTCACTGCTGGAAAACACAAAGAAATCAAGGAAATAGTCAAGTAAACATCATTAACATGAAACAAGATAGGCAATAAAATAATTGTTTGATCTGCTTGCTGTGAAAACAAAGAAGAGAATGAAATTGGTCTTCCAGATGAGTAGATAAAATGTCAGTCTGATTTCGAAAGGCATGGTTCACATGATAGAGAAAACAATCAAAATACAGGAGGGCAAGGTCACAAGACTAGCTCAGAAAGTGGAGAAAATTTCCTGGGGACCAGTGTGAGACTTGAGAAGCACAACCACGCAGAAATGACCAAATAAGTTAGCTTCTAAGAAAGGACCCTTTGTAACTGAAACAAGCTTCTTGTTAACATCCACTCTTGAAGCGGGAAGCGGCGGGGCTGCGTCCCCCCACCCAGCTAGCTTTACCCGAAATAATTACACGGAAACTGTATTCTTTTAAACACTGTCTGGCCCATTAGTTTTAGCCTCTTATTGGCTAGCTCTTATATATTGATCTAACCCATTTCTAATATTCTGTGTAGCACCACGAGCTGGCTTATCAGGAAAGATCTTAACCTGCATCTGTCTGGAGTGGGAAAATCATGGTGACTGCATGACTCAGCTTCTTTCTCCCAGCATTTTGTTTTGTTTACTCTGCCTACCTAATTTTCTGTCCTATTAAAAGGCTAAGGCAGTTTCTTTATTTAACCAATGAAATTAACTCCTCCATCACACTCTGTTGTGTTAAAGCCATATTTATGTAAGTCCTTCTGGCACCTCACGAAGTCAAATGTTTGTGCAGGCCTATTGCAATAAAGCAGTGGTTCTCACCACCCTTTTGAGGGTGGGACATCCCTTTCACAGGGGCTCACATAGCAGATATCCTGAATATCATATATTTACATTGTTATTCATAACAGTAGCCACATTCTAGTTATGAAATAACAAAAAAATATTATGGTTGGAGTCAAACTGTATTAAAGGGTCCCAGCATTAAGGTTGAGAACCACCTAGTCTTAGGTTTCTGGAGGTCTCTTCTGTTCATGTCTGTGCTTTTGCACTGGGATATAGACATCAGGAGGTAAGATGTTTTAAATGTTCTTGGGGTGGATATCTAGTCTCCTTGTTGTTGGGTAAATGCTCCCTTCTTTGGCAGCTGTTGTCCACTTTGAGCCCTGGCCATCTGTGTTGGCTGTGCGGTCCCTGATAGGTAGTGTTCTGAAGGTCAGCAAGTGTCACATAGAAATAGACATTAGCTAGAAGGGAAGACTGAAGAGGTGACAGGAAAGAACTAGCGGAACCTTCGGTCTGCATCAAGAGTGGAAGCCCTAAGGAATGAGAGAGGGGTGGGTACAGGAAATACAGAAGACAGGTTGCAGCACAACTGAGAATGGACAGCAGAAAGAAGGATAAAGGTCACCTTCCAGCCTAGTTTACCACTGGGATCCCAACTGGAGAGTTGTTATGTGGGTCTGTAGGTATCACAAAGGAATCAGGACAAGCTAGAAGGAGAGGCTCAAGGGGGGCTTGAACAATGAAAACTTTGGAAAAAATTTCCCATAAAAGCAGGGTTTGAAGAAGAACATGATTGTATACAAAATGGAGGATGATTAAATAATGCATTCTACTTCATAAACAAGAACTCTTCCTAAGAAGCAACATAGGCACACGAGGGGAAGTGGCTTCATGTCTAATATAACCTTCAGTTTGAGCTCTATGTCTGTATTCAACAGCTCAGCAATGCTAATGGGGTTCCCTAAGCCTTACACCACCCATCTCTCGCACTTCAAGCAGGGACAATCCTGCCTATTGTGCTGTGTTTTGCATGACTGAAATAGCAGTCTCCTTGAATACACCGACCAAAGCATTGGGTTTTTAGCAGGTGCTCAGTTTCTCGGATTTGCATTGTCTTTTGTGTTTATAAAGTCCAGCAAGGAGGCTGTGATCATAAAATCCTCTCAGGAAACACTGTCTCTTTGTATAGTATCACACATATACTCATTGAAATCAGTAGAGTTTGCAAAATAAAATTCATGGTGAGATGTTTACCGAACAAATGAGGGATGGTATGCAGAAGATCTTCCGTGGGAGCAGTAACAGCAGGAAAGATGACATTCTCAACAGAGTGCCTTGAGAAAACAATCCATGCAGAAGGAAGTAAAAATGAACTTTCAACAATAGTTTCAAGCCGGTTATTTGTCACATTTTCTCCTTATGTTTTATGTCAAGCAGCTGATCAGCCAAGCTGGCAGAAGCAACTCCTCCAGGATGTTAAAAGACTCTTGGCCTTGCAGAGCTGCTGCGTGCATTTGTGGATAGCTCTGCATAAGAAAACTCTCTGGAAGGAATGTTTTATTGAAAGATTAAAACTCAGAAAGTAATGGAGTGATGGATAATAATGTTCTATGTAGTTACTAAGGATAGATGCTCAAGAGACTTTTTACTTTTATAAGACAATGAACTTATAATAGATGCCATGGTCTGTGAGATGCAGTGGCTTGGTGAGTCTGCGGTAGAAGGTAGTAGAGTTCACATGCTTCCAGGAGTCATACCAAGCAACACATGGCTCTGCTTGTCCCCTTGTTTCTTTTACCGTCATGCAGTACAGCTATAAATCTACAGCTTTTCTCCCGGCCAGGTGTCTTTCTCAGCACTCCCGGCCTTGCTAGTGATGACTGCAGACACCACTTCCTTTTGACTTTAGTTGGCCTGTACTCATCCACATCTCTTTTTCCAACACAGTGCTGGTCATTTCTCATTGATTGGCTGTGGATATGACAGCGTATAATTAAGTTTTGTGTTATATTCAATAAATCCATTGTAGGCATAAGGCATTGTCCCTTCTCCCTTTAATGAGAAAATGTTGCAGAAGACATAAAAGTTCTAGGAAATTACACAAAAACCATAGTTTCTGATTAAGCACAGGAGTAAGGAACCAACTTTGACTATGTTGGGATTCTCCTGCTGAATATTTAGAGATCCTCAATATGTAATTATTGACTTGAGCATTGATGTATTACTTGGAATACCTACTTTCTCTGATTAAATGAGTTTCATATCATAAAAGCCACTATCCTAATATTTCTAGTCAAGATTAGCTTCCAAGGAAGGAGGAGCCAAAGGTTAAGGAACCTTTGGTTCCTCATTAACATCCAATTTCTGTGCTCAAATGCAGCTATGTAAGTCCTGGTGGTGCCTCATAAGGTCAAGAGTTTGTGAATCTACAATTTTTTTTCTCTTTTTATATACTAAAAAATTCCAATTCCAATAATATAGCCGTCTAGAAGGACAAGAAAATACATACATGATTAACACAGCCAGAGGGACTTACCTCACAAAATGGCCCATAAATTTGTTAAGTGACATATTTGTACCATAATTTTGTTTTGTTACATTAACATATTTATGGAGAACTTCTTATATTTGTATGCACAAAAACATTAAAATGGAAGCTGTCCTCACCTCCTTCTGAGCAAAACTACTCAACTGATTTCTCATTCTGGTTTATAGTAAACCTAATAGTGTCTGTTTCTTTCAGTTTATCAATCTACTGCTCGACTGTTATTGTTTTTCTTGTTATTTCCTGTATATGTTTTAAAGTTAATGTGTGCAGAAAGGACAGATTTGTGGACTCTGTTCTCCCCTTCCCCTTTACATGTGGTCTTGGAATTATAAGCAGGTCTCCAAGTTGTGTGGTAAGGGCTTTCACTTGCTCAGCCACCTCACTAGCTTTATGGTGACTTTTTAAGTTTGATTTATCTGGTATATTACTTTAATGGAGTGGGGAGGTTTATGCCCAGGGGAAATAAAAGTTTCTTTCTTTAGATTTAATATTTATAAATAATTTTATGAATTCTTGATGTATATCGAATAAGCATTCAAATGATGATGTGGAGAGATGGCTATACTTTTCTGAATCACCTTGGTAAGAACAATAGAAAATAATTCTTAAAATTCAGTAACCAGGGAAAAACAATTACAGAGAGAAGTGGACTCCTTACTCAATTCATTTTGATACTTAAAAGAAAAAATAAATGTTTTTTTCTGATTTTTCAGAGCATGTAATAGTGATAGAGGTTCTTTCTCCCAATGATTAAAAGCCCTGCAGGTTTTGTCCCACATAAATAGTACCTGCAATGGTGCTTGAATTTGTTGATACCTTGTGTCGTTATTTCCTCCTGTCTAAAACTTCCCCTGTCTATAGTCACAGCAGTGATGCACAGCGAGCAAGTTTAATTCAGGACAGGATAAACCTTTGAAAGGAGAAATCATTATGTTGGATTCCACCCAAGCTTGTGGAATTGTTATCTGTATGCAGCTCATTAGGTGACTGAAAAAATAGTTCAGAACCATTTTCTAAATGACTGAAACTTCCACATCCAATGACTTCTGTATGTCCCAGAAAACAGCACACAACAAATTACCTACTGCTATAATAATATATATTTCTGAAAATAATGCTAAATTTCTTATCTCACAGAAACATTAACATCATTGTTATGTATGAGAAAGCTAGAATCCTCGTTACCTGTGTGATCACCTTGATGCTTCAGCCACGCCAGGGCTATTGTTGGGAACTTGTGCTAGAGGCCTAAACTTTAAAGTGCAATGACATGAAGTCTGTGATGATATCATGAGTGCAATAGCAGGTATCACACATAGCACATAAGTTTGAGTGTAATGTTCACCTTTTACTAATTGACTTCGTTTACATTTGTGCCATTTTATCATTGTTATTGCTGTTGTTCTCGGTTTAGACTCATCACATCACCAGGGACTCTCACAACACAACCACTTCAGTCTACTCAAGAGAATAACAATAATCACTAAAATTGTACAGAATCTGAAGTATTGAAAATAATATAAAGTTGGGAACTCTATTGTCCCATACATTTCTTACAGATTACACAGGTATTTTCTTAAGTAGTTTCAATTCATTTTAATGTGAAACTATTATTCCACTCACAGGACTTTCTTCTTGACTTCTTTATACCTTAATTGCTAATATTATGTATTCAAGTGACTGTCATGAGGTCACTGATAAAAGCAATAGGTGTGCTCACTCCATATCTGTCCTGATTGTTTCTGTTGCTGTGGTAGCAGACAACTCCATAGTTCCAGATGGCAGTGCCTTATTGTTAGGAAGTCAGAGAGGCAGGAGCCTGAGACAGCTGTTCGCATCACACCCACAGTGTGCAGACAGAAATCAGTACATCCATGCTCACTTCCTGGTTTGTACTCAGTTTGATTCCTCCATTGTTATATAATTCAGGACCCCTTGCCTAGGAAATGGTACCGCCTACAGTGGACTGTGTCTTCCTGTATAAATTAACTCCGTTAAGATGATTTCCCATAGTCCAACCAAATATATGCAATCCTCCATTGAGACTTTCTCCCTGGGCTTTTCTGGTTGTGTCAAATTACAATTAAAGCTAACTCTTACAAATGTCCCTGAATGAAACCAAATGGCTATTTAGTTTCAAATATTTTTAAAAGCACTCACATAAATTTACAGAGTCATTACTAATATCATTATAGAAAAAACTTGTGAAAAATGAGAAAGTATATGACTAAATATTATTCATCACCTAACACCAACTTACTTTTGAAATTTTCCTCACTGCACCTGCACGATCTTTGTAATAAAATTAAATACCCACCTAAGCCATAGCGACAGTCTAACTGTATACCTTTACTAAAACTGTCTCTTACATCGTTGTCATTAAACTTTTATCCATAACATCATCTAATTCCAAGATAACTGTCTCGACAATTGAAATATTTTTTTATTTATCGGTTCAGCATCTCTCCTTCCTCTCCTCTCTCATGGTAGGCTACCTAATCTTTTGTAGCTTCACACTTCCTCTTCTATGATCGTGGTTTTATAGCTTTAATTTTTTATCTCAATAGAATTTAAATTTTCTGCTAAATACAAAATTCTTTAAAAGAAAAAAACCTATTATCTCAATTAGACAGGTTCTTATCACCTCCATCTTGTCCTTTATATAGGATAGTGTCTTGATTATGGTGAGTTCAGAATCTTACTAAGGAAAGAGAGAACCTAGGATTGGGTCACCATCAGTTGTCTTGTATGTAGTTCATTGGTGAGATCTTGTTACAATGAAAACCCAAAGCTGAAATCACTAAAGCATTCCTATTCACTTTATTTGGTGGAGAGAAGGGCAGAGCACTAGACCTTAAACAGAAATGACACATGGCATGCTACAAGTAGTCACTTCCGTCTCCCTTTACCTATACATAATAATTAATTACATCTAGATCACATTAATTTGCTTTAACAATAAAATACTCCCTTCCATGGCATGAATGTCCAGTGAGCATCACATACCAACAAAGAGCAAAGACTTAGGTTCTCTTCTTTTTCTCTTGGAGAACTCTGAAAACATAGCTACCCTTTCAGGAATTAATCTACATGATAAATACAACCTCGATAATCTGATTGGCCAAGCTTGAACCAGGTTTTCAAAGCACATTAATACCAGAATAATAACCAGAAGCAGAAACTCTGTAAAAAAATATATATATATATATGGTGCCTTCTCTACAATTCTTTCAGTCAGAGGTGTAGGATTTTTTTCCCAAAAATTGCTAAGAAAACAGCTGTTATTCTTGAAAGACTAAAACATACTAAATATGGTCAACAGATACATTGTAAATAAAAGTGCAAATATCCATCATTTGCACATAAGGAAAAGATTTGCCAAGTCTTTCCACCTCATTTGCTGAACGAAACTTCATAAGTTCCTAGACACGATGCCAGTACTACACGAGTATTATTGTTAGTGCCAGAAGACTCTCCTGAATTATGCAACACCTGCTATCACATAGAGTAACCAACTAGAACCAAATTCCCAGCCAATCACAAAAAGCTCATATCTGATTGCAACTCCCTCTGGATAGTGCTAATACTGAGGTGAGTCACTGGTGTGTGCAGTACACGTGGAACTCATCCATGAATGTTGGTCTTTCACACTCTAATCCTATGAAAGTGCAACAAAGCTTGCAGACAACCCACTGAAAATGGAATTCAGAGCACCACCTAAGTTCTTCATGAAGCTTAGTCTTGGGCCCTGCCTTCTAACATTTTAATAAGTTGTGCAGATTTTTCTGATGACATCACCTTTCTGTTCAGCAATATGTTCAATATGTCTGAACCACAGTCAACTTAGGGAAATATGCCCTGGCTCTCTATGAGCAATCATAATAAAGAAGGAAATCAACAACCATAAAGACTCTGAATGAGAGTAATGGCTGTCAGCTGGAGGGCATCCATTTATTAGGAGCTGGGGCAATTTGAAGTCATCTTAATGACACATAATTCTAAAGTAGGCCTGTCGAGTAAATAACGACAAGTATGGGGAGAAACACACACACATAAGGCATATAACAAGGTCTCTTAGACAATAGTCAATAAAAACCAGGTGTAATCAGAAGATCAAAAAGTCACCTTGCTGAAGAAACCAGTCCAAACAATTTCATCTTTAATCTGGTGTCTCTTGAACCTATTTCTCGTTCCTTTCTGCATCAAATCATGTTCAACATAAGGATTTAGTATTTAAGCTACACATGAATTGAGATATTAAAGCATGACTGTACCGCACAGTGATGGCTATTTTCCCCACAAAACATAAACTAGAACTTAATTGCTGAATTTGATCAATTGTCAGAGTGAAGCACAAATGAAGTGCTGCCCTGTGTGCCCAGTATGATTGCTCTTGGAGTAAAGATAATGAAACCAGTCCTAATACTTACAGTGCAGCTCAGCTTGGGTGTTGTGATGTAAAACCTCTGATTCTTCCCTTTTCACTTTGCTTAATTATGTAGTTTAATTTCATCTGTTTTAATAAAATGAGTGTGCTGTGTTAATATAAAATTATGTTCTAAAGGGAATATTTATTTAGGCTGAGAAAGAAAACCGAAATAAATTGCTGAAGATTCAGATACCTTTCATCTGAGCTTTCTTTGTAGAACTTTCTAGAAGTAATTACGAAGAAGTGCTTTTGGGGTAAGGATTGATTTGTACCACTTTTCTGCAATATTCTATGACACTTAGGAACTCCCAGAGTTCACAGGGACTGGTAAAGCTAAAGACTTTAGAATGAATTTGCATTATGATAAATGAAGTACAGAAGAATAATACAATTAATAGAAAGGAAAAGAAAACTAAAGGATCTATCAGAAACTGATGATATTGAAGATGATGATGTCATTTGAGCAAAGGTAGAAGTGAGGATGTTTACATATCTGTGGCACTTACACACAGGGTTTTGAGGATAAACTTTACACCCCTAAATACACTCAGCTGACTTTACA
This sequence comes from Chionomys nivalis, assembly GCF_950005125.1. NCBI lineage: Eukaryota > Metazoa > Chordata > Mammalia > Rodentia > Cricetidae > Chionomys > Chionomys nivalis. The sequence goes on along the minus strand of NC_080089.1, from coordinate 10,753,757 downwards.
ACAGATTCTGGTATTGAAATACCTACAGGAAACAGGCTAGAAAAACAGAGTCTGGGAGGGCATAAAAGAAAGGAGGTTTGGAAATGGGGGAAGGAAAGGTATTCACGAAGGCAGTGTAAGAGACTACTACTTGAGAGAGAGAGAGACAGAGAGAGACAGAGACTGCTTAAAGAGCTGTGTTGAGTGATACCATTGTGCAAGCCATTCCACTGACATGCCATTCACCAGGCTCTATGTGCAGCACACGTGCGAGCAGAAAGCGGTTGCCAGGTTCCAACTGTTGGAACAGACATGGTGTTACTTGTAGTTCCCTTCTATTCCTCAATTCACAAGATTAAAAAAATGAAGGGAAAGGTCACTGGGCTCAGGGGTAACTCTCCTGTGTGCCATGTCTTATGTCATTTTAAAACTGTCCTGGCCTCTTCCTCTCTCCTCTCATCTTACACACATACACAAAAATTCATGCAGAGTCGTACACACAAAAGGATAAAAGCATACGTGTGCATCAACACGAACACCTTTAAACACACACTGAGCTGCCTTGCAGCGGACTCTAGCTGACTGTGTTGAGTTCCTCTAGTGCTTTACACATAGCTCCTAAGCATTCTGTTTAAGAGAAAACTAGCCCCAAGGCTGCCTGATGCCATCAGTCTCAGAATCCTCCAGTCCATAGCTAGTGAACTAACTTTTAGTGGGCAGAAATCATAAATAATCTATGGTGCCCACTGTCACCTCACAATGGTGACACTTGGTGCTTATCAACTGTGAGGTTCTATTCCTTTCTTCATTTACTCTGTGGATTATGTAGTCAAAAACTTACTTCTGTGTATTCAATATTTCGAATTTAGTACTTCCAAACTTATTAATGTTCATGTATGTGATGTGGATGCCAATCCCAGGCCCTTATGGGTACAAGGCATGAATTCTACGAGTGAGCAATAAACTAATAGCCTTCAATTTTTCTGCCTCCTTTTCTTTTCATCCACTTCCACCTGGATATTTCAGTGTTGCTCCTGGTACTGCACTGTGTGGGTTTCATCAGTTTCATTCCCACTGTTCTTCCTCTGCCTTCAATTACTATTGAAATTTAGATCTTTGTTACTTCTAAGAAAACTGAGATCATGAAGTTGACTGGACCGCCTCTGCTCAAACTCCAGTATTTTCACCTATCTGTGTCCGTGCCATCTGATCAGATTCTAGTTATGGTGTCAGGAAGATTTTCTCAGAGGACCAGTGTTCTTTGTTTTTTGATTCTTCTTTATATTTCCAGAATTATCCATTACTTTTCTTCACACACAGACTCACCAGGAAAGCAAGCAACCCGTTCTTCTTTGTCTCAGTTCCTTTGAAGTGATTTTAAGCTTTCTCCTCTGTCCCTACCTGCTCAAATCCTTCAGTGTGCATAATACTTTGGCTATACCTCATTCATGGAACTTGTCACTTCCTGTCACTTTCATGAATAACTTTTCCAATTTACATGATTTTATACCAGTTTCCCCTCTTTTAAAGTTATCTTTATTGAATGCTTGAGAACAAAGTACATGACTAATGAATCTTCATAACTTGCACAATTCTTGGCAAAATTATTTGCAAATTATAGACAGTTAAGAATACAAGTTAATGGGGTAGGAGAAATTGCTTAGTGTTTATCAATGCTGGCTGCTCTTCCAGAAGATCTGAGTTCAGCTTCCAGCACTCATGTTGAGCAGGTCATAACTTTCTGGAACGCCAGCTCTAGAGAATCCAACACCTCTCTGGCCTCCATGAGTACCTACATACACATGCATACTTGCATATATACACAGAAGGAAAAATAAAATTTAAATAAAAAAAGAGTGTGTGGGAATTATTAAATAAGTATTAATTTACATACCAAAAATAAATTTCTGATGTATTCTCATTTTAAAAGTACAATTATTTATTGTGGAAAATATTCATATTCATGCACATTGTAAAAAACTAGTAACTGGGGCTCAGTGGATAAGAGTGCTTGAATTTCTCAGGCAGAGGAGCCAAATTTAATGACTGGCACTGATTTTGAGCACCTCACAGCACCTGGAAGTTCCACTATAGGGAATCCAGTTCTCTCTTCTGGCAGCCATGGGCACCCCCCCAACATACATGTATATATTGACACACATATACATATGCACACACATTTAAATGATTAAGTAAACCATTAAAAAGGTTTCTAAACTTCCCGTGTTGATTAAAGTTTTGAATAATGTCTATGTAGAGAACAGATAGACAACCACATTCTTAAAGGAATATTAGAATCTCACCAAGATGACTGACCCTAATTATGCTTTTTATTTCAACACATCAACTACCAAACTATAGTGATTTTCCATGTATTATCTTCAAGACTAGAAAGAAAACTGTGACATACATTTTATGCTTAAAGACTATTCTTTATTTCCCAGGTGTGATGGGAGAATATGAGCCGAAAATTGAGGTCCATTTTCCTTTCACGGTTACTGCTGCTAAGGGAACAACTGTTAAGATGGAATGCTTTGCACTTGGCAAGTAAGTAATATTATTCTATAATTAGACACAATTGCTTATTAAAACATGACTCAGCTGTTTGGATCACTTACTTTGCTAGGTTTTACTTTCCCAGAAGCCCCATGGTGACTATAGTGTTTTTAAAAGAAGGAAGGCTGGGAATTTATGAGCAACCTGGTCCCTTGAACTGCTAAGTCATTTCTATGCACAGCATTGTTTGGGAAATGTGTTACTTTAACATCAAGGAAGCCTGTCTAGATTGCAGGAGAGTTTTCGACCCTCTGTCTGCAGATCTGAAAATCGTAGCATTGTCCTGAGATTTCCTTCAGCAGGAGATGAAAAGACAAAGAACTATCTGTTATTCATGTGCAGGACATGGACATCAAGAGTGTGAAGACTGAAAGGCACATGGTTCAGAGGTAGAATGCTTGCCTAGTAGTGCAGGACATGAAAGAAATCCCTAGAACCACAAAGGAAACAAGAGGTTAAGCGAGCCAAGGGGAATTCCTCCAGGAAGTTCTTGCCATGCAAGAGCAAGGAGCAGATGGTGGTCATGAGAACCCACGTAAAGAAATCAGATATGTTGTTTGCTCTTGTTAGTGCAGCACCTGGGAGGCAGACAGGTGGGCCCTGTGGAATGCTAGATCCGGCCTCTCTGGACTACTTGACAAATTCCAGGACAGTAAGGGGCTGCCTCAGATAGTGTTTGAGCAAGCCCAAGAGTTTGTCTTCTGACTCCTATGTGCACAAGCATGCATACCTGCACATATCCAAACATACACATATAAGCAAACCTACTGGAGACATGTACTGTAAGAGACATAGGTGCAGGGATCAAATTGTATATTCCACTGTGTATTAAAATAGTAACATGAGAACAAAGCTGTTAATGTGTATAACCCATAACATTCTCCAAATAAAAGATTGTTGAGAACACATCCTGTTGGCTAGGCTGAGTGACCCTGCCTCTGGTTTAAAGCCTGTGTGCTGTGTAGCTGCTTGTCAATGATGTCTATAGTGCGGGCACTAGCATGTGTAGCATGCTCTGATGATGTTTGATTATGGTATTCTGGTTTGTTTCAAACACAGAATTATTATTTTTAGAATGACAAAACCTCAGGGTCCCTTCAAGATCTATAATTATAATTTGTATAAATGCATCTCTTTCACAGTTCCTAATCATTTAACTCCAGTTGCGCTAAACTAACACCCACAGTATTAAATAGATAGAAAACATGTTTCAGAAATGTGCAGCCTTCTGAATAGCAGTAGGCTCAGCCCATGGAGCAGTAGAATTCAGCCAGAGGGCTACGGAGCAATATTCAGCACCATGTGTTATACTTTCAGGACAGACTTGACAAAATGTCTATGCAATTCCACTCACATCCAAGTAGACAAAACAGTTAACGTCTCCATAGCCCGCTGTTTAAACAAATGATTCCACAGTGGAAATATAATTTAAAAGGAAATATGCATGAGGGAGGTATGTGGTCATGTGATCAGGTGCCCGAGGAACTCTTTCAAAGCCAAAGACATTAGGGAAGTGCATGAGACAGGATGATACCTTTAAACTCCGGTGTTGCTGCCATTTGCCTGGGAGCAGTCAAAGTCCAACTCCTAATCTTGACAAATGGAAAAATAATATATTCCAATGGGATTTCAAAGGCTTTAGTATATCCTGTAGTTAAATAATTCTTAAATGCCAAAACTTGTGCTAAAGCCAAAACAAAAAAGGGGTCATATTGTAAAACTAATTAGAAAACTCAATTTATAGAGAAAAAAAAAACATAGACCCTTTCCCCAGGCAGCTTATTTAATAAGTTAGATGTGTTTGGGAGAGACTTGAAATATGCTTAGCATATTGACACTTGGAGACTCTCTCCTTCTAGGTGGGACCCAACAGTTTTAAGTTATTTATTTTGTCAAATCTTTATTTTCCCCAACTTCCTATGTTTTCCTTGCTTCAGCTACAGCATCATTTATGGAATTTTAAATTATTTATACTCATGTTTTGATACTCAAAATGAGTCTTCATCAGTTAGGATCCCAGAAAAAATGGATTACAACTCAGATAGATTAAAAGAACTCAGGATTGGGTCAAGTTGAAGATCTGTAATTGTGGTAAGGCTGAGAAGGAAAAGAAAAATGGGACATCTGTAGACTTAGAGCAGTGAGAACTCAATATTACCTGCAAGATAGTGAAGAGCTCATGACACCAGAACAAGGAAGAGCTGGAGATGGAAGCATATGAAGGGCTAAGCAGTGGAGAGAAAGTTACTCCGGCCAGGACAAGAACATGGATGAAGGAAACCTCAGGAATTTACTAATTGATTTCTATTTCTTATCATTTCTCGTCTTCTCTGGCAGCTCCCAGGAAGCCAAGTAGGAATTCCCCACTCAGTTAGCTTGCAATTTAGAGGATGCAGTCATCAGAGTAAGTTTAGAGGAAAATCAATGGCAAGCAGAAAGAAGAGAGAACAGTATCCCTGTTGAAGACATCAGTCTCATGAGAACAGAGCTTGTGTTCCTCAATTGCTCACCACTCTGGCGTCCCCCAGTATCCACAAGGTGGACGGTTCTCAAGAAATAACGGCTGATGCAATTAATTACCTTTGACATACTAAGTCCACTTAAGTCAACTACTTATTTATAAATCACTTATTTATACGCCACCCTAAAATGTACCTATGTTTGTGTTTTCTGTACTTCTATCCATGGATCTGTGATCATCTGTTCTATTCAAATATGGAGTTGTTCTCTGAACTTTACCTTTCCTCACCTATTCCTGCCTCCATTTGTTCATTTTCCCATTGCTTTAGAACTAGTGCTTCTCCGTCTTGTTTGGATTATGTAATAATGTTTATCATGAGATCTAGTCTGGGAATTAAACCTTTACTTTGCATCCCAAGTTGTATTTTGCTGATGTTTATCCTATGTAAGACATTTGGATGTAACTAAGAGAAACATTTATCATATACAAAGGTTAAAAAGAAGGAGTGTGTGTGCCTGTGTGTGTGCTTGCATGTTTGTGGTGGGGTAAGAAGGGAGGAATGGAGAGAGGGAGGGAATAAGAGATTTGTTGGAGTAATGCATTTAGGGTTAAAGAATAGATGACCATAATTATAAACTACTAACTGTCTTAAATCTTTCTAGATTATATTGAGGCAGTCTGGGTTTTCTTTTCTTTTTATTTTTTTAAAGAAAACAAACTATCATTTTTATTATGCACAACAATCCAAGTTCCCACTCCATTCATTTATTCCCCTACCCCACCCCCATCCACTCCTCAGAGAAGGTAAGGCATATTGCTTTGGGGAAGGTCCAAGGCCTGCCCTACTGTATCTAGGTTGAGCAAGGTATCCATCCAAAGAGAATAGGTGCCCAAAAAGCCAGTACAAGCAGTAGGGATAAATCCTGGTACCACTGCCAGCGGCCCCTCAGTCTGCCCCAGCCATGCAACTGTCAACCACATTCAGAGGGACTAGTTTGGACCTATGCTGGTTCCTTTCCAGTCCAGCTGGAGTTAGTGAGCTCCCATTAGTTCAGGTAGACTGTTTCAGTGGGTGTTCACATCATGGTCTTTACCTTTTTGCTCATGTTCTCACTCTTCCCACACTTAAACTGGACTTTGGGAGCTCAGTCCAGTGCTCCGATGTGGGTCTCTGCCTGTTTCCATAAGTTGCTACATGAAGATTCTATGGTTAGATTATTCTAACCATTGAATAATCTAAGGTTATGATATTCATCAGTCTGACTACAGGACAAAGCCAGTTCAGGTACCTTCTCCTCTATTACTTAGGGTCTTAGCTGAGGTCATCCTTGTGGATCCTGTGAATTTCTATAGAGCCAGGTTTCTTGCTAACCCCATAAGGGCTCCCTCAATCAAGATATCTTTCCTTGCTCTCATCTCTGTCCTTCCTCCATCTCGACTATCCCATACCCTCAAGTTCTCCTACCCCCTCTCCTTCTTTCCTTCTCTTCCTCTTCTACCCTCCCTTCAACCCCACCCCATGCTCCTAATTTTGTCAACAATCTAGTCTATTTCGACTTTCCAAGTGGATCTGTATGTTTTCCTTAGAGTTCACCTTGTTATTTAGCTTCTCTAGGATCATGAACTATAGGCTCAATATCCTTTCTTTATAGCTAGTGTCCACTTACGAGTGAGTAAATATCATATTAATATTTTTGGGTCTGGGTTACATCACTAAGGGCAGTGTTTTCCAGTTCCATTCATTTGCTTGCAAATTTCAAGGTGTCATTGGTTTTTACCACTAAGTAGTACTCTAATGTGTAAATGTGCCACATTTTTTTGGACCACTCTTTGCTTGAGGGGCATCTAGGTTATTTCCAGGATCTGACTATTACAAATATTGCTGCTATGAACATAGTTGAACAAATGTCTTTGTAGTAAGATTGATCATATTTTGGGTATACAACCAAGAGTGGTATTACTGGATCCTGAGGTAGGTTAATTCCCAGTTTTTCTGAGAAACCACGATGCTAATTTCCAAAGTGGTTGTTGTATGTTTTTATTCCCACCAGCAATGGTTGGATGTTCCCCTTACTAAACATCCTCTCCAGCATAATCTATCTTTTTTTTTAATGTTAGCCATTCTTACTGGTGTAAAATGGTATCTCAAAGTTCTTTTGACTTGCATTTCCATGATGGCTAAGGATGTTGAACATATCTTTAAGTGTCTTTTGGCCATTTGAGATTCTTCTGTTGAGAACTCTCTGTTTGGTTCTGTACCCCATTTTTAAATTGGGTTATTGGGAATTTTGATGTCTAATTTCTTCAGTTATATATTTTGGAGATCAGTCCTTTGTCTGATATGGGGTTGGTGAAAATCTTTTCCCATTCAGTAGGCTGCCTTTTTGTCTTATTGACTGTGTCCTTTGCTTTACAGAAGTTTCTCAGTTTCAAGAGGTCCCATTTATTTATTGTTGCTCTCAGTATCTGTTTTACTAGGGTTATATTTAGGAAGTGGTCTCCTGTGTTTATGCATTGAAGGCTACTTTCCACTTTCTCTTTTATCAGGTTCAGTGTGGTTGAATTTATATTGTCTTTAATCCATTTGAACTTGAGTTTTGTGCATGGGGATAGATATGGATCTATTTTCATTTTTCTGCATGTTGACATTCAGTTATGCCAACACCATTTGTTGAAGATGCTTTCTTTATTCCATTTTATAATTTTAGCTTCTTTGTCAAAAATCAGGTTTCATAAATGTGTGAATTAATATCTGGGTCTTCAATTTAATTCAGTTCCATTGGTCAACATCTTTGTTTTTATGCCAGTACCGAGCAGTTTTCATCACAGCAGCTCTGTAATAAGTTTGTTGTCAGGGATGGTGATGTCTCTGGAAGTTCTGTTATTGTACAGGACTGTTTTGGTCATCCTGGTATTTTTGATATTCCATATGAAGTTGATTATTGTTCTTTCGAGGTCTGTGAAGAAATGTGTTGGGATTTTGATGGGGGCTGCATTAAATTTGCAGATTGCTTGTGGTAAGAGAGCCATTTTTATTATGTTGATCCTACATACATACAAGAACATGGGAGATTTTTCTTTTTCTGGTGTCTTCTTCAATTTTTTTCTTCAAAGATGTAAAGTCTTGACGAATAAGTTTTCCCCTTCTTTGGTTAGAGTTACCCCAAGATATTTTATGCTATTTGTGGCTATTGTTAAAGGTGGTGTTTCTCTGATTTCTTTCTCAGCTTCTTTATCATTTGTTTATAGGAGGGCTACTACTTTTTTTAGTTAATCTTATATCCTCACACATCACTGAAGGTATTTGTCAGCAGTAGAAGTTCTCTTGTAGAGATTTTTGGGTTCACTTATGTATACTATCATATTATCTGCAAATAATGAAAGTTGACTTCTTCCTTTCCAATCTGAATACCCTTGATCTCCTTTTGTTGTCTTATTGCTATAGCCAGAATTTCAAGAACTATGTTGAATAGATATGAAGAGAATGGACAGCCTTGTCTTATTCCTGATTTTAGTGGAATTGCTTTGAGTTTCTTTCTATTTAATTTGATGTTGAGTGTCGGCGTGCTGTATACTGCTTTCATAATGTTTGGATATGTTCCTTGTATCCCTGATCTCTCCAAAACCTTTATATAGGGGTGTTGGATTTTGTTTCAGCATCTAATGAGATGATCATATGTTTTTTTTTCTTTTAGTTGATTTATGTAATGAATTACATTGATAGATTTTCATGTATTGAGCCATCCCTGCATTTCTGAGATGAAGCCAACTTGATCATGGGGCATAAATTTTTTATGTGTTCTTCTATTCAATTTGCTAGTATTTTATTGAATATTTTTTTGCATCTATGTTCATGAGTGAGATTTGTCTGTAATTTTCCTTCTTGGTAGAGTCTTTGTGTGGTTTGGGTATCAGAGTAACTGTAGCCTCATAAAAAGTATTTGACTGTGTTACTTCTGTTTCTATTTTGTAGAACAGTTTGAGGAGTACAAGTATTCCCTCTTCTTGGAAGTTCTGTTAGAATTTTGCACTAAAACCATCCAGCCCTGAGCTTATTTTAGTTGTGAGGCTTTTCTTGACAGCTTCTATTTCCTTGCAGTTTATAGGCCTATTGAAATTGTTTGCCTGGTCTTGATGTAATTTTGGTGTGTGGCATTTATCCATAAAATTGTCCATTTCTTTTACATTTTCCTATTTTGTGGGGTACAGGTTTTTTGTAGTATGATCTAATGATTCTTTGGATTTCTTCAGTGTCTGCTGCTATGCCTTTAGGTTACTTTGGATAAGAGTTTGTTTATCTTGTTCATTTTCTCAAAGAAACAGCTCTTTGTTTCATTGATTCTTTGTAATGTTTTCTTTGTTTCTATTTTATTGATTTCAGTCCCCAATTTGATTATTTCCTGTCTTCTACTCCTCCTGTGTGAGTCATCTTCTTTTAGTTCTAGAGCTTTTATGTATGCTGTTAAGTCACTAGTGAGAGCTTTCTCCACCTTCATTATGTAGGCAATTAATGCTATGAAATTTCCTCTTAGCACTGCTTTCATAGTATCCCATAGGTTTGGGTACATTTTGCCTTCATTTTTGTTGAATTCTAGGAAGTCTTTAATTTCTTTTTTATTTCATCCTTGACCCAAGGGGTGCTTTAGTAGTTCACTGTTCAATTTCTATGAGTTTGTAGGCTTTCTGGGAGTAGTGTTGTTAAAATCTAACTTTAAACCATGGTGATTCAGTAAGATGCAGGGGCTACTCCAGTTTTCTTTATCTGTTGATATTTGTTGTGTTACCAAGTATGTGGTCTATTTTAGAGAAGCTCTCATGAGAAGCTGAGAAGAAGTTATATTCTTTTGTGTTTGAGTGTGTAGTAAGGGCTGCGGGCCTCTTCCCACAGCCCGGCTCATGGTTGCCTGGCTAGCTTATGCCCCAAAATAACGACACACAAACTCTATTCTTTTAAACACTGCTTGGCCCATTTCTGTTCATGTATGTAGCACCCCAAGGTGCGCTTACCGGGAAGATTCTAGCCTACGTCCATCCTGGGTCAGAGCTTCATCGTGTCTGCTCTGGAGAAGAGAGCATGGCGTCTGTCTCTCAGAGGAGCTGCCCTGCATCTGAGCTCACTTCCTCTTCCTCCCAGCATTCTATTCTGTCTACTCCACCCACCTAAGGGGTAGCCTATCAAATGGGCCAAGGCAGTTTGTTTATTGACAAATGACCTTCCTGCATCATTTCCCTTTTTTCTGTTTAAACAAAAAAAAAAAAAAAGGAAGGCTTTAACATTAACATAGCAAAATTACATATAACAAAACAGTTATCAAGTAAGAATTACAGTTACAATATTTACATCTATTTTATCTTTATCATAACTAAAGAAAACTATAACTATCTATCTATTCTTCAACTCCATCAAAGACTCCAGAAGGATATAATATTACCTAAGCAAACAAGAAATAAGCAACTTTCAAACTCTAGAAATGACAGAGACATCTCGCTGCCTTGACAGTCACCCAAAGTTTCTCTGTACCGTTGGGGCATCCATCTTCGGCCCACAGGCCCATAGTTTCCAGAGACATTTCCATGAAGCAGGAAATTTCAAAGTCAGTTCAGTCACTATCTGCTGTGTCCTGCAGAATGTCTCGCAGACTCCTTCATGAATCAGGAACCCCGAAAGATCATCTCACCTTTAGGCAAGTTCAGCAGTCCTCTCTCTGCGGGTTCTTTGTGTCCAGTTTATAAAATAGTCCAGGCAAGAGCAGTTTCTTGCCCAAATGGCTATCAAACTCCATAAGGATCCTCTTCGATGCCCATCTCCTTCTTGAAGTAGATTGGTGCTGCCAGGAGCAGAGTGTCTCATTGTCATGAAAAACCCTAAGTTATTAAAACATTTAAAATACCATATTCTCTAGCCTTTGAAAGATATGATGAATGCCTATCTGAAATATATGCATGCACATCTAGAAAATCTAACTAACATGACTACAAACTTGACTATTATTGATAATTATCCATTAACAACCTATACACATTACATTTTTAAGTGAACTACACAATCACAATACCTTAATCAATATCAGAAATACATATACATATAATAAAATTGACCTTAAATTAATATCAGTAAACCAAGATTCATATCAATGCAAATTATTCACATCTATATCATCTCCCTCTTGAAATGTAAAAGAACATTTATAAACAATATTTGGGAATATGGGCGCAGTTATTTCTCTCCAAACTGCTTCCTGCTGAATGGGGGCGCTGTTAATCAAGTCTTTCATGGTATAACCTGTGTGCTAGGTTCCTCTCAGTCGGCAGTTGAGCAAAGTAATTTTTTGAAGGTGTTCACAGCAACCCTTCAGGAGGACGTGGTCTATCATACCATATTGGGATCGAAGAAGCAATCCAAAGAGTCTCATCCTCTGTGAAAACAAAAGAAGAAACTCTTTTCCAAAGTATCATATCCTTAGATCCAAATTCTGAAGTCAAGGTATTTTGAAAATACCTATCTTGGATTAGTTCAACAGCATTTATAAACAAATATCTTTTAGCAGCTGTTGCTCTTTTCTCAGCATTCAAACAATTCAAAGAGAGCATAATAGCATACAGTATCAAGATTTTCTGTGTACTTTCCATCTTTGTGCGGCTTTATTTTAACTCTATTTTGTTTATTTTTACTTTTGTTTTATATTTCCTGTATATCTTTGTCCTGGAATAACTCTTTAGACCAGGCTGTCCTTGAACTCTCAGAGATCTGTCTGTCTCTGCCTCCCAGGCATCGGGGATTAAAGGCGTGTGCTACCACACCTTGAAGTCACAGAGGTCAATCTCCCTCTGCCTCCAAGTGTTGGGATTAAAGGTGTGCACTACCACACCCAACTACTCTCTTTCTTCCTTATTTTACTTTTAAGAACTTTAATTTTCAGCCTGTATATATTTTTAAACACACTGTAAATCATTTAAAGTTTTCTTTGTCTTTGAATCTCTCTTTACTGTATCTCTCTCTTTTTCTGACCACACGAGCCTTTAAATTACTGAGCAATATCAGTAGGATGAAAGCCGTGGCTTTGACGGCTGGATTCAGCCATTCCTTAGCTTTCCAGCCTCATGGCTGAGGTACCGGCTGTAGCCATGTTTACCACCACAACTCTGTGGCGTTTCAAGGTCCTTGCCAGCAAACAAGCTGCAATACTATATCCACAGACAACATTCAAGTCCTCTCTCTGTAGTCAGCCCTCCTGCCTCAAACAGTCAGAGTTTGCCCTGGCAGGATGGCCCAGAAAGCCGGCATTTTAAAACAGCACAACTTTTTTCTTTTTTTTTTTTTTTTTTTTTTTTTTTTTTGCTACGGCCGAAAACAAACAAGCATTCAGTCAGCTTTTATCAATACCATTTAAGTGTTTCGTGGCAGGACCTCTTAATGAGCTGCAGGGTTTTGCAGCTGAAGCTGAGTCAGGAAGCCTCTCTTAGATGAGAGTGCTTGCTTGCCTCTAGCAGGCAGAGCAGACCCGAGAAATTGTTGCTACCAAGAAAACATGCTTTACTCTATTCTTTCCCAAGCTTTCTCAGGCTTTCTGTGGATGCAGTTATCCACGTGGGCGCCATATGTAGTAGGGAGTTGCGGGCCTCTTCCCACAGCCCGGCTCATGGTTGCCTGGCTAGCTTATGCCCCAAAATAACGACACACAAACTCTATTCTTTTAAACACTGCTTGGCCCATTTCTGTTCATGTATGTAGCACCCCAAGGTGCGCTTACCGGGAAGATTCTAGCCTACGTCCATCCTGGGTCAGAGCTTCATCGTGTCTGCTCTGGAGAAGAGAGCATGGCGTCTGTCTCTCAGAGGAGCTGCCCTGCATCTGAGCTCACTTCCTCTTCCTCCCAGCATTCTATTCTGTCTACTCCACCCACCTAAGGGGTAGCCTATCAAATGGGCCAAGGCAGTTTGTTTATTGACAAATGACCTTCCTGCATCATGAGTGGAATGTCCTGTAGATGTATGTTAAGTCCACCTGAGTCATAACATCTATTAGTCCTCTTATTTCTCTGTTAAGCTTCTGTCTGGTTGACCTGTCCATTGAGGAGAGTGGAGTTTTGAAGTCTCTTATTATTAGTGTGTAGGGTTTGATGTGGTATTTAAGCTTTAATGTTTCTTGTAATATGTCAGTGCTCTTTTATTAGGAACATAGATGTTCAGAAATGAGGCTTCATCTTAATTGGTTGTTCCTGTTATGAGTATAAAGTGTCCTCTATCTATTTTCTGATTGATTTTAGTTTGAAGTCTATTTTTGTTAGATATCAGGATAGCTACACCAGCTTGTTTCTTAGGTCCATTTGATTGGAAAATCTTTTCCCAACCCTTTCAGAAGTAATGTCTCTCTTTGAGGTTGAGGTATGTTTCTTGTATACAACAGAAGATTGGATCCTGTTTTCATACCCATTCTCTTAGCCTGTGTCCTTTTATGGGTGAATTGAGTCTATTGATATTAAAAGATATTAATTATGAGTGGTTGTTAATTCCTGTTATTTTTCAGTGATAGTGTGTGTGTGTGTGTGTTTACCTTCTTTGGAATTTGCTGGTGGGAGGTTATATGTTGTCTGTGTTTTTGTGGGTGCAGTTATCTTCTTTGGGTTGGGGCTTTCCTTCTAGTACTTTCTGTAGGGCTGGGTTTGTGGATATACATCTTGTTTAAATCTGGTTTTGTTGTGGAATATCTTGTTTTCTCCACCAATGGTGGTGAAAACTTTGCTGGGTATTGTAGTCTGGGCTTGCTTCCGTGGTCTCTTAGTGTTTGCAGCATATATGCCCAGGACTTTCTGGCTTTCATGGTTTTCATTGAAAAATCCAGTGTAATTCTGATAGGTTTACCTTTATATGTTACTTGACCTTTTTCCTTTGCAGATCTTAATATTCTTTCTTTATTCTGCATGTTTTGTGTTTTAATTATTATATGTCAAACAGATTTTTAATACAATTTATTTGACATTCTGTAAGCTTCTTGTACCTTCATAGGGATATCCTTCTTTAGGTTAGGAACATTTTCTTTTATGATTTTGTTGAATGCATTTTCTGTGCCTTTGAGGGGATTTCTTCTTCTTCTTCCATCCCTATTATTCTTAGGTTTGGTCTTTTCATGGTGTCCCAGATTCCTTGGATGTTTCATGTTAAGAATTTGTTATTTATCTTTTCTTTGACAATTGAATCGATTTCCTCTACAGTATCTTTAACACCTGAAATTCTTTCTTCCATCTCTTCTCTTCTGTTGGTTATGCTTGTCTCTGTAGTTTCTGTTCATTTACCCAGATTTTTCATATCCAGAATTCCCTCAGTTTTTGTCTTCTTTACTGCCTCTATTTCATTCTTCAAGTCTTGAACTGTTTAATTTACCTGTTTGATTTTTTTTCTTGGGTTTCTTTGAGTGATTTATTAATTTCTTCCAATTTTTTTTGTTTGTATTTTCCTTCATTTCTTTAAGGCAGTTTTTCATTTCCTCTTTAAATGTCTCCATAATCTTCATAAAGATATGTTTAAAAATGTTTTCTTTTGGGTTAGTATGATAAAGTCTTCCTGTTGTTTGACCATTGAGTTCTGGTGCTACCATGTTGATTTTTAGGTTGTTGGATGAATTCTTGAATTGGTGCCTACACATCTCTTCCTCCAATTCATGCTGGTGGTATCTTTTTGTATTAGTCCAATCCTTGCAGTGGTTGTCTGCATCTTTGGTAACTGGTCTTGGTCTCCTCTGTACTGTCAATGTCTGTGTCTCAGGGAGCCACTGAAGTTTCCTCTTAGCCTGCTCTCCTGATCTGCTTTCCTGGTTACTCTCTTGGTCCAGTGGGTGCAGTCACAGCTTGTGTTTTAGAGTTTTTCTCCTGGTACTTGTTATTCTTAAAATGTTGGCTGGTCCCCAGCGGGCTCAGGGAGCAGCAGCAAGCTCCAGCGGATTTCCAGCGGGGTGGGTGGGGCGGGCGGATGCCAGAGTCCAATGGCAAGCAGGCGCATGGGTAGGGACATGTGACAGACAGTATAAAATCATAACTGAGCCTTTATTATTTAGAGAAGAGAAAGAGAGAGAGAGAGAGAGAGAGAGAGAGAGAGAGAGAGAGGGGGGACAGAGAGACACACGTGTGCACGCCAAGGGAACAGGAAGAGAAGAGAGCAGAGCGAGATGGTGGTGGAAGGTCAGAGGTAGTGGGAGTGGGCGTGGCTTGTCTCCCAAAGAGACAGGAAACCACAACATTCCCAGGTCTTCTTTATAATAAAAAGCAGGAGACGAGATACCACAGCCCGAAGGAACTGGGGCGGCAAACTCTCAAGACTGCTTCCTGCTGATTGTGGGCGTCGTCTTGGGGGGGGGTGCGAGAGAAGGCTGGGTGCTGGTCACATCCTGGCATAGCTGGTCTCTTTGCTTTTGACCAGTGTCTGTGGCATGGGAATGTCTGGTGTCCCTAAGGTATTGGCAGAACAAAAACAAAGTTAAATTAAGGAAAAAAAAATTTTAGGACCAGGGAATTGAGGGGGTATCTGACCTGTTTAAGATGGATTTTTTAATTTGGCTCCCTGGAACTCACGAGAACTCCTTGGGTTTGTGAAAACAGAAGTTTTAGACATATAATGACTGTGGCATAAGAGATAAATTTGATTTAAAATTTGTTTGGTGAGGTCACCTGGCAAAACCTCAACCTGGCAAAGCCTCTCAGCTATCAAACTGTCAGAGATCTTTGAGAAGGATAAGATTTTACTTGAGTTACTGATTAAAAAATGACAGCGAACTTACTTGGTTGGCACCCAGAGCTACTCTTTTTGGATCCCCCATGGTCGCTGAAGGTTGCATTTGACCTTTGCTGTTTAACGCAGGCTCCAGAAGACCCTGTGGGCTAAGAAATCTGTAGGAAGACAGGCCTACCTTGACCTAAGCAGCTAGGCTGTGGATTCCAGCAATTCCATTCACGTCTAGAGGTCTTTAGTTTAGACGAAAGGCAGTTTTGCCCAATGGTCAGCAATCTGCAGTCGAAGCGAAATGCAGAAGGACATTGTACTGCGCGTGTCTGTCTTCTGTCTTCTTTGGAGAAAGCAGAGTGCTGCTGCTAGGACCCAACCTGTCTCTTTTTTTTGTTGTGAAAAGTTTTTTAATAATTAAATACTTAAATATCACATTCCCCAGATCTCTGAGCAGTTGAGGGCTGTTTATCAGGTATAACTATAGTATAGAATTTGTTTGGAAAGTTGGGTCTGAGCTTGACCGCACTGGCTCTCAACTTAACAGGTAACATTTCCATTTGTAAAAAGGCAGAAGGAACTGCTTGTAATATAAGGTTAGTGGCAGAACTGACAATGGTAGAGAACAGCTTAAGAGACTTAAAGGTACATACCAGTTTAAAATATAAGACTAATGGTTTTGAAGTCTGAGGAAGAGTGAACAGGAATTGGGCAACGTGGACGACCCTGATGGGCTCGATCAGAGACATGCCACTACCCAAAACATGTAACAGAGTTAATAGGAGGATTTTAGTGAAAACCGGGTGAGAAGGCAGGGTAAAGCTGGGAGTAAAACTGGGAGAGTGCGGTCACATGACCTGGCCCTCAGCCAAGATGGCTACTGCCGCGTGTTGTCTGTGCTGTTGGAGAAACGCCATGCCATAACAAAAGCCACAGAGGGGAGGGGCAAAAGGCCGGAACCAAAAAATTGTACCATGCTATGGCTGGAATTTTAAAAGCCGGGGAGCCGGTTGCTATCCAGAACCAAAAATCATGAAAACCCATGCAAAGAACGGCATCCAAGGCCTATATTGGAACGTCTTCCAAGAGATATAGGTGGGATACAAATCTGTGCGAACACCCAGGACTTGTGGAGACCACGAGACGGGTGCTATGGCCCAGCTGGATTCTGGTGACCAGGGGGATCCGCTCCGAGAAAAAAAGGAAAGAGAGGAAATGGAAAGAAAAGATAAAGAAACTGAGGACCCAGTCCCCAGTCGAATGCACTGCACAGGAAGTGTGCGGTGCTAATGTGTTGGCGGACCGGCCCCTGGGACTGATCCAAACACGGCTCTGGCAAAGGAAAGCAACCGTAGCAGAATGGGGAGACACTCACCAAATGAAGCAGGGAAGTCGGTGGTGGGAGTGGAAAAAGAACCTTGTTCAGGAGTCACGTGGCACCAATTGTTATTCTTAAAATGTTCACGGAGCAGCAGCAAGCCCCAAGGGATCCCCAGCGGGGCGGGTGGGTCCCGGGCCCTGGCTCCAGAGTCCAGCACCCGAGCAGCGGCAGAGTTCCTAATGGCGAGCAGGCAAGTGGGTAGGGACATGTGACAGACAGATAGTGTAAATCATAGCTGAGCCTTTATTACTTAGAGGGGAAAGAGAGAGAGAGAGAGAGAGAGAGAGAGAGAGAGAGAGAGAGAGAGAGAGAGAGAGGGAGGGAAGGAAAGAGAGAGACGGAGAGACAGAGAGACACACGTGCACACACCAAGAGAACAGGAAGAGAGGGAGATGGCTGTGGGAAGGTCAGAGGTAATGGGAGTGGGCGTAGCTTGTCTCCCAAAGAGATAGGAAACCACAACAGTCCTCTCTTGTGGTCTTCTCTGAGTTGCAGCTTGTGTTTCAGCATTACTCTGAGGTTGCAGGGTAAGTGGGGGATGTTTGGAGGGTTTGGGAGCAGAGTGGTACTTATAGCTTTCAGGGTCCCGTGGATGGGATGGGGATGTTGGAGCATCCTACCTGCAGGAAACTCTCAAGCTGGCTGGCTAGAGAAGTTGAGGCAGGTGGGGGGAGGGCCTGGGGTTTTACCCCCATATGGAGGGCCTAGAGAGTGGGGTGTCCTGCTGGTCACTCACCTCTTGGTCCTCTCTGTGTAGTAGCAGGTGGTATTTCTGTAGTCTACGTTTCCATCCTGCTGCAGTCCAAATTAATCAGTTTCTAGATGTAGTTTCTACTTCAAGGAAAATTGTTAATATATTAATGAACAGAAGACAAAATCCAGGATCTGGAATCTGCATAGTTTATTTTATACAGACAAGCTGATTAAGCACCTTGAAAAGACTAAAGTAAATGCAGATCTGAAGACTTTCAGTGCCAACTGCCAACCACATGCTAGCTACTTCTCTTGTTTTCCAGATGTGCACGGTTCTGGTTTCAGAAAGATACCAACCATTCTGACTCCATTCTGACTTTCTCTGTTCAGGTGACTCTGATACCACCCCTTGATTTCAGTGTCAGCCCTGATATATACACCTATTGAACACATTGACAAAGCTAACCCTGCTATGGTTAGGCTTTACTGCTAGGAAGGTTATTTTCATTTTTTTTGTTTTAAAACAAACTAAACAAGAGCAAATTTTATTCATTTGAACTTTCCCTGCCTTATGAAAGGATGGCATGAACATCTAATGGGCTAACCTAGAAATTGTGTGGCTATTAAGGAATGCTACCTAAGTCCTGTAAGAATCATGGCTTTGCTCACAGATGGTGGTTTAGTCTTCTTCAGAAACATATTTACATCTTAATGGCCTCTTCTTCTAGAAGTTCAGTTATTGTGGAGTATGTGATTAATGAGGGTAGCACACAAATAATCTCAAAATATATAAGTTTATAATATGTGTTCATAAGTAAGTTAGGAGAAAATAAATGTAGACTATTAAACTTTGCCATCTTTTATGTCACCCAAGTTTACTGGCCTAATTTGAAGTTAAGTTGACTTTGGGTTCCTACCAACTTTAAGTTTTCTTCTAAAGGGAGCTCTTGTTAAATCCAAATTTGACAACAAACATTCAGATTGTTTCTCTATAGGCTACTGTGGCAGGGCAGAGCAATAGATACTAACTCAGTCATAGAAATTGCTTTGAAAATGAAACTGCACAATATCGAGCACAGAACTTATGAAGTGGCTGTGACAGACTCTATTTCATGATGGTCAATTCTGCAAAAGGTATTACCCAGAAAAATGGGGAGTGCTTCAGTATGATCCATGGGGAAATGAAGGTGTGTAATGGCTTGGGAAATACAGTAAGGTGTTAAAAAAAAAAAAAAAAAAACAGAAAGGATTAATTATTTGGAAAGAAAAGGCTGTTTTAGGCATATGGAAAGCTATTATCAAGAGATTGCTCACAAGCTGTTCTCCAGTCTCAATGAGATAGAGAGGGAGTGAAACGTCAGCACTGTAGCATTAAACTAAAAGAATTAGATTGGGTGTAATACAGAAACTCTTGACAATATCACATGTTATGGAGAAAATGGGCTATAGGGAAAGGTAGTGAAGGGCCTTCCTCTCTACAGCTGTAAAAAAGTAAGAAAGCCCATTTGTTGCCTAATGATTTAGTTGTAATGTTCACTAAAATAAGAGACATTCAGGTCATACTTGAAAATGAAAACTTACAACAGTCCTGTTTGCTGGCTGTTTACCTCCCTGCCATTTGGACAAGACTTTAAAGCACTGGTTCTCAACCTTCGGAATGCTGTGACCCTTCAATACGGTTTCTCATACTTTGGTGACCATCAACCAGAAAATTACGTTGTTGTTACTTCATAATTATAATTTGCTACTACTCTGAATTGTAATGTAACTACCTGATGTGCAGGATATCTGATATGTAACCCCTATGAAAGAGCTGTTCTACCCCTAAAGTCAAGAACCACTGTGTCAAAGGTGGAATAATATAGAGTCAAGCACAGCGGATTAGCCAACTTTGTGAATGTGTGTTCAGAGAGAAAAATGTAAGCTGTTTGATGGCAGGTACTGAAGTAAAATGAAGAGTGACTTGTCTTTCTTGCTCAGGCTTTAATCCAGTTGTAGCCAAAGGGTTACTTCTGGCATGTCCTGGGCCTGCCCTTAAATACTGGACACAGAGATCTTGAAAGTTAGTGGTAGATAAAGGGACAAAACACTGCCTTTGGGGCCCAATAAATGTTTCCTTTCCAAATCTTTCTCCAATAGTGTTTGATACTTAAAAGTTGTTAATATTTTCCATCCTGATTGTACAATCATGTGAGTCTACCCAAGTTGTTAGCTGAATACACAGACTGTCAATTCGGATTTTAGAATGCTGAGAGTCGACACATGTAAGTGTTCAAAGTGTTAAAATTTGTATCTCAGGTAGGTGTGGCAGTACATGCCTGTAATCCCAGAACACGGGACTCTATGTCATGCTTAACACTAGTTCAAAACAAATCTGGACTTAATGAGACTGTATATCTTATGTAATAAAATAATATAAAATAGGCATCCTGTTAGTATCTAGGGATCTCAAGAATGGCTTAGGTGGGACTTGGGGACATTTGTCCTACAAGTTTGGAAAACTCAGATGGTGTTTCTTTGATGATGCAGACAGGATATCTTGCTGAAATGATATTCCAGGACTCTCAAGGCCTCCATCGGTCTAGGAAACCAAAGAAGAACACAGTCAATGCTCTCAAGCGCCCCATCAGTCCAGGGGGCCCAAGAAGAGCTTAGTGCTCTCAAACACCCCCTAAGCCTGGGGGGGGGCCACAGGCAACATACTTAGTGTTATTAAGAACCCCATTAGCCTAGGGGCAGGCACAGATAACAGAGTCATTTCCTCTCCTCTCTGAACAGAAATAATTTGCAGACTCTAGGTCCCTACTTTGTAGAAGATGGATGCTAAGAGGTAGAGACTTAAACAGTGGCACCATTTCCATTTCACACTTTCCAAGCGATCTCTTCATTGGCCCTCCCATTGCCATACTTTAGTCTTCATGTATATTCCTACTTGAAGCTCTGTAGCCTTGTTTCCTCAGTCTAAAATGTCCTGCCGTCTCCCTTTGCACTCTGACTCAAAGTTGGAATCAAATGTCACTTCATTAAATGTGCTATGCTTTCCTTTAGAGCTAATCTCTCGTCTTCATAGTTTATTATTGCCAAATATCTATGGCGTCATCTAATCTGCCTCACTGGGACAGCTGTCTGTGTCTGTCTTCTTTATAAGGCTGACTTTGTTTGTTTGTTTGTTTTTGATTGAAGTGCTTTTCTATGCAAAGGTACTGAATGTATTGACTGCATTGAATTCAAGGGTGAGAAATAGGGCTGATCTTCCATAGCAGGAATGGATAATTACTTCTGGTTTCATCAGACAAATACCTTTAAATGCAGATTACATATCCTGACCCTGAAAAGCATCACACACAATTTACATTAGCTGCAGTTTTCTGGGCAGTTTTTATTTCACCATGTGACCTTTTGCTACCCACAGGAAAATAGGTAGATAAGTCAAATAGCCAGCAACAAAGGAGTAAAATGTGGTCAGTGGTGCTTAGCTGCCCCCGTGCACAAGGGCAAACTTGAGGTTGCTCTCTAATAAAAATGCCAGCTGATACAAAGCTCTACAGTTTATCTCCCAGGGCAAACCTGCAAGGCAAGAGTTCCAGGTAATAGAGGTATAGGCGAAGTTATTTTTTTATTAAACTTTACATGTTCCTTATCTTGCTCATGCAGCCATTAGCATACAATAAGATCAGCAGTGCTCAAAAAGCCTTGAACCAGTTAGTGTGATAATTAATGATAATGACATTTCTACACTCATCTGAAACTTGGGGGTAGAATGGAAAAATGCCCATGACTCCCTGCCCATCTTAGCTTCTGCTTATCTCTCTAGTAGGGTTTAAAATCATACTTTCTACACTCCATCGTATGCCTGTTAGGAAGCCAGGGCACTCCTTTCTTTCTCTCTTTCTTTCTTTCTTTCTTTCTTTCTTTCTTTCTTTCTTTCTTTCTTTCTTTCTCCCTTTTCCTTTCTTTTTGCAAGTTTGTTGTAAATAAAATGGTACTATTTATTAATTAATAAAGTTGAATTTTGCTATAATTTATGTTTTATTAGTCTTGGTCTTTAGTCAAATAGTCTCAAAAGACACCTCTTATTTTCGTTTATACTCTAAGACTGACTGGTGCCCCTGAAGCATACCACAGTCTGTGGCTGCCAAAGGAATTGTTTTTTAGTTACAGATTGATGATTTAGTAATACTATTTATTTATAAAGGTCAGTCATCAGCAACTATTGGAGTTAAAAATGAATTTGATTAATATGATGTTTACCTAGCTGACTAAAATCAAGTTACCTAATCATTGGGTTGACTGAAGAGCAGGGAGAGGAGTCAATTATTGAGTCTAAGAATCATTAATTGCTTGGATCTCACTGGAAAGTAGTGTATATGAGTTAAGAATGTATTTTGTGAAGTGCAGCTGGCTTCATAATTGCAGAGACCAGAGATGTATCCTCATTTCAAGTGGTACCCAAGGATAATGGTACTTTACCGAACATCAAAAAAAAAAAAATGCCAAGTCTAGTCTGACACCTGTCTGTAGATGGGAGACACACTACACAGATGGGTAGACCAAGACACGAAAGCTCAGCCTATGTGTTACACTACTTCCCTTGATATTAATGTATTTCTCTGGAATGCCTGCCTTCAGAAAAGCAATGTTTTGCTCCGTTTTTATTTAGATATATTGTGCTTTCCTGGGAAAACAGGGTCAGCTTATTGCTCACACTTACACTCATAGTGAACTGTTGCTGCATTCGCAGCTTCACCAGGGCTGCCTCAGAGCAGCTGCCAAAGCAGAGAAACTGGATATATGTGAGACCCTAGCAGACAGAAATCCACAGGGCAAAACCAGCTCTCCCAGCTCTGTATCTGCTGCCTCAATATACTGTAGACTCTTGCAATCAGTTAAAATAATTTTCACCTCTCCTAGTACCTAATGTGGTGTTTCTCAATTTACTGTAGACTCCCAACAATTAGTGAGAGTTAAGTCTCACTTTGCCCTAGTGAAAAATCTTCTGAACACAATTAAATATCTCAGTGATAGTCAATTAGGGATATTGGGATAGATAGGACATCATAGGTGGAAGTGGTATGATAATCCCTAAGCAACCAGTTTTACTTAGCTCACTTGTATTACGGTTTTGTGGTAATTTTCCCTTCAGTTTCTATTAGATTACTTCTGCCTTGTATGTGAATTATGAGGTCAGAAATGTTTAAATACTGGCATTCTTAAATGGGCTATAAAGTTTTATAATAAGAAGTTTATCTTTACCTTGTCTTATGCTACATTGCAAAATAATTCCTAGGTACATAGCCCCAATACCTAAATTAACCAGTGCAGGATGAATAAAAGATGTAACTGTAAACGTTGTGAACTGTTGTAGTGAGGTCCCTTGTTCATTTCCCGGCTGCCTAAAATCCCAAAACAATCACACAGAAACTATATTCTTCAAATCACTGCTTGGCCCATTAGCTCTAGCTTCTTATTGGCTAACTTTTACATCTTAATTTAACCTATCTCCATTAATCTGTGCATAACCATGAGGTTGTGGTCTATCGGCACAGTTTCAACATATCTGTCTCCAGGGGCAGCTCCATGGCTTCTTCCTCAGTCCACCTTCTTCCTCCCAACATTCAGTTTAGTTTTTCCCACCTACCTAAGTTCTGTCCTATCAACAGGCCAAGGCAGTTTATTTATTCACCAATGGTATTCACAGCATACAGTGGGGAATCCCACATCACCTCCCCTTTTCTGTCTAAATTAAAAAGAAAATTTTAACTTTAATATCCAAAATTTTATATAACAAAACAGATATCAAGCCAGAATTACAGTTACAATATTTATATCTACTTATCTTTTATCATAACTAAAGAAAACTATGTTGTTATTATTATCTATTCTTCAAATCCATCAAAGACTCCAGGAGGCTATGATATTACCTAAGGAAGCAGAAAGTGCATTGTAAGCAACTTCCAAAACTCTAGAACTGACAGAGACAATCACTGACTGGACAGTCACCTAAAGTTCTTTGTACTGTTGGGGCATCCATCTTCAGCCTACAGGTCCATAGTATCCAGCAGACTTTTCCATGAACCAGGAAATAGCAAAGACAGTTTTGCTATATTGGCAGTTTGTCAGTAGTTTCCTTCTGTGTCCTGAAGAATATCTAGCAGAAACCCGAAAGGACGATCTCATTTTTAGACAAGTTCAACAGTCATTTTTCTGTGAGTTCTACATGTCTAGCTCATCAAGCAGTTCGGGCAAGAGCAGTTTATTGCCCAATTGGCTAACAGACTCCATGAGGAGACTCTTCGGTGCCCATCTTCCTCTCAAAGTAGATAGGTGCTGTCAGGAGCAGCTGTGTCTCACTGTCATGAAAAGTCCTAAATGTGGTGGCGCAAATGAATGTAGACAGATTATATAGATATATACAGCTTTAATAAGGAAATAGACTTACAGGACCACAGGTTCCCGCGGAGCACTGGAAAAGCGGAGCAAAAGAAAAAAGGGCTGCTGGGCTCACGCCCGGCAGATTTATCCGTAAACATTAGCCCGAGGCGAACAAGCCCCCAATGGGTGGGGCTATGTCCCTACACCTAAATTTTTAAAACAATTTAAATACCATATTCTGTAGTTTTTGAAAGACTTGAAGAATGCCTATTCATCTGAAATACACCTCTGTCCATCTAGAATATCTAACTCACCTGATTATAAGCTTTACCATTATAGATGACTCTTTATTACCTATAGTTCTTAATTATACACTACATTTTAAAATGAGCTGCAAAAACATGTTAATCAAGAAGAAAAACATACATATAATAAAATTGACCTTAAATTTGTATCAATAAACCAAGATTCATACCAATGAAAATCTCTACAGCATATCCCTCTTTAAATGTAAACAAACATTTATAAACAATATTTGGGAATATAGGCATAGTTCTCTAGACTACTATCAACTGATTGGAGGCACTGTTAATCAGATCTTTCATGGTGTATCCTGTGTGAGTAAAATGGTGGTTAAGTTCCAAGATTGCTGTCTGTCATAATTGCAAATAGTCTCTGAGTATTCTGTAGGATTTTTCTAAGGTTCCTATTTGGAGTTCTGGCCAGAACATTGTAAAAAAGGTGTACCACATCAGCTAACCAAGTTGGAACCATCTTGAGCAGTTGGTACCCAAAACAGGTCTTACAGTAGCACTATCAATATCATGACATCATGTCAACCAGGTGGAGTTGTTTGGGGGGGGGGATCTTCTTCCTGAAAAATTAAAGTTTACTGTAAGAAAATTCATTGTTTATTGTGGAAAACATAAACATTATTTATACAAACATATATTTAATGGAAGGTATGATAGAGACAAAAATAGGTATAAAGAAATGTAAATTTTTTTCTAAATTATTTCTTCTTTCTGTCCCATACCAGATGACTCCTTACATGAGGCAGAAACTCTGAAATTGTCTTTTAACAACATGCTTGGATTTAATTAGACATTTGCCTAACTCCAAGGCCAGCTTTGATTTTTAAGTGAATCATGACTATAATTCTATTTAATATTCAGAGATCCTTACCCTCAGATGACATGTCCTCACAAGTGATAATTCTCTTTGCTTGGTGATCTTATCTGGACAATTATCTTTTCCTCTTTAGGCATCTAGATGTCCAGGATCTCTTGAAGATGAGTATTTTCCTGCAAATATAAGAATAGAACCCTGCCCCAACCCTTATGAGGTTTCCTTACCAACTGGTTGGTTATCACCTCTGTAGATGAGCCCTTATTTTTCTTTCTCAAGAGATTTCTCTTTTTCAAACCAATGTAGAAAGAGTGGTGGGCTGCTTCCCGCCACCCAGCTAGCTTTACCCAAAATAATTACAGGGAAACTGTATTCTTTTAAACACTGCTCGGCCCATTAGCTCTAGCCTCTTACTGGTTAACTCTCACATCTTAATTAACCCATATTTAGTAATCTGTGTAGCACCACAAGGCTTACCAGGAAGGATCTTAACCTGTGTCCATCTCGAAGAGGAGAGCTATGGCATCTGCCTGAATCTGCTTCTTTCTCCCAGCATTCTGTTGGGTCTACTCCACCTATCTAAGTTCTAACCTATCATCAGGTCAAGCAGTTTTCTTTATTAATTAACCAATGAAAGCAACAGATAGATAGAGACCCACCTACATCAAACCAAGTCTTTATTACTTTTGATGGTATCCATAACTTTTCTTCTCCTATTGAAGCAAGAGCAAAACCTCTTCTCCAACATAGCACATCCCCTGGCTTCCATTGTGAGGCCAACACATTCTTGAAATACACTGGTTGATTTAATCCAGAAGACTTTTCTATTATCCGATGTCTTTCTGCTATTGTTGTTCCTTTCTCATTAGTGTTAAGAAAATTCAGGGTCAAAAAAAAAACATTATGTAGACTATTTCTGGGGGTATTTTCCTGTAACATGAGGGCTGGCTTGTTGGGTTTCTGTCCTCCCCAGTTCTGACAGCCAGTAAGCCCCAAAGAAAATCACACAGAGGTCTACATAAGTTATAAACTGAGTAGCCCATTACCTCAGGCTTCTTGTTAACTCTTATAACTTATATTAACCCATTATTCTTATCTATGTAAGCCAAATGGCTCAGTACCTTTTTCAGTGGGGTAGGTCACATCCTGCTTCTTTGGTGTCTGCACAGGACAGGGGAAAGAGCTTCCTTCTTCCCAGAATACTCCTGTTCTCATTGCCCCACCTCTACTTCCCATCTGGTTTTCCTGTCTATAATTCCTGTATGGCTACCAGCCAATCAGCATTTATTTAAAATATAATTGACAGAATATAAAATTGTCCTGCACCATTTTCCATCCCTTTCTGTTTGTTTATCATATCATTTATAGTTCGATTTGATCTTTCTATAACTGCCTGACCTGTAGGATTGTGTGGTATAGCTGTAATATGCTTTATATTATAATAAGCAAAAAACTGTTTCATTTTCTTAGAGACATATGATGGACCATTATCTGTCTTTATTTGTGCAGGTATAGTCATGATGGCCATAACTTCTAATATGTGTGATTACTAAATCAGCCTTTTCTGAGCTCAAAGCATTTGCCCATTCTAAACCTGAATAAGTATCAATGGTGTGGTATACATATTTTAATTTTCCATATTCTGCAAAGTAGAACACATCCATCTGTGGGATTTCATTCTTTTGAATACCTTTGGCTTAGTCCCTGCAGGTAGCGGTGTTTGTTTATAAAAAGAGTAAGTAGGACATCTCTTTATAATCTCCTTAGCTTGTTGTCATGTATAGAAAACTCTTTCTTTAAAAATTTGCTATTAACATGATGTTTCTCATGGAATTCTGAGGCCTTTAACACACTTCCAATCAGTAATCTATCAATTTCTGCATTACCTTGGGCGAGAGGGACTGGCAGACCTGTATGGGGTCAGATGTTTGTTATGTATATAGGACAAAGCCTATTCCTGATTATGTTTTGAACCTGTATGAATAATGGAGTCAATTCTGTATCATCTGGTATAAATTCGGTGGTTTTAATATGTAAGACAACTCTTTCTGCATATTGTGAATTAGTAACTATATTAAAAGATTCTTTAAAATCCCATGAGAATAACATAAGATTCTGCCTTTTGGACAGTATAAGGGCTTTGTTCTACCTTACTTAAATCTTCTGATTAATAACCTGCCTTTCCTGATTTATTTGCATCAATATAGAATGTATAGGCTCCAGTTATTGGTGCATCCCATATAATGTGGGGGAAGGATCCAAGTACTTATCTTTATACAGTTAGTTATATCACTTTTGGGATAATTGCTATTAGTCCCTCCTAAAAAATTAACACAAGCTCTTTGCTAAGGTTCATTGTGTTCCCATATTTTTTTAAATTTCATCAGTATTAAAAGACATTATAATCTCTGCTGGGTCTATATCTGCTAGTTAACAAAGTCTCAATTTTCCTTTTATAATTAATTCAGAGACTTTTTCCACATAAGTTTTTAATTTTTCACTTGGTTTATGTGGTAAAAATATCCATTTTAAGATAATATCTTCCCTTTGCATTGATATTCCTGTAGGGGAAATTCTGGAAGGCAGTATGACTAGAAATTAAGATTTGAATTCACCCTATCCACATGTGCCTCCTGTAATTTTTTTTCAAAGACAATCAATTACTTTTCTGCTTCACCTGTTAATTCCCTGGGACTATTTAAGTCTCTGTCACCATCTAAGGTTTTGTTTAAATGAACTATCAGATAAGGTGTTATCCCAACAGCTGGTCATAGACTGAAAATGTTTCCTAACAATCTTTGAAAGTCATTAAGAGTCCACAATTGGTCTCTCCTAATTTGTGCCTTTTGTGTTCTAATTTTCTCTAAATGTGTTTTATAACCTAGGTAATTGACAGAATTTCCTCTCTGTATTTTTTCATGAGAAATTTGTAATCCCTATTTTGGCCAAACATTCTCTACTTCCTCAAACATTCTTTCTAAAGTTTCTATGTTTGAATCAGATAGCAAAATGTCATCCATGTAATGGTATATTATAGATTTAGAAAAAATTTTACATATTGTTTCCAATGGTTGACTTAAAAAATATTGGCATAGGGCAGGGCTATTGAGCATTCCCTGTGAAAGAAGAGTCCACTGGTATCTCCTAGTAGACTGAGAGTTATTATAAGTAGGCACTGTGAAGACAAGTTTTTTTCTGTCCTTTTCTTGTAAAGGTATAGTGAAGAAACAATCTTTTAAACCAATAACTATAAGAGGCAATCCTTTTGGTGAGAAGGCAGAGGAATTCCAGATTCTAGAGGGCCCATAAGTTGAATTACTTGTTGACAGCTCTTAGATCTGTCACCATTCTCCATTTATCAGATTTCTTTTTAACAATAAATATAGGATAATTTCAAGCGTTTGTTGATTTTTTTTTAATATGATGAGCATCTAGTTGCTCCTGTACCAGCTGTTCTAAAGCCTGCAGTTTGTCCTCTGTTAACAGCCACTGTTTAACCTATACGGATTTCTCAGTTAACCATTTTAATGGTAGGGCTCTAAAGGTTTACTAGTTGTTTTATATTCTTGTACAGCCTGAATGGCTGTTGACCTTTTTGTTTAGTATCTTATAATATCCTTCCCAGAATTATGAGTTTCTGGGACTGCAGGAATGTTAATCTGAGTATTCCATTGCTGCCGCAGGTTGTGACCCCATATATTCACTGCAATATTAACCACATATGGCCTCAGCTTTTCTCTCTGTCCTTCTAGCCCTATGTATCCAACCCATCTCATGCTTTGTTTCTCTTGAGATAGGATTCTAATTCCTAGTAATTGAATATCTGCCTCTTGAAGAGGCCAATTTGGATGCCAAGATTCTGGAGTAATAATACTCATGTCTGCACCCATGTCTATCAAACACAAAATTTTACATCTTAATTTAACCTATTCCCATTAATCTGTGCATCACCATGAGGTCATGGCCTACTGGCATGGTTTTAATATGTCTATCTCCAGTGGCAGCTCCATGACTTCTCCCTCACTCTGACTTCTTCCTCCCAGCATTCAGTTGAGTTTTTCCCACCTACCTAAGTTATGCTCTATCAACAGGCCAAGGCAGTTTCTTTATTCATCAATGGTATTCACAGCATACAGTGAGGAATCCCACATCAGTCAACAATTCTAGAGTTTTTCAAACTGAAGTCATACATAAACTTAGATATTTCTCACAGTCACTTAGAGTCTTGGTACCAATCAGAAATTTTTTTATTGAAAAAAATTTCAGCCTCCTCCCCCCTCCCATTCCCCCTCCCCCCACTTCTCCCTCCACTCCTCTCACCTTCCTTCTCCAGTCCAAAGAGCAGTCAGGGTTGCCTTCCCTGTGGGCAGTCCAAGGTCCTCCCCCCTCCATCCAGGTCTAGGAAGGTGAGCATTCAAACAGGCTAGGCTCCCACAAAGCCAGTATATGCAGTAGAATCAAAACCCAGTGCCACTGTCCTTGACTTCTCATCAGCCCTCATTGTCTACCATGATCAGAGAGTCCGGTTTTATCCCATGCTTTTTCAGACTCAGTTCAACTGGCCTGGGTGAGCTCCCAATAGATCAGTCCACTGTCTCAGTAGGTGGGTACACCCCTCATGGTCCTGACTTCCTTGTTCATGTTCTCCCTCCTTCTGCTCCTCATTTGGACCTTGGGAGCTCAGATCAGTGCTCCAATGTGGGTCTCTGTCTTTATCTCCATCCATTGCCAGATGAAGGTTCTATGGTGATATGCAAAATATTCATCAGTATGGCTATAGGGTAGGGCCATTTCAGGTTCCCTCTCCTCAGCTGTCCAAGGAACTAGCTAGGGACCTCTCCTTGGACACCTGGGAACCCCTCTAGGGTCAAGTCTCTTGCCAACCCTAAAATGACTCCCTTAAATTAAAATATATACTACTCTGCTCCATATCCACCCTTCCTTTATCCCAACCATCCCATTCCCCCAAGCTCTCCCCATCCTCCCCTTTTCAGTTTTCTCCCCCCTATATCAGTCGACAGCTAACATCAAATTAAACAGAAATGTTTTTTGTGACCCCAATTTCCGTATTTTAAGTTCCTATACTCCTAAGTTTATGTAAATTTTATGTAGTTGCCACCATAAATAATTGTTGCATTCTATTAGCTATCTAATATTGTTCTAATGACGGATTAACAGATTGCTACTGTTAAAGTTTGATTTATCTAGTGGAAAACCTGTGAAGATCTCTTTATCTGAGATACCATTCTTGGTGATATGTTTTGATAACATTTAATTTTTAAATTGATACAGACTCTCAAATGTGTTTTGAGTCTATATGAGTCATTGTGCCATGAACTAAGCTTACTTGTCAATGTGTCTGCTATTGCCACATTGGTATTAGACAAGCTATGATAGCAGGTAATCACTAACAATCATCATTTTGAAATTTGAAAATATTATATATCAAATTCTTGGAATGGCTTGACATGAAGTTGAAAATTAAGATATGTATTGTTAGTGAATCATACATTCATGTACAAAGCCAATTTGTAAACTATAGCCATAAAACTAAGTCTCCCAATTCCCAACACAGGGCTTTATCCTCAGCTTTGCCCTGGTGAGATCTTACAGTATTGCATCTCTAGTTTTATGTAGACACTAACTCTAGATCCCCCTGAGAGTCTTGCTAAAAAGAATAATTTGCTCTTCAATGATTATTTCTTCTAGTGGGAACCAATAGAAGTAGATAAGTAAAATTATTTCAATTTTAGTTTTTTAAAGATTTCAATCACTGAGAATCTGAATATATAGTGATGAAAATCAATTTCGCTTCCCTACTTTTAAGCAATATTTCTTCTTAACCTTAGTAACTGACTGTTCTATGACAATCTAGCAACACTGATCTTTGCTTAACCTTCACCTTTACTTCTTCCAATTCATTTTATTCATCAAAAACACAGATCAGGTATATTACTGATGAATTGGGTTAGCCTTTACACCTCTGTTGTCAATGAAGATGCAGTTCTACTTTTAAAAATTCCCCTGGTGACACTGAGTTTACTGTGGGAACTTTCATATTATTTTCTAAAGATCTTATGATATGTAGTTTATATTGTGGTGTGCTGCTCCTGGTTTTTATATTACTTCCATCCCAGCAAGCCTGATATTTATTTGGGTCTTTTAGTTTGATTGTTGAATCACACTTCATCTCTTAATTTGGTTTAGTTGGTATGATTCAGTCCCTTTTACATAGTTCATGGGTCCATATTGGGATCCCAGAATCCACCCTAGTCACAGCTTTCTACCCTCAGCCAACATCTGCTGGCAGAATCTTCAGTTATGACGAGTGACTTGCCCTTCCCCCCCTGAAAAGCTTCAGTTGTCTTGTCATTGTCTTCCTGCTCATCTTCATCTGCTCTATAGCCAAAAGCATGCCTTAAATACAACCCTGCTACTGCTGCCTGATGAGCGTTTGTTGATAAACCAATTTATTAACACAATAAGTGATTACTATAAAACAAATCAGGGATAAACTTCTGTGCTAGTCAAATTCTGATTTGGAGACAACATGAGTAGGCCTTGAAGTTGTGTAAATTGAAGTCAAAAAGTTCTCAGAACTTTTGTCTCACAGTAGGGTCTCATGTAGTTGTGTCTGCTCCTGCAGGCCCAATTTCTAGGAATAATATTTATCTAGCAGATTCACATCAAGGAAATAGAGAAAAGTGAGCAGACTTCATTATAAAGCTTAACTGTCTAGTCATTGCAAGGTAATGGATGAAAATCATCTCTTCTTAGGGTAGTGTTAAAATTAATTTATAATTAAATTGTCATTATTATTTTGTACTTTCTAAGATAATTTTACTAATCATGAAAATTATTGACAAAAATGACTTTTAGTACAAACATTTATTGTCCTATGATTTCAAAAACTAAATGATGTTTAACAGCATCGTAGTTTTTACGTCTGAGATTTATTGAGGAGTTTTAGACAGGCTCCTTTGCCTCTTTAGTTTTTTGTTTGTGGATCATTTTTAAAAGGCAGTATACCTATTCTGTCATTATTGTGTGAAAATTATTTTTTCTTTCCCATTTCAGGGCTTATTCAGAAATTTAGATGTTTCACATCTGTATAGATTTAGTATTTGTCTGTGCTTCTGATACTAAGACTGCAGGACACAAAAATCTTGGTTTCTTTGTGTTCTTACCAACTGACGAGCTGGGGGCATCGTTATGTCTTTGGCTGTGGGTGTCATGCAACTTGCAAACAAATGCCATTGAGAGATGGGAAGGGAGGGTGAATGATGAGATGGTCTTGAACACATAACTAAGCTTGTATGTTATACAGAACATTAGCAAGCTTGCATTTGCCTTTGTAATACTGTTTATGAATTCTTATTACTTTGACATTAGATACTACCTCTTCATATTTGATGCTAAAATTCTACTTGTACCACTAAAATATGTAATTAAATAAGTGTCTCTATATACAATGTATAATTCAAGTGGTTCTGAATTGTCCTATGGGTCCTTTATCACTGCATTGCATTTCATTTCCCTTCACTAAGTATTTTCTATTATATAGAGCAGAAAAGTAAAAGTTGCCTTTTCTAATTTTTATATATTTTTAATGTTCATTGTTATTTTTCCTTTGCTCAATTTTCAAATATAGATATCATGTGAATTTGTTTGTTTGCTGTAGTTAGATTTGATGTATTTTTTGTGTGAGAGAAAAATGTTCAAATTAATAGCTAACTCCATAGAAAGAATATTTCTAAGTAATCTACATCCTAGTTAGAGTTAGCTTTTTATTTAACAAAGCCTAGAGTTATCTAAGATAGTCTCAGATGAGTAACTGTCTTCATCAGGTTGATCTGTGGACACATATGTGAGGTACATCATTGATTATCTTAATAGATGTAAGAAAGTCCTATTCACTGTGAGTGGTACCATTTCCTGGGCAGGTGGTCTTGAACTGTTCAAGAAAGCAGACTGGGAAAGGAAGAGTTAGTCAGAGAGCAGTCAGTGTTCCTTCATGATGCCTGCCTCCATTTTCCCACCTTTACTTCCTGCCCTGATTCCCACAAAGATGAATTTTGACCCGAATTGTGAGTGTGAGCCAAATAAATGTTTTCTCCCCAAGATGCTACAGATCAGTGTATTCTGTCATAGCCACAGTGCAACTGGAACAGACTGTACGGTATATATTCAATATTACTCATCCATATACCCTCTGTGACTTGTTGCTCTTTTTAGTTATAGCTATATACCCAAAAATAAGTTCTAAGACAAATATTTATAACATGTATTTTTAGACAAGAAATGACTCCATCTAATTAATACTATTAGATGCTAAGATAATCCTTGGTGGGGATTTGATTCTGCTGCTATTTTATACAACTTGAACAAATAATAAGTGCTCTTGGCCTTTCCTATTCCCTACTTTTCACTTCTTTTGGGAGTTGAATCAATCTACATTAAAACACTTAAAATGTCTTATTTATGGGTGTTTTCTCAAAGGAAAGTGCATTATAAAATCAGGTCACTTGTTTTATATATCCCTGCAGAGAAATGCAGCTCTTTCAAGGCTTGTGGCAAGGACAAATGTGTGCCACATAGAAAGGGAGCATGTTACCACCTCTACTTTATGTAGTTTCATTACACTTCGTCCTGCGCTCTTGAGAGACAACACAGGTTTGACAGACTCCATGTGCAAGCCTGGATGTTCATCACAATACAAGGATACCCTCCTCTGATCAGTGGTACTTTCTTTCTTGGTGATCCTAAAATAGTGTGTGCTTTGCAATCACGGATTTCTTAAAAATGATAAATTGAAGTAAGTAAGGTTGCAATGGTACTTACTAAACCTTGGCATATTGACCAAGTCAGTTTGAACCTAAATGATGAAATGGTCTTACTCATTTTATGTCTAGCTTAACTTCTAAAATCTAAGTTAATGAAATATATTTTGTGTCACTAGAGATTCTTGAAAATAAATTATTTTTGACTATACATTTTTATCTTTACACAATCAACAAAAGTCAATGAAACACCAGCATCTCAGCTCCTATTACCATTGTATCCATGAGATTCTATGTGCAAATCTTTCTCAAGAGAGAAGATTGAAATGTAATGCAACCTGGTTGGGAAGAGCCCTCTGCCCACTACTCTGGTCACTTTGTGTCTGTGCTTCTTAAAATACCAGAAAATAGAATAATTCTGCTATGTCATAAATACCATAAAATAGAATAAAAAAGGAGTGATACTCAAAAATGTGAATGAAAATAGTTTAGGTTTTGTTTGGTTTGTGTTTGGATTAAACAGACATAATAGAAGTAACACTCAAGTCCATTTTTATTGACTTAACAATGTACACAAAATATGCATGTTGTGGTTAATTTGCTAATTGAAGTTTATGACAAAGTGTTTGTGATACTTTAGGAAGGTTTATTGAGGTTGGAGCTAAGTAAATAATCACACTATATAGTGTGGTATGTTTTGCTATATGTATTGTTGTCCTGAAACCATCCCATAATCCACATGATGAAGTTATCACCACCTTCAAATGTCTACGTGCAAGTTCATAATCTCTCCCCTCTTCCCATCCATGCTCTCGACCACAGGCAAATGCTAACAGAATTTATTGCCTATCACTATAGATAAGGTTGCATTTTCTACAGATGCGTATAGCTGGATTCATTCAGAATATATATCCCCCTCCCTTTTTTCCTGTTTCTCTTTTTCTCTTTCTCTCCCTCTTTTTGTCTCTCTCTCCCTCTCCCTTTCTCTCTCTCTCCCTTCCTCCCTTTCTCTCTCTGTCTCTGTCTCTCTCTGTCTCTCTCTCCTTCTATCCCTCTATCTCCCTCCCTCCCTTTCTCTCTCCCTCTCCCTCTCTCTTTCTTTGTCTCTCATCTTAGAAGAATCATTTTCAGATGGATGCCTTGTGTCAGGTGTGTCATTAGCTTTTTCCTTTGTATTGCTCAGTAGTTTTTCACTTGATGCCTATGGTGAAAGCTCATCTATCCACTAATGAGAAGAATTTAAAATAATTTCATGTTTCAGATATTGCTGTAAAATTTTCATGATATTGATACATGTTAGTATGGTCATAGTATTCATTTTTCTTAGGTGAACACCAATGGCATTGATTCCTAGAGCATGCAAGAGAAAGATACATTACTATTAAAGACACCATAAGATTGTTTTACAAAGTAGGTGTAATATTTCATGGTCCTAAATGTACAACATCAAAGAACTCATGTTCTTACACAGCTTTCCCAAACAGTCTTTAATTTTCCCACTCAAATCTGTAGCATTTGGCATGTGTTTAATGATTGATGTTATTAATTATATTTAGTGTTTATTTACTAGTTGTATTTTAAATTAGAATTTTGTCCATAATTTAATTTTTAATAATTTAAAATTTAATTTAAATTTTAAGTTCTTTGAAATTCTAGAAGCAGATCCTCTATAATGCATGCAATGTGCACACATTTTCTACCACTCTGGGCTTTGTAACAAATGTCTTAAGTGTCTTTTAATAGACAGATTCTTTCTTTTCTTTTCTTTTAATTTTTTTTTAAATTTTTCAAACAGAGTTTCTCTGTGAAGCTTTGGAGCATGTCCTAGAACTCACTCTGTAGACCAGGATAACCTCAAGCTCACAGAGATCCCCCTGCATGGGCCTCCCGAGTGCTTGGATTAAAGATGTGTGCCACCATTGGCTGATGAGCTATATTTAATGTTGTGCAAGAATATAAAAATATTTTATGACACTTTTGTCATAACTCAACTAAATATGTGTATATGATCTCCTATTTCTGATATTTTGTTCATTTTATTATATGTTTGCTTATATGTGTGCTTCTGTGTGTGGATGAGGACACAGCCCGAGAGCACATTCTCTCTCTGCCATGGGAGCCATAGTTTGAATGAAGCATTATCAGGATTGTCAGCAAGAGTCTCTACCCACTACGTGTCTTATCCTTCTTGTCTATCTAAATAGCGATGCCATGCTCTTGATTGCTGCAGCTTCAAAGTTAAGTCACTTCAACTTTTAAAGCACCTGTTAGCAACTGCTCATCTAATATTTTGGTGTGTTTTACTATTGATTTGTCTACTTCAGGTTATTGAACTAGCTTAACAATTATAAAATCGACTAGGTATTTCCGTAAAAATTTAACATTTCGAGATCTTTGGCTTTATGTCTGGAGTCTAAATTCTATTCTATGACCCATGTCTGAGTTGGTGCCAGTATTGTGGTGTTTTTTTTTTTTTTTTTTTTTTTCTCTTACTAATTTGAAGCATTCTGAGATCAGTTAGTGTGGAACTTACAGGCTGTTCTATGTGGCAGGTGACTTTGCTTGGTTGGCATGAATTATTATCTTATGGACATTATCACTGCAGATGACATGGTCCTCTTGAGAATATGGTGTGGAGTATCTTTTCAGGAGTGTATCAGGCATGATTTATTATCTTACGGACATCATCTTTGCAGATGACATGGTCATCTTGAGTATACAGTGTGGAGTATCTTTTCAAGAGTTTATCAGTCACTCATCCTTTCCTTAGTGAATTGTCTATATGGTCTTCATCCCAATTTTCTTAGTTTACTTTCTTTTTGCTGGGACTCTAGTGCTCTTTGCATAATTGAGGTATCAGACCTTTATCAGATATTTCTTTTGCTAGTATTTCTCCTGTCTTGTCTTGTTTACTTTCTTCTCCTCATCATTATTGCTGACAATCAAAGCAAGAGCTCAACCACTAGTATACATAAATTAATGAAGTCTAGCATTTCACTTCACTTCACTTCATATGTGTGTGTGCGTGTGTGTGTGTATGCTTTCCCCTCTGATGTGACGTCTACGAGACCTGAGGTTATAAAGACATATCACTACATTTACATTGATGTTTTCACCTCTAAAATTTTAATTCAATTAGTTTTTTATTTATTCTTCTCTCATACAATACATCCTGACTGAAACCTCATCTCCCTCCAGTCCTCCACCCACCCCCACTTACACTCTTTCCCAGATCCACCTTTCCTCTGTTTTCCCTAAAAAAGAGCAGGGCTTGTAGTGAAATCAACAAAACATGGAATAACAGGATGAAATAAGACTAGATACAAAACTTCCTATCAAGACTGAATGAATGAACCCAGGAAGAGGAAAAGGGTCCCAAGAGCAGGCAAAATACTCAGAGACACCCCACTCCTACTGCTAGAAGTTAGACAAAAGCTCTAAAATTTTATATAAAGGAGCCAGAAAGACACATTGTAAAAAGACAGCATCTTCAACAAATGGTGCTGGTCTAACTGGATGTCGGTATGTAAAAGAAAGCAGATAGATCTGTATCCGTATTAGTCAACCTGTACAAAACTCAAGTTTAAGTGGCCAAAGGCCTCACATTAAACCAGATCCACTGAACTTGATAGAAGAGAAAGTAGGAAATAGCCTGATAGAACACCAATAATGCAGGTACTAAGATTGGCAATTAATAAATGGGACCTCATGAAACTGAAATACTTCTGTAAGATAAAGGATACTGTCAATAGGACAAAAACAGTATCCTACAGAATGGGAAAAAATTTTCACCAACTCCACATCTCACAGAGGATTAATATCCAAAATAAAGAACTCTTGAAACTACACATTAACAAACCAAATAATCCAATTTAAAAATGCAGTGCAGATTTGAACAGGAAATTCTCAATAGAGGAATCTCAAATGGCTGAGAAACACTTAAAGAAATTTTCACCATCCTTAGCCATCAAGGAAATGCAAATCAAAACTCCTTTGAAATTCCATCTTAAGCCTGTCAAAATGGCTAAGTTTCAATTTATAAAAGTCACTTTGCTGTCCCCATTAAATGTTTATTGTATTGTTTCCTCTGGGATCCTAAACACAGGAAACAAAATTACAGAAATAATTTTTAGCGTATGGGTATTGGGTAGTTTTATGTCAACTTGATATAAGCCAGGGACCTTAGAGAAGAGGAAGCCTTAAACAAGAAAATGCCTCCATAAGATACACTCAAAAGTATTTTCTTAGTGGTCAATAGGGGGTGGGGTCAGCCCATTGTGGGTAGTGTCACCCCTGCACTTATGGTCCTGGGTTCTTTAACAAAGCAGACTGAGCAAGCCATGGGAGCAAGCAGGTAAGCAGCACCTCCCCGTGGCCTGTCTCCAGTTTCCTGTCCTGCTTGAGTTCCTGTTCTGAGTTCGTTTGATGAGGAACAATGATATGGAGTGTAAACAAATTAAATTTTTGCCTTCTCAAGTTGCTTTGGTCTTGGTGTTTTATAAAGGCAATAGTGGCCTCAACTAAGATGCCATGTGTCATTATCTAATTAGTTTTAGCTTATTGATTTCCCCCTAAACGGATGTTAATTTTTATGTACTTCAGACAATAGAATTTTGTGCTTAGATGAGTGGGTTTTTTTCCTTGTTCAGTTAGCTACTTAGTGATATCTGGCTCTTTCTGCTCTTGCTTTTATCATTTTATGCAGAATCAGAAACATACGTAGCTTGGGCTTTACTTCTTTCTGTTGTGAGAAGAGACTTTTGCTAGCACTGGCATCAGTGGGTTCCGGTTAATGAGATCTTCCAATCCAGCTACTGAGGAAGGAACTATCACTGGTCTAGCTGTCTTTAGCACCTCTTCAAGACTTATTATTAGCTGGTTAGCATAAAGCAACCAAGTTCCACTGTACATCATCCATATATACAACACTATACTTCTATTTGTCTGCCCCAACTGCCCCATCTTACTCTAGGAACCCCTATCCCCAAACACACACACACACACACACACACACACCCTTTATCTTTTCATTGTACATTTATTTCATACACTTTTTGTTTTCTGTCTCCTTTAGATCTCTTCTTTGCCTCTCATATCTCTTTTCAACCTTAGGGCCACATATTTTTCACACACACACACACACACACTCACACTATAAATCTGTATACCATGTATATAAATACATTGCATTTTTTTTCTGAGTTTAGCTTATTTTCTTTAACAAATGAACTCCATGTGAATACTCTGGTCTTTCATCATAGGTCATGACTCATTACTAAGCCTTTCAGGATGTCATCTCAATTCCCATTTCCTTGGGTAAAGCTAGTGGGTACCACTGTATCTCACAAAATGGGATATGTTGTAGATCTCAGACATTACCATGGCTCTCCTCCAGCTTCTGTGAAGGCCAGCTGTCTCTAAGTCACAGAAAGCTAGAGCTGTCTCTGCCTCAAGAGGACAGTTAAGTTTGCCCAGATCCTCTTCCTTGTTTTAGACCTTGGAAATTTTGTTCAGCTGGCAAATTGGTACAACTGAGTAGAATGGCATGTTTATTTAACATAGTTCACTGCCCTTCAGTTTCTGGTGCCGTCTATAAAGAGAATCGCTTACTATATTTTCTAGTTTCTTACTGTTTACTTTTCAGTCACTTATTGGGAAATAAGTGAAAACGAACAAAGTAAAATAAAGTTGGTGCTAACCATCTTTATGCAGCCAAGAGGTTGTAATATAGTGGTGTCTCTATGGGGCTTGGATTTAGCTCTTGTCTTTAAGCTGTACCAGCTTCCTTGTAAAGCTACCCCTCCATGTCTCCAAGGGAACCAACGTCTTGTGAGAACATCCCATGTTTGGGGAGGTTCTAGTACTAGTTCTAGTACTGCTCACATTCTGAACAACTGGCTTCCTTTCATGCTTCTTTTTAGAGTGTCCCCCAACATCCATGTCCCAAACTTTCCCACTAATTCCCACACTCTGTAATTTTCAGATTGTCAACTGTCTTTTGGATTTCAATAGTTTCGATGGAAAATTAATGGTAGAAATCTCTCCTGTTTCCTGCTTATATGTTGCCATATGCCCTTGCCATCCATAGAAACTCTGAACCTATAAACAAACATTTTGGTAGATATGGAATGTTGGGATAATTTTCAGTTTTATGTGCCCAAACATTCTTTCAGGTCAACCCTCTTTTATTTTCTTTCATGTAAGTTCAGAATTATTTTCTACAATTGATTCTCCATATTAAGTTAAGGGTAATATTTTACTCTATTAATATTTAAAATATTTTTTGTGTTACTATGGCACTCACTTTAACATATCAGTCTTAGAGGATGCCAAAACTTAAGCTTAAAAATCTGAAGAAGACCAGGTATTGGGTGTGTGGGAGGAAAGTGTATTCTGATGAAATGAATAAATGGATCTTAGTTTTTCAGCTCCATGAGTATTAAAGCACAAAGTGTGATTAAGACACTGAATACCTTTGCAACACAAAGTAACCTGAAGCAGTTTCTGAGAAACATCAAGCTTTCAATTATGATATAGATGAGATAATCTTCACATGCATACATATTGCAACCTTTTAAAACACCATGTCTATGTCAATCAATCTATGTAAAATACAAGGGAATTCAGAAACTCAATCTATAACTGAGATAATCAAAAATTAATTTAAACCCATCCATGGAGTGACTTTAGGCTATCTGTACCATTTAACTTTTCACGGGATATTTTTGTAAAGTCAAAATGTTTTAATATGTAATGTTA
Organism: Chionomys nivalis; assembly: GCF_950005125.1. Lineage (NCBI taxonomy): Eukaryota > Metazoa > Chordata > Mammalia > Rodentia > Cricetidae > Chionomys > Chionomys nivalis. The sequence continues at coordinate 10,712,935 of NC_080089.1, read as the reverse complement.
ATTTTAAATGTGTAACTAATGGGAATCAGTCCTCCTAATAATGTTATTCTAGACCAAAGTAATGATTAATGTTATCTGTTCAGTAATTGTTCAATATCAACTTATTTTCTATATTTTATAAATATGACTATTACAGAGTGTTCTGAATGTGACTCTAAGAAAGAGTCACTCAAAATGTTGAGTTCTCTCCAAATCACCTGGGTAAGTGTCAGCCTTACAAATGGCTCCACGTTGTACATTGAACTTCAATGGACTGGGCTCTAGGCTCACAAGTGGGGACTGGAAAAAAATGAATAGTAAGAATCTGTGCAATATAATCAAGCTACTTTTTATGATATACATTCTGCAGTGTTTAAATAAAAGCAAATATACAGCTCTGGACAAGAAACACATTCATTGAAGTGTAGGTGAAAACGAAAGCTTTCTCTTTCATAAAGGAGTGTATTGTTAGCATGACCTCATCCACCCAAGGGACTGACGTTTGCCAGCGAACTCTATAATCATTTTTACACAAAAGCTACATGTATGCTATGTCATTTGGATGTTTGATCACCTTTCTTTTCTTGTTTTTCTGCTCCTATGTACCCCTAAACCAAATACATTATTTACATGATGATGTATATTGAACAGATACAATAATGACTTTGAAGTGACTTTTTAATTTTGTTTAGAAGATTTCATCATTTCATTATATGTTTGCTTTCCTATGAAAGAGAGGAAATAAAGCCAACTTTTGGGCTTTTGTGAAAGACAAATGATATACTGTATAAAGTCCTGACACAAAATAAATGGCCAATCAATCATAGTTTACAGCGTTATTACCCAACAATCACAAGCAGATCAAGAGCCTGGAAGACCACACTTTCAAAACGCAATCTTTCCATGAGTTATGACCCAGGATAGAAGTTAAATAAGTGCCAAGACTTCTTCATGAAGTCACAGAAGTAGGTATAAAATCCCTACCTCTATGAAATAACATTAGATTACCCATCTTTGCACTCCTGACTGCAGGGTCTATATGCACTAGCTTGCAGGGTTCCCTGGTGGGTGCGGACACAGGTAGCAATATTTCTCTTGCTGTTCATGATCAGAAGATAGTTTTTTTCTTCATTATGTTCTTTGGAAAAGTTCATGGGATCTGATGTGGATTCCTGGCATTCTGTATAACAAATCATCCAACATGACTAAACTTTAATCAGAGTTTAAGAATTTGGGGCTGGAAGCGAGTCAAAGATAATTTATTTTAGAATGTTTGCCTTATGAATGTTCTGAAACAGTAGTTATTCTGAGTGTGTCTGACTGTATTAGAAAGAGTAAATTAATCTGCCTATTTAAATGTTAAGGATTCTATATTTATATTACACATACTTTTCATATTAAAGTATAGTTGATTTTAAGCCTATACTTTATTTCACTAAATGCTATTTGAAATATAAATGATGCCAAATCTATGCCTTGACACAGACCAAAGAGAAAATGGATAGAAATAACAGTTAAACTTTAGTTTTTAGTAATGTTCTGGAGGGAAAGCGGTTTTTAAAAATACATTTGCAAGCTTAAATACTGAGAAACATCTAGGAGGTCGTGTCTAGGTTTTTGTTAACAAAACGTGCAGTACTCTAAGAAGAAAACAATATTTCTCAATGTTATCATGAGGGTAAATATAATCCACTGGATTTGTTTCGATTATTCATTTAGAAAAGAAAAAACTCTTGAACTCTTGAGATAGGACTTGGGCTGTAATTGCTGTATCAGCTTCCTGCATCAGACCAGAACATGTACATGAATATGCCGCGTATATTTATTACATTCACACATCAATGAACAGTGCTTCCAAATATGGAATCTGGCTTCTTATGGCCCTTGTTTGGGGATGAAAAATTGGCAACCAGTTTTTCTAAGTGAGAAATTTTTATGTGATTGTTATGTAGTTCTTGAAACTAAAACTGGGCATAAGCAATATAAAAATATCAATGAAAATACCATTACATTCTTAATTAAAATTTCTGATATGAATCTTTAATAAATGAACCTCTTCACTTCCACCATTTTGGTGTCAAAAAAGTCTTTTCAAATCTTAACTAACCTTTCCTTCTAACAGAATGGCTACTGTTCGCAACATATTTAAAGAGTTTGAACTTGAAACGCTATGCCCTGTGCAGATGAAATAGTTTGAAAGTTCAGCAGGAAGTTACTATGGAAAGCAGATAGCCACGAGTGTGTGCGTGTAAAGCACACTCTTCTTCTATGTAAGCAACAAGCTCTATCCCCACTTCCTGCTGAAGATTCTTGGATTTTCTCTGATAACAAATTGCAATAAGCCTAGACAAACTGTGTTCCATCTCAATCTATAAACATCAGACCTGTGAGGTGTACCGGGAAATGATTCAGCTTTTCTTGAAGAACTTGGAAAACTCTATTAGACAGGAGGCAGAAAGGAGAGTGAAATAGAGTAAGATAGATTATGTAGATTTTCTGAAGCTGCAGACTGCATCTGTATGCAGTGGTTACATAGAATCTGCAAGAATCTTTTAGAACACTTCCTGCCTGCTTTCTCGTCCTATCTGCTCACCATTTCACTTCGTTGTGTCTGGAGCCAAATTCAACACCACTAACCATGGGCATCTCTCTCTCTGGCTTCACCGTCTATCCATGTGTCTCTACTGAAGCTAACGAGTTCAATATAGAAGGAAGAAAACTACACAACTGGATATGTGTGCCTGAGCCCTAGTTTGGCTCTGATGCTGTCTGCTACTGAGTGTCTTCACAGTGGCTAACTCAACCATCCCTTCCACTGCAGCTGCAGCAGGGAATATCCAGGGTCACTGCAAAAACAGAATGGCCACTTTATTTGCTGACTCCAGATCTACAAACCTCTCGCCTTACAAATCTTCCCTCCTTAATCTTTTGAATATAAATGAAAGAGGAACTATAAGAATCAAATACAAACTACAAACCAGTCTTTGTTCTTTGCCCTGTCCCCTGCTCTTAGCAATGTCACTGCTTTGTTAACTTTTATTTTCAAAGATTTTCTTTATATTGGCTCTTCTTATATTTATTTATGCATAATCACATTTCTCTAGTCTTTTGGTTTTTCGAGACAGGGTTTCTCTGTAGCTTTGGTGCCCGTCCCGGAACTAGCTCTTGTAGACCAGGCTGGCCTAGAACTCCCAGAGGTCCGCCTGCCTCTGCCTCCTGAGTGCTGGGATTAAAGGCGTGCACCACCACCCCCCAGCACATTTCTCTAGTCTTAACAAGAGTTCACTATTAAGTTTTATATATATACATAACACATATATGTATATAATTCATACAAATATATAACTCATATATGCATATAAAACATACAATATGTAAACTGGGTGAAATGTTAACTCCTACTTCATAGAATCACTACGACATAATCAGATAAAGTATACACAGTACTTAAAGTCTGAAAAATAATAAATATCCTGTTAGCATCTAGTTACAGAAGCAAGAAATCCAGAAATAACATTTCTTCTATCATCTATCTATCTATCTATCTATCTATCTATCTATCTATCTATCTATCTATCTATCTATCTATCTTCTATCTATTATCTATCTATCCATCTATTTATCTATCATTTATATTTCTCACTATTCTATTTTAGACAACATAAAGCCCCCTGAATTCTACCTCTGAAATCTGTGATGTCTCGGCTGCTTAATCCTACTAGTTTAATTTTCTATACTCCAGTAAGCATTCATGCAGATTTCTTCCCAAGTCTCCTTTTCTACTTTCAGATAGTGAACCATGTCTTGTTCACTGGTACCTTGCACCAAGTTTATTGGAGTGCAGTGAGGCCCCTCTGTTGATGCATTCACTGATTGTGGCTGCTTGCACTCTGCAATGGTAGTACTGAGTAGTTGTGAGACAGCATCTAACTGGCACACTTGAAATGTTTACTTGCTCACAGCCATTCGCCCAGTGCTACGGTAATCTCTAACAAAAGCCCCTATTTCATACTAGAAGATCGTAATTTTGTAGTTGTTAGGAAAACTTAACTGCATGAAGACAATGTCCATGGCACTTCCTGCTCACTCCTACATTCCTACATTCCTCTTCAACCTCATCACCATCTCCTGCTAACCCACGAACAACTATAATGATTACTATTTCATTCTTCAAGCAGTTTTCTCGCAGGACTCCAGGAAGCAGGCTGTCTCTTTATTCTCTCTAGAATATCTTTATCTGTTCTCTCTGCCTGAGTAATTACTGCTCATTACTCCAACCTTAGTAAAATCAGCTCCTGACCCTCACTACGTTAAGTTAGCTGGGTTTTGTCTTTATGCTTAACTTAAATCACACTTAGTATTCTAAGAGTTCCGTGCAGTCAGGCTAACTACTGTAACCTCAATTTATTATAAAGCCCACCTCATGATAGATGTATTGAATAAAACAGTTAAGTGAAAATGAATGAATAATTATAGTATTAATCCAGAAATTCCCCTCAGCTATCTGAAAGTGTGTGATTCTGCTGGCTTCTAAGCATCTTTCCAGATCACAAGGCTTTCCTCAGACCCAAAGGATAGGAAGCTCTTGGATAGAACCACATCTGGGAAGCAGATAGATTTACTTTTTCTTTTGTATGTCACAGATGCCTGGCTCTGGGGTGAACTGTTTCCATTCCCTATAACCATTTGAAATGAAAAAAAAAGCAAATTTTTAAAACAATAAGAAAATCATAAAAACTACAGCAGACCACAATCTACTATAACAACTAAGAGTTTGTTCCTAACTTAAATTATTTGCTTAAGATAATTATCATGATGGTACATATTCTGAGCTGAGCCTTAAGTCCTCAGCATAGCTAGTATCATAGAAAGGATATAAATTGCTGTTTGATCACACATTTCAAAGGAATAATAATTAAGTAAAGAGATTCATGGTAAACAAGACAGAAGCACTTAGCTTTTTTCTTTGAAGGCCAATTAGTACTCATGGCTGTGATGCTCTATCCCTGTGTCTCCAGGGAACACCTTTGCATTTTGCCTTTAGCAAGGATGTGGCCTTAGGTTAACATCCCCCAAAATTCTTTAAGATTTTATAAAGAAAATGGTTGTTTTCAACACTTTTACATAAAATGTAAATGTGCAACAATCAACCACATTAACAACTGGATTTTGTTCCTTTTTTTTTTTTTTTTTTTTTTTTTTTTGAGCTATAGGACCATAAACAGAAAAAAATCTTTCGGCTCAATAGCTATTTTTTATGATGGTTTTTTTATGTGCTTTCTTAGAGAAAAGTTATAAAACTTGGGTCTTTCAGTTTCCATCAGAGGTATACAGTGCTCCTTCTTTTTTTGTGCAAATCACAGAGGAGCCATAACTGTATGTATTTCCACATCCAATGTAAAATTCATGTCTCACTTGTGACTTATGCAAGGAAAATAGGAAGCTCCATTAGACAGACCTACAATTTGTCTGTGAATAGCTAGTTGCGGCTGGGGAGTACTTTCCTTTGAAATCATTAAATCTTTACAGCTAAGCCTTCCTTCTGTCTTGACAGATTCTACACATTACTTCATCATCTGTATCAAATGATCTTTAAGAAATGCCTTAATGACTTCTGCGAAGGCTAAAGTTCACCCACCACGCGCCTCACATTTAGAACTACATTTGTAGGCACTATTCATCCTGCCTCTTTGACGGAGCTAACACAAACCCTGTCAGAATTTCAGTGTGGCTTCACATAATCTTCTGTTACTGATAGATTTTTCTGAGTCAAATGAATAAGAAAATAATGCAAACTTTAAACATCCTTTAGTTGCTTTAAGTTCCTGTGCTTATTGCACACAGGAATCCAAAGTGTGGTTAAAAAATAAAATTTAAACACATCTTCAACAAGACAGAAATAACTGTTCTTCCCATTTCTGTGAAAATTGATATTTCTACTCATTCTTCCAGTATAGCCTAACCCAGCCCTTTTTCTGAGAGACAACCCCGATTTTTGTGATGGGAATTGTGTGTTGGATAATATTACAACATTAAATGAGAATTTTACAGTATCTTGAGATACATTTTTAATGCTAAGTCCTGACCAAAAAAAAAAAAAAAATGAATGTATCAAGCTAGATTATAAACAAGGTACTTGAAAATAACAGAAGTTCTTTAGTTTGTTCTTAGCTGTCATGAACAGCATAGATGAGAGAGGAGATCCCAAAGGCCTATAAAATATTCTTGGCATCAAGAAGCTCGAGGTTTCCATTTCATTTAATAGTAGCTTATGTTTAGAATCAAATCAATGTTCGGCCACCCTACCAGTGCTAGTTATAATTTTCCTGTTTTGAAACTTTTAATAATTCAAAGGCAAGTTTTTGATTGCTAATCTTGAGAATTCAACATAGAAATGAAGAGAAATAAAGTTTGTTATGTAATTTCTATTGCAGGGGAAACAGGCACTTGGCATAAGGCTGTGGTGATTTCCTGTGTAAACCCTGCCCTCTCCACCTACAAATGCATACAAAGTGCCAAGAGCCTATTATGAGCATGAGTTCTTATGCACATGAACATCCGAACAGGAACTGTTTCTTCCCCATCGCAGAAGCTGTGTCTGCCCTTCAGTTTCCTCGCACATGTTTCTCGTGGAGGAACTCCTCCCCACATGCCAGCAGTCTGCTGTCCAAGCTAACTTTCCATCCTCTTTCTATAATCGAATCTAGAACTTCAGTACTTTGTCTTTCTAATGAAATCAAGCATACCTTGAAGATCTTCAACAACCATTTCATTACTGATTTCAAACACTGTTCTGAGAGACAGCAAGGATCCTGTTAAGTTAGCGAGGGGATGAGAACACTCCCCCACTCCTCCACACACTTGGCTCTAAACCCGCTCAGTACAGAAGCACTGTTGAGTGTCTGGAACATCGCCTTTCTCCTTAGCGTCGGGGTGTTCTTGTCCTTGCTTTGAAAATTGTTCCCTCCTGTGTAACACAGCCTCCATTCTAGATTGCTTCCTGGTCTCTATTACAACCTTGGAGTCCATTTTATATTTATTCTCCTCATTTATGAAATATTGCCTTCCCTCGTAGATTAAATAATCAAATACAAAGAAATTAAGATTCTATTACTTCTTAATAAAATAGCTTGAAATGACGGGCAGTACTCATAAAGTCAGTAGATAAACTACTAAGAATTAGGGCATTCAGCATTTAGGAAAGACAATGTTGGCAACTTTCATTTTGCGTTCAGCAGCTTGAGGTTGTGTGCTTTGTATGTATAATCAGGAGTAGCTAATCTGACTGACTCTGCTGCAGCCTACAAAGTAAGAAAGAAATGATATAAAAGAGGAAACTGCAGTGAAAAACAAATGCTCATTGAGTAGCTTGAACATCTACTCTGTGGAAAATATAAAAATTCAGATTTTAAAATTATAAAAGGTGAGTAATACGAAAATATTTGTTTTAACGTATTTGTATATGAATAGATTACTTGGCATGGGATTTAAAATTTGATTTAAAATGTTCAAAGTCCTTTGTCCTCTACTGTGGAATTGAAATTAGTGAGTAATGGCAAAATATGAATGATTTTTCTTCAGTTATTTTATTTATTTCTTCCAAAGGCCCATAGTACCACCAGAGATCCCATCATTAAAACAGTGGTTATAATAAAACATAATAAAAACAGTAAAGAAAACATAAATATGGAAATACAGTATCTCCTGGAATTTGTATTTGGAAAAGATGGGAATCATATCTAGAATACGTGACTGAAGAGTGAAAACAGAAAATACTGTCTTATACAAATTTTTTGTCAGTGTTTTATGTTTTCCATATATTTATTTATGTGGGGAGGGAGCATATGTACCCAGGCATACATGTAGAGATCCGAGGAAAATGTGTAGAAGTCATCTTTTCCTTTCCACCATGTGTGACTCAATGATTGAACTCAGGTCCTTAAGTCTTGATGGTGAGAACCTTTACCTGTTGAGCAATCTCAGCAGATCAATAGTTCATGTTTTAAAACATTTATGAGCCTAGAATATAACATGGGTACACAGCAGCATCAAAAGTAAGGGAGATACTGGAGTTAACTGTGTGACCTCACCTCTTCCTTCATCCCATCTTCCCTGAGGACAGGGAACCAAGAATCTGAAATATATGGCTAAGGAGTCCTGCCCAAGGCCCTGGACTTGACAGCTGGTGCCATCAACAATGCTGTCATTCCTACTAGAGAACAAATTTTGGTTAAAGTTACTTTCTGAAATTTCCTTACACTCATCATTTATAATGCAGAGAAGACTGTTATGGGAGATTCAATTAAGATGCAAAGAACTTTGATAATTAAGGGAAAAAAGTTGTTGTCTATCTGGCCATACAAGCAAGAAATGGGCCAAGGAAGAGATTGAAGACACAAAGGTGTGTTTTTGGATCAGAGGATAGAGAAGATAGAGGAGGTGAGAAAGAACATAGAAAATACATAGAATATATCATGAAAAGTGTAGCATGTGTAGACACTAAAAAGTCCATGTAACAGAGCAGAACTTGGAAGAGATGCCAGTGCAGGAGAACTTGTAGCAGAGAATGCAAGATTTCAGCCATTGTGACCACTGAGTGTCCTTCATGATGCTGAAATCATGAATTTTACCCCCTATCACACACGAACAATGAAGTAGTCCAGGGGACCACAGCCGAATGGGAAAGAGCTCCCATCTACAGCACAAGAGCAGTGATGTAGTCCAGGGGACCACAGCCTAAAGAGAAAGTGCAGTATAAAATTGCCATCCCAACTCTGCAAAAAAAAAATTGACCTAAACTTGAGTTTTGAAATCATTTTTCTAAATAAGAAAAGGTTCGGAACTCATAAAGAAACCATATAGCCTTGTGAGCTTTCCCACAGAAGGCATACTTCCAAGACCCTGTCTCAGCAGCCATCATATGATAAGGGCAAGATAGACAGGAGAATGGGAAACACATTCTGTTTTTATACTTTCTTTTGTGATAATGTCACACATGAGCACAACATCTGCATCATGCCTCACTCCCAAATTCCTGATGTCCTCTTTAATTGCTATTGTTACATGTTTGCACGTGTGTGTATATCACACACACATGTCTATGTAATCTACTGAGTATTTTTAGAAACAAATTATTTTTAAATATTTTTCCTCCAATATATTTCATTCATGTTATTTCCCCTCCCCTAGTTCCTCTCAGACCCCTGTATATCCCTTACTCACCTGAATCATTCTCTTTCTCTCTTAAAACAAACAAACAAAAAAAGCCAATCAAACCAAAATATGCAGTGAGAGAAAACATAACAAAAGAAGAAAGCACAGAGTCTTTTTGTGTTGGGCAGCTACTTCTGGGCATAGGGCCTGCATTGGAATTCAGATACCCTACTGGAGAAAACTGATGATCTTTTGCCAGTGGGTATTACTATAGTGTCTTAGTCAGGAGTATGACTTTGTGTCCACTTCTCTTTCTTAATGCTGGGAATGTTTTTCTGGTTTGAACCTGTGCTGATTTTTTAAAAAAATAAATTAATGTTGCATAGTCCTGATAAGGATTCAGGGAAAGCATATCATATATTACTGTTAGGACTGCTACTGTCTGCCAGTACTTATTGAAATGAAAAATGGACATGCCCTTTGCGCATTAATCCAGCTTTTGGGAATGTCTCCTGTAAACCATGAAAGCAACAGTGTAGTGATCAGGGTCTCCATTTGACACCAAAGAAGAGAGATGCACGAAATGAAAGCAGTGCATCCTGAACCGTGTGCTATAGGGACAGTTGACCAACACGCTCCTATATCAAAGTTCCATGCACCCATGAATGAGGAAAAGCCAGGTAATATTTATCTGATAAAACCTTTAGGATTAAATAGAAAATATAAAAGCTTTAAATAAGAGGGAAAAAAAACAGCTAAATGGCTCACTATGGGGAGAAATGTGCTACAGGGACCAGGTAATGCTGTACAAACTGTTGCTATGGGAAACCGATTTGCTGCAGATGAGGGCAGAAAAGTTTCTCTATTTAATTCCCAACTCTTTTGTTTGACTCCTGCTGTAAAACTGTTAGCAAATTCACCAAAGTCTATTTGTTACTTAAAAATCCGTCATTTACATTTAGAAAATAATAGTGCAGGCTTTCTAAGGCTTTGTGGAAGTTTGAAAGAGAAGGACTTGGTTCCCTGATGGTTTCACAACCATGTGGAAAGTGACTTGAATCCACTGGCACACGGCCCTAATTGTGATTACGTTTCATTGAGCTCAGCCTATTAAGTGCTTAAATTACCAGATAACTGAATCTATGTTTCTAATAGCGGGAAGTATATTAACAGTGCCTCTGTTCCCTATTGTAGCCCTGTTCCAACAATCACTTGGATGAAGGTTAACGGTTACATTCCCAGTAAGTCCAGACTGCGGAAATCCCAGGCTGTGCTGGAGATCCCCAACCTGCAGTTAGATGATGCTGGGATATATGAATGCATGGCTGAGAACTCCCGTGGAAAAAACTCCTTTCGTGGACAGCTGCAGATATACAGTAAGTGCTTCAGAAAAGCACAAAGCTTTCCTCCCGAGGGTGAGATAGAAAATGCAATCTGAACTGAACATTGCTTACCTGACACTGAAAATCCAAGTGATAACTGGAAACCGCATCTCTTTGGTTTAGTTTCCTCGTGTAGAATGAGCCTGTACGTGAAATTAAACAAGTAATTGTCATCCTCTGTGTAGATGATTGAGAATTTATATCCATAAAATTAGACCTTTACCTGGTACTAACTACTATTAACTGATAAGTGAAAGTTTTATTTTATTAACTGTGTTTAACTTGTTTTAGCCCATGGATTATCTCAGGGGTCAAAATTTTGTGCCCATGCATCAAATCCTGCCCAGCTGCTGATTTGGGTAAACATCCATTTGTTTATAAATGCTCTATATCAGCATTTGCTTGACTCTCACGGAATTAAGTGGAGGCAGGGACCTGCTGTGTTGTAAAGACTGAAATATTTGCTATCCAGCAGTTCTGAGAAGTTTGCTGAGCTCTGGCCTGAACTAATACGTCCATATGACAAACAGCTCCTGATACCTGCGGGTGTTTGTTTTCCAAAAATGCTAGTCAGCCAACCAAGTGATGTAGGAAGTGGATTATGGAGTTCAGATGGCTTTCATGCTCACATTGGCCCCTAAGGGTCATGTACATCCACTTTTCACATGAGCCTACACAGGTCAGTAAATGATAATATACTTATGCCCCAGCTGAAGAAAAGAATCAGGAGAGGGACACAGGAATCCAGGGCAGCCAGAAGAACAGAGCCTGGAAATGCCCATGGCTGAGTCATCGTAAACATGTCACCCTGTTTCTCTAGACTGCATCTCTTGTAAACCTAAATGCACTGCCAAGGGACTCTGCAAGAAATCTGGAAATGCTGTTGATAACTACATTCAACCTTCCTTTCTATGGCTTCAATAACTCCTCCAGGAATTCATCCCTTCAGCAGATTGTGGCATGAGCATTTTATCCATCCATGTTTACTAAGTGCTTCTTACTACTCTGGATGCTAGAAAAGACATTTGAATTAGAAAAATAGTGAACTTCAAATTAGCACTGAAAACAGGAAGGATCATGAGGATTCTAGGTCAACCACATTCTGTCCTGAACTTTGGGACTTTAAAACCATCAGAATCTGAAAGGCTGAATGGGACAAAGCATCTGGGAAGGACACTCCTAAGCACTGAAAAGCCTATAGGATGTGCTTGGGTACCAGGCCAGGAACTTTCAGACTGTGGGTATGTGTACCTGTTACTAAGTTTGCATGAAACTCAGTATTTGTAACTGCTCATAATTTCTTAAAGCAAATAATTAAGACAGTCAGCAGACAAAGAGAAAACCATTGCTTTGCCATAACCCCACTGAAATGCATTTTTATTCTCATAGTGACAGGATGGAGAAAAAAAAAACTGGCAATAAAATACAAGAATTAAACCAGAATTGTATGGTTTAAAACCACAAAAGAGACTAAGGAATACTTATTGCTTCATGTGCTATTGCAAACCGTTTTCCACACATTTCTGTTGTAAAGGATGCAATATTCCTAATAAGAATGAGTTGTAGACGGGGTAGGGGGGGACCCAGAGTTCCTAACTGACTAAGATCCTTGGCCCCTCTTCTTGACTCAGCTGGTTAGTTCACAGGCAGTACCCACTGCTGCAAACAGTGCCAAATAATTTCTCTTAACTTAATCTGAATCATTACTTTAAGTTTTAAATGTATAGATTGTTGCCAAAGCAGAACAACTAGGTCCCTTTTAACCACTTGCCATGTCTGGTTGACATACCAGGAAGACATCTTGAAAGGATGTGACCAATTACCCTAATTAGAATGGCTTCTGGCCAGACTCCATCATGGCACCATATATTTAGATTTGTTCTGAGTAACCCCACTTTGTGTCTGTTTCCTTGGGAACTTAGGAAGAACTCCTTGTTTCACTCCCAAAAATGTCTGGGTTCACACAACTTCTGTAACTCAGAAAGTTGTGACTGTAGAATGCAGGTTGGTCCTGACAAGCATTTATGTTTGACTAACAGCAGATATGCGTATTAGTAAACTTTCCATTAGAACATAATACCTGGGATAATCATCTTGAAAAGAAGAGAGGTTAGTGCTGAATCATGCTTTCAGAGGCTTCAATCCGGGTATCCTGTCTTTGTCACATGCTATGAGACAGCACATTGTGGAAAAATAGATTCACCTTGTGTCTACTAGGAAGCAGAGGGAAAGGAGGGAAAGGAAGGGGCTTGAGCCCAATTATAACATACCCCTAGAGCACTAAGAACCTTCAGATGGACAGACCCCAACTACTGAAGGTTCCAGCCCTCCCCATCAGCGCCACAGTCTGTTAGCCAAGCCTTCATATGTAGGGAAGCTCCCATGGGTAGTCTCATGGGTACAACAGTTAGCTATTCTCCTGTATCTAAGGATTTTATTAGGCTCCATATAGAGTGGTTGGGGTATTCGGAAGTTCTGTGGTAGGCCATTTTGTCAAAGCCTTAGAACTATCATATATGGTAGATATTTGGGCTTTTGTTTAAGAGCATTGATATTAAAACATAATGTAACAAATGATAAAACATGAAGGATCCCAAGTAGTTAAATTGAAAAGTAAAATAAAGGTAAATTTATATGAGTAGTATAAACAGATTTAAACTACAAAATTCAAGGAAAAAAATAAATAGCAAAATTGAAGGTATTACATTCGGGGGAGATTTGAATTTTAAAATAAACTGTATAATTGTTAAGGTGAATGTACTCTGGTATCATGTACAGTAGTTTTAGAAGACAATTTTCTTGATTATCTCTGTCACCTCTTTTCTGGTGATTTACTCAAAATCCCTGTTGATTCAAAAATACATTCCATATTAAATTGAACCTTGCTTGTTAGCAGTCTCAATTAAAATGAAAGAGAAAATTAATAAGAAGAAAACAGGTGAAGAAAGAAAGAAAAAAGGAGAGAGGGAGGGAGGCAAAGATTGAAGAAATGGTGAAGGGAAGGGTACAGAGAAGAAGAAGGCAGACAGTCATGTGGTCTGCCGTAACGGAAGCACTTCTAGGGGAGGCTGATGAAAGGAAGTGTTTACTGTATAGAAAACATAAAGATTTGTGGTCTACAGTATAAAAAGTAACATAAAGCCACGGACAGCAATTTTGGGTGGTGACGATCTCTAGATTGTATCTATGATTTAGACTTTACTTGAATTTAATGTATCTGCAACCAGGGTCCTTAGGGTAGAGGTAGGTTGTACTTTTTCAAACCACCAAAGAATAACACAGTTGCATTGTTGGTATAGATAAGTCTAGATATACTGACTGGCTTTAAGCCCCTGGGCAGCATCTTCACAAATTTTAACATGTTCTATTATCTACAGATTAATTCTGCACATTTTCAAGATAATTATATATATATATATATATATATATATATATATATATATATATATATATCTTAGCATGCTATCCAGGAAGGAGTGGATAAAATTGATTGTAAATCTTATTATGATGATTACTGCTTTTATGTGAACACCACCCTGCAGGGTTCAGTGTGAGGCAAGTGAATGGGAAGAGTGAAGAGTGACTGCTGACAGTTACTAAGAGCTTATGTTCAAGGCTGCACATGGCCAGGCCTTCACACATTAATCACATTGGCACTCAGTGATGAGGATATCACACCTACTGAGATTTAAAACCATTACAACTTGAGTTACATGTATGTGCTGTACTTAGGTAAAAGTAGGTGTGGGTACAAGGAAGGATGCTCAAAAGGGTCAGTGAGACAGAAAACTAGAAGAAGTTTCAAGAAAGGGAGAGACCTGGAGAACACAGGAAACACATTCTATTGTGGATGAGGAAAAAAGCTAAAGTCATACAGAGGGGATCCATTTGAGCTGAAACTTGCACAAACTGTTCTCTTCCTGTGTCCAATCAGCTTTGTGCTTACACAGCATGCACACTGCATGAGATGTTGTAAACAACTGTGAGAAGTTAGTGATGAACTCTGAGCCTAAGGCTTTGCTTAGAAACAATGAACAGAGCTAGAGGAAGAGGTGAGTGTCTAAGCTACTTGCTAGACAGCCCTGCTTTCTTGGGCCTAGACCCAACCCTAAGGCACATTCTGTGCCCTATCCCCACAAACCACACCCCCCAGCAACCAGGCAGTAGCATCCTTTCTGCCCACTCCCAACATCCCCTCCTCATTGGCAAATACTGAAGCCATAGGTGCCACCACTAACAATTAGAGGAAGAGATAGGAAGAAGGCAGTGTAGGAATACATTCAACAGCATAAAGAGCAATATGACAACACCAGAAATAAGTGGTTCTACAACAGCAAGACCTGAACATCCAACACAGAGAAAGCAGAAGAAAACAACCTTAAAAATAACTATGACAGTGGTAGAGACCCTAAAAAGGAAATGAGAAATTCCCTTAAATAAATGGAGGAAAATATAAACAGAAAATTGGAAGAAATAAAAAAAAATCCCATAAAGAAAACCAAGAATAAACAACAAGTGAAGGAAACAGTCCAATATTTGAACATTGGAGTAGAGGCAATAAAGAAAACACAAACTGAGGAATTCTGGAAGTGGAAAATCTGGGTAAAGGAACAGAAACTATAGATGCAACCATAACCAACAGAATACAAAAGATAGAAGAGAGAATCTCAGGCATTAAAGATATTACAGAGGAAATAGATTCATCAATCAAAGAAAATGTTAAACCCAACAAATTCTTACCACAAAACATTCAAGAAATCTGGGACACCATGAAAAGGCCAAACCTAAGAATAATAGGGATAGAAGAAGGAGAAGAAGTCCAGCTCAAGGGCATAGAACAGAGCCAGGCAGTGGTGACACACGACTTTAAAGTTCCAGTACTAGGGAGTCAGAGGCAGGCAAATCTCTATGAGTTGAGGCCAGCCTTGTCTACAAAGCAAGTTCCATGATAGCTAGGGCTACACAGAGAAATCTGTCTCAGAAAACAAAAATAAAACAAACAAACAAAAAGAACAGATATGCAGTATTAAACTTAACCTCCCCATCACAAAAATGATAAACTGAATTTTAAATGTTACAAGCAAACAAACAAAAGACAATAGAATCAGTCTAACCTGGAAATGGTAACTGAAGGTCAATTCTTACCAACCTTTCTGATAATTATGAGGGAGATGATTCCTCTGGACATATTAAAGTTTGTGCAATTATTCTTCAAAATTTGTATTTGACTATGCTTGGATTTCAAAGGGTGGTTTGCCGCTAGAAATATACACAGATTCACCATAGAAAATTATGTAACTTTATAAATTCCTGGTTTCCATAATCATCCATGATGCCACAACCATGTTTCTGTGGGGAAACATTTTTTTTATTTGAATCTACTATTCTGAAAATTGTGCCACATTTGTGATCATGCTTGATTAAAAATAAAACTGAAGATATCTGTGGGTGATAGATTGGGGCAGAGACTCAATCACTATGTATTATGTTCAATCATCATAGCAGCCCATGGAAATGGGAATTACCATCTACGACTTACAAATGAGGCTCATTAAAGTAAAGGAACTCATTTCCAATTATAGATTACAGCAAGGGCACCACAAACTGGGGCTTGAACCTATATTCACCCCCAACTGTATCATTCAACACTGTACATTAACTCTCGCTGGCTCACAGCTGAGAGTCATAATACTAAAATTGATCTATGTCAGTAAAATATGTTGAGTCCTCAATACTTAAGATACAGGAACAGGGAAGCAGCCAATAACACTTACCGTATGTCAGGAGAGACTTCCAGAGTTCCCAGCGACAAGAGGTAATAAGCAATAGCTTTCTTTATGCACATCTGCTTTGTGCAATACAAAATGGAACCCAGAGACAGTTCTGAAGCCCAAAAGTATCACGTGAGTAGCTGCCAGGATACTGGCATCTGGGGTGGTTCTTATGGCTTCCCACTTCAGAAGACCATATGTCTCCTCAGTTTTCTAAACCCTGACAGACATGGTCCAACAAAAGCCACATTAAAGTTATGAAGTTGATTGCAAATCCAGCCAAACCTGGGATTTTTTTCTTTTAAATTGCATATATGTGTGAGTCTGTATGTGTGTGTATGTGTGTGGAATATGTGAATTTATGGTCTGTGTGTGGTTATAAATACATGCATGCATGTGTATGTGTGTGTTTATGTATATGTGTGTGGTGTGCATATTCATGCATCTGTATATGTTTGTATGTGTATATGCAGGTTTGTGTTGTATGTATATGTCTTTGTGAATATGTGGTGTGTTTTTGTATGTATGTGCCGGCATGCATGCATGTGTGTGTTTGTGTGTGGGTGTGTGTGATATAATGCTGTGGAGATCAGAAGACAACTTGCAGAAGTAAGTTCTTTGCTTCTATCATGTGGCTCACAGGGGCTGAACTCAGGTGGTCAAGTGGGAGGCAGGTGTCTTTACCTAGTAAGCCAATTCACTGGCCCAGATTTTCATTTTCTAGATAATTGATCAATTCCACACCATGCAGACCAAGTTGCGGTGTGTTCTGACCGGTGTTTTTATTCAGAAGCTAAAGGAACCTCATCCACTGAGTAACTGCAATCTGCTGGAAAAGAAACCTTAAAGGGAATCTTGTGTCTTACCTGAACTTTTACTATTCTCTATATGAAATACTTCCAAGCTACAGTCCAGAGTGTGTTTCTAAAAAAAAGCAAAAAAAGGTTCCATTTCACTGCATCCTTGTCATTTGGTCCACGTAATTAATGCACACTTAGCAGTCTATGAAACACTTTGCAATGTTAAAGCAAAGAACAACAGAAAAATGCCCTAAGAGCTGAAACGACCTTGTATTAAATGTCACAGCATTCTGCATGCGTTTTCACAGGTGATAAGTAAAAATACATCACACTTAGATGTTGAGTTAGATTTACTTCTAAAACAGAGTTTGTCTTCATTTTTAACAAGATCCATGGCCCACATTTCCTTTGTGTTTATGTCTGTGTGCATACATATGTGTATATGTACGTATGTGTGTATTTACATGCATTTAATTGAACCTTTATTTTGTCAGTTGCCAAGCAATTTATGTCTACTAGCTGCCAACAACACCTAAGGACATAGCCAGTCACACACAGGGTGCAGAGCGGCTTCTGTTCTGTAATACAGACGTTGCTGTCTGATGCTGAGCACACCAGGAATTATAGGAAAAAGTGTTCCTGCTTTGACTGTGTTTTAAACAAAATACACAAACACGAATAATTTTCTTTGAGAAATTTTATTAACAAATAGTTCAATGGAGAAAAGACATCTTAACTCTTATTTTGTACTTTCTGTGGAAGTCCCACAATGTTTACTGATAAAGGAATTGCTATGTGTTTTGATTTTGAAATTTTTTCACTGATTATGTTGAATGTCAATAAATTCTGAAAACTTATGCTAAGTAAAATTCAAACTAAAAAAATAGTTTTCTAAAATTATATACATGTACACATGCACACAAATTTATGTACACAAATGTGCACACACATCTGAGCAACTATTAATAGGACCTATTGTGTGATGCTACTCACAAGAGTCATTTTTGCAGTGACTGGCTGCCTACCATGCAAGCTCTGGAGAGAAACTACTTGCTTTAAAGTGTGTGTGTGTGTGTGTGTGTGTGTGATATATGTTTAAGATACAATTTACATTTACAGAAATACCTACTTGCTGTTCAGGAAGCAGTTCTGTGTGTAATGACACGCTCCCCTGTGTAATAATAATGAGCCACCCCGTGTAATAATGATGTGTTCACCTGTCTATTAGTGACATATCAACCTGTGTGATAATGGCATGCTTTCCTGTGTAAGTGACATGTTCCCCTGTGTAATAATACTATGACTCCCATGTAATAATGACATACTCCCTGTATATAATGACATGCTCTCCTTAGCAATGACATCTCCAATATAATAATGACATACTCCCCTGCATAATAATGATGTGGTCCCTTGTACAATAATTACATGTCCAGTGTGATAATGATGTGCTCCCCTGTGCGATGATGTTCTCTTCTGGGTAATGATCTGATCCCCTGTGTAATAATAACGATGGACCTCCCTGAGTAATAACAATAGGTTCCCCTGCCTAGTGATGTTCTCTCCTGTGTAATAACATACCACCTGTGTAATAATAATGGGCTCCCCTGTGAAATAATCTGCTCCCCTGTTCTTATACAAATGCTACAAGTAAGGACTAACTTTATGGAAATTCAGTGACTTTTTCTCTGTGAAGGTTAAATGTGGTATGTGCTGAGGTACTGAGTCCACTTTTCTTTCTGCTTCAATGCTCACAGCATACCCACACTGGGTACAGAAACTGAATGATACCCAGCTAGATAGTGGGAGTCCTCTGCAGTGGGAATGCAAGGCGACTGGCAAGCCCAGGCCCACATACCGCTGGTTGAAGAATGGAGCACCCCTCCTGCCACAGGTATTGTGGGGAACTCAAACTCTGCCTGGTCATTTAACTACTATGGTGTCTTACTTAGGGTGAGTATTGCTGAGGTAAAACACCATGACCAAATGTACTTTGGGAAGAAAGGGTACATTTCTCTCATGGTTCCCTATAATAATTCATCATAAAAAGCAATGAGGCCATGAACTTAAGCCAGGCAGGAACCTGGAGGCAGAAGATGATGCAGAGGCCATGGTGCGTCTTACTGGCTTGCTCATCCTGACTCGCTCACCGTACTTCCCAATAAAACCTAGGACCACTCAGGAATGTACACGCCCACAATAAACTGTTCCCTCTCCAATCATTTCCTAATTAAGAAAATGTCTAACAGGGCTTACCAACAGCCCAATCTCATGGAAGAATTTTCTCAGTTGAAGCTTCCTCCTCTCTGATGACTCTAACTTGTGTCAAGTTGACCTCAAACTAGTCAGTATACATGGCATGCAGCACAAAATGGTCCTCTTTTGTCTTTTGATATGTGTGTGTATATGCCTATACGATATACAAAAATCACATATTATTTTAACTATCTGATTACTATTGGAGAAGTACATTATACAAGTTGTTTAAGGCCTATAAATTCATAAGAAAATATCACTGATCATCATAGCCTTGCTGCCATTTCTAGCTGACCTTTAACTACCATCTGGATTGTGGCCCCCATTGTTCACATGATGAAACTTACCTAAAGTACAGGATTACTTTGACTTACGTTTCTGTGTGAAGAAAAGCTAGAATAGAATTGTGGTGCCTTTGTTCTAGGAAGTGGCATTTCTGCTATGTGCAAACCTAACAAATGTTTTTTCAGTAACTCTATTGCATACATTTAAGCCCATTTTGTGTGCCAGACTTACAATGATTCCTTGTTAATTGTGTAATAAGGGAGCCAGTTTTGATGCCTCTCTCCCTTGACTGTGACATACACAGAAAGGGTGATCAGAGGAGGAGAAGTTCAGGATTCATAACCAGAGGGTATGTGCAGACAGTTTGAACTGCACATGAAGTCCTGTCAGGTAGCTGTGATTTTACCATGTTGACTCATGTACTTTTACCTCCTGGAATCTTGGTTTCTTCCTCTTTTTAGTCAGACTTTTCTAGTCAGACTAAGCTCTGATATTCTCTTATTCTGAAGCCACTTAAACCTAAAGAAAATAAACCTACACAAAAAGCCAGATAGAATACAAAGCCATAAAAGCAAATTTAGGTCCCAGTTTACAAGTTCTTCCTCAATAAGTTTCTTAGGGATTCCTCCTAGGACAAGCAATACTGGTCGGATCTTTTTATAATTTTTTTATTATTTAAAAGGTTTTTTCATTTTAAATACCTGTAGCAATAAAAGAATAATAAAAACCAAGAACAGACATTGAAGTTCAATCCGAAAACCAGAAAAACAAAGCAGCCAAGCCACTAGAGAAGTCTTACCTCTACCAAGTATGGGAGACCTCTAAGTAGACTAAGCCTCTCTCCCCTCCCATTTTATGTTCCCTCTAGTGTTGGGATTAGAGGTTTATGACACTTTAAGACTAAGATTAAAGGTTTGAGCCACCACCAAATGGATTTGTTTCGGCATTGATCCTGTGTATCACAGGGTGACCTTGAACTCACAGAGTTGCATCTGACTCTGTCTCCCACATCCTGGGATTAAAGGTGTGTGTCACCATTGCCTGACTGCTAGTGACTTTAGTTTTGAGTCTGGTATTCAGGCAAGATTTATTTATCAAAATACAAATAATATACCACTACACATACCAACCATAATTCCCCTTTTACTCCCCTCCCCCCAACCTCCTCTCTACCCATCTCCTCTCCATCCACTCCACAGAAAGGGTATGACCTCCCATTAGGAGTCCAGAAAGTCGGACATATCAAGTTGAAGCAAGACAAATCCCTTCCCCATTGTATCTAGGCTGAACAAGGTATCCCTCCAAAGGGAATGGGCTCTAAGAAGCAAGTTCATGTACAAGCGATAAATCCTGGTCCCACTGTCATTGGCCCACAGACTGCCCACACCACAGAACTGTCACCCACATTCAGAGGGCCTAGTTCAGTCCTGTGCAGGTTCTCCAGCCACCAGTCCAAAGTCAGGGAGCTCCCACTAGATCAGGTCAGCTGTCTCTTTGGGTGTCCCCATCATGACCTTGACGCCTTTGATCATATAATCAATCTCTCCTCATTCTCTTCAACTGGTCTCTAGGAGCTCAGTCCAGTGCTTAGCTGTGGATCTCTGCATCTGCTTCCATCCGTTACTGGATGAAGGTTCTATGATGACAATTAGGGTGTTCATCAATTTGATTGCATGGGAAGGCCAGTTCCGTCATACTCTCCAATATTGTTAGGAATCTCAATTGAAGGTCATCCTTGTAAACTCTCAGGAGTTTTCCTAGCACCAGATTTCTCCTTAAACCCATAATGGCTCCCTCTATCAAGATACTTCCTTACTCTCCCTCTCTGTCCCTTCCCCAACTCAACCATTCTGATCACTCATGTTCTCATCCTCTTCCCCTTCACCCCTCTCTCTTCTTTCTCCCATGCTCCCTATTTACTTAGGAGAGCTTATCTATTTCCCCTTCTCAGGGGCTTCAATGCTTGTTACCTTAGGGTCCTGCTTGTTACCTAGTTTCTCAGGGGTTGAGGATTGTACCCTGGTTGTCCTTTGCTTATGTTTAATATCCACTTACAAGTGAGTACACACTGTGTTTGTCTTTATGGGTCTAGGCTACCTCACTCAGGATGTTTTTTTTCTAGTTCCATCCATTTGTCTGCAAATTTTAAGATGTCATTGTTTTTCACCACTGAGTAATACTCCATTGTGTAAATGTTCCACATTTTTTTAATCCATTCTTCAGTTGAGGAACATCTAGATTGTTTCCAGATTTTGGTTATTAAAAATAATGTTGCTATGAATGTAGTTGAGCAAATGTCCTTATGGTATGAATGTGCATCCTTTGGTATATACCCAAAGTGGTATTTCTTGAGGTAGATTGATTACCAATTACCTGAGAAAGAACCATACTGATTTCCAAAAATTTTTTTATAAGTGTTCACTTCCACCAGCAATGGAGGAGTGTTCCCCTTACTCTACAGCCTCTCTAGTATAAGCTGACATTGGTATTTTTTATCTTAGCCATTCTGACAGGTGTAAGATAATATATCAGAATTGTTTTGATTTGCATTTCCCTGATGGCTAACAATATTGAACTCTTTCAGCCATTTGAATTTCTTCTATTGAGAATTCTCTGGTTTGTTTTGTACCCCATTTTTAAATTGGATTATTTGGATTTTGATGTCTAGTTTCTTGGGTTTTTTTTTTTTTATTTTGGAGATCAATCCTCTGTCAGATGTGGGGTTTGTGAAGATCTTTTCTCATTCTGTAGACTGTTGTTTTGTCATTTTGTCTTATTTACCATGGATAGTCAGATCTTTTATTCCCAACATCCAGGCCACACAAATCTCCTTGCCAGATATTATTTTTGCTGAGCAGATGAGTTTAATTTGAGAATGGCATCAAATTACTTGACATCTCTAATGATTAGTAATGTAATCCCTGCTCATGAAGATGGTAAAACCTAATGATGTGCTCACTGCTAAGTTTAAAAGATGCCTCTATATTTAACATTTTAATAGAAAAATTTGTTTTTGAGATATATGCTTTTCTTTTAGATATATTCTTTGACCTTGATTTTCCTCAATTTACACATGCCAGGTCTATCTTTTAAAAACTTCCACATAATGATGAAATTTGTATTTTCCAACTATATTGTATGAAACCTAATTATAAGATAGGTGTTATTGTTGTTGTTCTTAATCTATGTCCTTTGTTAAGAAGGAAGAGTCAAAGTCTGGCCAGGTGGACACAAGGACCATTGACATGACCTGGGCTTTTCTTTACCTCTATTCTGTTCGACACTCTCCATCCTTTCCAGGCTGCACCTAGTTTTGACATCTCTTTTGTAAAAGGAATATCTATCAACTCATTCTCTGTTGGGTTTTCTTTTGGATTCAACTAATCTACCAAACAAAATTGGCTTAGAAAAGAAACAGAAATACTGAGAAAGAAGTTATAATTTCTGAAATAATGTAGTAAATAATTAACTACGTAATAATGTTTATTTAACTGCATTAATTGAAGACCTCCTCTGGGTGGTTCTCAAGATTTTATGTAGATGTTTGGCTTGAGCTGTTTTCTAGATCTCATTTCTTTTTATTTCATTACAGAGTAGAGTGGACACAGCTAATGGAGTATTGGTGATCCGTAGTGTGAATCAATCAGATGCTGGAATGTATCAGTGTTTGGCTGAGAATAAATATGGAGCTATTTATGCCAGTGCTGAACTGAAGATTCTAGGTATGTAGTTGCTAAGCAAGTAAACAGGAAAGAAGTGTGGATTCTTCTCCTACCCATTCTTACTACAGTAAACTTTTATGATGTGAATCTAAAACCTATTTGATGTCACAAAAAGAAACACTGCATCTCGTTGATATTCCTGTAAGCTTTTGAAGACAGCTTTCCCTTCTGCTGTTTCTCCCACCATGTTTATGTGTATGACTTTAGTCTTCATCTTAAATGGCTGGTACAATATGTCTTTGATTCGGCATGGAATAAAATCATGTAGGAGCATACATTAATTTTCACACGAGAAAGCCTGGAGTGTGTATAGAGGGCTACTCTTGTTTCCTTTTTCTTGCTGTGTTAAAACACTGTAACCAAAGCCACTTAAAGGAGGGAAGGGTTTGTCTTACACTTCCAGGTCACAGGACATCAAGGCAAGAACTTAATCAAGAACTTGAAGCAGAAACTATGGAGGGATGCTTCCTACCAGCTCAAATGGACTCATGCCTAGTTAGCTTTCTTATACAGCCCAGAGCACCCCTCTAGGAATGCTGTCACCCACAGTGAGCTGGGCAGGAGTATATCAATTAATAATCATGACAATCTCACATACACACAGATAATTCTTTTCTGGGCAATTCCTTAACCAAGGTTTCCTATCTGAGGACTCTAGGATGATTCAAATTGACAAAGCTGAATAGGAGACAGACTCTAGTATTTGTTTACCCTGTGCTATTCCCATAGAAATGCTAATGGTTTCCCGAGTAGTTTCTGATTTCACTGTGTATTTGACACCAGAGTGAACAGCCCTCTTCTCATAGGCACCTGGTATTATGTTCTGCATTGGAGAGAAAAGCCTTTCTGGGACCTAGAGGGCGAGCATGAAAAGCTCCACCTTTGCTAAGGTAACACCTGGACATGAACTCCAGTCCTCTACTGAACAGTGTCAGGAAGATTTCGTCCAGACTTCCTGAGCAATGCTGGCATGCTGGGGCATGTGCACTGAGTTTGCTTTCTTGTACTCAGTTGGCTTCCTAAGCTTTTGTTCTGGGATGACTGTAGTACAAAGAGAGATATTTAAGTCATCTTAGCACTCTGTCTTTCCAATGCACTTAAGAACCTTACAGGCACTTTCTCCTTGCTAACTTCTGTAAGCATAACATTTATGGGGAAATGGATGGTCTCTGGGACCTGGAAAGGAATTTCTTACATGTAAACTAAATGTAACACATCATAGATACTTACTCAGTTGTGAATGCTTACAGCTGAAATTGTTTCACATTAAAAAAAAAACATAGCTAATAGAGGATTCCATAGCAATTCCATCATCTTAACAAATCAAATATTAATGCATTTTCTTGTCAACATATTGTCCAGCATCTCAGAATTGAAAGGCTGATTCAGGTATCACTTATGTCAGAGTTTTCCCAGAAACATTCTCAAGCCCTTTATTCAATAGACATACTTTCAAGTGTCTGTCATAAATCAAGTCTCCAGGGGGCAACCAAAACTGTTACCTATAATCTTCCCACACTTGTCTTCAGTATTTTGCCACACTTGATTGTAATATATACTGCATTCTAGTACTGCCATGTCATGCACTATATGGCTTTAACATAAGCATAAATTACTTCTGAGAGTTATGCAAAATTCAGTTTGTATAAACAATGACTCACTCAAATGCTGTACATGTGCATATTTCATAGTTAAAGTGATCTTGATATAAGTGTAGTAAGTCTTAATGTTCACACTTAGATGAGTAATTGAGACAAATGAAATAAATTTTTGAGTTAAAATTCATACAGCTCCATTTCTTTAAAAAATTATTTCTTTAAAAACTGCAGTCACTTCTGTATAATTCTAAAGTAAAGTGAGGCGGGCTACATCAAATAAGTTGGGAAATAAAAGATATCAGTTGTCTTCTCTGGAACTTAAAACGTCTCTACACAAAAACTCAAAAGTGACTCTTAGTCAAGCTCCTAAGCAATATCCAAGTGGCATGCAGCCTTTTGCAGTTGACCTCGGTGATCATAAATCAAGCCTGTCATTCATTGAAGTACTATTTCTTTGTATATTTTACATTATGTTCTCATTATTATTAACTATAGGAGCTTTGTTAGTTAATAACAAATTAAATTTTGTGCTAATGCCATCTCTTTTTTCATGAGATTTTAAGGGAAAAATGTGCCCGAGAAACAAGTTAAATACAAGAGTGGACTAAATTAATTCTCAACTCTGCTTCTGATGAAAATTACTTGTCTTTGCGACAGCCTCACCACCTTCCTTTGAACTGAATCAAGTCAAGAAAACAATAATTGTCACCAAAGACCGGGAAGTCCTCATAGAGTGTCAACCACAGGGTGCTCCCAAGCCAACCATCTCCTGGAGGAAGGGAGACAAGGCGGTGAGAAGCAACAAAAGGTGAGAACTTGATTTTGTACTTCAATCTCTTAACATCAGAATAAACTTCTTTTATCAGAAGTCATGGGCTCCCCCAGATCGCTCCACGCACAAGTATTATCTCATTGTCATGCTTCCTTCTCTCCTACAAACCTCTCATCATCCTTGACCCCTCTTCCTGCTAGTTCCCTACCTCCCCCAGATAGCTCCTCATGCTGCTGTCATTAACATCAGATATTTTGGAAGCTGCAAATGACACCCATTAAGTATACATGAGTCTTGTGGAGATTATATCATATTTCATAAAGTAGTTGAAATGTGATTTTTTTTTTATATGTGATTCTAAAAACACCGAGCTTGCTTTAAAAATTTAGCACAACTTCTTTGCTGTGCAGGAGAATTTCACTACATTTTAAACAAAACTAATTGTTTTTGCTTTTCACTTTAGCTTTGCATTATGATGGTCTACATATTGTCTCTGATCATTTTATAGTCTGTGATTTTGTTTTATTTAATAATATGACCATAATCTGTGTCTTCTGCATGGTTATTTTTATGAACAAATTTGTGCCATGTGATATTTTTACCAATGTATCCTTTTCTGTTTTTAATCATGTTAGTGAAAAATAAAATCAGATTACTTTTATGGCAATAGGCACCTTTGAAATGTGTAGAAGAATATACAACGTATAAGTATTTAGTTCTGGAAAGCAAAAGGCAAACAGAAGAGTATCACAGCAGTAAAACAATAGAAACTTGAGACAAATTATGTGATGATCCTGTCCTGTTATACTCTGTCTTCTTTCTGGGCTGATCTGGCAAGTCCCAAGCTTTGCTCTCGTTATCTATTGATGTTAAAGGTAATGATTGAGATGTGATAAAACATCTGCTGATATGGAAGCATATGGCATATATTATTGTATAAGAACTTTGTATTTACCTTATCTATAAAAATAAGGAGTTTGACAGGTTCTGCGAGATCAGAGGTAAGTACAATATGCTTACATAATTCAAGACAGTGATGACTATCTCGAACAATTTTTTAAATGACTTCAGAATAATTTTAAGTTTTAGGGAAATTTCTTTACAATGTGGTGTCTCAGCAACTATAAAATACAGTGATTTCAATAGTCTCAAATGAGATTCGTTGCGTGATTGAGTTCAGGTAGGACATAGAGGCCTTTGTTGCTTTGATAAGATGCTTACATGGGTGTGAGGAGTTGGAATGAGCTTGGTTTGAAAGAAAATTCTTTGTAGACAAACTGTTACTTCAGTATTTTCCTTTGGCTGGATTAATTAAATTATGGCTCATTATGGGGGCTTATCCCCCACAGAAACAGAGAGTTGTATGTACCACTTATTAAAATGGGAAAATTTTGTTAAAAACAAATAACTTGCATTGCAAGGTTATCATGTGTTCTGAATGTACTCCAGCTTTGGAGATATTATCCAAAGATATAAGCAGTCCTATTGGAAATGCTTTATTTTGTCTTATGTTTTAAAGTAGC
Organism: Chionomys nivalis; assembly: GCF_950005125.1. Lineage (NCBI taxonomy): Eukaryota > Metazoa > Chordata > Mammalia > Rodentia > Cricetidae > Chionomys > Chionomys nivalis. The sequence goes on along the minus strand of NC_080089.1, from coordinate 10,685,694 downwards.
TTGTGAGCCTTCTCCTGTTTGCTGTAGTTCACCAGATGAATGCTCACCCTCATCGACTGTTCAGTGAGTTTAAAGTTAGGTGGCACCTATTTTCACAGAGTGCAAATATTAGCCGAGTTAGGAGTTGTCTGTTACAATAATAGAAACGAAGTGGTCTTCGTATTTCCTAGAAACTGAAAGGCACAGTTTATTCCAGCTGCATCTGCCCCAGTTTCTATACACCCTTTCGTACCCAGGTCATGAGATGGATGCTGACCTCAAGTCCAGGTACCCCATTTATTTCCAAATTTTGGTACTTCTCACTGAAATGCTGTTCAGGAAGAAAACTAAAAAGTGAAATGTTTATGTTTTACTTATTCAAGGAAAAGCAAGATTTGTCCACGTTCTGTCTTTCTCAGTCTATATATTTAAATCTACACACTGCCTCTGCGTACAGACAAGTAATGGCCTTCCCAGTCTGAGACTGATAGATATAGCTGGTCCAGAAGGATCAAAAACCGAAGGACAACCTGGGCTGAAGGGTGAATTCAAGGTCAAACTAGGCAGCGCAGTGAGACCCTGATCAAAAATAAACAAACTTAAAAGGAAGCATGTGATCAATTACGGCTCAGTAATGCTCAGTGCACACAGCAGATGTGAGACCCTTTGTTTAATCCCTAGAACAGCAGCAAAGTAGGCATAGTAGCAAAATATGAATATCACCAATGGACAATGAATTACCATACTGAGTCACCTCAGCTTCTGTGAGCGTTTTATTTATTTGGTCTGTAGAGATGTTGTCTGTTTCCCTGAGCTCATGTAAATAGCATAATGATTGGCCAGTGAGAACAGCTCTTCAATTCATCTATCTCACCATCACTTATAACAGTGCTGACTACTTTAGCCAGGGACACTCACACCTTGAAAATCACTTTCCCACTCTGGGTAGCAGAATTCTAGTGTGTACGATTTAAATGTTCTCAGTTTCCCTGCTCATGCTTCGGTTTAGACCTACTTCCTGTTTAAACTTATAACTGCAAAGTGGAGTGATGGCTCAATAGTTCAGAGCACTTGCTGTTCTTTTTTTTTTTTTTTTTTTTTTTTTTTTTGGTTTTTCGAGGCAGGGTTTCTTTGTGGCTTTGGAGCCTGTCCTGGAACTAGCTCTGTAGACCAGGCTGGTCTCGAACTCACAGAGATCCGCCTGCCTCTGCCTCCCGAGTGCTGGGATTAAAGGCATGCGCCACCATCGGTTCTTACAGTGGCCCCAGGTTTGCTTCCCAACAAATATAATGGTGACTCATACCTGTGTAGAACTCCAGTTCTGTGGGATTTAGTGCCCTCTTCTGGCTTCTGCTGGAACCAGGCACATATGTAGTGCACATACATACACACAGGAAAATATTCATGAACACAAAATTTAAATAAACAATCCTTCGAAATAAACAGTAAATTTGTTGGCTTGTGAGAATTGAGTGAAATGTTATATGGCAAGTAAATTGACTGGTAGGCATATGGCATGTTAGGATGCGATTTTTATTAAAACCAGGGAGGTTCAGTTTCTGCCTGCAGAGGAAGAAAAGAGGTGGAACGGGCAGAGGTGATGATGATTCTACCATTGATATTTGGGTCTTTAGTGGTAAGAGCAGTTTCTCTTATGAATTATACTGGTATTCCATTTGTATTTTTAATGAATAAACCTCTCCTGAAGATCAAAGAGTAAACAAAAAACCCACTGGTCAGCCTTATAGACACATACCTTTAATACCAGTAGCCACACTAGTTGCCATAGAAACCAGGCAGTGCATGCCTTTAATTCAAATGGTGCACACCTTTAATACCAGCCCCAGAGAAGGTTATAAAGCAGGAGGAATCACCTCTCAGACATAGTCTCTTTCTGAGATTCCTGAAGGAAAGACCTTCTTTTGGACTGAGGTTGAAGGGAGAGTCAATGGCTGATTGTTATGCTTTTATGACTTTCAGGTTGAACCTAAATTTCTCTCTTCTGAGTTTTTATTAGTCATTGTTAAGTTGGTGCCCAATGTGGGGCATGGACTCAAGGTCCGAGAACTAAGAGTTCCACACTCTACAGAATGAGACCATGTTTCAGTGAATAGTATTGTAGATCTCCAAACCTCTTCTTTCTCCAGTATTTAGGAGAAAAAGACTTTTAAAACATGTGTGTGTGTGTGTGTGTGTGTGTGTGTATGTGTTTAGATCAGTGGACAACTTACGGGAGTCAGGTCTTTCTTTTTACCACGTGCGTCCTGGGGATTGTACTTAGCCTATCTGATTTGTCTTTATCCACTGAACTATGGTCTTGCTAAAGAAAATATATTTAGGTTATTCTATGGTACTTGGTCACCTGCTTGATGCACTTGCTCTTCATTCCAACCTCCTGTATCACCACTTGCTCTCCTTTACCTCATCATCCTTCAGTGCCTTGATAAGGTTTCTGTACCAGAAATATGAAGATTCACTTTTATCAATTCTATAGTCTATATAAAATTCAATGACTGTCTTGGGGAGTTACAAGGGGACTTCTAGGGGTTGTGGAAGTGGTTCAGTTGTAAAATACTTGCTGTTCAAACTAGAAACCCTGGGTTCAGTCCTGAGCCTCCTCATTAAAGCCTGACTCTGGTGACACCTGTGACCGCAGTGCTGTAAGAGTTTGTGGGCAGGGACAAGCAGATTTCTGGAGCTCACTGTCCAGAGAGTTGTCAGTTAGTGAGCTCCAGATTCAGACAAAGAAACCGTGTAAATAGTTATGGTGGAAGACCACTGAGATGTCTCACCAAGTAAGGGAACATGCCATCAAGCCTGTGACCTGAGACCCATCCTCACAATCTACATGGTGACAGGAGAGAATGAACTCTTGCAAGCTGTCCTCTGACGTCCATACATGCACTATTGAACACACACTCCCACACACTTACACACCAAAGTAAATGACTAAATGTAAAAATAATTTAATTGGTGGAAGTATAAACATAACATCAACCTCTATTCCCTACATATACATATGTATGCACATTTGCACACTATGTCCATACACAGGCATATGCTACACCCCGTATGTAAAAATGTTTGTTCTCTCTCTCTCTCTCTCTCTCTCTCTCTCTCTCTCTCTCTCTCTCTCTCTCTCTCTCTTTCTCTCCCCGTCTCCCTCCCTCACTCTCTCTTCCCCCTCCCCCTCACATGTTAGGAGAGCTCCAGGTTTGAACACATCGTTTCCGAGGTCCATCAGCACACATTAACTGAGGTTTCATAATCACTTCTGTCCATTTTCCTATTGAAATAAATGCTTTTGAGGAGTCCTCTGCACAGAGACTGCATGGAGATCTTTTTTTCCCCACCATACTATCGCAAGCCTGTTCTGCTCATCAAGCTCCTATTGAATTTCCACTCCAGCTCATTATTCCCATTACTTGGCCATTAACTTTTGTTAAAATATAATCATCCAGAAACACTCCAGCAGTGCACACACATTAAATCTTCATTATTGCATCTTAAACTTCCCTACTTTCTGTGTGCAGCTTGGCTGAGAGAAGAATACAAGGTTCTGAGTGGAGACAAAGTTTTGCATCCTGTTCATTGGCATCTGTCTCAGCTGTTACAGGCCATAATAAAAATGTTATAGATGTTTAAACCTTATTTAAAAATATTAAAGCTCTAAAGTAGTTCAAGTATGGCTTTTTATTTCTAGACCAAAAAAAATAGTGTTTATTGAGACAGTAAAATGTGATACAAGTGCTTAAGAAATTCTGAAGCAAAACTTAATAAATAAGGTATTATACAGAGAGCCACGCCACAGGGTAAGTGCTCTTTTGTGCAACTGAAGTCAAGGAAAGACTTGTCCACAGTCCCCTGCTCTCCAAAGGCATTCTTAATGGCCAACTTTTCTACTTCCTCATTTAACACACATAGAGAATTACACTTGAAGTACCTATTAGTTGACTTCTTCTGGGAATGCATGTTGTGTTTATTGGGCAACAATGATCATACTCACATATTGACTCACAGACAAATGGGGAAATATATTCTTCATAAAAGCCCTACAGGACACTGTTACAGCAGGGGAAGCAGGTCTTCCTGCTCTTTGGAGGGAAGAAGAGGAATTCACGAGTACAATTAGGGTCCTGTCTCCACCCTCTTATTTCCACCTCCATGCTGTGTTTGTTAATGAACGCACTGTTGGGTTGTTTTCTCAATGACACCGTCTTTTATATATTAAGAACATAAAACAATGCAGACCCTAGGTATCATCTTTTTTGTTTGCCATCTAGAAGTTGTATAATAAGGGTAAATGAGCATTAATTTATCAAGAGTATGTCACTTAATCCTCTTTTTAACTTAAACCCTCTGCTTTTAGGGGAAATGAAATAATCCAAGTGATATTATTTATCACAAAGAAAATGAGGGTGATATCTGACTTCATAAGATTGACTATTCAAAGGCTGCTGGCAACATGCAGTGTGCTGTCACCCACAAATGTTCTCCTGTGACTTCCCTGAATTAAGGAGAGAAAGGGAAAGACATCTTACACTTACTATTGTAGGGCTATGGATGGACATCTTAGAATCAGGAAAAATTGAACTGTACAGGTTACAGATGGAGGTCTTAGAATGAGGAAAATTTGAACTGTACAAGACAACCTCCTTGAAATGCTCATAAAAGCAGATAAACCGATAATGAGTCATGGTCATGATTTTAGAAGATGAAGATGATAGATACATTCTTTTTTTTTTTTTTTGCTCAGTAAAGCCCATAATTATTTTATTTCATTTTGATTATGTATTTTCTTTTTCTTTTAACATAATTTTTATTTTATTTATTTTTTTAATTAAAAATGTCTACCTCCTCCCCTAGACCTGGATGGAGGGGGGAGGACCTTGAACTTCCCACAGGGCAGGGAACCCTGACTGCTCTTCAGATAGATACATTCTTGACTTCTAGACACAACATCCCTTCAAGTAGAAATGAGCTAAACTAAGTAATGATCAAGAAGCCTGTTACCCCAGCAATTGGAGGCCAAGGCAGTAAGCACATGAGTTGAGGCTAGCCTAACCTAAATAGTGATAACCTAAAACAAAGGACAGGCAAAATAACAACAAAAAATGATCAATAACTTGTTGAAAGATAAAAATCTGAAATTACACTAAAAGCCAGCAGAAAAAGTTCACTCATGCCTGCTCCAAGACCTGTCACCAAATCCAGATTGTGGACCTAGACCTGCCTGCACTGTCCTCTTCAGGACAACCTCCTCAAGGCAGCAGGATGCTCATCCCCATTCTCCCATCCATCCACTCTCATCCTAAACATCTTTGGATTCTATGAAATCAGAATGACAGAAAAGAAGTGACATAAATCCTAGGACTTTAAATGATTAATACATAGTAGTATCAGTGAATAGTGACATAGAGAATGAGTGATAAAATCCATGATATCTAGAAATGATAACCCATACACTTCTAACAAAAAGAAAGAATGCAAATAGCTTCACATCATGTTCAAATCACCATGTATTTGCTTATATATTGTTTACTTTATTAAATAATCATAGAACAATAGCTCTTGACCAGATTAGGACTGTGAACATCATGGCATAAGAGTTCAAAGCTCAAAAACAACGGAAGTATGAAGGTACAATAATAATACAGATGAGCTGTCAGGAAATATACATTAGTCTGAAAGAACAGGTCTAATATGAGCATAACAAATGTCTATGTATTTATATCAGAAAATTTATAATCATTATCACTTCCAGAAGAAATAATCAGGAACGTGCTCAGTCAATGAATTGAAAGCAGAGTCAAATGTGGGAAAATTCCAGAGTTCAGCTTACAGTTTGTCATTCTATATCTGGGTTGGGTTCAGTCCACATGCCAGAGAAGCACCCTACAATAAGAGTTTATTCTCAGTCCTCTTCTCACCTTTTATTTTAAGAGAGAGTTTCACTTTCTAGCCCAGGCTGGCATCAGACTCACTGTCTTCCCCCTTATGGACCCAGGACTGGGATTATCGGCATAAACTTACATGGCCAGGATTCTCTCATAGTATCATATATGGATTCAGCTTTCTGTTCTAAATTCAAGCACTTTGAGACTGATTTCATAACTGGTTTGACACTTCACATGCATTCAGACATCCTAAATAAAAAACTTTTAGTAATCTGTCCACACATTCTGTGACTGGAACAGTACACAGCCCTTGGGGTTTTTGTTGTATATAAATAGAACTGGAGACTACACATCCCAGGCTTTTTTGCTCGAGGATGAGATTCTCTGCAATGAGAAAGTAGCTGTACAATTTTTCGGTAGCATCCTCGCAGGGAAGCTGCTTGCTCTTCCTGACTGCCTCTCCTGTCCCACATGGGCTAGTGTGGTAGCTTTGTTGTCGAAATCTGAGAGTCCAAAGACAAAATCAATATAAGAAAAGCCAGTCCCATAAAGACTGCAGGGACTGTACTTCGTGTCCACCTAACCCACACCTAGCTTTGACTGAGAAAGAAACAAACCCTGGGTCTCCTGAAGCCACAGGATTCCTGTAACTACTGCATCTTGTATTACTAAATCCAGTATCCAGTTAATAATGACCCCATCAAAATCCAAAAGTGGACAGTTTTTCATTTCTTTTCTAACACTCCCGAGAGGCTCGGTTATTTGTTTGTCTTCTAGAAAGATAATAAAATTTGCTTCTGGCTTATTATCATGCTTCCTTACTTTTAAATTCAAATCTATTTCTAACTGGTACAGTAAAAAAAAACAGGGAAATTGCTTATTTTGGTGAAAACTATATGATATCCTCATACATGTACGTGTTATATAATGTTCACATCAGGTTAAAGATCCTTGTCTCTCCAAGATTTACCAAGTCTTTAAATAGAAATATTTCCTTCTAGATCTTTAAAATATAAATATATTGTCACTATCTTTAGTTGTCTGAAACATAACACAAAAGACTTCTTTTTACATTATATTTTGTTCATTTGCTTTGTATGCTTGTGTATGTTTGGGGATGTGCATGCCACAGCGTAGTGGAGATGAGAGGACAACCTGCAAGAGTCAGTCTTTTCTCCAGCCATGTGGGTCCTAAGGATGAAACCCAGGACACCAGGCAGCAGGTGCCTTTCCTAGCTGATGTGTCTCATGGGCACCAGGATTTCTTATCCCTAACTGACTGTGAACCTATGGTCATACCACCGTGCAACTGACTTAGTCTATCTAACCACCATTGTTCAACTTCTCCTTATCCCCATCTCATTCCTGTTTCTCCAGTATCTGACAATACCACTTAGCCTCAGTTCTTATGAGTTCAGCTTCCTACAGCCCACATACTTTGAGGATACACACACATGTGAGACTATGTGGGACTTTTTGAACCTAATTTTGCTTCCAACAGAGGAAAGGATGCCAGTTTACAAGCTAATGGACTCAGTCACCAAAATTTGATCTTACTATTATTTTTCACATCCTCTGCATGATGATGAACTAGACCACACTGGTACTGGTGATTGATACAATAAAAACTGTTTGTGGCTCTGTCTGTTCACTGGCAAATTGATCAGAGTACCTGATACTATGCATAAATTACTTGTAAAATCAATATCATAATTCCAGAACCTCTGCCCCTGCTTTTTCCTTCCTGATTGATCCAACTTAGTTTGAGAAAAAAAATAGAATGGTTTTCTGAACTCATTCTATTTCTAGAATGCATAACCCAAAATAACACAAATGTACTGAGAAGCGACATTCGCGCTCTGTTAAGCTGTTGATTAACAATAAGAGAGGGAAAAGTGCTCTCATGACTTCAAATGCTCACACTTTAGGTGCCCTGTTGACATAATATAATAGTGATGACAAATCTTCAAATGTGTGACTTGTAATTGCTTGCAAAGGACAACATATCAGAAAACCTTATTTTTTTTTTTTTCTGGTCTGTCCCAAGTTGAAGGTCATAGAAGAGCTCCGGATTCCTCCCCAAAGACCTTTGAACATGCCTTTCTGCTTCCTGCTGTCTCCATCAGCCTGTCTCTTGTTTCCTTTTCCCTTAATTGTTAAATATAACAAAATAGGCCTCAACTCCCACAGGGAAGTACCAAGGAAGAACTGGGCAATTTAAGCCGTAAATGACAACAGACTAGGCTGCTCCTGTCATCCTAGCAGCCTCTCTCGTGTGCAGCTTTACGTCTCTACCTAATTACCAGTTTAGCAAACAGTTCATAAATTCTACTTTTAACTATGGTTCATTTACCCCAGTTACTATAAACAGTTGCACAAGTTGCCTGTCTGTGCGCTCCAAGTAGGCACAACTCGAACAAGTCATTAATTGCTTAAGGCTTTTCTTTTCCAAAAGCCCCCAGACTACAACTTCCAGCTTAATTTGTCCTTAATACAAACAGCAACTAAAATATTTGGGAATTCAAGCCTCCAAGTGCATGCTACTGACTGATACTGCAACCTCCCCAAGCGACTCTTCGTTGAATATCAAATAGTGAAGAAAGAAGTTTCAGAGAATGTTAAGAACAAAGCAAGCTACAGCAGAGATGGTTAGCAACCTCTGGGACATGCTACTCCCAACAGTCACTTCTTTGCAGTTTTTGCATAAATCATTCACTAATTTAACTATGGCTAGTTCCTAAGAGGAAACAGAGGCATGGTTACAAATTAGAGGGCATGCTTGGCGTTAACCTTGACTGTAAATGGGTCGTGGTCACACATGCCTTTAATCTCAGCACTCAAGGCAGAGGCAGGTGGGTCTCTGAGTTAGAGGCCAGCCTGGTCAAAAGAGAGAGGTCCAGGACAGCCAGGGCTCAACCGGGTAACTCTGTCTGGGAAACAAAACAAGACAAAATAAAAAACAAAAGAAAAACCCTTGACTGCAATGAAAACAACCGACCTACAGACCATTTCTATAAAAGATAAACCAAATACCAAACAGCCCTTAGCACTAGCTTGCTTGCTTTTGCTTCTCTTCACATTTAAAATAACTCCATTCTGAAACTAACCCTTGATCAAACTACAGAGGATCAGTAACTATAAGTGCTCAGTCACAAATGGGATGTCTACATCACCTCCTCCTCCAGGCTCAGGGACTATTGTGAAAGGGGGCAGAAATATTATAAGAGGCAGATGTCAGAGAGGACCAGAGTCAGTGTCTTCTGGCCACAGCAGCGCAGCTGTATTCTGGACTCAGAGAAGCAGTGTTTGGCTGCACGAGATCTGGATGAGACTAAATCACTCTACACATAGAGTGAGGAGGGGCCCACTGGGAGCTATTGACAGATGGTGGTGTCTGGGGAAGGAAGGATGTTTTCTCCCAGGTTGTGGCCTGGTATATGAACTACACTCCAAAAGATTAGTCTACACCATGAGCCTATGGGCAGCACAATTGGACTCTATAGATCATTTTAAAAAAAGAGACTTGAAGTTGGGAAGGAGTGAAGAAGGGGAGGTTTAATCTGGGAAAAGATGTGGGTAGATATAATCAAAATGCATTGTATGAAATTTTCAAAGATTTAATAAACTATAAAAATGGATCTAAAATTAAGGCATATGTGCATGTATATATGCATATATGTGTAGATGTATCTACATGCAGCTGTACCCACAGGTTAAGATGATTTCTATGCTCTTGTTTTATCTGGAGAAATCAGAATACTAAACTAACTCTGTGACTCTCACCTCCCAGCTGCACATAACCCATCTGCTTCAAAAGGCACAAAAGGCAAGGCCAGGTACAGCTATGTGCAATTTGATCCATCTTATGGTAAAAACAAACCTTTGTTTAGCAGAAGGTAAGATGTTGTACCAGTTCATACCAAGGTAGGAGAAAGAGACTTGTGCCCAAAGAGGCACCGTTAAAGTGCTCAGGAGTAACTCTGGTATTGATCCCTATTAATAGTGTAGAAAAGGTGCCCCACTAAGGCAATAATAAAATTAGCTCCATATCCTAAGCACAGGGAATGTTAGCTGTATACTACTTTTTTCTAGTCCTCATAATCAGATATTACCAGAAAGATATGACTGCCCAACTTAAATGAATTTAGTCAGAATTAGCCATGCCTCAGACACACAGCACATAGCTTAGGCAGACAAAATGTCCAGTTCTGCTTTTAGTCCACACCACCCTTAGACTCTTGAATGCATAAAACTTTGTGCAAGACATGGAATATAAAACAAAATCTGGGTGGAAAACAAGAACTAGGTTTCGGATGAACTATTTGAAATGGTTCCTGAATATGATTTTGGCTTGTAGAGGCAGGGTGTTTCTAGGAAAATAGCTCAGAATTGAAGAAAGTACTTCTCATGAATCCCTGACACTTTATGAAAATGCGTATAATGATTTGGGTCAAAGTATGGATTATAGGTACAAAAGAGAAATAAACCAGACAGTTCAAATAGCTGTGGACTGACGACTTCGAAAGGCAGGCCAGGTTTTTCCTTAACGTGGTATCTCAAAGGTAGTCTTCAAAACACTCAGTTTATTCCTGTAAATTCACACAGAACAATAAATAGAAAAACATTTTATTAGACAGGTTGGCCAGTGAGGAAGAAAAAAGGCATTCAAAATTAGGGAAACGTCCTAGACTCGCCCTACTGTGACAAAGTCTCTGAGAAAATCAAGTTAAGGGGGCAAAGGTGACTTGGCTTATTGTTTCAAACATGTATGGTCATGATCGTCTGGTTTCTTTGTGTCCAGGCCTGTGGAGATGGAGACTATCATGATGGGGAGCAGTGTGTCGGGGAGACAGTTCACCTTCTGACAGCCAGGAAACACACAGGTCCACAGGGACCTTCAAATAACTCCATATATTTGCTTTTTTAGAGAAAACTGCATCCTCTACGTTTCTACCATCAGCCCATTCAAGGGAGCTAAGACTCCATCCATGCAGTGACTGGTGATGTCAGAGCTCTGAACACTTTCCCAGCCTCCCCACCTCAGAGTCCTGCTATGGGAGACCAAGGTCTCTTCCTGACTGGCAGCCTCACATTGAGATATAAAACACAATAGAAGGAAAGCAAAACCACTATTATGTGCGAATGGTTTGTCTTTAAGAAAGCCCAAAATAATCAGCAGAAAAAAAGTTGAACTTTAATGGAGCTTGATTACATTTTTTAAATACAAGCCCCCAAATTTGCATTTCTATACAATGAAACAAAACGGCTGAAAAACTAATTTATAATGCTATCCACAGAAGACTTGGGACTTTGTGGGGATGGCAGGATAGCATGCTTTGGGGAAATAGAGATATTTTCATTTAAAATTCTATTTTGAGTTAAAATACAGTTGAATTTCTCCATGCATGTTAACTTTTCCCAGATTGTATTATCCTCAAGCTCCCCATATTTTATTAGTGGCATCTTTATCTGTCTTTCCCTGAATGAAGCAAGAAAAGCATTTTAAGTACCATGTTCTCAAAGGTTTTCCAAAAACACTATTTTTCATTTTTTTAAAAAAAAAATCTATGTAAAGCAACTTCAAAGAGAACAAATAGCTCTGGTTTCAGGTTTTCTCAAAGCAATTCAGAGCCATGTTGTGTCTTCCGTCACCTCACCAAGAAGCAGTGCCACTAGAGTGAAATAACTGTAATCTCTAAACAGCCCTGCATAGACAGATCTCTCTCTCCCCGTGTTGTGTGTGTGCATGTGCATGTGTGTGTGTGTGCATGTGTGAGTCCTGTACAAGTGAACAGAAACTGGGAAAGAAAAAGCATAAGATACCTGAGTATCACACACTTTGTGTGTTTTTCAGAAACATGGCTAAGTCTGTCATTTTGGTGTAATACTTCCTGTGTCATAATAGGTCACCTATAATGGATATTTCAGAGCTTTAATATTATGGGGATGCTTTCATGTGTTTGTGTTTTGAGATAGGAGTTTAAATCACACAAGCCTCAAACTCACTATGCAAATGAGAACGACCTTGAACTGGGTATCTTCCGGCCTCCACCAGAGACTCTCATGTGTGCCACCACGCCCAGTGGGGACGCTGTAACTTAAACAGTTATTCTAATGCTCTGCTTGGCCATATACACTTTAACACAGAGAGAGAGAGAGAGAGAGAGAGAGAGAGAGAGAGAGAGAGAGAGAGAGAGAATGCATGCATGTGAAACAGTACTTGGGAAATCTTTGGTGTCTCAATGTTGCTATTAATTATAAGTAGAAAAAAATGATAAAAGTAACTTCTATGTCTGGAAGATGTTTGGCTAAGACTCAACTTTTTATTGTAGTTCATATTCACTGATAAAATTGTAACTAAAAATAAAAGCTGGGCGATTTGATCAGTAACAATAATCAAAATTGCTAGGTTTGATCCCCAGCACCACAAAAGGGTAAAAGAAAAGCTGCCAATACATGGATACCGCTAGAAATACAGAAAGCATCAGATACACTGGCTCAATTAGTCAGTAGTTATTTTCTTTCTTTCTTTCTTTCTTTTTTTTTTTTTTTTTTTTTTCAAGACGGGGTTTCTCTGTAGCTTTGGTGCCTGTCCCAAAACTAGCTCTTGTAGACCAGGCTGGCCTCGAACTCCCAGAGATCCACCTGCCTCTGCCTCCCAAGTGCTGGGATCAAAGGCGTGCGCCACCACCGCCTGGCTCAGTAGTTATTTTCTTAATCACCCCTGTGTCATAGACAGATAAATGTGGGAACTGTGGAATAGCCTGCCCACAGTTGCCCACTAAGTGGGTGTGCAGGCTCCCATCTAGGAAGAGCAGCCCCAAGAAGCTTTCACATGGGTCATAGGGTACTGACTCTGAGATACTGAGCTTGCCTGACCTGCTAAGCCTCGGTTTCTCCTTTCTGAAATAAGACCATGGTAAGTAAATGAGAGCGATCTTGAGAGTCGGGCACATGATCGTCAGCTGCTCTGTCATGTGAAGGACACTCAGTAATCCGCATGTGTCCTGTCATAAAGAGGATGGCTACCATGTGAGCGTAAGCCAGGTGGTCCTCACCTGCCAGGAGAAAGAGCATTTTCACAATATGTCTTGAATTGCATTCTCAGCCCAGGGACCTGCTGGTTTCCTGTGTCCTCACCTAGATTGTAAGGCTCATGGGTTTTGTGTTTTCCTTTAATACCAATTATTTCTCCATATCCTCTACACAGAACCATTTTGTTCAGCAGAATTAATCATTGGAACTATTCCCAGCTACCTGCGCGGCACACTTGTGTTTCATCAGCCTCCTTTCCTAACAGTCTCTACCATGACTCCTCTACCAGGTCAACTCCTCTACCCTGGACAACATCTCTACCTTGTAACCAGGTTCCTCAGTCACCACAACGGAGCCACACTCTTTTCCTTCCTTTATGAGTGTTACAGGAGATGAGCTCAGGTCCTCATGTTCACTTGATAAGGACTTTGCTGGCAGAGCTGGCTCTGCTGGTCTCTTCAAATCACCCAGTGTACTGTGCGTCTTTCTTATTTGTCTTCCATGATCAGTACACACAGCTTAGTGAGACTTTCTGGGTCACAACGGCGTTGTTTCTTTTGACTCACTAACCTGGCTCACGAGATTCCCAGGAAAACATGCGTACAATTTCTCTCTATCTCCAAGTCTCCATATTTCTGCCCTTCAGTTTCTCAAAGGTGCATAGAGATAAGTTTAAGCTAAATTATGAAAGGCAATACAGAGAGTGGAAGATATGACACTCTGGATTTTGTTTGAAGAAAGACGTTATAGGAAAATAATTAGTATTATTGCAACTTTCCCTATAGGAATTCAACTTTTCCTTATAGGATTAATTCACACCAGCATGGTATTAAATCACAAATATAAAGAGAAAAAGAGTTGATTTTCTGTGTTTATTTAGAAATTTTAACTAAACATAGTTGGTTTCCCATGATGGCTCCTTCCTTACTGGCTTAAACTCTGATTTTCAGGTCAACAGAATTAGCAAAATGATCACTAAACTAAGAAGAACAGCAGTGAGGTCTCAGTTTCCCTATCACTACAGCACTTACCTGCTGAAGTCTTTTTTTGTTTTGTTTTGTTTTGTTTTGTTTTTTGTTTTTGTTTTATTTTTTATTTATTTTTTTTCTTTTTATTGTTTATTTATTTATTAAAGATTTCTGCCTTCTCCCTGCCACCACCTCCCATTTCCCTCCCCCTCCCCATCAAGTTCCCCTCCCTCATCATCCCTAAGAGTAATCCGGGTTCCCTGCCCTGTGGGAAGTCCAAGGACCACCCACCTCCATCCAGGTCTAGTAAGGTGAGCATCCAAACTGCCTACGCTCCCACAAAGCCAGTACGTGCAGTAGGATCAAAAACCCAGTGCCATTGTTCTTGAGTTCTCAGTAGTCCTCATTGTCCATTATGTTCAGCAAGTCCGGTTTTATTCCATGCTTTTTCAGACCCAGGCCAGCTGGCCTTGGTGAGTTCCGGATAGAACATCCCCATTGTCTCAGTGTGTGGGTGCACCCCTCGCGGTCCTAAGTTCCTTGCTCGTGCTCTGTCTCCTGCTCATGATTTGGACCTTGAGATTTCAGTCCTGTGCTCCAATGTGGGTCTTTGTCTCTGTCTCCTTTCATCGCCTAAATGTTTTTCTTTGGGTTCACCTTCTTAATTAGCTTCTCTAGGACCACGCATAGTAGGCTCAACGTCCCCTATTCATGGCTAGAAACCAAATATGAGTGAGTACATCCCATGTTCCTCTTTTTGGGTCTGGCTCACCTCACTCAGGATAGTGTTTTCTATTTCCCTCCATTTGCCTGCAAAATTCAGGAAGTCATTGTTTTTTTACTGCTGAGTAGTACTCTAATATGTATATATTCCATACTTTCTTCATCCATTCTTCCATTGAAGGGCATCTAGGTTGTTTCCAGGTTCTGGCTATTACAAACAATGCTGCTATGAACATAGTTGAACATATACTTTTGTTGTATGTTAGGGCATTTCTTGGGTATATTCCCAAGAGTGGTATTGCTGGGTCCAGGGGTAGGTGGATCCCGAAATTCCTGAGAAACCACTACACTGTTTTCCAAAGTGGTTGCACAAGTTTGCATTCCCACCAGCAATGGATGAGTGTACCCCTTTCTCCACAATCTCTCCAGCAAAGGCTATCATTGGTGATTTTTATTTTAGCCATTCTGACAGGTGTAAGATGGTATCTTAAAGTTGTCTTGATTTGCATTTCCCTGATCGCTAAGGAAGTTGAGCATGACCTCAAATGTCTTTTGGCCATTCGCACACTGAACCTGATAGAAGAGAAAGTGGGAAGTACTCTACAACACATGGGCACAGGAGAACACTTCCTACGTACAACCCCAGCAGCACAGACATTAAGGGCATCATTGAATAAATGGGACCTCCTGAGACTGAGAAGCTTCTGTAAAGCAAAGGACACTGTCACTAAGACAAAAAGGCAACCCACTGACTGGGAGAAGATCTTCACCAACCCCGCAACAGACAAAGGTCTGATCTCCAAAATATATAGAGAACTCAAGAAAGCAGACCGTAAAGGGCTAATCAACCCTGCTGAAGTCTTTAAAGGCTTTGTTGATGGTTTAACTGATGCTTTTCAGAAAAGCACCCTGGGAAGCTATGCTCTGCCCTGAGTCTTCCTGCTGAATGTGTCTCCTCGGGTTCCCCTTCCCAGCGCCACGTTAAGCACTAATCTGAACATTTTTCACAAGCTACTTAATGCTGTTTAAAACTCACAGGTAAATCATTTTAACTAAACTCTTGATAATGCTCCACCCTCCAAAATGTTCCTATGTAGTTTTGAATGATTATAAAATTGCCATTAAAAATTCAGCAGGTGGCGCACCACATGAGAAATGCTACATCTATGTAAATCACATTGTGGAGAATGGCTGTGTTCTCCCCCCATACTGAGATCAATGCTTAAAATTTTATGTGATTCCCCTCCGTGTATGTATAGTGTAGGCTAAGAGCAGTGCCAGGGCAGGAAATGAGTCTGCACCTGTGTGCCTGCTTTGAAATGCAGAGATTTCCAACTTCCTCTCTCTTGAAGGGCCTGGAATGCTCCCAATGACATGGACGCTAGATGTGTGTGCAAGCTATCCAAGGCATGCAAAGCAGCACATGTGAGTTAGCTCTGAAGGGAATATCGACAATATCCCATCCTCGTGGCCCATATGCTGAGTGACGATGTATGATGGCTACCTCTGTCTTCTCAATGGACATCTTCAATTTGAGTTCCAAATCCATACAGATTTTACAACACTGTTTGGTTGACTCCGAAAGGTCAAGAGAAAAAGTCCTGTCTTTCCCTAGCTCAGAATTCACAGATCCAGTATTGTGGTTTGAATGAGAACAGTCCCTGCAGCCTCATATGCTTGAGTATCTATATTAGATACATTAAGTGCTCATGCGTTATTTAGGACCATATTTTATCAAATCAACCATTATGGTGTGACAATCTCTGTGGTCACATAACTCTTCTTTTTCTTAATAATGACACCAAGTACAAAAGTAATGATGTTGGCAATTTCAATGTGCCAAAGAGAAATTGTGAGGTTATTCCCTCACATGAAAAGGTGACCATTATGAATTTAATAAGGAAAGAAATGATATTACATACCAAGGATCTATGGTAAGAATGCATCTTCCACCTAAGGAATGATGCAGGAAAGAGTGCTACACTCACTGTGCAATCACACCTCAGGTTGCAAAAACTGGAGCTGTAGTGTATTATGAGCCCTTGCTTAAGATGAACAAGCCACTGACTAAATTTCTGTGTGTATCTTCAGGGAAGGTGTTAGGAATATTTCTTAAGAAAAATCTCTCCACCGATGCAAATAATTCCAATCAGACCAAATTAGACCAAATAAAAGATGCCTATGTTTAATGAAATGCTCCTGGGTGGCCTTAGGAAAGCATGAAGAGGGAAAGAGAGAGAAGGGGAGACCACGTAAAACCCGGAGACCATGTGTACAAAATAGCCTGTGGAAGTGGTTCTGACCCTCTCTAGGGAGGAGTCACTGCTTGGTGGTCTTTCCCAGAGGTGGAGCCCAGACCAGGCAACTCCCAGGGGAGGAGATTTGAAATGGATGCCAGGGGCTGGGGTGACACTTCCAACCAAATATCCAATACTCCATGGATATAGGGGTGTCAGGGTTCTGGGGTCTACCATAGAACTAAACATCCCAGACTCCTTGGACACAGGGGTGTGAGGGAGCTGGGGTCTTACTTCCACCCAAACGTCCCAGACTCCTTGGTTATAGGGGTGTTGGCTCAAGTCTGGCTACTTCTTGCGGGCATAGGGCCATGTTGAAGAGGGGAGACCTAGGAGTTGGTGGGCTCATGTTTAACAAGAGGCGTGGCTGAAGCAACATCAGGTTTACTGTTATCCTGGAGACTTAGGCAGCTGTTTCTTGAGGAAGATGAGAAGGCAGGTGGCTAGGTGACAAAAAAATTATTATTGGTCCTATTAATAGGGCTAGCCATGGGAAGTCATTAACTGCCAGAAAGAATGGGACAGAGAAGTGTCCTGGTTGTACAGGCAAGGCTCGGGTGTATAATTGGGAAATAATAGCAGATAAAACCAGATTTTAGTTGATAGATGTCCTTAACCCAGGAGGGTTAGTACCAATGGTGAAGTCCCAGGAGCTGGTGCAGATATTGGCATTGTCTGAAGAGCGCTTTGTAAGTTTGTCTTGGCCCAGACAGCAGGAGTGACCTGTAAAATATGTTTAAAAATGAGTGGGGTTAAAATATGCACTGGAGACTGTTAGTCTTTAGCAGACCAGATTTCTTGATAACACAGCAGAACTTTTTCCAGGTACCTATAGGTATCTGTAAGAGAACAGAGCAGATTTACATCTTGGTGTCGTAGCAAAAGGCTGTTGCTTTAGGTTAAAAGGTATGCATATTTTAGAAGAGAATTAAAAGGAATTGGGTACTCTGGTTTAACCTGTTAATCCTGAACTATGAAGCCTGTGAAAGAGGCACACCTCTCTGTATTTTAGCAGGAAACTTAGCAAATGAAGTAATGAGTTACCAGTACCTTTGGTCATCAAATGCTATTAGACAGATCTAAAGGGGATATATGAGCAGAAACAAGACAGCTTTTTTAGCTACACAGGTAATCCCAAATCTCTCCTTAGTCCTTGGAGAACACCACTCAAACCACCATTGAATGAGAACCAATGTGGTATACAGAGTCCCAGATAGAGTTTGGGAAGGGGGTTTGAAAAAACATTTGATCTCAGTCAAGGTTGGTTTGAGTGGAAAATGCTCCCTACAAGATCCTGCATGTTCCCAGCTGGTGGTGCTGTTTCAGGAAGGAGGCTATGAGCCTTTTAGGGCATGGAGCCTTGCTGGAGGAAGTATGTCACTGGGGTGCTTTGGAAGTTGTGAGTTTTATCCCACTTCTGATTCCCTCTCTCTGGTTCCTGTGTCTGTGCCTGAGACTTGGTCTCTCAGCTTCCTCATTCTGCCATCTTGCCTGTTGTTTGCTGATATGCTTCCGTGCCATGATGGACACTTATCCCTTTAGAACCACGAGCCAGAATAAACACTTTCAGCTATGAAGTGCTTTTGGTCATGATGTTTTACCACAGCAGCAGACAGTAACTGATACAGTTGCAAAGGGAAAAGGGCAAGACTAAGCTGAGATGGTATGACCTCAACTTAGAAAGTGGATTGTCGACTTTCAAGTACTTCTTTCAGAACTGTAAACTATCTTATTTTATTCTGTATCACCAATTATGGTTTTAAGTAGACTGGATTAGAAGTCTTAGTATGTCGGGTATTTTTCCATATTGTGCTTGAAAGTAGTTGGGGCATCCCCACATCTAATTTGCTCATATACAGACATGTATGACCATAGGCCCATCGCCGTGGGTGTTCATAGCACATATACACACACACACACACCTTCAGATGATATGTCTAAAGACTTTAATCTATCTCTGTTTTCAAAACCTGGTCCTAGAAAAGAGGTTCCAGGAAAACCTATGGTGCAAGATGATGTTTGAATTACACTTTGAAAAATGCAAATGTTCTTTCCAGTATGCCATTCTGTCAATAACTTAGACTCAACCTTGGACTCTGGCCAACTTTACATAAAAAGCTTTGTGTGTGAGAGGGGGTGTATATTATTGATGTTTCTCAAGCCTGAGAGAGAAAGCAATTATAGAAAATACTTCTACTGGTTTTTATGTGCATGTGTGCCTTGGGTGAGTTATACAAATATGTCATGAAATAATGTGCCTACATTATATTCTAGTAAAGAGATTTTGCCAATATCTGTAGCTCCTGGTCACAATAATCATTCTAAATTCTATCAAATATGGTGTAGTCCTCACTCAACAGAAAAGGAATGGTTCTAGGAAAGAGATCGGGAGTGCCCCCTGCAGACTCCAGCCTAAGCCGGGACTCCTTAGTAGGAAGCTGGCTGGTTTCACTTGCAGGCCGGTGGTGAATGCGCCCAAGGCAGCGTTTCTGATGAGGCTACAAGACTGGGAACTTCCCAGTACAGTTTCAGATTTTCTCTCATCAAATGAGCATTTTTACCATTGGAACAAGGAAACCCTTGTTTGTATTTCCTACCAGGCCTCATACACTCTACACATGGCCCTGTCACTGGAATGCCTGACTGCTGTGGTCCCTGGTGCTGGCTTTGATGTTTACACACTTTACTTCCTATATTTAGAGGGAGGAAAATTGTTCCTCTTTCAGATCTTTTCAAAGATTAAGGCATCATATTTCCAGCATAATTAATATGGTCCATGGTGCATGTTGCATGCACATTGTCCAGAGATCCATGGATACACACCTTGTCTGGGAGAAGCTTTCTTTTGGACCTCTGGCCCTTGACTAGGGAGTTTCTCATTTATCCCCTTACCTAAAACCTGATCTCCACCAAACTAGCAATCCAAATTTGGAACTATAGTATTTTTAAAACTTAAGTTTATATGTTTTATTCTTTGCTGACTTTAGATATAATGCATTTTTGTCCTATCTTCATCTTTCAATGAAAATTTTCTGTTTTTAAGTCCCCTTCCTATGTTCGTGTGTACGTGCGTGCATGTGTGTATGTATATATGTGTGTTTATCCACAGTTCTCTAGAGTTCTCTTTCTATATATAAAGGGGATTCATTTATTAGGATGAATTCCAGCTACTCCAACAATAACTACCTATCTATGTATGTCCTAGAATCCATATATCTCTATTGTGTTCAATACATGCCGGAATCTCAGAGAAGTAGGATCTAATGTCAGAGAAGGAATGAACTTGCTAGCAGTGTGGGAGCAGGCAGGCCAAGAGCAAAAGCTTCCTTTTTCCATGGCCTTGTCTAGGTTCCCAGCGAACTACTGATGGTTAGGCGCAGAGGGGAATCTTCCCACCTCAAAAATCCAGATTAGAAGTGGATCTGCCCCCTTCAAGTTAAAAGTTTCTCACAGGTGTGCCCCTCTATTTTGTTTTTTGTTTGTTTGTTTGTGTTTATTGTTGTTGGCTTTTGTTTTGGAGGTTGGTTTTTTATGTATTTATTTATTTATTTTTGCTTTTTCGAGACAGGGTTTCATTTTGGTTTCTAAGTGAATTTCAGATGCAGTCAAGTCGACAACCAGAAAGAGCATCACAGTGTCACTGTGTTTGATCAGGTTCCTATGTGTGAGCACAAGCAGACTGTTTACTGAAGCTTGGGCAAATTATCAGTTGCTACACTGCTAAAGAAAGTGACTCTCCTTTTCCCCTCAAACACCATTAACATCAATAAGCCCTCAGGGAAAGCAAGGCCTCATTACCAGTTAGTGCAGGTTTTATGTAGCTAACCACAGAGATTTACAACCTGTCAAAGTGCAAAGTAAATGACTACAGAGAACTCAGCCCTTAACAGGACCCACCCTCCTCTCTCCTCTCTCCCTCCCCTCTGCCCAAACCCCTTTGTCTGACTGTATGTCTGTCTGTCTCTCTCTCTCTCTCTCCCCCCCCCCCCCCACACACACACCAGAGCTTGTGAAGAAGCATCATCACGGAAGGGATGGATAGCACCAAGGCTCTAAGAGTCACAGCTTGGAAGGATAGGATATCTGTTAAATAGGATCTCATGGACATGACAAGATGTTATTCCTGAACTCACGGCAGCTATAGATGATAATACTTGTCGACTGTAATAAGGAGACTAAAAAGATGCCTTCCAGACTTGTAAAAAATAGCTTACATCAGGATCCCCACTACAGTCAAGGCTATACCTGATAACAGGGACACATTCAAGACAACCAGACACAGCCCTCGATCCCATGATGACCATAGGACGCATATGAGCAGAGACCCAGAGCAATGTTCTGTTTGTACATCTGGAGAGATGCCACCTTGATGTGCCCTGTGACTAGAGAGTCTCCTGAAGGATCCTTTGACCCTCAATTCAGAGACTTTTGTTAGAGAATGCACCTGACCTTCAGAAAGATACGTGAAACAGGTGAGCAGCCTCAAGGAGACAGACCTCGGACCGAAATTAGGAATTTAGAGTGTGAACCTTGTGTGAAGACCCTCAGCATAATGTAACTTTTATTTTACTAACTACATGTATCTACCATCTTGCTTGAGACATAGCCAAAGGGTTTTCCAAAGCCAAACTGGCCACAAAACCTTATCAGCTGTGACACTCATATCACTCCCAGGAGTTCTGACTTCTGAGTAAATTGAGTTACCAGGCCCACCTACAGTGACATCTACAGTGACTTTTTCAGGGAGCATATTAGTCTACTGTGAACTTTAATGATGCTCCTAGACCAGTGGTTCCCAGGACCTGACAGAACTCTTCCCAACCGTCATGACTAAAGAAAATAGAAAATCTGCTTACTCGTCCTGCTTATCTGAAAGAAACCAGAAACTTCACCGTGGGTAGGAAAGCTGCTTCAAGAGGAAGCAGCGTGGCCAGGAGTATGAGGTACTTTTCTGCTGCTATGATAAAAAATCATGACAAAGGCAAGGAAGATCACACATTGGTTAGCCAATGCCAAACAGTCAGTCCTAGAAACATGCAAACAAGTAGCTTTCTACAGGCTGAGCAGGTTGTATTTACGTATTTAGGATTACATAAGCACACATATTATTATGTTTTAATGTTAACATATAATAATATAGCATATATAAATATGGGAATTACAAAAGTCATTTCTATCCCAGAGTGGCTTAAGAATACATTGAATTTATTTTTCAAAGAATTAAGAAGTAAAATTTAAAAAGTTAACAAAAATAACAATGAAGGGTTTATTTTGGTTTATGGCTGTTGAGAGATAAGAGTCAGTAATGGCAGACTGGAGGTGTGGCAGCAAGCGGCAGGCAAAGCCAGACAGAGGCAGGAAACTCTTCTCTTGACCCATGAGCATGAAAAAAAGAAAAGTCTAAGAAGAAATGGAGAAGAGATATTAGCTGTGAGAGCCCACCTCCATTCACATACTTCTTCCAAAAAAGCTGTGTCTCCTAAATCCTCCCAAATAGAACCATCACCTGGGACCAAGATCAAGCATGTGAGCTGATGGAGGGTGTTCTCATTCAGACCCCCACATAATGGAAGGCAGAATGCCTAGGTAGGTACCTCTTGACCTCCACTTGTCAAAACCTCATTGTTTTTCAATGAAATTGGGGTAAACAAATTTTCCATGAATCATTGAGAGATCGTGTAAACTCATTTTATTCTTAAATCACTCTGGGATAGAAATTACCTTTGTAGTCCTCATATTTTATAATCTCCTTGGTGGGCAATGCTGAGGAAGCAGATGCTCCCAGCACAGCAGGAATCCTAGATATCACTCATTCCGGCTTCCTCATTTTACAGATAATAAAACCGAGGATGAGACAGTAAAGCGATTTGCCCAAATTCATGAACCTGTCTATTCTAATTCCAGCCAAATGCCTTTCCCAGAATAGCATACTGCTCTTTCATAATGAAAAACAGGTTTATTTTCCATGAGAATAAAGGAGGTTCAAGTTAAAAGGAAGAGGTTTTCTGGATGCAGGGTGTCATTATGCCTATGTGGAGAAATGTTAGCAAAAATGGAAAAGAAAAAAAAAACTGTGAAGAATAAAGGAAGTTATTCCTGGCAGTTGACTGAAGGAGAGAGGAATCATAAAAAGCCTGAATGACAGATAAATGAATAATGTGATGAGATAAATCAAATTTGGGCTCTACCGGGATCAAAGAGAGAAGAGAGTGTGGGAAAGAAAGATGATGTCTGGGTTTAACATTCATTTGGGAATCATTTAGAAACCTTGAGATAAAAGGGTTCTGTAGAAATAATAAATGTGTGTGACTTAATTTTTGAGGGACCAGGAGATTCATGCATTGTCACAAAATGTTATTAAAAACAGCTATTCATTTTTCATGTAACAAGATGAAATGTGCAATCTGTACTGACGGCAAAATTATACCCTCGGTTTCTCTCGGTACTTTCCTCCAATAGCAGGCCAGTTGAAATCATAAGTGAAGATCAAAGGGCAGAGACAGGCACTGTAAAAGAAATCTAATTGGGAAGCAATTAAAAAAAATCTTTCATTAGCCCCATTGTCAGAATTCTCAAGATTCTCAAAGAACAAGAACTTGTAGACTGACTAGCCCTGTGAATTAAATGTCATCAGATCTCAATGGGCTGCACACTCTCTTTTTCGTTTCTTTTTTCCTGCATTTGTGTTTATTTGAGTGTAAAAAGACAAATCCTCATACTTAAGCACAATTACCAGACTCCTTGGCTTGACATACAGCTATTTATTAAAAAAAAAAAAAAAAAGTCTGTGTCATCAACTGTAAAGTGAATGCAAGATTACCTCCTTTGTTATATTTAAAGATTGCTCTTGGAGGTGATTGCTTAAGTTATAAAGGCATAAGTATCTCTCATTATTTTTGACTTGTAAGACATACCATGTGAGAAATGCCAGCATTCTGAAGATAAGACTCATTCAGCAATTCAGAAGTGTTCCTCACTGAATTCTCTTTCACAGCAAGTTTTTGTGATGGGTTGGGATTGCATTTTAGACTAAGTTTTCTTATGACTAAAATATTATGTTTTTATTCATGTAAGAAATATTTTATTATTGAATACAGATGTTCTAAAGAATTATTTATATTTATTAAGCATTTACAAGATGGGAAAATGCTAAGAATCTATAAAATACCTTTCAATATGTTCATTTCTTTTACTGTTTGACTTTATAGTCAAAGGTATTGAGACTAAAGGGAAGTGATGCTACTAAACCAAGTTACAATTCTTTCTTTTTACATAACTGATATGTAAAAATATAAATCTCATGTACATGAGTGAATTACTCTATGATGCTTTAATACACACAGGTGCATCTCACACAATTCAAATATCCATTTCCTTCCTTGTAAAAGCTTTCACTTCACTCTTCACAGTACCCTCTTCTGTGTGTTTTTTTCCTCAAGGACAAATCCCACACCATCTGTGTTCTCAGATTTCCTAACCCTGTTCTGGTCTCTCTCCTTATGACACTGCCACAGTTTAGCGTCCTCTGTTGACGTTTTTTTTCCACACTTTTTCTTTTGTCATTATTTTTATTGCATGAAAGAAGAGCTACATTTACTTTTTTAAAAAAAAAAGATTTCTTTATTCATTAATGATAATCACAGCACACAGAAGGGGCTCTCACATCAGGACCTGATGTGTTCTATAGCAGTGAAGAAACTCAGATAAACAGTGTAGGCTCAGGGTGAAGGTTTGAAGCAGACTGACAGTGAGTGAAGGAAAGCTGGGGAGGTGACCTGGGCAGAGTGTTGCTTGCAGGTAGAAGGGGAGCATGTGTTAGCATTTATGGCAGAGCAGCTACAACAAAATCCTAATAAACAGATATGATATTCTGTCAGGGAAAGCAGGGAGAAAGGGATGTGCCTAAAAATAAGGAACCACCAGTTTTTCAAAATATAGTTTCTGAAAGGAGAGAGAGACATCTGTACCCCTTTTCTAGTCTTTGCTCTGGCCACTCAGCTATGTATGGGAAATGCTTACATTAACAGAACCTATTAATCTCTGTAGTCATGATCACATGGTTGCCTCTGCTTGACCCTTCCTTCCCTAAACTCCTAAGATGTCCCTGTGCCTTTCATGAATCAAATATTCTGACCAACCTCAGGCTAAAATATTTACCACCATATCTTCTTTTATTTATTTTTGTAGTCATAGTCAATTATAGTACTAAATAATAATCATAATAATGATAATATTGAGAAAAGTAAATGATTTTGAGGACTAGATTCTGGCCTTTTTAGCTAGAACATAATCAGACAGAGTTACTATTTCCATGGGAAATGCTGTAAGTTGCTTAGGATATGGTGGCGGGTGAGTCAAAGAACTCTCTCCTGAAATATATGATCAGCAGCTTAGTATTCAAAACTGAATCTTTGGTTAAAGTTTGAGAACTGACCACCACTGCCTTATACAGAACAAGATGTAAACAAAGAAATGCAAAAGTAGAAATGGAGGCACAGGGACCACAAGTTCAAAGCCAACCAACACAACATAGCGACCCTCTGTCTGGAAACCTTAAAGAAGGAGAAAGGGGACTTGATGAGGAGAGAAGAAGGAGGGAGGAGAGAAATAAGAAGAGGATGAAAAATGAAAATCAGAATTAAAGATATTGAAAAGAGCAGATATAGAGGCTTTGGAACAAAAAAAGATGGGACAGAGTCCAATATTGCAGTTTTCCAAAGTCACAAAAGGAGGTAAAACAGTGTCAAGTGTTCTAGAGACTTCAATAAAAACAAAGAAAGAATAGCAGAATATACCAAGAATCTAGAAATTTAAAGGAAATATTTAAAAGAATCGTTTCAGCAACCAACAAGATAGGAAACAGACAGAGGCTTTTATATAGGAGCCTGGAGAGCTGAGTTCAGTTCCCAGAACCCAAGTGAAGATGAAAGGAAAGAACTGACTCTAAACAGTTGTTTCCTGACCTACACACTATAGCAAGCACAAGTCCATACATGCATATCACACACACACACACACACACACACACACACACACACACACACCATGATAATAGGGCATTTTGGTTAAAGATGTTACCAACATATATATTTGTATATATAATATAATATACTTTTCCCCTAAATTTCAATGAAAGCATTACTTGGGATGAAGATTTGCAATTATTGTAAGTCAGTAATTATGACCATGGTGTGGGCATTGCTTTCTTGTCTGTGATCAATGGTCGCAAAAGAGCACAAGACTTCGTATGCCTAAGAGAGGTGGCTTCTTTCTTATAGTAGCTGTGTGACTTTGGACAATGCACAGGAACTGCCTTTAAGCTTAAAAGACATTTTGCTTTCATACGTCATAAAATTTGTTCACAATTATTTTAACTTTTCTAGATGGCAGTCTTTTTGTCTCTGAAATGGTAGAATTTCTAGCTCTAACTTCTTATGAAAGGAATTGTAAAACACAGCCACCAAGTCGGACTGCATATGAACGTTGTACACTATTGAAATCAATACTGTATTTTAAGGGGAAATAATTTTAAATGATAGCACTTGCTAAAAATCAATAAAGAATTACTGGTCTGTGTATATTCCTAACGCCCTGTATACTTTACTTAAGAGAAAGGTCTCTAAAAATGTAAGTATTTTTGTAGATACTTGAGTAGTTGCAAATGAGCCCCTGCCAGTTCCCTTCCTGATGTTAGCATTTTGTCTAATTCTGATTCCACGCATCACTAAATTCTGAACAATCTGTGTCTTAAAGCGTACCATGCACTAATTCTGCTCTGACAACTTTGTAATGGGAATTTGAACACTTATTACATTTTTCTTGTTAAAACAGGGGCAATGCTCTCTGAATGTTACAGGCCACTCAGTTTGCCTGGATATGCTGAAGTTCCCTGTAGCTGGTTCCTTTTGATTTGAAATGTCATTTTGAATAACACTGGGCCAGGACTACACACACACACACACACACACACACACGAGCTCACTTCTCTGTAAGAGTAGCCTTCATCATGTAAATCCTACTCTGGTCTTGTCCAGGCATTGTGGGGTTGGTAAAGGAAGTCCATTTCGATGACCTTTAGTCTACCCAGCAGTTCCTATAGCTATCACAGTGGGATCCAAAACACTAGTTAAGAGGGAGGTTTCTAGTGAGGTATCTGTAACAGGAGAAATGCCTGGCTTACACAAAACAATTTCCTATGCTAATGAGAACATTAATGTTCCGGAATGCATTTGCAAGAGTTTACGGCCAAATACAGAGTTTGAAATTATGTGATGAGTTAAAACTGTAAAACCTTTTGCTGTGCTTCTTCTTGGCAAAAGTTTTCTATTCTTTTTCTTTCTATTTTTTTGAAAGTTTGCTATTTTATTTTGTTGAATACAACTAAATTGATAAAGTATCTGTTTATCATATATTACTTTAAAAATAACAAACAAATGAATCTTAGAAGAAAAGAAAGAAGTGTTGCTTTTTAATGAGGCTAGTTTCCAAGCATTTTGGTATAATTCGGCATGGAAAACAAAATGTTCTTAGAAAAAAACTGGAGGCCCTTAATATCTCTCAATGTTTATTCATGGAAATCAAGTATCATACTATATGCTTTCTAGTGCTGTCAAATTCAATCCCAAATTCAGTGTAGGAAAATACTGTAAGACATTATGAATGGTCATTCTTAAGAAAAGGGAAAATTGATTTTGAATAGATTAAACATAACAAATAAGCAGAGCACAAGGTATTTTCAAAAAAGCCCAATATGTTGTGATGTTTTGAAATGGAATAACAATTGGTACCTATCTCACCTCCCCCCAGTTTTCTGCCTGAATTTGTTGATATTACTCTTTATGGTCAAATACCCACAGACAGATCTGTTCTTCCTTCTGTCTGAGGCAGGAGTTCTCCACTGTATCTTTGACATGCTTACCTAGATTCTTCATGTTGTATCTCATTTATGTAAAGCAACAACACTGAAAAGTACAGAAGCAGGCAAGCTCACGGGGGTCTGAAATGAAGGGAGGAGACTGTCTGGCTTGCCTTCATGTAGGTAGGTTATCCTTATCACAGTGGAAAAAAAAATAGCTTTTAGTGTGCCTATTTTGCAACTCAGATAACGAACTCTCAGGGATTAATTTATTCAAAGAAGTTAGGTATTGATACTACAGGGGGTTGGATAAGCCTTCCCAAATTCTCTGCTCCTGGGGGATAGATGAGAAAATTAGAATGCAGAAGCCATTGGCTTTAAATTGTTGGCTGTTCCTGTCATAGCTCTGTAATCAAGAAGATTTGAGGCAGCAGGACACCTACGTTCTAGGGAGTAATAAGAGGTGCCAAGTCAAGCTTTTTTTTTTTTTAAGTACAGTCAGTCAGTAAGAGTACCTCCTTTGCAAGTAAGAACAAACTACAACCTTTTCAGATGTTAATAAATTCAAACCTGCCTTCACGCCTTTCACAATAAATTTCATTCCTGATCATGAACACAGCTCAAAGTCTCTCTCTGATTGGTCCCAGGAGGTCTGCAGCATTCACGAGTACATGTGGCTAATGGGTCATGGAAAGACTCTTGCAGCAAGGTGAACAGTGACTTGCCTGGATCTGCATTAGATGTGTACATAAGAACCACTCGCTCTCTTGACCTCATCCTGTTTCCTTTTCTCCTCTCCACTATCTGTACCAGGTTACCCAGTCCGCACCTCTCAGCCCTTCCTCCTGCTCCAGGCACCATCAGCTTGTCCCAAGCTTATACTTAATGATAAATCTTTACGACATTCAGGTTCTTCAACGGGAAGACATCCAACATTGACTTGTGACTTACCTGTGCACACATCTGTATATGTGTGCACCCACATATACACACATGTTCACATTTATTTTTTTTCTTTGAGATTGGGTTTCTCTTGGCTGTTCTGGAACTCAATCTGTAGTACAGACTGGCCTTGAACTCACAGAGATCCACTTACTTCTACCTCCCAAGTGTCGGGATTAAAGGCGTGCACCACCACCACCCAGCACATGTTCACATTTATAAATGCCAAAACTACTATCCAGATTTGAACACAAATATGTTGTTTATGAAAGAAAAGAAGAAGAAAAAGGAGAAGAAGAAGAAGAAGAAGAAGAAGAAGAAGAAGAAGAAGAAGAAGAAGAAGAAGAAGAAGAAGAAGAAGAAAAGAAAAAGATATAATATTGTCTATGCCTTTTTCTGTGTGTGTATCCATCTGTCTGTTATAGGAAATATTATAAGTTGTGTATAAAATGTTGTCTTCATCCAGATATTATGAGGCCAAATATACCATTCTTTAAAGTCATCATAAATATTCTATCTTGCATGTATGGACGTGTACCACTTCCAGAAGTCAGTCAACTCTGAAGGCAATTTAGTGGTTTTATTTTTTCTTTTGGCATTTTAAAGCACATGAACTAATACTACAGCTATTTCAGCCCAAGACTAAAAACTCAAAATAAATAAATTCACCAAAAGTTAGCAGCTTAGAGAGTGGGTTTGAAGTCCATATTTTCTCATCATAGCTTAGACTTTAGCAGAGTAGACTATAATAAACTTGAATCAATAAAAGCATCCTCAAGACCACTTTCCCTTCACTCCTGCCTTGCTCATCTCCTTCATAAATTAGCCCTTTATTTTCTTAATGCCAGGTATCCTGCCGATTTGAGGAAAATAAAAGCCCCTGGTGTAAAATACAAAAGTTTCTGACAATGAGTAGATAAATTCTTATTTATTAAAAATAATTTTCTATCTTAGCATGAGGTCAATAGACTTAATGAAAAAATTTCATGGCATAAACAATATTGCAGTGTCCTAATTATTACTTGCCAACAAACCCCAGCATGCACTAGATTATGGAGCTGAAGTCTCGTTTCCAGATGTTGTAGTTAGATGTTGTTTGTTAATCTAAACATCTCAGTGGTTCCTAAAATTAGGCCATAGCAAAGTGGAATCTGATGTTGAGAGTTCACCAGCACCCAATGGGAAGGACTAAATAAAACCAGCCTAAAGACCGTTGCAAAGATGGGTGTAAGTGTGGCATTTTGTTGGTAAATTGAAGCTTTTTATCTATATTACCACAAACTCATCCAGCAACAATTTCTTTGAAAAGCACGCATAGTAAATTGTATACCTCATAAAGTAAATGAGAACCCTTATAATCACAACACAAACTACCGACATAGAGGTCCAGGTATTTGGGGATGTAGGGATTTAGTTTCCATAGCTCTGGCCTTTCATTCACCTCCTTCTCACCTGTTCTCTACCTGCTTCGGTCACCTCATTCACACCATGCTCTACCTGCTTCTGTCACCTCATTCACACCATGCTCTACCTGCTTCATTCACCTCATTCACACCATGCTCTACCTGCTTCGGTCACTTCATTCACACCATGCTCTACCTGCTTCAGTCACCTCATTCACACCATGCTCTACCTGCTTCAGTCACTTCATTCACACCATGCTCTACCTGCTTCAGTCACCTCGCTCCCGCCCAAACTCTACCTGCTTCGTTGACTTTGTTCACACAACATTCTACCTGCTTCAGTCACCTTATTCACGGAATGCTCTACTGACTTCAGTCATGTCGCTCCCACATATGCTCTACCTGCTTCAGTCACCTCATTCACACCATGCACTCCCAGCTTCAGTCACTTTTCCCCCACCCATGGTCTACCTGCTTTAGTTACTCATTCACACAAAGCTCTATTTGCCTAATTAGAAAAGCAGAACATGCAGCAAAAAGAATTTTCTCTGTGACTCCCAGAAATCTAAGAAATATGTTCTGAGCTTTAAGGAAATGGGTGTGATGGGTTTGCAAAGCAACACCGCATAATTGTAAGTTTCAGACAATTTGATATTTTTCAATAATTCAGGAAGATTATTTTCCCCAAATATATACTTGAACTGTACTCTGAACTTTTTAAGAAGCAACATGTCCTCAGGGCCCTAATGAGAACATAAGCTTGGATATGATTTTTCTCATTAGATGTTATAAAATGCACTAGAGAAGGGAATGGAACAATTTATAAACCAAATAACACAAAACAAAGTATTCAATCTAATTTGAAGTCCATGTTAGAGACTATAATTTTCTACACTCGGAGAAAATGTGACTGATATTTGCTGCAAATAGTACCTTGAAGGGCTTTGTATTTAATTAAATGTCCAATGACAAATTTGATCGCATCTTCAGAACCAGAGATTGATAGGAGCACAAGGTCAAGGGAGCTATTTACTATGACAACAGCGAAGCATACAATTGATGCTACTTCAGTCTGGGATGTTTTATTTCAGAATGATTAGACTCTCATAGCATCAATGATTCCACTTTATTAGCTTTTAGCATCTGTGCATGTGCTCCTGGAAATGCTGCAGCCCACTGAGTATCACAGGCCATTTGAAGCCATCTCCTTGACAGAATATACTTTTTTACAGGGCGTCAGTGCGAACAATGTTAGTGCCGGTGGATGTGTAGCTCTGAACCTTACTGAAAAGTTTTTGTGGCCCAATAAACCTCTCTGTTGATGCAATAATTCAAATCAGACCAAATCAAACCAAATTAGAAAAAGCCCAGGTTTTATGGATGCCAGCACTCCCAGGTGGACTTCCAGGTCCTCAGAGAGGAGATGAGGAAGGAAGACCAGAAAACCATGGAGAGAGGAAAGGAAGACCAAAAAACCCACATGTTGGATGGCTTTCTTGGAGATGGAGTCTGGACTGAGGCAACTCCCAAAGCAGGGGCCTGGGATGGAACTTTCCACCCAAACATTCCGGACTCTGGATATAGGGATGCCATGGGTTGGGGTGGGGCTTTAACCAAAACACTTACTGTAGTAGAATGCAATTACATATAGGTTTTAATTTCAGGGGAAGAAACAGAGGATGGAAGAGGAGGACCAGGACATACAGACCAAGAAAGACAAACCCTAAATGTTTTAGGGTTAATGCGGAGCAAGCCAACACTAAAACCATCTATAAATGACAACCAAAGCAAGATACTAGAGAATGGAAAAAGTAGAGGTTAATTTTATGTTTTTCAGTTAGCTGACTTTTGTAGGATCACATGGCTAATATTAAAATATTTCCTTTTTAGGTGATACTATCTTTTTAGCAATTCACTTTAGACAGAAAATTACACGAGCAGAGAGACTAAGAGAACATGTTCATACATCTCCATTATCAAAAGACTAAAAGGTTTACAAGCAGCTATCAGCCAACCATCCTAACCTGGTAGTTCAGGAGCAAAAAGACGTGAGTGTTCTGGAAGCAGTTGCTAAGGTTGAAAGCTACAGCCTGTAGCTAAGGAAGCTTAATATCCTCATTCTCCTGTTTGTGTCCAGCATCTGCAACATAAGGAAAAGCAACAGCAGCCCCCTTTACCCCCACAGCTTCATGGTTTATTTTTTGATTCCCTGCTAATTAAGAGTTAAGCTGTTTAGTTTTTATTTTTATTTTATTGTAATATAGTCCACATACAACTTATCTTCTTACATCAAGTGAACAATTTATAATCACTGGCCCTGGGTACACTGCTGTATAGCAGTTCTCAGTAGCTTACTCTCTTACACTGAGACTCTATGCCTGCTGACCAATAAATGGCATTTCCTTGCTAGCTTGACCCCTGGTAACCATCACTCAACATTTTGGTTTGTAGAAACTTGACTATTTCATGCAAGATACTTATAGAACCTTGTCTCTCTGTGTTTCATAGACACAGTAGGTTTTTAGGCTGTCTATTCTATTGTTTTCCTGAAGAAAACATAGAGATATGTTTCCCAAGATGCTACATATCCCCAGCCATAATTGTCATCATGAATGTTAAAAAATAATATTTGACTTCATCTTATCACTTTTGGAGACATCATCTCCCAATTTGTTCTTGCTTCATTTTTGTTTTTGCAATCAAACACCCTGATGAAAAGAATTGTAGGGGATGAATGAGTTAATATAGTTTACAATTCCTGGGTACAGACTATCACTGAGAGGAAGCTTAGATAAAAACTCAAAGAGTTAGTCACATTATATGCACAGTCAAGAGCAGAGAGAATCAAGCATCTGTGGTGCCTGCTTCAGCTAGTTTTCTTCACTCATACATTTCAGGACCCAGCCCAGGAAGGAATGTTGTTGGGACCCACATCCAAGTGGTCTTCTCACCTTAAGTAGTAATCAAGAAATTCACAAATTGATCTAGACAATTCCTCAACTGTGATTTTCTTCTCAAGTGATACTTAGTTGTAGCAAGAGGACAAACAAAAACTGTCGCACTACTGATTTGGATTTGTGGAGCTCAGGTAACATGTGGTACTGACTGGCATGCATCAAGAAGACTGATTGGCCGACTCCATGTGTGTGTAGTATTAGGCTGTTTTTTTTTTTTCTTTTAAATCTATTTTTATCCCATTTGCCATGAATGCTGATAGTACATCTGCCCAACAACCAAGACGGTTGAGTGTGCACAAGTAATAAATACAGTGCCAAACTCTCCTCTGCTGGCTCTGTCCAGGAGAAAGAAAGGCCGAGGAGCCTCCATGGCTCTGATGTGAAGATTTCGAGCTTGCAGACTTTACTTCATGCTGCTAGTGATGCCCGTGCTAGCAACAGTTGAAATGCTCTAACTAATCACCCAAAGTGATGGCACATGTGCTCAGACCTTGCACATGCCCCACACATCCCACATTGTCTTAGTTCATTCTAAATCAGTCAGTGCTGGAGCTGTACTATGCTGACACCTTTTACAAATGTCTAGGGCACTGTTGCAGCATCTTTGAAAGAGAGCCAGTCACATTTTCATTCCTCATGAAAGACTGGAAAACAGCAAGGACACATTGTTTTTACTTGGAATAGTTGATTGGTTTTCAAATTGATCAAATGACACAATTAAAAGGTAAAGAAATGGTGAAAGTTTCAAATGAAGTTCTTATGTAACATAAAATAATTAAAAAAAAAATCTTATAACTAGAGGGAGCAAAATGCTTGGCTGAAAGATGAAGAGGAAAGCAATGTATTTATATCAAATAGAACACAAAATCAAAGCAGCAATGTGTAGATTGCCACAATGCTAAAGCTCTTCGTGAAAGAACTTCGGTATTGGTTCTTCCTTTCCATCATTTAAAGAAAACACGGACAGTCATATTCTTCATCTGACTTTATTTAGTATTTCATTATTGAAGTCAAGCTATATCCTCTCTCTAGGAACAGTCTAGATTCTGGTGTCCAACACCATAGCTACAACTAAGAACTTGATTCTAACTGAGAACCTAATGCCACTCAGAAACCAAATCGTCAGTTGTATTATTATCTAGTTAGAGCTGAAGTGGTGAAATGCAACTAGAATTTCTAGGATGCTAGGTTTTGTTATCAAAGGATTACATTATTTTAAATCACCCATAAAAGTTATACTAATTTCTTAGACTTGATTTGCAGGCAAGTTCAAAAGGCTCCATTTATGGAAAAATCTGAATTTCATTTTAACCTTTTAGCATGTATCCAGGCAGGAGTTATCACCTCTCAAGATTCCTGTGTAAATCTCTGAACCTTGACATTTCCATAGCCTCTCCCCTTTTCTGGTGTTTCTAGGGACTGAACTCAGCATCTTGAGCACGTAACTCAAGATGAGCTACATCTCCAGTAACATAGCTCAGTTCTTTGATGCCATTAAGTTCTTTTTTGATGTGTTTAAGAAACCATGAATTCAGTTTTTATCACTTATTTTAAAATGTTGGCAATATCACACTGATAAGCAGTGCACTGTGATTGTATTCACGCCCCTCCATGATCTCACCCCCTCTCAATGACCCCTTTCTTCCCAACCAGACCCATCCTCCCATCATGACCTTCTTCCTTTTTTTAAGACCACATGAAGGCAGTGATAGCAAATCAGCATTCTAAGAATGGTGCCTAGAGGATTAACATATACTCTCCCACGTCTCTGTGATAAGCATGTTCTTGAACAGTTTGGAACGGCAGCCCTATAATAACCACACCTATTCCAGTTTAAACTTAGTCATAGGTACAGATATTTTGTCTCTGGCTGTGCACCAAAGTTTTTTTTTTTTTTAACAATTTAAGCAAAATTATCAGGTTGTATTCAGTTGTATGAGATTAA
Source organism: Chionomys nivalis (assembly GCF_950005125.1). Classification (NCBI taxonomy): domain Eukaryota; kingdom Metazoa; phylum Chordata; class Mammalia; order Rodentia; family Cricetidae; genus Chionomys; species Chionomys nivalis. The sequence goes on along the minus strand of NC_080089.1, from coordinate 10,650,693 downwards.
AATGAACCTTGTTATATTTATGAAACAAAACATTTTACTTGAAACATAATATTAACATCAACTATGTTTCCTTGAGATTAATTTTGTGTGTAAACAGAATGAAATATGTCATTTCACAGAGGTGAATTCTGAACATATGAGTTGTCAATGATCTGATCTAGCATTGGTATACTTTGGTGAATATAAATCTGGTTTCATTTATCTGTAGTTGGATAATATTTTTTTCATGACTATAAATCACTTTTTTATTTTTAAAATTTTACATATCAGTTCCAGTTTCTTCTAGCTCCCATCCTCCTGCTACCCCCCAACTTCTCCCCACCCAACCCCCCATCCACTCCTCAGAGAGGGTGAGGCCTCCCACTGGGAGTCAACAAAGTCTGTCACCTCACTTGAGGCAGGACCAAAGTCCTCCCCCTATATCTAGGCTGAGCAAGGTCTTCCTCCATAGGGAATGGGCTCCAAAGAGCACTAGGATTAAATATTGGTTCCACTGCTTGTGGCCCTACAAAGTGCCCAAACCACACACCTGTCACCCACATTCAAAGGGCCTTGTTCAGTCTTTTGCAGGTTCCCAAGCTGTCAGTCCAGAGTCAGTGAGATCCCACTTGCTCTGGTCAGTGGTTTTTGTGGGTTTCCCCATCACAGTCTTGGTCTTTGCTCATAATATCGCATTCCCCTCTTGTAGAAGGAGCTGCGAGTAGGCCTGCTTTTCGTCCTGCCCTGCTCCCGCATGGGCTGGCTTTACCCAAAATAATCCCATGGAAACTGTATTCTTTTAAACACTGCTTGGCCCATTAGCTCTAGCCTTTTCTTGGCTAATTCTCACATCTTGATTAACCTATTTCTAATAATCTGTGTATCACCATGAGGTGGTGGCTTACCAGGAAAGATTCAGTATGTCTGACCTGGTGGCTCGCTCCATTGCATCTGACCCTCACTTCCCTTCTTCCCAGCATTCTATTCTGTCTACTCCACCCACCTATGTTCTGACCTATCAAATGGCTAAGGCAGTTTCTTTATTAACCAATGATATCAACACAAAACAGAAGACCCTCCCACATCACCCTCTCTATGACTGGACTCCAGGAATTTGACCCAGTGCTTAGCTGTAGATCTCTGCATCTGCTTCCTTCAGTTACTGGATGAAGATTCTATGATGATAATTAAGGTAGTCATCAGTTGATTACAGGGAAGGCCAGTTAAGCTGCCCTCTTCACTATTGTTTAGATTCTCTTAGCTGGGGTCAGTTTTGTGGATTCTCAGGAATTTCCATAGTGCCTAATTTCTCACTAACCCCATAATGGCTCCCTCTATCAAGCTATGTCTTTCTTTGCTCTTCCTCTCTGTCCTTCCCCTAACTGGACTTTCTCAATTCCTTATGTTCTTCTTCCCACTATGTGTCTCCCCTCACCATTCTCCTATACCCTCTCCACTACCTCCATGCTACCAATTACTATGGAGAGCTTGTCTACTGCCCCTTCATGGGGAAGAGGGAATCCATGTATGTCTCTCTTAGGGCTCTTCTTGTTTCCTGTCTTTTCTGGAGTTGCAAACTATAAGCTGGTTGTCCTTTGCTTTATGTCTAATATCAATTCGTGAGTGAGTACATACCATGATAGTTTTTCTGTGCCTAGGTTATCTCACTTAGAATTTTTTTTCTAACTCCATTCATTTGCCTACAAATTTCAAGATATCACCATATTTTCTTTATCCATTCTTTTGTTGAGAGGCATCTAGGTTGTTTCCAGGTTCTAGCTGTTACAAATAGTGCTGCTACAAACATAGAGTTGAGCAAATATCCTTATAGTATGGGTGTGCATCTTTTGGGTATATGCCCAAGAAAGGTATTGCTGGGTCTTGAGGTAGATTGAGTCCTAATTTTCTGAGAAATTGCCATACTCATTTCCAAGGTGACTATACAAGTTTGCATTCCCATCAGCAATGGAGGAGTGTTCCCTTACTTCACCTCTTCTCCAGCATAAGCTTTTATTAGTAATTTTTTATCTTAGCCATTATGATAGGTATAAGATGGTATCTCAGAGCTATTTTGATTTGATTTTCCCTGATAACTAAGGATGTTGAACAGTTTATTAAGTGCCTTTTGACCATTTGAGATTCCTCTGTTGAGAATTCTCTGTTTAGATTTTTACACTATTTTTAATTAAATTATTTGGTATTTTGATGCCAAGTTTCTTGAGTCCCTTTTATATTTCAGAGATCAACCCTCTGTCAGAATGGGCGATGGTGAAGATGTTTTCCCATTCTGCAAGTTTTTGTTTTGTCTTATTGACTGTATCTTTTGCCTTAAAAGAAGCTTCTCAGTTTCAGGAGGTCCCATTAATTAATTGTTACTTTCAATGTCTGTGCAACTGGTGTTATATTCAGAAAGTGGTCTCCTGTGCCAGTGTGTTCAAAGCTACTTCCCACTTTCTCTTTTATACGGCTCAGGGTGGCTGGATTTATAGTGAAATCTTTGATTCACTTGCACTTGAGTTTGGTGCATGGCAATAGATTTGGATCTATTTGCATTTTTCTACATGTCAACATCCAGTTATGCCAGCACCATTTGATGAAGATACTTTCTTTTATCCATTGTGTAATTTTAGCTTTTTTGTCAAAAATCAGGAGTTCATAGGTGTGTTGATTAATATCAGAGTCTTCTTCAATTTGGTTCCATCGATCCCCCTGTCTGTTGCTGTGCCAATACCAAGCTGTTTTCATTACTATAGCTCTATAGCAGAGCTTGAAGTCAGAGATGGTGTTACCTCCCAAAGTTTCTCTATTGTGCAGAATTGTTTTGACTTTCCTGGTTTTTTGTTTGTTTGTTTGTTTGTTTTTCCATATGAAGTTGAGTATTGCTCTTTCAAAGTCTGTGAAGTATTGTGCTGGAATTTTGATTCAGTATTACACTGAATCTGTATATTGCTTTTAGTAAGATTACCATTTTTACCATGTTAATCCTGGCTATCCAAGAGCATGGGAGATATTTCCATTTTATGATTCTTCTTCAATTAAGAAATTTAAAGACTTAAAGTTCTTATCATACAGGTGTTTCACTTGTTTGGTTAGAGTTACCCTGAGATATTTTATGTTGCTTGTTGCTATTGTAAAGGGTGATATTTCTCTGATTTCTTTCTTGGTCCATTTATCATCTGTATATAGGAGAGCTATTGATTCTTTTGAGTTAATCTTACATCCTGCCACATTACTGAAGGTGTTTATCAGATGTTGGATTTCCCTATTATAATTTTTGGGTCATTTAGGTAAACTATCATATCATCTGCAAATAGTGAAATTCTGGCTTCTTCAATTCTAGTTTTTAACCCCTTGATCTCCTTTGGTGTTCTTATTGCTCTGGCTAGAACTTAGAGTAATATATTAAATAGATATGGAGAGAATAGACAGACTTGTCTTATTCCTGATTTTCATGGAATTGTTTTGAGTTTCTCTCCATTTAATTTGATGTTGGCTGTCAGCTTGCTGTATATTGCCTTTCACATATTTAGATACATTCTTTGTATCCCTGATCTCTCCAAGACTTTTATCATGAAGGGATGTTGGATTTTGTTAAAGACTTTCTCTGCATCTGATAAGATAATCATGTGTTTTTTCTTCTTTCAATTTTTTTATATGGCGCATTACATTGACAGATTTTCACATGTTGAACCATCTCTGCACCACTCTCTGGGATGAAGCTGACTTGATCATGTTGGATGATTTTTCTGATGTGTCCTTGGATTCAGTTTGCCAGTATTCTATTGAGCATTTTTGCATCAATGTTCATGAGGAAGATTGGTCTGTAATTCTCTTTCTTAGTTGTGTCTTTCTGTGGTTTGTGTATTACCGCAATTGTTGCCTCAATGAATTTGACAATGTCTCTTCTATTTCTATTGTGTGGAATACTTTGAGGAGTATAGGTATTAGGTCTTCTTTGAAATTCTAGCAGCATGAAGTGCTGAAACCATCTGGCCATGGATATTTTTGATTGGGAGACTTTTCATAACTGCTTCTATTTCTTTAGGGGCTTTAGGTCTATTTAAATTGCTTATAAGTTCTTGATTTATTTTGTATGTGGTATCTTTGCAGAAAATTGTCCATTTCTTTTACATTTTCCAATTTTGTGCAGTACAGATTTTTGTAGTATGACCTAATGATTCTCTGGATTTCCTCAGTGTTTGTTGTTATGACCCCCTTTTCATTTCTGATTTTGTTAATTTGCATATTTTCTCTCTGACTTTTGGTTAGTTTGGATAAGGGTTTGTCTGTCTTGTTGATTTTTTCAAATAACCAACTCTTTTCCTCATTAATTCTTTGTATTGCTTCTTTGTTTTTATTTTATTGATTTCAGTCCTCAATTTCATTATTTCATAGGGTTTAGTACTCTTGGGGGAGTGGTGTAGGAGGTCCTTCTTTCTATGTGTTGTTTTTATTGGTTAATGAATAAAGAAACTACCTTGGCCTTGATAGGGCAGAACTTAGGTAGGTAGGGGCAGGGAGCGGGAAATTAAATGAATGCTGGGAGGAAGAAGGCAGAGTCAGACATGCTAAATCTTTCCTGGTAAGCCACTGGCATGTGGCAATACACAGATTAATAGAAATGGATTAAATTAAGATGTAAGAATTAGCCAATAAAAAAATAGAGCTAATAAGCCAAGCAGTGTTTTAATGAATACAGTTTCTGTGTGATTATTTCGGGTCTAAGGTAGCTGGGCAGCCAGGACAAACAGAGGGGCCCCGTCTCTTTTCAACAGGGCAGCTTTCTCCTTTTTGTTCTAGAACTTTCAGGTATGCTGTTCAGTCACAAATGTGAGATTTCTCCAAGTTCTTTATGTAGGTACTTAGTGCTACAAATTTTCCTCTTAGCACTGATTTCAAAGTGTCCCATAAGTTTGGGTATGTTGCATATTCATTTTTGTTGAATTTTAGGAAGTTTTTAATTTCTTTCCTTATTTTTTCTTTGACCCAGGTGTGTTCAATTTCCATGAGTTTGTAGGATTTCTGCAATTAGTGTTGTTGAGTTCTAACTTTACGCCATGGTGATCCAATAAGATACAGGGGGTTATTTCAATTTTTTTTATCTCTCAAAATTTGTTTTGTTACTGAATATGTGGTCAGTTTTTGAGAAGGTTGCATGAGGTTCTTAGAAGAAGGTATATTCTTTTGTGTTTGGGTGGAATGTTCTATAGATGTCTCTTAAACTCATTTGAGTCATAACTTCTGTTAGTTCCCTTATTTCTCTGTTAAGTTTCTGTCTGGTAGACCTGTCCAGTGGTGAGAGTGTCCCACTATTAGTCTGTGGGATTTGATATGTGATTTAAGCTTTAGTAATGTTTATTTTACAAATGTGGGTGCGCTTGTATTTGGGGCATAGATGTTCAGAATTGAGATTTTATCTTGATGGATTTTTCCTGTGATTAATATGAAATGTCCTTTTTTGTTTCTTTTAATTAATTATAGTTTGAAATCTATTTTGTTACATATTAGAATATCTACATCAGTTTGTTTCTTAGATTCATTTGATTGGAAAATTTTTCCCAAATCTTTACTCTGAGGTTATTTCTGTCTTCGAAGTTCAGGTGTGTGTGTGGTTTGTTTTTTTGGGTTTTTTTTTTTTGTTGTTGTTGTTGTTGTTTTTTGTATTCTACAGAAGATGAATCCTGTTTTCTTATCCATTATGTTAGCCTATGTCTTTTTATAGGCAAATCGAGACCACTGATATTAAGAGTTATTAATGACCAGTGATTATTAATTACTGTTATTTTTGAGTGGTAGTGTTTGTGTGTTTTCCTTCTTTGGGGTTTGCTGTTGTGAGGTTATCTGTTGATTGTGTTTTTGTGGGTGTAGCTAGCTTCCTTGGGTTTGAGGTTCTATTCTAGTACTTTCTATATAGCTGAATTTGTGCATAGGTCTTATTTAAATCTGGGTTTGTCATGGAATATCTTGTTTTCACCACCTATGATAATTGAAAACTTTGCTGGGTATAGTAGTCTGGGCTGGCAATAGTGGTCTCTCAGTGTTTGCAGAATGTCTATTCAGGACCTTCTGTCTTTCAGAGTTTTCATTGAGAAGTCAGGTAGAATTCTCACAGGCCTTTTTCCTTTGCAGATATTGATATTATTTCTTTATTATGTATGTTTGTGGTTTTTTTTTTTTTTTATTTTTTTTGAGACAGGGTTTCTCTGTGGTTTTGGAGCCTGTCCTGGAATTAGCTCTTGTAGACCAGGCTGGTCTCTGTGTTTTGTTTTGTTTTCTTATTTTGTGGCAAAGGACTTTTGTTTTTAGTTCAATGTTTTGGTGTTCCGCATCTTCTTGTATTTTCATATGCATGCCCTTCTTTAGGTTGGGAAAGTTTTCTTGTCTGGTTTTGTTAAACATATTTTCTGTTCCTTTGAGCTTGAGTTCTCATTCTTCTTTCCCTTTTATTCTAAATTTGGTTTTTCCATAGTATCCCACATTTCCTGGATATTTTATGTTATGATTTTGTTGTATTTAAATTTTTCTTTGACTGATAAATTTTCTCTACTGTATCTTCAATATCTGAAATTATCTTTTCCATCTCTTGCATTCTGTTGGCTATGCTTGCATCTGTAGTTCCTGATCATTTACCCATATTTTTCATTTCTAGAGTTCCCTCAGTTTGTGTTTTCTTTATTGCCTCTATTTCAGTTTTCAAGTTTTGAACTGTTTCTTTCACCTATTTGTTTTTTTTCTTGGCTTTCTTTAAGGGATTTCTTTTTCCATTTTTTTTTTTGTGTGTGTCTTTTCTTCCATTTCATTAAGAGAATTTTTATTTCCTCATTAAGGGCCTCTATCATCTTCATAAACTTATTTTTAAGGCATTTTTTTTTTTGCTTCATCTGCTTTGGGGTGTTCAGGTCTTGCTAGTGTAGAACCACTAGTTTCTGGTGGTGCCATATTGCTCTTTTTGTTGTTGAGTGTGTTCTAACACTGCTATCTGTCAATCTCTTCCTCCAATGGGTGCAGGTGGAGCCCATGTTTCTGGGGGTTCCTCTTCCTCCAATTGGTGCAAGTGGGGCCTGTGGCTTAGGTGGTCACACTTCATCTGAATGCAGGTATGTTCCCTCTGGTGGACACTGTTAGGGCTCTGAAGCTCTTCCATGTGTAGGCAGAGTCAAGGGTTCAATGGTCATAGATTCTGTGGAAGATGGTTGGGTGTGAGGGGAGGCTGCTCCCAGGTCTATGGGATTTCTCTGGGTGAGGGTAGGGTATAGGATGTTCCTTCATTGCCTAGGGCCTAGAGAGTAGGACCCTTCTTCAGAAGATCTAGACATTTACCTCTCCAGGTGAAGGCAGAAGCAAGACTCTGGTGGTTGCAGAAAGCATGGAGGTGGTTGGGGGTGTGGGAAGACTGCTCCCAGGTCTTTGGTACTCCAGTGGATGGGGATGGGGCATGAGATGTGCCTCCAGGGACTGTGGCCTAGAGATAGGGCCATCCAGCTGGGAACGCAGACAATCATCTCTCCAAGTGGAGGTGGGGGTAGGAAGAAGGTTCCCCTGGTCAGAGATGCCACGTGGGGTGACTGGGGGTGTGAGGATGCTACTCCCAGGTCTCTGGAGCTCCAATGGGTGGGGTAAGGCATGGGATGTGCCTACAGGGACAGTGACCTAGAGAGTTAGATGATATTTCAAAGTCCCAGTTTGGAAGCGTTCTCAAAACAGATCATGCCAAAAAGAATTTTTAAATATTTATCATTAATTCCACCTTGAATGACTTAATATTTTAGAAATTTATCACTCTTGTTTTATTTAAGTTTTTTTTTTTTTTCAGAATATGGCATGGTAAATTCTCACATTATGAAAGCCCTCAGAGAATTCCTACTTCCCCTTATTGAAACTTACCAGTTCAGTGTATACAGATGTAATTACTCCAGGGTCAACTTCCTTGTTTTGCTCCTTTGAACTGTAGATTTTTTCTACCCAAAAGCTGCTAATCCTTACAAAGAACTCTGTTAGAGGACAAGATAACAAACCCACTGTTGCCCTTCCAGATGACCTCATATGCCAGCGCCACAGCCTTTGCAGAAAATGACACTGAACATTTTCTGCATGCCAGCTTCTATACTGAGTGCTTCATAAATTAGTTAATTTAACCCCACCAATGAGTCTGGGAAGTGGATATCCACACCATCAGAATTTTAGCAGGGTGGTGATGGCACACGTCTTTCATTCCAACACTCAGGAACAGAGACAGGCAGATCTCTGAGCTCAAAACCAGATTGGCCTACAGAGTGAGTTCCAGGACAGTCATGAATGTTAAACAGAGAAACCCTGTCTCAAAAATAAATAAATAAATAAATAAATAAATAAATAAAACAAAAGAGAATTTCAAGAAACAGATATGGTCCTCCCACCATTCTGTTTCACTTCACACAGGCCTTCCTTGTATCCTATCACTGTGAGCACCGCTGTTAGTGGCCACTCTGGACACTGGATCTCTCGTCCCCACTATTGCACAGCACTCAAATGATCAGCTCTATCACTGTCATTTTGGTAGCTTTCCTGTTCTCCATGGGAAAAATCTGAGTAGAACTGTGCTGACTGTGGAGACAGCTGTGGGCTTAGAACAAGAAACAAGGATACCACTAGTGCGGCATAAGCCTCATTGTTCCTGGACGGCTCCAATGTAGAAATACTGGTTAATTAGAGAGCAAAATGTCCTCTCGGTGTTGCCCTGCTTTCCATATGTAGCTATTTCAAGAAGTTTTTTCAGCTCCCACTGACAAATTGAGTGAGTTTAAAAGGAGAAGAAAGTGATTCATATGCTGCTTACTATTCTTAAGCAGGAGCAGGATATATTTACCACTTTATGATTCTGCATGCAAGGTAAAGACATATGTGCACACACACACACACACACACACACACACACAGATATATATTTTTTATTGAGCAAATAGCAATCAAAAACCTTGAAAGACATATTTTAGTTGGAGAATTTGAAGAGTAAGTATTGAAGAAGATTGTTTCCTGCACTCTTATGCAGGCGTGACATTTAGAAATGCCCAAGATATAAACTTGACAGAGACGTTGAGGATAGAAAAGTAGACTATCTATGCATTATTTATATTTCCAAAAGTTACAAAAAAATTGTAAAACAGAAAAGATTCAAATATAGGAAGATAAGCTTGGTAGTGTTACAGCTGTTCCAGAACTCCAGAGGCTGAAGCAAGATTGCAAGATTAAACCAGTTTTGTCTTGATAAGAGGAAGGGGATGGGGAGGAAATAAGAGGAGAGAAGAGGAAAGAAGAGATATCTGAGTAAAACTAATGGTAAATAGCAGTTTGATTTTTCAGAATATTAGATAACTGTGCATCATGCTTATATGATAACATGGCAGGGCTTTGGTTTTGGAACCCTGAAGCCAAACAGTCCATTCATTGAGTTTTGCATACGAGAAACTCAGGCCAGTGGTTACAAGAGGGATAGTGGAGAAACTGTTGTGTGCAAATGCCTGGAACCATTAGTGCTTTTGGACGAGAACTTGTTCTGGCTGGGCTTAGATTTTTCTGGTGCCCAGGGCATTCTGCAGTTAGTGAAGAGTAAACCACACTGGCACCTGGAATCAACTTCTCTTTCTTCCTTACAAATCACCTCATGGATCTCCAATTCTACCCTCTCTCAAATTCATGGCCTCTTTTTCTTTAGTTGTTATTGTATGTGCATATATTTATATTCCTAAATATATGTACAACCTGTTTAGTCCATATGTTTGTTACTCATATGTATATGATATCAGGGCTGACTACTTGGTATTGGATAATCAAGTGTTGTGCTTTTCCCTCGAAGAGATTATGCCTCCCGTGCTCAGAATTGCTTAGTTGCCTGGAGTTCTTTACCAAAATTGAGGTCTTTTGAGTTTTCCCTCTTCATGTTGGTGTGTTTCTTTAATGTCATCCATGTTTAGGATTTGTTTAGACAGCCATGTTAGTAAGACTTCATGAGTTAGCGTCTCTGACATTTCTAGGAGATACGGTCTCATAGCAAACTCCCTATTTCTCTGGCTCTTACTATCTTTCTACAGTTAACCTGGATGCTCGAGTGGAGGAGATGTGTTGTAGAAGTATCAGATGGGTTTGATACCACATAACCAACTCTTCTGTATCTTTTGACTGGCTGCTGCTTTCTGGAGTTGTCTCTATCGCAAAAAAGAAACTTATTTGATGAGCGGTAAAACTACAGAGAAACCCTGTCTAGAAAAACAAAAAACAAAACAAAACAAAACAAAAAACTACACTTAGCTCTAAGTAGTTAGAATTTAATTAGGGATTATGTTACTTTAGTAAAGAGGTAATTGTAAATTCTCCTCTAAGAGTCATGACTTCTCTAGGCCCAGATATTTGGCTAGGTTTCTAGTACCAGTCATGATTTCCCTCTCGTGTGTGAGTCTTAAGTCCAATTAGAGGGCTGTTGGTAACCAAAAAGGTGCATGCATGTCATTACTGTACCCTATAGGTTACCCTACCATGATAATTATTATTTTTTTTTAAATATTTATTTATTTTGTATACACATGTATGCCTGCAGGCCAGAAGAGGGCACCAGACCTCATTACAGATGGTTGTGAGCCACCATGTGGTTGCTGGGAATTGAACTCAGGACGTTTGGAAGAGCAGACAATGTTCTTAACCACTGAGCCATCTCTCCAGCCCGATAATTATTATTTAGAGACAACATCTGTGGTTGGGACTATTGGTTCTTTCCCTCCCTGGGAAGCTTGCAAGGCACATTCTGGTAACATCACCTGAGAGCTAGTTATCCGAAAGGAGGCTTTCAGCTCAGATCAGGTCAGATCCAGCTCAGGTTCTCTGGGTCCTCCTAGATTCAAAGTTCATGGTGTATTCAACAGTAAATATTTACCTTCTAGGACTTTTCGGGGAGTGTTTTGAGCAACTCAGAAGAGGAATTCTCAAGAGTGCTGTTGGGAGTTTTGTTAGATGGTCTATAGTTCTCAGAAGTATTATCAGCCCAGATGGGAAATTTTCATTTAAGCAATATATGTGTATGTATGCACAGATTTTACTATGATCTGTAATTTGAGGTATCTGTAATGATTCTTTGTGATTCTTTCAGAGATCCTTCCTATTATTTTATCCTTTCTCCTTCTTCTGTACTTCTCTCTCTCCCCTCCCTAGTCAAAGCCCTTTCTATTTTCTGATTCCTCTCCAAAACATTTGTATCCTGCTGTCCTTCTCCCTTTGGCCCCTCACCCAGAGAATTAATGTTTAAGAAAACAATTTAATGAACCTTGATAACCTGAGTAAAAGAAGAAAATCAGCCTACTATGCCTTATTTACTTAACTTTTCTCAAGGTATGAAGAAAATAGCTTCTGAGAACCATGTAGAAAAAAGTATAATAAGTTATTGTATTTTACCTTGTCCTGCATAATAATGACCAGGTGTCTATATTTTATAATTCTTAATTTATTATTCTTGACTAATGTCAACTTTAGAAAATAAACCTTGAGACATTTAAACTTTTCTTCTTCAAAGTCTGATTGTTTAATAACAGGCAAGCTGTAATTTTAAATAGTTAAGCTTGCTAGCATTGTCCGGGAAGCTCTCTTGAGATAATAGTGCAAATTGAATTGGCTGCCTTGAAAGCACATCACAGGTGGCAGGTGAAGAAATTCTCACCTTCCCACTCTCTCTTCCAGCCAGTAAATATGCCCATCAAAGTCCCAGGGCCAGCAATACTTACAAGGCTGGCTTGCGTTCAGGAAAAACAAAAAAGCAAGCAGGGACAGGTATGTACATGCTTGTTTTCATTCAGAAGAGCTGTGTTCTCTTCTGCAGAGAAACTACATTCTCCATGACAGTATTGCATCGTTATTAAATTCACAGACTGTCCTTGCTCACAAACATTTTAAGCTGAGCTTTCAGAACCTGGGTTGATCTAGGTCCTTGTCAAATACCAATATGTTTTATGACCTTGTGTGAGTCACTTCTCTGAACTTTTGTTCTTGCTCAAAAAATGAACAAGGGCCTTACCAACTTCATTTTTATGACTCTAGGAACTCTACAGCCAAACCACCTAGTCTCAACACTATTCTAAGGCCTTACCTGAACATGCTGCTGTCATCTGATCTTGCAAGCTAAGCAGTGTCTGGCCTGATTAGTCCTTGGGAATGCCAATTGCTGTAGGTTAAGAAGCCAGCAGTAGTAGTCTATGCCTTTGATAACAGACCTTGGGAGGCAAAGGCAGGAGGATATCTGTGAGTTCGAGACCAATTTGGTCTACAGAGCAAACTCCTAAACATCCATCCTATACACAGAGAAACTCAATCTGGGAAACTCAAAATCAAACCAAACCAAAACAAACAACAACAAAACAAGCAAACAAACAAAATGAATAATTCTAGGACCTTACTTATGTCATAGAAATTTGGGAAATATGACTGTTTCAAGCATGTGTGATGGTCGATTGGCCTGATAACACCTAATCTACCCAAGCAGTGTTTCTGAGAGCATATACTGATTCTAAATTGTCATTCACAGGGCATTTATCCACAAGCCAGCTTCACTTCCAGCAAAACCTCTGTCACGGGCAGATCCCTTAGTGATGGGTTTAGGAGATGCCGCCATGATTGCAGGGCTAGTAGAATACAAGCACAGACGTGGGAGTGCCTGGAGAAAACAATGCCATTGCAGCATCAGTACACCACCTGTGAAAGGACACAATGACATCGCATTTAAAATCACTGTCAGTATAAAGCACAACTCACATATTAAAGGAATAAGATACTTTATTCTGAACTGAATATGAGTGCCCATGACCCAGGAACATGGATTCGTGTTGCCTCAAATAGCATGCCCCTATATGGACATGGCTACGTGAACTCTAATAATCATAGAACAAAGTAAAGTCATAAATCATAGCATTTTTAAAATACATTCATAGGACAATAAGGTAGTTGGATTACTGAGGAGCAAAGAAAAGTACACTGCAGGGTTTTTATGACAGTGTTAGCTTTTAGCTTCATGGATGCCAGTGGTGCCAAGCTAATGCTTTCCAAAGGTTTTACTTGATAGTCATAAGGATGTCAAGTCAGACACAGAGGTGTGCAGTGATAGCTATTTTAGGGACTACACATAGCGCATGGTATTTGGTTTGAGATCTGCACCATTCTTAATGGTCCACAATCTCCACCTTCTATTCAGTCTACCAGCTTTGTAGAACCTTTAACAAAAGAGGGACTTACAATCCCAAGAGTTACCCTTCATGTACATTCATTATCTATTAGTTATCTACTGAGACTACACTACTCAGAAATATAAGTGAATGGGTCAGCTGAAAAGCCCCCCATTTACACCAATGTGGGTATGTGGTGTGTCACTAGACTATGTAGGAGGAACCAGCAGAACCTTATGTTGACCTATGCTAGAAAACAGAAACCTCTGAAATATCTTTATGATCTGGAAAGAATTACCAGAGTTCTTGGTACTCTGGGTGACTCCATTTATGTTTCAAGCATAATAATACCTAATTTTAAGAGTTTGTCAAAATTCAAAATAATATCTAATATGTTTGAGATACATAATCATCCTTAAAGTTTGAATATGTTATGTACTTTAAAAATAACTTATGTGGCAGTATTTCGAACATGTGCTGCTCAGACTGGATGGAGAGGGCCGCACATGCGTTGGGCTAGCCTTCTGCTCACTCTAGTGGAGTAAAAGCTGCTCAGAGTTGCTGGAGGGGCCTCACATCCATTGGTCTAGCCTTCTGCTCACTCTAGTGGAGTAAAAGCTGCTCAGAGTTGCTGGAGGGGTCTCACATCCATTGGTCTAGCCTGCTGCTCACTCTAGTGGAATAAAAGCTGCTGATGTCCTCAGGGATTTTGAATTTCTTGTAATAAATGCAAAAAGATAGTGAGAAGCCAGTGTTCTCTGGAAGCTTCACCCTAACCCCTAGCATCCACATACCCAAAGAATCTGAAATGTTCTGGTAGAAGTTCTGTCCCAAGTCCCTCCCCCATCTCTCCATACCCTGCAACGTCTCAGAAAGCCAGGCAAATGAAGCCCTCTTCCCCAGAGATGCTCATGACCACTCTCTCTGTATTTTAACAGACCTGTGGTTTTCTGGTTTTTCTTTTCCATCTCCTTTCTGCGGGACTGGGAAATCATCCAGTATAATTTCCCCCATTTAACCTGGGCTTTTTCTAATGTGGTTTGATTTGGTCTGATTTGGATTGCTACGTCCGCAGAGAGGCTTATCAGGGTGCAAAACCTTTTCAGTCCGTGAGCAGAACAGACTGTACTGCCCTGTCACTATAGTGATTTCATTATTTGGTCATAGAAAAGTTTTTAAAAATTATTGATATAAAATAAACATGGGTTTCTGAGTCAATAATAGATTACCAGCTGCAAAGTCTTCAATAGTAAGGAACTGACCTAAAGCAAGGCAGCACTGAAGCTCGTCTGGTCTCTTCAGGCAGGTTAAGTAAATGAGGGTTTATAATCACTGAAATTTTAACTAATGTCTTCCATTTTTAAAACTGATTTTTATTTTATACAGTTACTTGACCATGCAATTTTGGTAAGATTAACAATAATCAAATACTTTTGAACGTATTAAGCCATTTTAGTGAGTAGAATTTTTTCTTTTCCAAAATATGCGTCTTGTTCCTCATTCATGTGTACTTTCTATTTTAAAAATGTGCAAAAGAATAGTTTAGAGAACAAGAGCATCAGTCACAGAATTTCACTTTACTTTGCCTGCTAGAAAAACAAATTCAAAGCCTGTCAATTTGAATTTATGCCCCACAAGCCACAGAAATTCTCTAAATTAACCACATCTCTGTTTGCGATGTAATCTCTGCTTAAAAAAAAAAATGGATTCACACATAGGAAATGACTGCAGAAGTTCCTTGTACCACGCATAAAAGAAATGCTCCCAGGGTCTCTGGGCGATCTCTCCCCAGAGACCAGAGGCACAGAATACACTGCTTTGGTGTCATTTCCAAAGGTCCTGTTCATAAACACAACCCTGCACTCTTCTCAGTTGGAGACTGGTCTGGATGGAAGCACATATAGCATTTCTATGGCAAAGGAAAACAGATGAAGCTGAAACCGTGCGTGGTCATTCATCTCTGTTCCTCCTTGAGGGTCCCTAAGAATCGAATGGTATGCAAACAGCTGCACAATATCTTCCCTGCTCTTGTTGCTGCTCCTGATTGCCATTTACATGTAAATTGCTGCTTGGAAGCCGGCAGCTTCTGTTCCCTGTACCCAGACAACAAAGCAGTTCTTCGGAAACTCCCCCAGATTAATTACACAATGAACTTCCTAAAGAGATCGTCCTTCAGAAATCTGCATTTCTTTGAAAAGTAATTTTAGAATGAATCAAATATGAAGACAGTCCTGCCTTGAGTCTGAGGAATTAACCGTACCATGAAAAATGTTAGAAAAATATGAGAGACATGTGAGACTAGCTCCAGAGTGGGAAGAACAGGCGCCTAGGCTGATGGGGAACCGTAGGGATTAATGGGTAACTCATTTCCAAATTCCATCCCTGGCCGAATTACAGGAAATCCTCTTGGCCCTCACTGAGGAGAGCACTGAGCTGAGGAAATTAGGAAAATAATGGAAAATGTTGTATTATTAAGTTAATGCCTTGATGGTCTTTAATTTTTTCAGTTTTGATTTATTTATTTAAATTTAGGGCAGGATCTCACTATGCAGACCAGGCTGACATGGAACTCACAGAAATCCTCTCAAGTGCTGGGGTGGTCTACACCATCATGCCAAGCTGCACCTTTTAAATTTTAAACAAAAATGAAAGTATTTTATTTAAAATTGTTAATATAATGACAAGAGGCTCAGAATCTATGTTTTCTGTATAGTTTGTCACCTTCAGTTTTATAGAAAGGGTCATGTTCTCAATGTAACCACAGCAAAGTTCAATCACTCTTTAGTGAAAGACCCCCGTAGTGGGGAGACTCTCACTCAAGCCTCGGGATAACCCGACCCCCCAGAAACTCATGAGAGACCGTCCTTGCTACAATCACACGAGGTTAATTGACAGGAACCAGTGTCCTGGGGCTGAGACTTTTATCCCATGCAGGGGTAGATAGAGGAGTTTGACCCCTAGTAGCTGGGGAAGAAACCACAGCCCAAAGGGGGTAGGGAGGGCGTCATTGGAAAATTCCAAAAATACCAGTGATAATCACAAGGGGGTAATTCACCATTTCTCAAAATTATTCTCAAGATTATAATCTAACTTTATGGTCAGCTAGTTCCTGGAACAGAGTCACTAAACTGGCTAACCTAGATTTTTGGCTCTACTCTTCCTGCTAGATTTTTGGCTCTACTCCTCCTGCTAGGGGGTCTGGATTTATCCAGGTCTTTCACTAGCATCCCCCTTTAGAAGAGTACAATGATTGTTTATGTTAGGAATATTTCCTAATAGGAGCTCCCTGACGACGCAAAAATTCCCAATCAAGCCAAATCAAAACAAACCAAATTAAGAAATATCCGGGTTTAATGGGAGATCTGCGCTCTCGGGTGGCCCCAAGGGGGAAACGGGGAAGCCGCAGGAATGCAACCCCTGGGAGGAAGAAAGGAAGACCACGTGTTCTTCTTTCCGGGGATCACTTAAGTACCCAGGGACCTGGTCTACTGGGATTTGAAGTCCAGACCTGGCGGCTGGGATAGATGTGAGGGACTGGGACCTATGCTCCCAACTTAACAGTTTATTTGATTAGCCTTCCATTTTTAATATGTATACTGTAACATATCATTTTAAAGGAGAAATGTTTAAGAATATATCACTGTCTTGCTTGTTTAATGTGGGGACCAGCCATGAAAGCTAAGTCTGGGCAGGTCATCCAAAGGAAGTTCTTTATTTCCAACCATTATCACCTGGGACTCTGGCCATTGATAAATTTAAATGGAGTCTGGAGTCTCAATAGTTTACCCTGAGACAATGCCTGGCAGGCCGAGATTACCCAACCTCCACCCAAGAGCAAACCATTCAAAGGAAATTCCTGGCATTCCAAGCACTGTAGATAGAAACACCTGCCAGCACTTCACCAGGACACCCCTAGACAAATGTCAGCCAATCAGGGATCCTGAACCTCAGAGACCCCTCACCCCCACCTTTACTATTATAAAAACCCAATTCAAATTGAGCTCTGGGCTCTCCTGTTATTACAATACATTAGACATGTGGAGAGGCCGAGTTTGCAAACTTGATTAAAATAAAGGCTCTTTGCTTTTACATATGGGACTTGGCTTTTTGTGGGACCCATGGATTGGGGCATAATATTTAATTCCTCACTCAGAGTACAAGTTTGAACATTGCGGACTGTGTGTTTAAGGATTCTTACATATATGATAAATTATACCACAAGGAAGTTGCCCAATTTTCATTATCATTAGAAGTGCAAGAGGATGTCTATTGCTTCATTTGATTCCACTTGAACTGATCAAAGTGTCAATAGTCTTCTTACAGAGTGACTCTTTTCACAGAATTTCAATCAATCGAGAGTAGTTTGAGCAGGATCAGTGTGCTTCAGGAAATGGGGACAAAAAAGATCAATGACTGAATGGAATAATCCTAGCTCATTTAATCTGAAATTCAATCCGGCTTTTCCATACCTGATTCTAGGCCAATTTTTTTTGAAAAAAGGCAATAAAAATTTAAGAATACTTGAAACAATGTAAAGGTAAGATTTATATTCAAATATCCTACATACGTACAAATATATACACAAATGGAAATGGAAAGTGACAGCCTTACTTTTTTCATTGAATTATTTATAAAGTAATATAAAATATATTTATTATGCATCATTTTATTATAATAACACCTTTTGTTTTTTTAACCACGTATGTAATTCTATAAATAATCCTCATAATGTTTTATATTTTCAAAAATGTTTGAACTTCCTCTTATTCTTAAAATGTTTGCCGAGTCGGGCTGGCGGAGCCAGCGATAAGCGGCGACAGTTTCCCACCAGCGGGAGGGCACGCACCCTGCGGCCTGTGGTGGCGGGTAACAGACAGGTAAACACAGAGATAGGCATAAAGCATTTTATTGGGGGAGAGAGGCAGAGAGAGAGAGAGAGAGAGAGAGAGAGAGAGAGAGAGAGAGAGAGAGAGAGGGAGAAGAGAAAGAGAGAAAGAGGGAAAGAGCCAGAGGAAATGCATACGCACGCTGAAGAAACAGAAGAGGGAAGGGCAAGATGGCACAGGCAGGTCAGAGGTAATGGGAGTGGGTGTGGCTTGTCCCTTAAAGGGAAAGGAAAGCACAACATTTCCCACTAAGGGATATAATGGTGAAAAACCCAGTATTTGTTTTGTTTGCATTTTTTTAATGGAGATTCATTCTGATAGGAAGAGTTAGACAAAAATCAAATGAAAAGCACAAGACAGAGGAAGACTAAGGAAAGGAAAGAGAATTGTGGATGATAGATGAAGAAATGCTGCCTCGCAAGAAGTCAGGTCTAGAGAGGTGGGATTTGAGCAGGTTGTGAGCTAACAGAAATGACCCCTGGTGTCTGGAGTCACAGTCACAGTGGAAGGGAGTACAGAGAACCAAAGCTGAGGGTGCTCAGTGTTTGATGGCTAAGAAGCTGATGCACCATGCTGGTGGGGTAGTAATGAGGAAGCAGGAAGCCAGCCAGAAAGGCAGAAAAGCAAGAACAAGAAACAAAAACATCTTAGATATTTGTTTTTTATATTTAGAGGCTACTTCATTACAGGTTTGCCGATTTGTCCTAGTGCATGGGGAATAAATTCTGATTAATGAAAGTGGATGCGTATTAGTTCAGAGGATTTTCAGTATCTTAGGGGAAGATTACATATGTATTAAAGAGAATGTGGGTTGATTCACTAGTAGGAGAGAAGAGGAATGGACTATGTAAAATATAAATTTGTTCCCAAGAGAAGTTTCAAGACAAAAACAGCAGATAGAGAGTTAACCAGAATTGTATTTCTGTACTTATCTTTTTACTCTCGTATATTTTGACATAACATTTCTATAATGAAATAACTATACCCACTCATCCTATGCTTTATTCTCTAAAAAGATTTTGCACACACACAGAAACACACACATACACACACACACACATACACTTAGCCTGTCACTGAAATATGCACTCTGGACCTTCCTGTCTTTTAGATCTCCTTTGAAAGAATTTGAGAGGACAGCAGTGCGGAAAACAGGCTGAGTTTATTGTGGAACAAAACAGAGCACCGTCTTAGGATGGAAGTGGATAAGACTAAAAAGTACCTCTGCTCATACCTACATCCTAGGCAGAAACATTATTCTGCTGTCTAAACGGCTTAGAAGCCACCTGTCCCATACAGGTAACCAAAAGGCCTATTCTGTTACTATGACCAAGATCAGTGATGTCTCTTAGGTTGGCACAACCTTATTCTTTACCAGAAAGCCCCTGCTGGGCTTTAAGGTGGCTTAGAATTCCTGGAGGAAGGTTTTGACAGTTATCTGTCAATGTCTTTCCAGACAACCCTGAATGACACATCTCCTTCCAGAGCCAGAGAAGTAGACCAGTTTCCATTTTTCTGACCAGTAATTAAAATCCAAAGTTCCAGTCCTTTTAACAGGTTCTGTCTGTGAAGGAAGGGGTCCAGTCCTGTATTCTCCAAAGCTTCCAGCATCTAACTAACTAACTACTATAGAGCACTGTTGTGAAGGGAGGTCCTTTCCACACCACCTTCATCTTCAGTGATATGTAGACCGCCTTGACGGGTTACTCTGTCTAGGGTTTGTAACCCACCTGGCTGGTCAGTTATTCCAGGGTCATGGAGAGGCACCACCTGAAAGACATAGGCTGATTAAGAGGAATGAGGCTAGGCAGATTTATCGAAGCCTTCGTTTATTAGAATCATGGTTACAGCTTATATAGCCCCTGGATGAGGAGCTTGGGGGGCTGGGGCACGGGATCTTGCTACGTGGTCCATGCCCGTCACATAGGCCAAGAGGTTATGATCGGTCAGGTCACGATTCCTTGGTCAGGAAGTCACAAGTTGACCCACCTAGTTCTCTAGATAGTTTGGAATGTGAGGCGGGTTCCGTTAACAGATAGCTCTCTATTAACAGTTAATTTGGGTGTGGGATAGGCTTTGTCAATAAAACTATTCTCAATACAACTGAGAAGTGAAGCCCTCTGCAAAACTCCTCACGGCGGTGCTTCCTGTAAATTTTGGGGGGACATGGCTCCTGACAGTGATAGATGAAGGTAGAATTTGAACATGGCTTCTCCTTCTAACATTCATTCACTTCCACCCTCCCAGTCCAAGCTGAGGACTCTATGGTGTAAGATCATGTAGAGACAAGTGGTATCTTACTAGGTTAGAAATCTGTCTGTCGAAAGAATGAAGTGTGCTGCCACATTCGTTATGTGATACCAATGGGATTTTACATAGATATAGTCAGTAGACACTTTCTAGAAACTTTTTAGTACTCTGTGAGTTAGTAAAGATAATGAGGCCTTATATGTCTCTATATTTACTATCCAAACCAAATTCACTGTGGCATCCATGAGTAACATTTATGAGGTCTATCCCGTAGCAAAGTTACCAAAGCTGTAGCTCCAGTGTTTAGCCTGTTCTGTTTTCCCTGAAAATATCTTCCTGTTTTGCTCATATTTCAGAAGCCTAAGAAAACTCACTCTCCAGCTTCAAAGTTTTAAAACTAGAGTAGATTAATCAGTCCACCACAAATTTTGGCTTTAAATATGAAATGGTGTTTTTTTGGTCACCAGGTTTTTCCATTATTGGAGATGAAAATCAGCTCCTTTCTTTACATTCCTTTCTATATCTAGTCTTTATACTTCAGTAGAGAGAGGAATCAAATTCATAAATAATACAGACCTCTGGGTGGAATAAATCTGAATAAAATGGCTCCTTAGTTTTATCATGGGTGCGATACAACTTGGAACACTTTAGTGCCAACTCTTTGATGTCATTTAAGTGACTGAACTGTTAATACTTCATTTTCAATGTTCAAATTAGTCATTGTTTTAATTTAAAGATGTATCTCTAAATTTGTCCTTTATTCAATATTCATTCAAATGTTTGAGCCAAATAGAGACAGCTTTTATACTCTGTCTTAGCCTGGGAATCGAAACAAATTATGCAACGCAAGATGCTTTCAGAGGCAGAAAGGAAGGCAGAGGAAGGTCTCCAGCTTTAAGAGATTAGCTCCAAGTTAATAACAATGAATGCTTGGAATGCAAATGGAGCTAGTTTTTATACTCCGTTTTCAAGCACAATTAAAAGGGTTTGGTCGGTTGTAAACTTACTATATTAGATATCTATCACTAAAGAGAAGTGACCAGTAACAGATAAACCAGTTTTATTGCATTATACCCCATACTAGACATTAAGAAGGTCTTAAATTACTACCTATGATGCAATATGACAGAAAAATAGTTTTGGCATTTACAGCTCAATTTGAATCTGTGTAAATCTCAACTATAAGGGACACTTTTAATGGCATACTGGCTTGGTTTGTAGGCCACATGCTTTCTTTAGTAGTTTGGATAATTTATTTAACGTTTTGCATTTTCCAGGTAATATAATAGGACTTCATACTGTTGAGTGTTCATAAAACTGGAAAATAATATTGCTGCTTCTCTATGAAAAAGATGTAGAAACCAAGGCATGATGCTTAATACAGATGTGCTAGAAGTAGAACTTGAGCCCAGAATTCTAATACCACAGCCCATATTCTACAAATTTTGACACTAAATGTCGACCGCCTTGACGGGTTACTCTGTCTAGGGTCTGTAACCCGCCTGGCTGGTCAGTTATTCCAGGGTCATGGAGAGGCACCACCTGAAAGACATGGGCTGATAAGAGGAATGAGGCTAAGCATATTTGTCGAAGCCTCCGTTTATTAGAGTCATGGTTGCAACTTATATAGCCCCTGGATGAGGAGCTTGGGGGGCTGGCGCATGGGATCTTGCCACGTGGTCCACGCCGGTCACGTAGGCCAAGAGGTTACGATCAGTCAGGTCATGATTCCTTGGTCAGGAAGTCACAAGTTGACACACCTAGTTCTCTAGATAGTTTGGAATGTGAGTTGGGTTCCTTTAACAGATAGCTCTCTATTAACAGTTAATTTGGGTGTGGGATAGGCTTTGTCAATAAGACTATTCTCAATACAATTGGGAAGTGAAGCCCTCTGCAAAAACTCCTCATGGCGGTGCTTCCTGTAAATTTTGGGGAGACATGGCTCCTGACAACTAAAAAAATTAGTAAATATAAGATCATTGTCTCTTTTTTTAATTATCTGTTTATTAGATAAGTAAGGACCATTTAATATTGAGAAATTGTAAGAGAAAATTCTTAACAATGCACAGGAAACATCATGGAACCTGACAGAAAAGTCAGAGAGAGAGAGAAAGAGATGGTAAAGAATTTGCACAGAAAATATTAAGTGAAATAGATGTGATGACTTTATCCTTTTGTCAAGAATGACTAAAAATTGCCTCTGGTCTCTGGGAAGAAAAGCAGTTATAGACTTTTACTCAATGGGAATCATGACACATTTCAATACAAGACTTGTATTTTTTATCGCCTTATAACTCAACACAATGGGTTTTCTACTTGATTCATACAAAGTCAATGAGAATGATCAGATCATGAAAGAATGGAAAAAGTTTTGTCACCTGCAACAGATTAGAGCAATGGAGTTTTCCAGAAATTGTGCTCTCTTTGAAGAAAGCAAGTGTAGGGGAATTTTAACCCAGGAAGCCTGTACGAAGTCATAGGGAAAGCTCTTTGTAGCAAGGATGCATTATAGAGAGGGAATGGTCTTCTTAAATTAAAGTTCAAATTAATGCCACATTTTGGGATAAAGAGGACAGCCAAATTCCTAGGCATGCTTAATTCAATGTCATAGGGAATAAATTCACGTGGTTAAAATGGTAAATAGAGATCTTGGGCAAGTTTAGTTTCTTTTTCACTAGAAAGTTTAAGCTGAAACCAAAGAAAAGGCTATAAAGCCACCTTCATGTGGGAATTTACTCCTAGAGGCATACAACCTCACTTAGCAACTACTACTCTTTGTAAATAATCTTTATTACATTACTTGTCATCAATGAATCAATATTTTGAAATTTGTATCTACATATATCTACTCTGAGTTTCCAATCCAAATATCTGTTGACATAAAACACAGCTCTTTCCTCAAAGGTGATAAGAGCTAGTTTATTCTTGAGCCAAATATATCTGATCATGGCTCAGAAGCACGAATTCATGTTATCCTGAACAATGTGTTCCTGCTGGGAAATAGTTGTGTGACATTTTTACAGTTGTAGAACAAAAGAAAGTCATAAGTAAAACCCTAATTTTCAGATACAGTGGTGTAAACAGCTGGCAGACAGGTTATAGCAAAGCAAGGAAACCTTCGCTATAGATTTCACATACTGTCTGATAACATCTTTAGCTTTCATATTGGCAGAAACTAGATGTTTACTAAGTTAATGTAGTTCAAACATTTTACCTGATGACCAAGAAAATGTTTGGTCAGGCACAGGGGTGCCCACTTAGTAGCTATTAAAAGGGTATATAGATATATATCCCAAGATGATTTAGGTTCTGTATTTGTAACAATCCAGCTCTACATAGTACTCAGTAATAACCAACTAAGCAATTTGTAGCATCTTGAACATATGGGTGGTATTTTTGAAATTGCAGTTCACATATCCAATTGCCTACTAAACAACTTCACATGGCTGGTTATCACTTTTATATGCTGAAACCTAGCTCAATTCCCTCACCCTCATTCCCAACCATGAGACCCCTCCATTCTTGCTGTTTGGAAGAGAGAAATATCATATATTCACATATAAACATTTTCAAGTATTACACCTACAAGTCACCCTAGAGACAACCTCCTTTAATGTTATGGTGTCTGACGTGTCACTTCTCTCATCTTCTGATTTTCTTGTTTTAAACAATATAATGATTCCTAAGAAGGTTTTACCCCCCCCCCCCAGACCTGTTCACTTTCCTTGACAGAGTAGGTTTGATAATGAGCAGACATCAAAGTATAGATTTTTCTGATTTACTAATATAGATTCAGTAGACCTATCCACAGGCTTTCTTAAAAAGGTCAGAAAATAGGAGAATAGGAGAATTAAAAGATGTCACAGAAAGGCACAGAGAGATAAAACATTGCTACATTGAACATTGAGCAAAAGAGTCCCAAGCAAAGAATGTGAGTATGGTGGAGAGGTGACATAATCTAGATCTCCCTGGGAAAGTCTCAGTGAGGGATTTTCTGCATCAGGTTGACATTGGTCATGTATATAGGTAATTATCTTGATTACAGTAGGAGGGAAAGCTCTGCCCATCATGGATTACACCATTCCTGAGGTAGGGGATTTGAAACTATATAAGAGAGGAGGAATAAAACTGAGCATGAATCGACATGTATTCATTCATGGATGCATTCATTCGTCTCATTTCTTTATTATGGGATGTGATATAACCAACTCCTTCATACTCCTGTGTATGTACTTTCCTTCTTGATAGACCGCAGGCTGATGAACGGAGTCAGAGACAGAAATTCTGTAACAATAGCCTGGAGCTGTGAGCTAAAATGAACCCATTCATGAACACATTGCTTCTGTCAGGGTTGTGTATAGAACAGTAACAGAAAATGAAACTATGACAATGGGCAACCTGTAGAATCTTGAAATGACAAGGAAACCATGACTCCAAATGATTTTTCCATACTGTTCTCTCTGTTACAGTATTTCCCCTTTACCCACATTTCTACACCACCACTTTAGCTAACTACTGTCAAGTTTTCGAAACAAGTTTCATATAAAACATTAACGTCCCAGAGACCATTTCCCTGAGTTTATGTAATACTAGTTTGAATCATACCTCTTACCATGCATCTGATACATGGGTGCATGGATGTATGGGAGGGAATAAAGAACGGGTGGGTGGATGGGGAGGTAGACGTATGGGTGGATGAGTGAGTGGATGGGTGGATGGATGGGCACATGGATGATGGGCAGATGAGGAGGTGAGTGTCTAAATAGATGGTATGAGCAGATAGGTGGGTGGGTGGTGGTAAGATGAATCTTAAGAAAATGGATGGTGATGGGTGAATGGGTGGGTGAAAAGATGGATGGGTGTTAGACAGATGGAGTTACAGAGTATATCTATACAGAATTATGCCGCTTCAGGACACACTTTAGGCTAGCTATGGTTTTCATGGCCTCGATTTTATCCATTTTTAGAAATTTGACCAAAAACCCTCTTTTCAAAAGAAATTCATCTTAATCCTGAAAAGTGGTTGAGCATAAGTTCTAATTCGTCAGAACTATTTGCCATCTTGTGATTAGTTTCATAACTTCCATGTTATACTTAGGCCTGGCCACTTTTCACATCGTAATTCCTTCGAAGACTGAAGATCAGATTGCAATCACAGGCAAAACTTCAGTCCTTAGACGTGTGACTAACACTCATTTTCATCAGGTTTTCTGAAGGGTGACATAAATATAAGACTCTGGCCTTGAATATCTCCTGATTTTCCTGGGAGCCACAGAAGTTATTTTAGTTCCTTCTACAAGCATTTAAATAGACCCCAAATTTAAATAAAGACTATGTTGTAGCACATTCTTCAAGATCATCTTATTACTCAAGACAATTCCAGAGCTGTTCGGACTCACACTTCTTCATGGTCATTTCTAATACCTACAATTGTGATGCAACATTCAAATTCTAAAGTTTTAAGTATATAACTATGTTTACATATCTATACAATATATTTTACCTGATCGATAAAACTCACCAAAATAAAAATAGAGCCTGGAAATTCCCCATCCAAAACAAATTCACAGACTGTATTTTGAAAAATAATTGAAAATAAATTTTAAAACCCAAACACTTTCAAGTCTGACTAATTCAAAAGCTTAAGGCTTTATGCTTAATCCGTTTTTTGTATCTTTTCTTCCTCCCACCCATTTGCATATTTAGTAAGTACATTTCTTTCAGTGACAGCCATGTAGTAAACATGAGAGACTGACAGCTGCTAACACAGTAAACATAGTTTTTACCCTCAGATACCTTACAGAAAAGAGCTGTAACAGAATAGAGTTTAACATAATGATGGAAGACCATCATCTTGGGCAGTGGGGGATGTAATTACAGAGACCTGAGGGGGTATGGAGCAAGGGATTGTGAATTCATACCACTTATCCAGTGGCAGAGGATGCAGGTTACCTGGTCCTACAGGCACGATTCTGTGGGGCACGTGTGTCTGGTGATCTAAGGTGCTTCTAGA
This sequence comes from Chionomys nivalis, assembly GCF_950005125.1. Classification (NCBI taxonomy): domain Eukaryota; kingdom Metazoa; phylum Chordata; class Mammalia; order Rodentia; family Cricetidae; genus Chionomys; species Chionomys nivalis. The sequence continues at coordinate 10,624,390 of NC_080089.1, read as the reverse complement.
CCTATGCTGCAGGACCAAATGGAGAGGAAGTTTTGACTCAGTTTGGTTTGGGGGCATTGCATATTTTTTAGTTTTATATTATTCAAGAGACTGTGGGCTCCTTCACTTACTGTCCCAGATGTCACCTCATATGTCCACAAGAAATGAAACCAGGCTTGGCTTCGTGGGGACACAACAAAACTGAGGCTGTGATCATTTTATTGTGAGAAATCAAACTTTTTACACCTTTATCAGAAACAGAATATAATGGCAAGTGCCAGGATCGATACAGCTGCAGTTGCCAGGGTACAATGGAGTTTTGAAGCTCTACAGGGTACACAAGATTAGTATCTAAGACCAGTTGTCCTGTCAAGACTTCATGCTTCCCTGACTACTAAGGCAACCTACAGAAAAGTTCAGGTGCTTCTCTGCCTGAGGCGGCACATGGACCTCTTAGGAACTGGAAGATACATTAAGCCTCAGGAGCCAAGGACTCTAACCTGAAAAAGTCATGACACATGCCTCTCAAAGCATCCAGGCCAGGCCAACTCCATGGCTCCCTGCAGGAAATGTGGTCTAAAATAAGATTTGAAAGTGGGCATGGGTAGAAAGTTGGAAGCAGACAAAAATAGCTTGGAGGGGCTTAGGGAAGGTTACTGTTTGAAATCAGAAGACAGAAAGCGTCATACACAGGAAATACAGTTTCAACAGAATAAAATTGAGCTATTTAAATGGGATTTTTATAGGAACTGCTTTGGAAGTAAGTTATCTCCTGAAAACCTTAATTATGTATACACATGTGCCTACATATGTATTTATGTGTGTCTCCCCATATATGTATGTTTATATGTGTCTATATATGCTTACTTATGTACATACATATGTATAAATTTACGTGTGCATCTTATGTATATATGTATACATATGTACATATGTTATGTGTGATTATGCATGTGTGTATGTGAATATGTAGGGTGTAGACAGATATATTTGTGTACATTTTTATGTATATATACTTATTTGTGTGTAGGTATATATGTTTATATGTATGTGTATACATATATTTATAGGCACATCACTGCTTGAAAGTAGACTTGTGTAATGCTGAGTGTGTGCTTTTACACTGATTTGAAGATAAAAAATGAAGATATACCTGTGTGAGGGCTCTTTCTCAAATTCAAGTTTCAAAATGCTACATAAGTTGAGAGTCACCTTATTGTATTTCAAGTTTACAGAGTTTGTCTCCTCTGTAAAATGAAGTAAGCTACTGAGAGGATCGAGAGACCTTAGGCGATGGTGTGCATTGATGTGCAGACACTGATGAGAAAGAACGAACAGGGCTCCAAAACATGTGAAGTGAAATGTAAGGCTGAGAAGTGGGTAGAGGGTGTGCTGTATTCCACAGTGGGGAGCGGGGGAAGCAGGACTCAGCTAAAGGATAAGATGAAGATGCTAGTTAAACTTGGACAGGTGAAGTCAAGATACAGGAGTTTAATAAACAGCTGCATATATAGGTAAATGAAATGAAGAACCATTCTTTCCTTTTTCATGCAGACAAAAGTTGAAACACACACAGAATATATTGCCCTGTGAGAAGGCATGGAATCTATGGCATACCATCTCAGAAACAATATCATCTATCATATGCCATATCGTAATCGTATCATCTATGCCACAGACAATAAGAGGGAAGCACCTGAAGGCTTGAAATAGAAGCAGAAACTGACTAGAGAGGCAGGAGGTAAAAACAAGATGTGTTTGGAAAGAAGCCCAAACCATAGAGTGTTTCAAGACTAAACACATTAGAAGAATGTGCTCAGAAAAAAAAGCATACATGTACTGCAACTATGGAATTTTCTTAGAGTCCAGACGGGGGATCTTAACAAAAGTTCCTTCAGCATGGCAGAACTAAGTACATGATGTAAATATTGCCAGAGCAGTTTGGGGACCTTAGAAGAGTCTTTATTCAATACTGGCAAGGCTGTCACTCTGGGAAAGAAAAAGGTTGAATGTCAAGAGAGCATACAAGGATTGTTTATCTGTACAGGCTCTGCTTTGAGAGGCAGAAACACATTGTTCCATATTCGTTTGTAATTTGAAGTCTTCAGCTGAACACTCGAGGACACTGAGTAAAGGGAAAGTCAGGTCCTAAGGAGTGTTCCTCATTCCTGTCTGTGGCTGTATTCCATCTGTCTTGCATAGACTGCTTCACCTATCAGGCTGAACTCTCTGGATGCCAAGGTCAATGCCTGCTCAGTTTTCTTTAGCACTCTCTTACACATATGGGCATTAAGTAAAGAGAAAGGCATTTTAAAGATCTACAAGAACTTGAGAATATGAAATTGCATTCAATTTTCAATAAATAATAAACTCAGTGCTTCATATGCTCATTTTAACACACAGGGCAGAAAGTAACTATTAATACAGTAAGGGTCTGCAGACAGTTGAATACATCCATGTAAACAATGTCCCTGAGCAAAATCTATCTCAATAAACCTAATGTTTGCAACTATTTCAATTTTAGTTTCATGAAGAGCTGAACTAATGGGTTTTTTTTTGTTTTTTCTTATGATTTGTAAATAGGAAAGACTGTCACTTTTTGATTTTTCATTAACTTTTCCACTAAAGTAAAAAACTAAAAAATTAGTATATTGTAAATTATGTAAGACATTATAATAGGCCTGTATACACCACTGTCAATTTTATTTTTATTACAAAATAAACAAGATAAGTGAAAATGATCTCTGGAAATCCTTCTGCAGTTTTGTCAAAAATGACCATATTACAAATTCTAAATACGGAGCTTCCTAAACAGGCTCTTCAGTGGACTGAATGACAGGCATGTAGACTTGGTGGCAGGTCACTTTCACACAGCCTGTCTTCACTTAAAAACTTCCATCACAAAATGTCCTGCTGCCCACAGACATGAAAAGCTGCCAGCAGAAGAGACCAACTGCTCGATTCAGGAGGTCCAGTTGGCTAACAGGATTCATGTTGGTGTGTAAGATTCAGCCTAGCATCTATAATTTTTCTTTCCTTGAAATCCTAGACTTTTGTAAGATTCTGGAAGCATTATCCCAAAGGATAATGCAATAAAAACTTGTAGGGACATAGCCCCACCCATTGGGGGCGTGTTCGCCTCGGGCTAATGTTTACGGATAAATCTGCCGGGCGTGAGCCCAGCAGCCCTTTTTCTTTTGCTCCACTTTTCCGGTACACCGCGGGAACCTTTGGTCCTGTAAGTTTATTTCCTTATTAAAGCTGTATATATCTATATAATCTGTCTACATTCATTTGCGCCACCACATTTGGCGCCCAACGTGGGGCTATTTTGCCCCCGACCCGGCACAGGGGGGGCACAAGCTCCACCTTTCCCGGCTAGTTGCCTGAGCTCAGGAAGGCGATTTACAGCGCTCTCCCTGCTCGCTTTCCCTTCCCCCACTCCAGGCCACTACAGTCGCAGAGCAGCGACCCCCCACAGAGCAGTTAATAGCTCCCTGCTTCTTCCAAACCCTCACTGCCTGATTTAAGTGAAGCACCCACGGTTTTGAAGTAAAAGCCACCAACCCCTTCCCTTAACAGGCAGTACAATAATTTTTGTTTTGAGTTAATTGTTTCAGACCGGCTCTGGCTTAGACCACGTGGACTCAGGTGCATTTCTTTAGCCACCACTGGCAGGAAAACTTCATTACAGGTACATAATTTTCTTTTATAAATAAGAAAAATGTCTAAAAACATTACCATTCAAGACTTTAACAGCCTTTTCAGTTACACCATGTGGGAAATTTTACAAGAAGTGTCTGTCAGCCCACAGATATGGATCTTTCTGGGATTCGTAGTTTTCCTTGGTACTGTATGGTTTGATAATAAAAATATGATAAAGTCTTTACGAAACGAGGTTAAACGTTTAAAAACAATTGAGAATAACAACAATCTTCTCAAAAATCAGTTTAAAGTTCTCCAGGCAGAGAACAGATCTTTGTTTAACACAACTCGACAAACTGAAAAAAATTTAAAAGAGGTACAGGCTGATGTTAAGGAGAAATTCATTACTATGGAAGAGGGAACAGCTGATTTGGATCGTAAGCTTCTGGTCGGACCTTCTCAAAACGCTCTGAGACTAGTTATAATTTTCTTAGGTCAAAGGTTAATTTGGAAATTTTACCATCATTTGCTTTCACAGGACCCCCTAAGAAGAACGTCGCCCCCATGTCAGCTAGAAGCAATCTTAGAGGACGACATCCCCTCTCCCAACAGAGTTTGCCCTCAGGGTTGGGGACATCTTTTAATGGTTGGTTTAGGGTTGAGGGGATGGGGTGATATTTTTTTTTGAAAAAAAAAAAAAAAAAAAAGAAGAAGAGGAAAAGAAGGGGGTAACTGGTTTTTTGGGATGATTGGTATTTGTGAATTACTGTTTATAAAAAATTGTACTGGTACTGTTTCTTGTATACTGATATGTTGAATATTGAATGTGAGTGTTCCTACCTCTATTTTTGTATGAGTATGCTTATAACTTTGTCTATATTGTATTGATACATCTACCATATTACATTGTACATTTCTACCTCTGATACTATGACATTGTTTACAGTTAAAGATCATTGTCTTCATATATTGCACAGTTGTTTATTCTTTTAGTCTTCAAAGTTAGATAGGTATTGAGAATTATATGTTTGTCATATTTATTTTTAAGTTTTTCAGGTCTTTTAGTTACATAGAGATTATATTTAGTATAGATAGTATGATCTTCAGCCTCTTCGAAGAGCTGTAAAAAATGGCCTTTAATCTAACCTAAAATTTCTATGCCAAAGAAACACAATTACTCCTGACAACACCACTCTACTCCCGAGAGAACGTTGAGCACCAAAGACACTCCACTGGGAGCTTGACTTCTTGGCAGAACTGGCCTTTGGGTTAAGAAAAGCCCATACCTCAACTTCTGACAAAGATACAAAATATCCCTAAGTGGATAAAACAGGATTGTCTTATCTTGCCAAGACAGGGTAGGATAGTCCTAAAAAAGTTCCTTGCCTTTAATAATGGTATGCCAGTTATGTTAGGCCTTAGCCAAAGTTGGTTGACTCAACATTACAAACGAGACTTTGGGTGATTGCCCAGGTAGTCAGTTGTCTCTGTCAATTGTTGCACATTTTTGGATATCTCTCGATTGTTAAGTAATATTTATTCCCTTCTCAGATCTTTGACGGAGTTGAAGATTATATAATTGTAGTTACTCTCTATGTTATTTAGACTCCTTGAGATAAAATGTTTAACAAAAGTTTTGTTCTCAATATTGTTTGTTATATTTATTATTTGTTATTATTGTATATAGTTGTATTTGGTTTGGTTCTATCTTATTTAGACAAAAGGGGGAGATGTAGGGACATAGCCCCACCCATTGGGGGCGTGTTCGCCTCGGGCTAATGTTTACGGATAAATCTGCCGGGCGTGAGCCCAGCAGCCCTTTTTCTTTTGCTCCGCTTTTCCGGTACACCGCGGGAACCTTTGGTCCTGTAAGTTTATTTCCTTATTAAAGCTGTATATATCTATATAATCTGTCTACATTCATTTGCGCCACCACAAAAACTGGAATGTTTCAGGTGATCTATTCCTCACCACAAAGAAAATGAACCTCAGCTTTGGAATGATGAGGCATTCATAAGGACTCTTCAGACATAGGACAGATCATTCAGTGGTGATACTACACAGTAAAAATGACATACGGTTTTAAACTCTCTTCCACTTGTTCCCTGCACATTGATTTATTAATTTCTTTTTTTCTAAGCAACAGGCTCCACCCCCTTCCTGTATCATGCATCGGGGAAGAGATGACATCATAAGCCTATTTGCTGGCAATAGGCATTAAAAATTGAACAATACAATGTTGTATCTAATTTCAAAGATGGTTCTCCCACTAATTCGATTAATAATATTATTTGATTTCAATACTTTTAACAGTATCAAAGACAGATTTGTAATTGAAAGAATTAATAAAAGCAAAATACAGTCCAGTGGGTGAGGTGTCTGTCAAAAACAGTAAAGTGCCAGGATTGAAATTAGAGAAGCCAAATAGAAAAGTAAAATACAAGCTGCTAAAGATACAATTAGAAATTTTAAAGCCCCAAGTCTACCAGCAAATAAAGATAAAGGAAATGTGTTATTTCATGCTGGCTAGAATCAAGCTCACAGAAGCCTCTAGTAATGCAGTCACACTCAAAAATAAACTTGCCAGGGATGACTTTCCTCTTAAATTCAGTTTTGATGAAAATAAATAACTCCAGACTTGGAAGGGCAAACTATCAGAGAGTCGCTTTCTGTACTGCTCAAAGTCTAGTGTCTCTGGTGAAATCGGGGCTCCATGTCCTCCTGGTTCTTTGTCCTTGACAACAGTAAGCCTTCTGACTCAGTTTTCCACATTGGAACGTGAGCTGCAGAGATCTGGGGGGAGGAATGAACACAAAGTGCACAGCGTTCAGTCACATGACTCCCACCTAATAAAGCTTACATTATAAGTTCATTATCTTATCGGAGCTTCGTTGGTCACCTCTCTTCCAGGAAGATGTGTGAGGCACGATCGTGCAGTTCTCATTACTTCTATCTGGTGGAGTGACCTAACTAAGTAGAGAACAACTGAACCTCAAAACTGAATGTTCTGCTCCTCCACCATCCTCAAAGGTCCTTACATGCCACAGCTGATCTGCCTAACCTGTGTTTTCAGAATCTAACTGAAATAATCATTCCTTCAAAGGGATTCCTTACAGGCTGAAGTTTGTCCAATACAGATGAAATGAGTACCCCATCTGTCTGTAAGGGATGGTTATTAGTCTCTGCTACTCCAAAAAGGAGGGCATTGCTGGTCTCTGCTCCAAACAGGAAGACATCGCTGGTCTCTGCTACTCCAAACTGGAGGGTATTGATGGTCTCTGTTACTCCAAACTGGAGGGTATTGATGGTCTCTGCTACTCTGAACAGGAGGGCATTGCTGGTCTCAGTTTCCATCCACTATACTTACCGCTGTGTGTGCTACTTCTATATTGCCTATACAAGGACAATTCTTGGTAAACTTGTATTGGCTAGTTGAGTATTTCTTGGTATTATGAAAGAAAATTCTTTTCCCTAAAGATACTAAAGACCTGATGATAGTAAAAGGAAATCAGCCATGCCCTATCCTATGTGGGGTAAAACTTTTCTTACTATGTTTTATATAACATATTAAAAGAATTATAGCCAGACCTCGTGACACAGTCCCTCGCTGTTCTTGTGACTGAGGTAATAGATCACAGACTCAAGGCCTACCTGAGCTACAAAGTACATTTAAAGCCAGTGTGGGTTATTTAATGAGATCTTGTCTCAAAATAAAAAAAATAAATAAATAGAGGGCTGGAGTCAAAGCATAGTGGTACAGTACTTAGCCAGAGTGCAGTGGGCCTTGTGTTCACACACACACACACACACACACACACAAACACACGTTTAAATATGCTAGATCGGTAAAATCAGTAAAATGTGTCTCTAACTATAATTTTGCAAAGACTGGGTCACATCATTCTTATAATTTCCTTCCATCGCTAGTCTTTTTACTGAAATAAAGTTCAGCATCCAACAAGCCTCTGTTGCTTGCTATGCCATCATATTGTCATGGAGACAGTGTAAAGCCACTATGACTGCCACTCTTTCAGGCAGTCTCTTCAGTTTCACTCTGTCTGATTAATAAGTGGCTGTTGTCACAGGTGCGACCACTGACGCTATTTCGTTAATTTTCTTTCCTCTCTCATTTGGGTTTCTGACCTGTTCTCACCTAGTTCCAGTCTTCACTTCCAGACTTCCTCCACAGTGGTCTGTCATCTGCAGTGGTAGAACATCTCTGCTGTTCTCTCCTTGGGCTTGCCTTTCTTCCTAATGGTTGTTTATCCCAGGATGTATCATTATCCCTCACAATTTCAGTGATTTGGAGTGTATAAAACAATATCCTGTTATCTATGGCTCCTTTGTTAGTCCCTTAGAATGCAGTTTTGTTGAATTAGGAAAATGTATGTGGCTAAATTATCAGTAAAGATCAGACAAAACCTAGACTGTCAAAGTTAGGTACAAAGTAACAGGTATCAAGAAAATACCATATTGGGGACTGGAGATACTCCGCCCTGGAATCTGTTATATAAGACATGCCTTCTCAACTCTTCTGTTCAATATGAACGGAAGCAATTATTTTATCCATTATTCTTTCTACAATAGCATTTTGTCATCTTCTCCTTCCATAGTTGAACTTAGAGCCTTCGGAAATCAGATTTATATTTGTTCTTTTGTTTTTTACAATTTACTTTGAAGCAATAAAGTGACCTTCATTCTATTCCCAGGAAGAATTCTATCTTCACTTATGGAAGGAAAGTTCCTGAGTTATTTAGGTCTTCTCAGCTCTTTGAAATGATTTTCATGAATTAAATAAATGAAATAAATTATCAAAATTAGTAAGCTAATAACTTTTTCTATGAGATACTCACAGACACAGTCTTTTCCCAAAGCTCTTCCTCAACAAAGATACCAGAATGATCACTGTTAACCACTGATGTAAACATATGCATGTATAGATGCATATTTATACAAATATGCAGTCTTTGGCTTCAAACAGAAATTATTACACTAGTTTTTGTTAGATAAAAATGAAAATATAACTAACACCTTGTTTTCTAGACTTAGTATAAAACAGAACAGCACACAAAAAGTTAAACACTTGATGTAAAAATGAAGAAAAAATATTTATATTGGACATCAAGAGAGGTCTGTGTTAACAGGGCTGAAGATTAACTGAAAGAATGATGAAATGGGAGGCTAGAAATTCTCAGACAGTAGTCATTAACATTTCATTGACAATATGCTGTAGGTGACCAGATCTTAACCTAAACATGCATTATAAGCTCAAGCATTAAAATATTTGCCCATAAATGATTTGAGGTATATAGAGAATGTGTATGTGTTTCTCTCTGTGTGTATGTGTGTGTTTAAACAGAATGATTTTTCTGTTTTTCGGTTTTGTGTATAAAAAATTATTTTAATGTGTGTACTAACAGAGAAGTTATAAAAAAGAATTCAAATATCCCTTTTAATATTTAGAATGTTTTTCTTAGTATCTGAAGCTTATAATAAGAAACCATCATTGTAGACTGGCAATTCATAGTTTCAAATATGAATTTTGCTTTGAACTGTAAATATAGTAGAAATTAGTCATTCAGTTATTCACTTAGTTAAAGGTAAGTGTGTGTGTTTATTGAGCAGTAACTACACACCAGTGACTAAATATCAGGACACTCACGGAAAGAAAGTGAACAGTTGCATAATGAATGCATTCTAGGTTGAAATACTCAGATAATTACATGAAAAGATGAGGTCCTTTTGGTTAAATGACTGTCTCAAATTACTCATGTACTGTCATCTAAGCTCATCTGGCAGAGTGGAGATGTGTGTAATTTTGTGATGGTACTTATACTCTGGTCATTTGCTAGGAATGGAGACATTCTCCTTTAGCCCTGTGAGCTTGAGTGACTTGCTGGTGAGTTGCAGGACATTATCAGATTGATGAAGAAAATGCAATTAGAAAACAATGAGTTGACAAACTCCATGAAAAGCATTTTTGCAAAATTTTGTGAAGGGCATAATGAGAGCAAAATGGTGGGTACACTGCCTACATTGTTAACAGTCGTGTTGGCAAGACTGCAAAGGCTAGAGACCTGGGAAGAGAGCCAGAGAAGCCAGGAAAATGCTTTCATGAGTATCTAGGTGGGAATCATGAATCTTGAAATATCAGCAATGGCAGAAAGCATGAAGAATTAAAGGCTGACTTGCAGAGGATGGCAGAGGCAGAATTAACAGAACTAGATAGACTGAAAAAAAAATGAGAGCCAAGGAAATTTTCAGATTAAGAATGTACCAAAGTGATACAAGACAGAGAGAGGGTGAGGGAGGGAAGGAGAGAGGGGAAAGAGAGAGAGAGAGAGAGAGAGAGAGAGAGAGAGAGAGAGAGAGAGAGAGAATAAAATAATGGAGATAAGAAAATAAAATGACTAGAATCACAGCACTTGGAAGAATCAGAAGTTCAAAGGCATCTTTAGCTATATAGCAAATGTGAGAATGTCTTAGACTACATTTGAGGATGGGGATGAAGAAGAGGAGAAAGAGAGAAAAAGAGGAAAGAAGAGAGAAAAGAGGAGAGGAGAGGAGAGAGGAGAGGAGAGGAGAGGAGAGGAGAGGAGAGGAGAGGAGAGGAGAGGAGAGGAGAGGAGAGGAGAGAAGAGAAGAGAAGAGAAGAGAAGAGAAGAGAAGAGAAGAGAAGAGAAGAGAAGAGAAGAGAAGAGAAGGAAAGCTGATTTATGAGGCTTTTGGAATATCCTACTGGGGGTTCTACAAGCAAATGAAAACTCTGGCACTGTGGAGAAAGTCAAACTGATAATAATTACTTTTGCTTTCCTTCATTGATTTAATAAAGGGTTCCATGTCTACTGTGTGTGTATGCTTTCCTGCTGCTGTGAACCCAACAGTGAGTAAAACAGTTTGTGCATCCAATAAGTAACATTTTCCTCAGGCCCATGTTTTTGTAGAATCATCTGATAGTGTTATAAAATGCAATAAAGGAAAAATCAAAGCCATTGGGCACATGCCAGCCTTGTAGCAACTGGAAAAATTAGAATTGAAGTCCAGAGAAGGTGAAGCAGAGAGCCACATGGGATAAGGAAAATGTGGAAATCCCTCATTACTGTCATAATTAGGAAGCAAGAAGAGGAGGACTGAGGTGGCTCTGACACCAAGGGCTTCAGAGTAGAACAAGAAGGAAGGTACTCTCATAAGGCAGGAAGATTGGCCTTACTGTGCAAGAAGAGGGGGAATGGGATGGTCCTGATTCTGAGGGCTTCAGGTTAGAACAGCAAGGAAGTTGCTGTCATTGGGCAGCAAGGTTGGGATAACTGTTAGGAAACACATAGAAATGTGAGCTTTTTCTTGACCTCTGATTCAGCAGTGGCAGAAGGGTGACCACTCAGAATATAGGCATATTGCTTTGATCCCCACTAATAATGGATTACACAGGCAGAGACATTTATCAGAGTAATGAAAATAGGGGATATATTGAATCTTGTTTAGTCCTGAAGAAATTTAATCATGCCTCAACATCTCAACTCATTTGAAGTGTAATCATCTTTATAGCAGGTGTTATCATAATAATGTTGTTACTTTGCACTTACAATGTTTCTCAAAATTCATGGCATGGTCTGCTCTAAATAAAAATGTATCATAACACAGACAACGGAAGAAGAGAGGCTGAACTCACAGCATGTTTAAAGAATTGAGTTACGTACTGAAGGCTGGGCGTGCTCAGTGGCCATGAGTTTGGGTAATGCTTCCAAAGGGCCTGAGATCAGTCTGCCTCATCCACATCAGGCAGCTTACACACACCTTTAACTCCACCTCCAGGGAAATTCAAAGGCCTCATGTGGCCTCAGCCACTACATTCACACCAACAAATCCACACACAGCCGTAATTAAAGATAATAATAACTACAAATCATTAAAAACACTGTATGTTACTTGAGACACGCTAAGAAATACTACATAGCTAGATGATGTGATTGATCTATGATGAGTCCATCTTGATTTTGAATTTTCTTCAACAGTATTGAAGATATTATCTTTAGGTTTCTTTGACAACAGTAAGTAGGCAATACCTCCTCCCTACTATTAGCTAGCAATGATAACATGTAATTAATATTCTGATTACTGGAGCAAGACAGAGGGAAAAAAACAAAAAACCTTAGATACTGGTGCCTGAGCCTTTCTTCTGGCCCAACTCCAGCCATTGACAAAAATGAGTATGACTCAGGAAAATAATAGAATACATTGTGAAAAACCCAAGGGAAGGAAGTAGAGCTCTCTGTCTCTTAAATCAGATTTTAAAGACTATGTCTGTGCTGGTCTGTTCTTCATCTTGGATAGAATAGCAATAGGAATCTGGTATATTTTTGAAATGAAGCACCAATCCTAGGAAAACACAGGGTGTATCCCCAGAATCCAGCATTTAGGCCTAGTCTACACCAGGGTAGGATATGGTACCCACTATTTCTACATTTATAATCTGATTATTATTGACATTTTCCCTCTCCGCTGTGGGACAAAGTATTAGGGGAGTGTGCATGGCCATGAGTGCCTAGGAACTTAAACTTGCCAGAGGGAGGTAAAGCAGCGATATCAGAAGGGAGGATTTGTGGGGTATGACTGAGAACAGCCCAAAGGGCTAATGATAGAGCCAATTCTCCTTTGAATGAACACCCTGTGTATCTCTTGCTTGCCACCTAAAGGACAGTAGCTGTTTTCTACATCAGTCTCTCTGATGACTCTCAAGACTCTTTGACGGTATTGTATGTGTGTATCTATGTGTCTGTGGACCCTTGTCCATGTGTGTGACTGTATGTGTATATTTCTCTCTGTGTGGGGCTTATCTGTGTATGTATCTGTTTGTGGTCTGTGTTTCTGTCTCTGTGTCTATCTCCTGTGTATTAATATGTACGACTGTGTCTACATGTATGTGTGCGTTCCTGTGTAGTTGTGTGTATGTTGTCTATGTCTGTGTATTCTACTTATATTCTGGTTATGGGGGGCCCCCTGAACCCACTTTCCTGGATCATGGTCTCCAGTGTTGGGTTCAGAATCAACTACCCCTTATGCCTTTTGGAGTGAGAGCTGCACTTTGTGTTGACATTGTACTGAAGAGCATGTTATGGGTAGCAGTGCAGTGGTGTGAGTAGATGTTGGGCCCCTTTGCTCAGAGTCCAGTCATCTTTGCTCAGTGAGTGCTGAGGAGTTTGAAGTTTTGCTGTGATTTTGATTGTGTTTGAGAAGGGATTTACCCATGTTCGACACATGTACACGTGCAGTTTGCATTTAGTTGGAAGGTGTGACTTCGACAGACCCTCTAGGGAGTGATCTTTACCTACCAGCCTTCACTAATGAGTCCATTAGGAACTTGTGTTTGTAAAGTGCCTTTCCATGCTTGCTGTCTTTTTGAGGGAACCAAGATACTGGGCACCTTCTTGACTGGCTTTGACTACAGTGTCTGCAATTCTAGGCCCAACCCAGGAATCTTGCAGCTCTAAGCAAAAACAATGCTGGGTTTGCTGCATAGACACTTTCAAGAAACAGAAACCACACAAAGCACAAAACACATCACACTTAGTATAAACCTTGAGAAAACCAAGGAGCTCTAAAGAGAACTGTAAATGTCTATGATTGTCTCCAAACCACTTCATGAATAAACTTCTTGGGCTGCTAAGGTTTGCTCACTCATGAGATTACTGACCAATATCAAAACCAGATACCAAGGAGTGTAACATTCTGTCTTAATGATCAAGATGCCCCAATACAAGAATTCCAAGTCCGCTTATTTAAATTAAAAGAGAGACTTGAGTCCTGTGTCCTGTCCTGCCTCAGCCCAGCCCTGCCCTGCCCTGCTCTAACATGACCTATTCTGTCCTGTCCTACCCTGGTGTGAGAGGTCCTTCTGTCAGTGTGTTGCTTTTACCCTTCCCTGACCTTCTTTGTCCTGTCCTGTCCTCCCCTATCTTGTCCTGCCTGCCCTGCCTGTCCTACCCTCTCCTGTCCTGTCCTGCCTGCCCTGCCTGTCCTACCCTCTCCTGCTCTGTTCTGCCAAGTCCTGTCCTGTCCTGTCTGAATGTATCCTCCTCTCTCCTATCATTCCCTGCCATGTCCTGACCTATCCTGTCCTGTCCAGTCCTTTCCTGAAGACAATGTTTGGAACTCATCTTCCCTGACCTCTGACTCTTGCTATCTTTCCACTTTACCTTCCACAATGATCCTAAGCCTTGGAGATGGGGTGAGATTGATATCCCGTGTGTAGCTGAGCACCCCACAAATACTTATTCTCTGTAATTTGATCAATTAGGAATTCATTTTCTAAATATACTTCTAAGATAAAGGCTGGACTGTGAACAGAGGTAAGAATTTAGAGAGCGGTTTGGTACAATGTCCATTTAGCAAAATAATAATAGTAAGTTCGGTCCTGGAGCTTGTTACCTCCCCCAAGCATCTGTAGTTGCCTGCATGAGATCAAGCCACTTAACACTCTACCACATAGGGAGTGGACCTTGAGCTCAACCACCAACTGAAGAGGGATTAACAGTTGATGGTTTTTCAAGAAGAGATGCTTAGTTTACTTCAATGATGTAGTCCCTGTTAAGGTGACTGTCTTTGTTATGATCATTGTTACTGTGATAAAACACCATGACAAAAAGTAGTGAGGAAGAAAGGGTTTATTTCGGATTAAACTTCTGTATCACCATTCTTCATCAAGGGAAGGCAAGGTGGGATCTGAAGGTAGGAACTGAAGTAGAAGCCATGGAAGAGTGCTGCTTACTGGCTTGGTTCTCAGCCTGCTTTTTTAACCAACTCAGGACCACCTGCCCTGGGGTTGTTCCAACACAGCATGTGGGCCTCCCATATAACTCATTAATCAAGAAGGTGCTAGGCAGACTTGCCCACAGGCCAGTCTTATGGGGCATTTTCTCAGTTGAGAATTTCTCTTCTAGCTTATATCAAGCTAACAGAAAAATAGCCAGTACAGCAACCATCTTTGAGTGTGTGTCTGGTTGAAATTGAATTCAGTAGGTTACATATGGAAAAGGAGAGAGGGAAGAAAGCTGGAAGTGATGAGAAGTTGGTGACTCTTGAAGAAGCAGTAGAGAGGAGTGGGGTGGAAATTCTTAAAGAAGAAAATACTAAATTGAAGGGAAAACCTTCATACACAGAGCATATAGTTATGATGTAACCATAGAGCATGAACTTTAGCAGCCAGATGAAGGGAGTTTGAGTATGTATAAGAGAGAGGAAAAGATTTGCAAATCAAGCCTTAGTTACAATTCGTCTCATATAAATACATTTCACTAAGTACCAGAAGTCAATAGCTCAATTGAGGATTCTAGGAATTACCACATCTTCATGCAGTCAGCTTACACTATTCCATCTCCCATGAATGGCATGCATGCTCATGGGGGAACGTGGTCTTCCCTTCACATCATCTTGTCCTCTCTCTCTCTCTCCTCAGGAGATGAGATGATGTAACAGTTCCTGAGATAGAGAGCCAGATGCAGTCTCATTTAACTTCTGGTTACCCTTTCTCCTCTCCATTTTTGACAACTCCATTGTAACAATTGTATTGTGATCACATTTATCCTCATTACCCCACTTTGTTTCCCACCCCTTTTGCAACTGGACTGTCTCCTAATGTGATGACTTTCTGTTGTTTATTTTTGCATAACTTCTCATGCCCCATCGTAACTTTAGCTCTGTACCTGTAGGTGGAATCCTTTCAGATCAGCCCTGAAAGTGACAACTGAATTGGCTCTGATGCAGCTGACTCAGTTCAATGCAGAAATCCGGCTCCATCACATTTCCTGCCCCAACTTTACCAGGGAAGAATGGATCATACAGAAGACTGAGTCTCTTGTCCTTCTAAATGTATTTCTCAGTTGCTTAAAACCCAGAAAAAAAGAGGTTTGGTGCCTCAAAACCGTTACAAGCATTCTTAAATCTATTTCTTGCCAAGAATAAATTTTGTAATGGTAATTTCAAGATCTTCATCTTTTATCTCATCTCGTCTAGAAAGTTTAGTCAACTTTAATGGTTTCTGTGATCTATTCACAGGCTCTGCCTTTTAGGTTTTAGTAGCTCTCGTCCCTCCCCTTTACTTTTAATAAAACTCTCCACATTGTTTTTGCTGTTCTGAGGATCTGCCACTTTCCTACCCTTGAATGTGATTTATTGTTTGTAGTCCCCAAATCTCCATCAAGCAAAGGGAACAACAGATAATACAATTTTCTGAGTCTCTCTAAAAGCAAAAAGTTGTTCTTGTCTTACTTGGACTGTAACTCAAAACATGTACCATGAGCTATTTGTGTTCTGAGTTTAAAGATGAGAACATTAGCATTTTCTCTTCTCCTTATCTTTCTGAGCTTCAATAGATCCCTTCAGAACTAGAATCCAAGACTTTCACTAATAAGAGCAAATTTTCTGCCCCCAAGCCAGTATGAGTGGCTTCATGTCTCCAAGGTGTCTATCAATTGACTCCTTTTGGTCTCCAGTGATCTTCTTAGACATTTTGAGCGCTAGCCACTTGTGATCTGATGCGCTAAACAACACAGGATGCCCGAAGACCATTATTGACCACTTTGGAAAAGTTAGAAAATTTATAGGTCAGAAGTCCCGCTACATATGTAAAACAGAGACCAGCCACTCACATTGTAGAAAATAGGCAAGGTGCTGATGTTCTTGAGGATGTTTCGTTGCTTATTTGACAGTATCAATCTATATTAGATGATTTTTAATTTAGTAAGAAGACCAAAATCACAACATCATATTTGGAGCATTTCATGACATACTATATATATATATATTTGTTTATATTATATAGCATTCACTTACAACATTTTATGATTATTTATAATAATTTTTAAATATAAATATATATTTAATGGAAATAGTAAGCACTGAATTTTGATTCTGAAGAAAGTGGGTAAACATAAATTACACATAATATCTGATATTTAACAAGAAGCCTGAGTTACCTTAAATGAATTTGCATACCACTTTGGGATGCCACTTTCACTTAGATAAATGCCTGCTTATCAAGACTGCTTCTGTTGTACCTGAGTCCTAAGACTTCCAAGAAGATCACCACGGAGCCACACTTCCCAATGCAAAAACAAAGATCCGTTTATTTATTTATTTATTTATTTTTTTGTTTTTCGAGACAGGATTTCTCTGGTTTTGGAGCCTGTCCTGGAACTAGCTCTTGTAGGCCAGGTTGGTCTCGAACTCACAGAGATCCGCCTGCCTCTGCCTCCCAAGTGCTGGGATTAAAGGCGTGTGCCAACACCGCCCAGCCAAAGTTCCGTTTATTAAATAAGGGCTAGCACGGGTCCTCTACCTCACAGTCTGAGGGAGAAGGATCCTGTCTATTTTTGTAAGGGGTTTATAAAGACAAAAATCATAAGACAGTCACAAGATTACAGTCTTAGAATACAGAATTACTTATCCTATATCATCATTGGCTAAAGATTAGGTAAAACCCAGCTGTTAGTTCCTGATAGGCTATTATTATCGAAGGGGGATAGCAACAGACTATCCCCCAGACATCTGCTGACCCTTCGCTAACCGCAGAGGCTGTTTGAAATATTATCCAGCTGACAGGGGAAGTTGGGTGGTCAACATTCTCTCTAATAGTATGGGTGGGTGAATGGGCTGCAGTCAGCAACTTTGTGTAACTTAGATTTCTCCATTACCTAATACTTCCCCTAAAGAGGGGTCCCACGGCCTTCGGCTTACGGCTCAGCACAGAAATGGAATCTTTTCCAGCCTTTCACTTCTGTTTTGCTATACCAAATTTTCTTCTGCAAGAACAAAAAGCAGCAGTTATTTCATATTGTCTCCGTTCTCACAAGGCAATCTTGTCAACAGTTAACTGACGCCACTCTAGATGACAGTAAGGCCAAGATTTGATATCAACGGGGCTTAATAAACAAGGAGTACACTTTATCCCAACTGCGGAATCAATACTTAGCACTTAGAGACATGTTCTGTTAAAGATGAACTATGTAACACCACCATGAACGCCATTTTAAATTCAGTCCTGTCTCTCTTCTGCAGTATGTGTGTATATCTATTTTTGCTCGATTTTAGTTGTAGTTGGCCAAAGCTTTTATCTATTTTTGCAAAGAAAATCTGTCCATTAAACAAAATCACTTAGTTATAAACTGAATGTCTGAGTTCATAAAAAATGTATGGACTGTTGTCCTAACTATGAGATCTTGCAACAATACTTGGTGCAGGACCATTGGGAGATGAGTAGGTTTAAAGTCACTGGAATGGGACCATGGTGATATGACTCATGCCATAATGAGAAGTTAGACTTCTCTGAGTGCCGCATTACACATGGTGAGAAAGCTTCCATCTGTTGATCTGTTGACCTGGAAGAGATGTTTCAGCCTTCATATCTTGGTCTTGGATTTCAGAACTATAGGAAATAAGCATCTCTTGATTAAGTTTTTCAGTTGGCTGTTTTCAACCCAAACTAAGGTACTTTATAATGAATATAATTATTGGATGTTAATGAAGTTAGATATGCAAATGTGCATCATAGCACACAGGCAAACAGCAAGGGCAAAATTCTTTATGGACTTTGAGCTTACAGACTAATGTCTGTTAGGGGACAGGGGAGGCACTGACACCATAATAAAAGTGTATTGACATAATAACTTTATTATGAGAAGTTTAGGGGAAAATGAAAAGGAGTGTGGTTGAGAAGCTGAATGAAGACTCTCATCATGGGAAAGAAAGTCTTTAGAAGTGCTACAGGAGAGTAGACTACTAAGTAGACTTGAAAGAGAAAGGATTTGGAGCCATGTGTTTATCTAGGAGCTGAGATCCAGCAGAGCAAATAGTAGAATCAAAATCTCTGAGGGATAATGTGTTATGCTCGAAAAACATGGAAAATCTGTGGTCACTGGAGTGGAACAAGAGAAGAATGTGGCTTTTTTCATGTTTTTAAATGAGAGAATATTTATTTGTGGATCTATAATAAGTCTGTGGGGTGAAATTTATAATAAAGAAAGAAACAATTCCTATATCCTGTCAAGGAACTGCTGAGAGCATGGGAAAGTCACCTTGACTAGAAAGAGGGAAAGCTCAGGAATGAAACAGAAAGATAGGTAACCTACACAAAGGAAAAAGGGTAGAGTCCAGGTCCAGTTGATCAAGTAAAACTGAGACTTGAGGATGAGGGATTTTGAGGTCATCATTTTGAAAATGTTTAAGTGTATATGCACGTTCTTTTGCTGCAGCTCATACGTGGAGGTCCGTGTTCCACTTTGTTTGAGACAGGTCTCTTTTTTGGTGATGAACAAGCCAGGATACCTGCCTCATGATCATCTGGGGATTTCCTTGTTTCTGCCTCCCTTTTTGTCACGAGACAGCTGGGATGGAAGATGCAAGCTACCACATCCAGCCTTATGAGAACTGTAGAGATCTGAACTCTGACATTCATGCTTTCCCAAGAATGCACTTTATCCACTGGGCCTTCTCAACCTTAAGTTCAAAGATAAAGATTTAGAAATGCAGGGACTGAACAGCTGCAAGAACACACTTACAGTGAGGTTGAGCACATGCTAGTTAGTGTCTTACTCCAGCCATGCACCATTGGGTAGGCAAAGCAAACATTAGTGCTTCATTGCCTTTAACTCAACATGCAATTCCTTCATGGAACTTGATAATTTACATTCTGGTAAATATACAAATTATTATAGTTCATAATTCTAAAAGCCGTAATTCTTCTAGGCACACTCTTAGGAAAGTGGTTTTAATGATTGGCCATAAGATTGAAATTGGGTTGGGTTTTTGATCCTACTGCACGTACTGGCTTTGTGGGAGTCTAGGCAGTTTGGATACTCCTCTTACTAGACCGGGATGGAGGTGGATGGTCTTTGGACTTCCCACAGGGCAGGGAACCCTGATTACTTTTAGGGCTGACGAGGGAGGGGGACTTGATTGGGGGAGGGAAATGAGAGGTGGGGGTGGGGAGGAGGCAGAATTCTTTAATAAATAAATAAGTAAATAAATAAAATAAAAGTAATTGGGGCAGGATACAAAGAAAGTCACAGAGAAAATATCTCAGAATAAATACACTGCACCATCTGTTCACAAAATACACGATTTTGAGGCAATGAGCTCAAAGATAGGAAACTGTGTCAGAGGGTGGCATGTTTCAAATTGAGGTCACAGGGCCAATACCCTCCAGCTCGGTATTGTAAAGAGCTTGAGCCTGTGTACAAACCCCAGTGTGAGCTGCCTTCCACAGTGCTCATCAACCTTGCTTCATTCTATTTCAGATACATTTATTTGCAGTAGTTTCAGCACCTGTGTCCCACTTCATGTGATTGCTATTTTCTTCACACGATGTTCTTCTCTAGGCACGCATGCATTTAGATTTCATTAATTGCTTATATAATTTGGATGGTTATGATTTTTCTCAGTTCAAAGCTACATGAGAATATTTTCTGTCTGTAAGTTCCTGGTGAACTTGCAGATGTGTACACACACACAGACACACACACACACACACACACACACACTACACTTGAAATATTTTGAAATGTCTGTAGCCACATTATAATAGCTTTGTGTCTCTCTTGGTTACCTGGATCTAACATGTCTCTACTAATTTACTGACAGCTCCTGACAGATGGTACAGCCAATCATCTGGTCTGAGCTCTGTGTAATAATACCTTTCAGTCAGTAACCTCTCCTGCCTCTATCTGCTACTTCTCCTAATGCTCTTAACCACAAGTCCTTAGCCACAGTTTTATCCCTGAAGGAAATGAACAGTCTTTAACCTTGACCCTCTAAGTGAAATCACTACTCAGGCTTCTCCCACCTTCTGCCCCAGGGAGGACTTGGCTGCCTGCCTGAATCACAGTGGCTTCTCCAGTTACTCATTTGTCTCCTGCTTACCCAGAGGATGCTTTCAGGTGCTGCTCCATTTTAGGCAGCACATTCAGAAGGCTCGTTGTATTTTGTGAAGCAAATAAGGAAGCATCATTAAAGTTTAGATGCAGATGTATATGATTGGCTAACTTAGAATCCAGGTCCCTGACTTCTTGTTCCAAACAGTTCTCTATTCACTCATTGCTGAGAACAAACACACATGCACGCACACACACACACACCTTGATGAAGATGTACTTAACTATATACTTAACTATACTGAAATATGAAAGGAGTCTAACTAGGCTAGTGGAACACTGCTGATGGTCCCCAGTGTACTGCTGCTCTGCATACCTATTGATTAAAGAGAAAAATGGCTCATTATTGCTCATGATTTTCCTCAAATATAAAACACACACATATGCACGCACACATATGCATACACACACATGCACACACACTATTTCATAAGAGAAATAAATTATATAGCTTTACATATCAAAAATGAAAGTAGGTATATAAAGAGGCAATTGTGTTTTAATGAGATAAACACAAAAATTATTCTCATAAAAATCAGAACAGAAAGAAATATTTAAACTGTTCTTATTCTGTCTCACTTATTAGAAGTCAGAGCCTCGAATAAACTAGAGTCCAGTTGAATTCCCTGGTCAGACTAGAGATGGCAGAACCATTATATGACAGTCATGATGCTTTCATTGTCAAATTACTTAGGCTTTACAGTATCAGGCAATAAATCTGCATCATTTTCAAAAGACTCATTTCCGTAGAATCTCAGAGTTAAGGAATAGCTCTTTGTGACCTCTTCACCATCGTAGCTTGGAAAATAAATACTTCATTTTTGAGTAGTTAGTAGAGACTTTAGTCATGTTCTGCTTATTAAAATTCAAGTTATACAATTATTCATTTAGAATTTTAAAAATATTATAATTCCAAATTACACTTATATTCATCAATCATCACAAATTCTCCTTATGATCTAACCTCCACAATTTGTCAAAATATACATAAAATCATAAAAATTAGATTGAATCTTTATTTATATTTTATCCTTGTTTAAAAGAAATAAAAAGATGCCCAAAGTCTTTCTAATTATACATGTATTTATATATCTAAAATGAAATCAGCATGCTGAAGAGACAGCTATATTCCCATGTTCACTGATGATTCCCATGTTTACTGATTCAAAATAATCAGGAAATGGAAACATCCTAAGAGTTCAAAAGCGATGATTTAAAGGAAATGTGACAATATACAAAACGAAACACCACCAAGCCATCAAAAGACACCAACGAAGAACTACCATTTGAGACAACATAAATGGAACTAGAGATATCACATTAAACAAAATGTCAGGTACAAAAATACCGTGTCTTGTGTCTCCATCAAATTGAACTGAAAGAGATTGCTGCCTCTAAGGAAAGAGTAGACTGGAATCTTTTATTGTGTGAGATGTGTTCCTCCTAATCCTTGTTTCCTCAGGACTTTTAACATGAAGTGTTGTTGGAATTTGTCAAGGCCTCTTTTTATGTCTTTTAAAATGATCATATGATTTCTTACCTGAATATATTTGTGTCACAACATGATTAGTGATATGTGCATGCCGAACCATTTTTGGAATGAAGTCAACTTGACAATGATGAATGATTATTTTTTTTAATGTTCCAGAATTTGTTGGCAAATATTTTTTGAGAATTTTTGAATTTATTTCCATAAGGGAGGTGATGCAATATTCTCTGTATCTTCATCTGGTTTTGGAATCATTTTGAAAAAGAGTCTGGTAGCATCTCTTCTATTTTATGAATAACTGGATAATTTGTGGCTATTCCTCTTTTTTAAAATTCTTAAAGAAACCATCAGTGAATCCATCTGGCCTGGAATGTTGTAGTTAGTAGATTTTTTTTTTAAAATCCCATCTTCAGTCTAGTTTTTTGTTATAATTATGGTTAGTTGTTTATGTCTTCATTTAATTCTGGTATATCATATGTGTCTGGAACTTAACCTATTCTGTTTTGGTTTACAACTGAATGGAATAGAAGTCTTTAAGGTACATCCAAATGATTTTCTGCATTTTATTGGGATCTCTTTTATAACTCTCTATACTCTTTTTCTTCTCTCTCCCAAGCCTACATACATTAATCCAATACTGTGACCCATTTAGATGTCTTTTATGTCTGAATCTGTCCTATTGTGTATCTGTAGTAATTTTTTACTGTCCAAGAACACTTCTTAAAATGCTAAGTCCTTCTTGAAAACTTAAACTGGAGCATTGCTAGGTCAAATACGGTACTTCCTGCTTGCTCTGTACAATTCAACATGGTGGAATTGTTTGCTGCCTCTGAGTCATGCACACCATCACAGTTCCATGTATGAAGTGGGTCTATGTCAAGGCATTAAGCAGTTTGTAACACACTGCTTAAAAACCCCATTTAAATGGTCAGTCTCCTGAAAGAGCCAGAAGTCATGCTGGTAGCATGGCCCAGAAAAGCCACAACCATTTCAAAAGGTTGCTGCTTTTTTCCTGCTACCAATGAATCAAGAAAATTTCTCTTAAAGGAGCAATGCCTCTGCTTGCTTCTAGCAAACAGAGCCCACCCAAGAAAATGCTGTTATCAAACCATGCTTAACTCTGTTCTTTTGTGTCTATGATTCCTTTTCAAACTTCCTCAGGGTTTACATGGATTTAGTCTACCATGTTGGCACCAATTTGTAATAAGGAGGACTGCTTGTTGGTTCACAACCACCTACCTAGCTTACAACTGAAATAATCACACAGAAACTGCACTAATCAAATCACTGATTGACCCATTAGCTCTAGCTTCTTATTGGCTCTAACTCTTACACATTATTTTAACCCATTTCTTTGAATCTGTGTATCGCCACATGGCAGTGGCTTACCAACAAAGTTTCGCCATGTCTGACTCTCGAGGTGACTCCATGGCTTCTCCCTGACTCTGCCCTTATTTCTCCCAGCATTCATCTTAGTTTTCCCTGCCTAGCTCTATTTCCTGTGCATGTAGAGACAGTTCTTTATTCATTAATCAATAAAAGCAACACATAGACAGAATGACCTTCCACACCATATGATGTCTGTGGCTATAGCAAGTTTTGAAGGTTACATATATATTCTAGGATCACTATGAAATTCATTATAGAATTAGCCTACATAGGTTGACATACATTATATTGTGTATATAAATAACAAAGGACGATATGGATA
The DNA here is from genome assembly GCF_950005125.1 of Chionomys nivalis. Classification (NCBI taxonomy): domain Eukaryota; kingdom Metazoa; phylum Chordata; class Mammalia; order Rodentia; family Cricetidae; genus Chionomys; species Chionomys nivalis. The sequence continues at coordinate 10,600,644 of NC_080089.1, read as the reverse complement.
CTTCAACTGTATATTTTCTAGTTTGAGAATATAGACTATCTTTCTTTACTCTTTAACTCTTTTTTTTTTTTTTTTTTTTTTTTGATTTTTCGAGACAGGGTTTCTCTGTGGTTTTGGAGCCTGTCCTGGAACTATCTCTGTAGACCAGGCTGGTCTCGAACTCACAGAGATCCGCCTGCCTCTGCCTCCCGAGTGCTGGGATTAAAGGCGTGCGCCACCACCGCCCGGCTTACTCTTTAACTCTTATCAATTTTTAATGTTACTCACTGTTCAGACTTTTCACCTCTTTGATTAATTTTCTTCTTGCATATTTTGTTATTTGTACTTATTGTCAGCGAGATTACTTTCTTGATTTTCATTCCATATAGTTCACTATTAGCTTATAGAGATGTTATTGAGTTTTGTACATCAAGTTTGCATCCTGCAACTTTGCTGACTTTATTTACTGGTTTTAACACATAATCTTATGTATGTGGTGTTTGGGGTTCTATATAGATAAGATCATAAGATCATGTCACCTGAAAACCAAGACAATTTGATGACATACTTTTCAGATGGGACTTTTTCACTTTTTTTTTAAAATCTTACCTGACTTCCATGACAGAACTTCAGTACTAGGTTGAATAATCACAGTAAAAGTCAGTATCCTGACATCTTCCAGGTCTTTTCACACATCAGCATGTTAACTTATTTCAAGTGGCCTTTGTAATGTTGAAGCTGTTATTTATGGATTTAATTTCTGGTATTAGTATTATGAGAGAAATTTGAATTTTACCAACTGTCTCTGTGCATATATCGTGATGTATATATTAAACCATCCTTGCGTTCCTTGGATGAATCCCACTTACTCAATGTGAGTATTTCTTTTAATATGACAGTAGATTTGATTTTCTAATTCTTTAAATGTTGTTACATCTGCTTTCACTGGGACTATTAGCCTATAGTTTTCTTTTTTGTTCTGTCCTCATCTGCATTTAAAATGGCAATACTATGCTCATAGAATGTGTTTAGAACTATTTCTTTTTACATTTTATATAAAGCCCATATGAATACTTTGCATTAGTTTTTATTTAAATTTTTGGTAGATGTCACATGTGAAACCAATGTCCTGAGTTTTTCTTTCATGGGATTTTTTTTGTAAATCAGTAATTGGAACTGGGAATTTTCTATTTTCTACTTACTGTTGATATAGTTTTGATAAAGTGAATGCATCTACAAATTTATTTCCTTTAGGGTAGCATGTAGGGCAAATAGTGGTTTATGATACTACTTAATGAGCCTGTGAATTTCTGTAGTATCAATTTTTTTAAACCTTACTGGAGTATCAATTTTGGTTGTAAGTCTAGCCTTAAATGCCTGAGCCATCTCTTCAGCCCAGTAGTATCAATTTTACTGTCTCCCTTTTCATTTCCAATTGAACTCTTTTAATTTAGTCTTTTGCTTTGGAGATTTGGATCCATGTTTACTGCCTCTGGGCCTCTAGGAAAGCAATACTATGTCATCTGAGTTTTCATTCAAAACTTTATGGTAGCTAAGGAATAAAAAAATACAGAGGAAATATTAGAATACAAAATGGCATTCAAAACCATGCAGAGCGTATCATTGCTTCTTTCACTAGACCATGCCTCCCAAATGTCCCACTGTGATCTTCCAATCATGTCACAAGCTGAGGACCAGATCTTTAATCTACAGGGAGTGTATGCAGGAAAATGTCCCACTCATAACCAACTCTATGTTTTAGTTCTGTTAATATATGTTTGATCTATGTGATACTCAGATATCGGGTGCATATATTCATAGAACTGCTATTTCCCTTAGCTGAATTGACCTCTCTGACATTAAAAGTGACCTTCATTGATTCTTTTTATGAATTTTGCTTATCCAAAATAAATCTGGATATTCCCATGTTGATTTGGATCCCATTTGAATGAACTATTTCACTGTACTCTCACATTTCAAATTTCTGTGTGCCTTCAGAAGTGAGTTTTTGTGAGTGAAACATACCTGAATCATTTTTAATGCATTGAGCCACTCTTTCTTCTAATTGTGGAATTAATCAATTATACAATATGTAATCTATATTATGTATACATTTATATAATATTTACCAACAGGTAAGTCATACTCAGCTCTCACAAAGCTTCTTTTTCAGGCTTGTTATATTTACTGCCTTTGTTCCCCTCTCTTACACTCTTCCTTGTAGATGAGTGATTCGCTTGAACTGTGTTTTACTAACTGTTTATTTTAGGGTTGTCTCCTATAGATTTTGCTTTGAGGCTTATGTAGCCTTTTACATATAACAAGCTATTCTAGAGTGAAAGCAATTTGGCATGAGTGTAAAGGTAAGGCGGAAGTCAATTTTTAAAAAGAAAGAAAATAGCCTGAAGTATTCTATATTTGTATCCATTTCTCCCTACAGCTTGAATGTTAAAGATTTCATTTTTTCATCATGTTATTATAACTATTTTTTGTTTGGGGGATTCATATTAAAAACAGGGATTATTTTTGCATCATGTTCACAATATTTCAGAATTGTGAATTGATTATGTACTTATTAGTGAGTTCTATGCTCTTCTGTGTTTCCTCATTTCTAATTAATGCCTGTGTCTCTGATTTTGAAGAATTCCCTTTAACATTTCCTGTAGATCAGTTCTAAGAGATATATAATCTCACTTCTTTTCTTTGTATTGGGTGTATTCATCTTGCCTTCAGCTTTTATGGTTTGCTAGGTACGATATTCCCAGTTGGCAGCTGTTTGCCACTGTCCCCATCACCAATTAATACTGAAGAAAATCTCATCACACTCTCTCCAAGTATTGTAGTTCCATTCTATTTCTGTGAGAGACACTATAAACAAAAACAACTAAGATGAGGGAAAAGATTATTTCACCTTGCAGGTCATAGTTCCTCCCAGAGGGAAGTCAGGACGTGAACTCAAGAAAGAAGCTGAATCAAAAAATCTGGAAGAATGCTGGCTGCTTACTCTCCCATAGTCTTATGCTTAGCTAACTTTACTGTGTAGCCCAGGTCTACCAGTCCAAAAAATGATACCATAAACAGTGAACTAGGCCCTCCTCCACCTACAAGATAGAGTTATACAGACAAGCTCACAGTACATTCTGATTTGGACAATCCTTCATGTGATATTTCCTTCTCTGCAAATAGGATGTTTTGAGTTGAGAGTTAAAGCTAACCAGACCTCAGACCTATACGATTTTCTGACAATTATGATGTTGGGTAAATTAGGCAAAACTCTCTTATTTATTTCTTCTCTTATGATTCAGAACTTGATAACTAGATGTTGGGAGTAGAGTTACTTGAGTTCAGTATGACTTGGGACCTTTGAGTTTTCCCAAATCTGTAATTTATATTCTTCTCTGGGTTTAGAAAGATTTTTGTTATTATTTCTCATAATGAACTATGTGTACTTTGGCATTCTCAATCTTTACCTGAATATTTGCTCTTTTCAATGCCTCATGCCATAGAATTTTCTTCATTCTTTTCTCATCTTCCCACTTTCCAATAGCCTGCCTTTGAGTTTACTTGGTTTTAATTTCTTTGATATCACTTAACATGTTTTCAATTTTCTTTAGTATATTTTTCAACTGAAGAATTTGTTTCATTTCTTTTAATTGCTTTCTTTTCTTTTGTTAGAATAGTGCAATATTTCCTTGTGGGTTTGGTTTTTTTTTTTTTTGCTTTTTTTTTTTTTTTTTGCTTACAGATATTCTTTAGAAGAGCTTTGTTGTTCTCTGGGAGTTCTCACAGACCAATAATTAAAACCTAGTCATTTTCTGATAGCTTAATACGCAATATCGTGCTGGGTGATACCATGGTATCTTAAAAATTCATTTCTTGTCAGTATGAAAAATTATGTATATATTGAATGCATGTTTAATGTTGAATTTGGTTTAGTTTGTGTCTTCATTCATGGTCATGGCCCTAAGTTCCAAATCAGAACCATTCACAATGTTTTTCTACACTCTGAAGCAAACAGAGTTTTGTTCCTTGTGCTGCCTCCAAGGTTGGAGTTGCTGCCAATGCCATGAACTGATGCGTTCATCAACTCTGCCCATGAGTGGCCTGCCTGGGAAACACAGAGATTGACCAACCCTGTCAAGTCTGGTTCTAGGTTTCCCATGACTGACCTTCCCGGGAGACACAGAGATTGGCCAACCCTGTCAGTCCTGGTTCTAGGTTTCCCATGACTGACCTGCCTGGGAGACATAGAGACTGACCAACCCTATCAAGTCTGGATCTAGGTTTCCCATGATTGACCTGCTTAGGAGACACAGAGATTGGCCAACCCTGTAAGTCCTGGTTCTAGGTTTCAGGGTAAGATCTAGACTTAACTTTCTACCAAACCTAAAGTTCTGACTGAGTTCTTCATTGGCGGGTGGGTTGCTACTTGCAGGAGAGGTGAGTGAGAATTTCCTTCAAACATTCTCCTGTACATCTTTCTGTTCTGTTTTACTAAAAATGAATTGTGTGTTTCCCCACTTGATTTCCTCAGCTTTCATGTACATACTTTGGTGCATGCTCAGCTTAATGTCTATAAAGAAAAGAAATCAGCTCATCTTTCTTAGCCATCATTTTGCTCTACTTTAAATATGATTTCTTGCGTTTCTATTTCCATTATGTTGAAGGTAGCAGCTTTTATTTAAGTATTGTGAAAAGTTCATTTTGTTCTCCAAAGACACCAGACAAAGCAGTATAAGCCAGGCAATATTTATGCCAATGTTTGCTCAATATTCGTGACATTTTTATAATGGAAAAATGTAATGAAACATTATTACTCTGTTTTAAAGTATTGTTATGTACTCATTTTTAATCACAGTTGTTCCAAATGGACACAGAAAGATGAGAGGCTGCCGGGCGGTGGTGGCGCACGCCTTTAATCCCAGCACTCGGGAGGCAGAGACAGGCGGATCTCTGTGAGTTCGAGACCAGCCTGGTCTACAAGAGCTAGTTCCAGGACAGGCTCCAAAACCACAGAGAAACCCTGTCTTGAAAAACCAAAAAAAAAAAAAAAAAAAAAAAAAAAAAGAAAGATGAGAGGCTGAAAGTAACATTGAACAGAAACTGTATTTTGGAATGAAAATGGACTTCTTAAAAAGCAAGGAAGAGCAGCAATATTAGACAACACTCAAGTTCTGTATACTGGGGGTCAAAGTCACTTATTGCACCTTGAATGGAAAACTTTTTTTTTTTGAGACAGGGTTTCTCTGTAGCTTTGAAGCATGTCCTGCAACTAGTTCTTGTAGACCAGGGTGGCCTTGAACTCACAGAGATTCGCCTGTCTCTGCCTCCCAAGTGCTGGAGTAAAGGCGTGTGCCACCATCACCTAACGGGAAACATTTAAAGCTTAATTAAAACAAGAACCATGCTGATCACTAAGTGTGGATTTTTTCATTTAATTTTATCTTCCTTTAACAAAAAAGGCATTTGAAGTTCTACTAAAGAGCCACATTTGACTAGCCCAACATAAAACTGAAAAATAGAGATTAAATGACATTATTGTGTGATAAACTTACAAGGTCACATGACTAGATGTGAAGATCCAGATTCATCTTGCTTAAAGTTTCAGAGATAATCAAAATATCATCTCTATGTTCTGATTTCTTCCTTACAATCTTCAAACTGTCCATTAAAAACAGAATGATGCTTGACTTCATGCAGTCCTTGAAGAACCCTCACTGTAAAATGTAGTAGGGAGCTGTGGGCCACTTCCTGCCACCTGGCTCCCAGCCACTGGCTAGCTTTACCCAAAATAATTACACAGAAACTGTATTGTTTTAATCACTGCCTGGCCCATTAGCTTCAGCCTCTTATTGGCTAACTCTCAAATCTTGATTAACCCATTTCTAATAATGTGTGTAGTACCACGAGGCGGTAGCTTACCAGACGATCTTAACCTGTATCCATCTTGAAGAGAAGAGCTATGGCAACTGCCTGACTCGGCTTCTTTCTCCCAGCATTCTGTTCAGTCTACTCTGCCTATCTAAATTTTGCCCTATCAGGCCAAGCAGCTTTCTTTATTAATTAACCAATGAAAGCATCAGATAGACAGATGACCCTCCTCCATCATTTCCCCTTTTTCTGTTTAAAAAAAAAGGATTTAACATAGTAAATTTACATATAACAAAAGAGTTATCAAGCAAGAATTATAGTTACAATATTTATATCTATTTTATCTTTATCATAATAATGGAAAACTATAACTATCTATCCATTCTTCAACTCCATCAAAGACTCCAGAAGGAAATAATATTACCTAAGCAAACAAGAAATCCAAAACTCTAGAAATGACAGAGACATCTTGCTGCCTGTACAGTCACCCAAAGTTCCTCTGAACAATTGGGGCATCCATCTTTGGCCTTCAGGCCCATAGTATCCAGCAGACTTTTCCATGAAGCAAGAAATTTCAAAGACAGTTCAGTCGCTTTCTGCTGTGTCCTACAGAATGTCTCGCAGACTCTTTCATGAATCAGGAACCCCAAAAGACCATCTCACCTTTAAGCAAGTTCAGCAGTCCTCTCTCTGTGGGTTCTCTGTGTCCAGTTTATACATCAGTCCAGGCAAGAGCCGTTTCTTGCCCAAATGGCTATCAAACTCCAGAAGGAGCCTCTTCGATGCCCATCTTCCTCTTGAAGTAGATTGGTGCTGCCAGAAGCAGACATGTCTCATTGTCATGAAAAGCCCTAAGTTATTAAAACATTTAAAATGCCATATTCTGTAGTCTTTGAAAGATATGAAGAATGTCTATCTTACTAAAATATATCTCTATATATCTAGAAAATCTAACTAACATGACTACAAGCTTGACTATTATCGATGATTAGCCATTAACAACCTATATTTCCTAATTATACATTACATTTTTAAATGAACTACACAATCACAATACCTTAATCAAGAGCAGAAACACATATACATATAACAAAATTGACCTTAAAATCCATACCAATGCAAATTATTCATATCTATATTATATCCCCCTTTAAATGTAAAAGAACATTTATAAAAAATATTTGGGAACATGGGTGCAATTTTTTTCTCTCCAAACTGCTTCCTGCTGAATGGGGACGCTCTTATTTAGGTCTTTTATGGCAGTTGAGCAAAGCAATTTTTTGAAGGTGTTCACAGCAACCTTTCAAGAGGGCATGGTCTATCATACTATATTGGGATAGAAGCAATCCACAGGGTCTTATCCTCTGTGAAAACAAAAGAAGACCCTCTCCAAAACGTCATATCCTTAGACCCAAATTAGGAAGTCATGATACCTTTAGAACATATATGTAGTTTGGCAGACCACACAATGAAATGTCTCTCTGTATTTAGCTCCTTCACAGTCAAAAATTCAAGGAAAACACAATATACAGAATCCAAACTCTCTGTGAATTTTCCATTTTTACGTGGCTTATTTTCTTTATTTCTTTTAATCTATAACTATCTGTACTCTGTCTCTTTAAAGGCTTTACCCCTTTTCTTTTTTTTTTAAAGCATTAACTTTCTTTTTCTTCTCTTTCCCAAGCCTATGTACACTCATCCAACATTGTGACCCATTTAGTGGTCTTTTATGTCTGAATCTGTTCTATTGTGAATCTGTAATTTTTTTACTATCCAGGAACATTTCTTAAAATGTTAAGCACTTCTTAGAAACTTAAGTTGCACCAGTACTTATGGTACCGCCTGTGTCCTGCCCAGTTTAAACCTTATCTGTGCTGTTATTATGGTAATTACGATAGTTCCTGCCCGAGGTCAGCACAGTTCAGCATGGTGGAGCAGAGCCAGATCCACTTGTGATGGAATCAGTTGCATCTCTGAGCTGCAGAGCAGCGGACTACCATTTTGTGCTAGCTCTGGGGCCACCAGGTAGGAGCCGCACTCAGCACTTTAACTCTGAGACTGAGGATGCGGCACAGAAACTCTTTTCATCCAAGTTACAGTCAAATCTGACACACAGAGCACTGCGCAACCTGGAAACAAGTCTCTGTATGGCGGCAGGAATCCGCCATGCTTTTCCGCCTGCCTAAGCCTGATTCTGCTGTCTGCCCAGGCAGGAAGAGCTGAGCCAAGGGCATGGTCTCAGCTACTTTCCTCCCGATCCTGAGCGAGAATAGAAACATCCAGTCCCATAAAAGCCATTGAAATGCTTTAAAGCCAGAGTTTGCATTGGCGGAACAGTCCCAGGAAGTCGAGCTTTAAAATGACAGGGCTTTTTTTCTGCCACTACTGCTGAAACAGGAAAACTCTCTACGGCACGCCAACAACAAACAGCAAAAATCTGTGTTAAACTCTGTTTTTTATGTTTAAAATTAAGCTCTCTCAGGTTTTATATGGAGTTTGTTACCACGTTGGGCAGCCACTCAGTAGTAGGAAGCTGTGGGCCGCTTCCCACCACCCAGCTAGCTTTACCCAAAATAATTACGTGGAAACTGTATTCTTTTCATCACTGCCTCGCCCGTTATCTATAGCCTCTTATTGGCTAATTCTCATATCTCGATTAACCCATTTCTAATAATGTGTGTAGCATCACGAGGTGGTGGCTTACCGGAAGATCTTAACCTGCATCCATCTTGGAGAGGAGAGTTATGACGACTTAAGCAGCTTTCTTTATTAATTATCCAATGAAAGCATCAGATAGACAAATGACTCTCCTCCATCAGTAAAAATTATCAGATGTTCCAGAAGACCATCTTTATTGTCAAAGTAGGTTGAAAAGAACATCAATGCAATTTTCTTTAGTATGGCCTGTCATGGATCTTCAAAACAGAGATATAACAAGTACATTCTCTAAAGTGACTGACTGTGGGTGTCTCTACATGCCTATAGAGTTGGAAACATTATGAATGAGCCTGGGAAGGATCAGACACTCCAGGAATCTTTCTAGAAAACTGTGGTACTAATATTATCACTAGCCCATATGCATTGATATTAAATGCAGTGTTGGTATTCAATCATATATAAAAATCATTTAAGTTAATTTAAACCTGTTATAAACACACTATGTTAGGAGACATTTTACGGGCACTAAGAAATTTTTTTCTATACCTAAAAGATCAAGGAATATGTCTTAATTTGACACTAGACTAATTTAACATTCACAGTGAAAAACCTCAGGCTCAACTCCAAGAACTGAGTTTGAGTGCTCTCTCTTTCATAGACTACTAGTTGCTTCCATTTTTACCAGGAAGGGAACAATTTGTACATCAAAAATGAATAAATGCCATGCTGTAAGTAAAGTGAAACAATAAGTATTGAAAACCTGCTGTAACAAAAGGTGATGTTGGGGACAATAGAAAAAGATCTGTGGGTTTTCCATCAGTACATCCATAGATAGCATCATGGTCCCTGAGGAATACCTCCCAAATGCTTTGTCTGCCTAGAACTCACAAATTCCCTTGACCTTCTATAGAAAAACAAAGTCATTCTCTATGACAAAAATTATATACCCATAGTCAGGCAAGAAAAAAGCTGAAGCTAGGAGGAGACAGCATCTGTGTGTAAGGAAGGAAAACTCACATCCTGGAGCCAAAGTCCCTACTCCAACTGCCTCTGCAGTTCCAACTCTCTGCCCCTCAGTCTGCTTGTCTATATCATCCAGATAATGAAATTGTAGGGCATATGAGGCTTCAATGAGCTCATAAAGACAAAGGTATGAAAACAGCCTGGTGTGCTCTAACACTGTAATGTTAACAACCCCTTCTCATTCTAATGACACTTTTCTACTCATTAAACAATAAAAGCTAGCAATGTTTAATTATTGCATCTGATTCATTTTGTTTAATGCATGTAAAGTTTCACTAACAGAAACTACTATTCTTTAATAATAAAAAATTGATTTTGAAGCATTGCCCTTAAGTCTAAGACATTGTCTAATATTAAGCATCCACTAATGCTATTATTTATGTCTTACTTACAGCAAAATTAGCCTTCTTATCATCCCTTAGGAAAATACATAACCAAAAGCAGGTAGAGAACAGAGGAACTCCATCATGCTGTTCTGTGTGATGGCCACTAATAGGCAAGTGCTCTCTACCCATTCTTTCTGATAGTGGCATAGAAGCTGGGTAGAATACATATGTCCTAGTGACTGTCCCATTCATCTAGGCTGCTAAGTACTTTTCATTTTCATCAGACAAGAAAGACAGATGGTACTTAACTGGCTTTATACATTGGAGTGCTTGAGAACTCAACTCTTCTAGAATGTTAAGTGAGAGGATAGTCTCACTCCAAGTAGCCAAAGGCATGCAAATAAGGCCCCAATTCAACTATCTTCATGCTTCCTACTGCCTCAGAAATGAATTGGAATGTGAAAGCAGATGGAGAACTTAAGGAGCTGAAGTAAGACAAAGGCAGGGAGAGTATCAACAAGAGAAACAAGATGGTGGGGGATAAGACAAGACATCAGAACAGAGGAAGATAATTAAAAGATCAGAAAGGGCCATCAATGTATAATGTTGTCTTAAAGTTTTCTTTGGTTTTGGAGATTATATATTTTCTCTCTTCCTTTTCTCTTAAATTCTTAAAATTAAAAATATAAAAAGAAAGCATTTTAGAGCATGTGGTAAAAATTAAAACCCAAAATTTCTGTGCTAAGTTGTTTTACTAGATTGAAAATAGTAAATGTATTTTTATCCTAGAGGTAGCTCACAGTTACAGTGAGCTTAAAAAAATCTTACTAACCTAATTACTAGTAAAAAATAAAATCCAAATCTCAAAGATTATCTGTTTTGTCATATTTCGGGGGGCAGATGTTTGGAGAAATGCCATAAATCACAGTGTCAAAATGCCAGTAGGCTCAAGACAGCAACCCTAAGGAAAACACAAAGTTCAAAAGAATCTCTATGAAGGACTAACTTACTGTCTCCTCATTCTGCTTACCCGTTGACCTTGAATCAACTTTTTAAAAAATTTTATTTATTCATTTATTTATTTTGCATCCTGCCCTCATTTCCTCCCTCCTCCTCTTGTCCCATTCCTTTTCCCCCTATTTCCACTCTGCCTCAGTTTCAGAAAGCAGCAGGCCTCCCGTGATTATCAAAGCATGGCATATCAAATTGTGGTAAGACTAAGCACTTTACCTTCTATTAAAGACTGACAAGGTAAATGGGTATGAGGATTAGGTCCCCAAGATCCAGCCAGAGGGTTAGGGACAGTCCCTACTCCCATTATTAGGAGTCTCACAAATAGACCAACTTACGTAACTGCCACTTCTATGTAGAGGACCTAGGTTGATCCCATGCAGGCTCCCTGGTTGTTGGTTCAGACTCTGTGAGTTCCTATGAGCCAGGTTATTTGTTTCTGCAGGCTTCCTTGTGATGCCCTTGACCCTCTGGCTCCTATAATTCTTCCTTCTCTATTTAAAATTGGAGATTGATCAATTCCAATTCTATTGTTTTCTATCCATATGTATCAATGATGGGCAAAACAGGAAAGAGTCTGAGAAAGAAATTTGAGAAGCAAATTAAAATACACTACTTAATGTTATATAGTTCACAGTGATCCTGCACCTGGTACTCAGTCTTTGACTTTTAGTTTGTCTTCCTGATTGTTTTTTTTCTATGTGTCCTCTGAATAAAATATAATTTTAATCAGATGGTAACTTTGACTTTTTTCTATTTAGCAATCCACAGATCTTATTATACTTATGAATGTCCAGAAGGCTAAATGGAAAAAAATTATGGTCAAGTTATAGATAAAACACTAAGGATATCACACAAGAAAATAAGCAGAGAAAAATTCTTTTAATTAATCTAAAAATAATGATATCCCTTCTCTTCTAAAGTTTTTGATGTCACAAATGATAACACTAATAATTTAGGCTTTTGTCAAATAAGGAGAAATTCAAAATAAAATCGGTAAGACTGTTGGTTTAAAAGTTAGTGGGTAATTTAGTGAACAGTGGCTTAATTTACTTTTTAATTCAGCATTTAATAGTAACAGGAGCATTGAATTTAATGAAAAGATTCTTGGCTGAGGTTTTAATTGCTTGCTTGTTCAAGTCACATTACATTTCTCAGTACTTTGTAAGGTGATTGATGATCTCTAACCTGGCACATTTTAAGAATCAAGTGAGTTATTACATATGAAAATAAGCTGCCAAATTTTAGACTCTTGCATAAACAAACAATTTTATGTTCCCATACAGTCCCCAGGGAATCTCTTTCTTGCTCATGGGCTCCAGTCAAGCAATGGTGTGACTATAGTGGAAGTGTAAGACACTGAATGGAAGTCAGAGGCGGATGCTGGTCTCTGTTGGTAACAGGAAGACTTCCTTAGGATGGAATATGAAGTTTGAGTCTCATTGGTTAGAGGTAGACAATACTATAAATAGTAACATTGTAGTACCCAAGAATTGGAGGATGATGATTATGATAACAGCACCCCTTGCTCTATATTAAAGCAAGTATCAGACTCGTTTAGCCTTGCCCTTGACTTTGCGAACCATACTGATCAGAGTGCAGGTGGCTAAGACACACTGAGAAAATGAACTAGATCCGTGAAATTTTTAGATTCTAGAATCCCACTGTGAATGATAAACAACATTGTTTGCTTATTGGGTGCTTAAATTGGTGTGAATCACCATTCATTACCTCTAATTAATCCTTACAGCACTACTATGATATAGATAATATAGAAATGGAAGCTTGAGTCATTCAGGAACATGTTCTACATGAAAACTAGGAAGTAATGGGGGTTATGAATACCCTGTCTTTCACCCCGAAGTGTGTATCAACATATCATACCATCTTGTAAACAGCCAGTGACTCTTTCACTTGTCACTGTGGCAATCACTGACCCTGAAATCACAACTTTTATTTCTTTGTATCTACTAAAAGACTTGATTTAGTTACTTAAAATCAATTAACATGGCCAAATCAAAAGTAGAATTTCTGTGTTCCTTACTCCTTTTAATTTTAAAATGCTACATATTGATTGATGGAATCAGTAAATAGCAGTGAAAAATGGGAAGTAACGTGGTGTCACTGACAGAAACTAAGACTCTAGTAAGCGTTCTGATCTCAGGATCAAGTTTTATTACAACCCTTACAATAATATTTTAATAAATGTTTGCTATCTAAAGTATATGAACATATTCCATCAAACATAATTGTTAATTTAAGTTTTAAAGAGATATCACTATAATCATGTTATTCCTAACAATGTGAAGTCTCTCCTTCGTATTTCATACTATTCTAGTAAGGATTGTCCTAACTTCACCTGAATCTGGCTTTAAAATAAGTAAGTTCTTCCACAGGCCATCACTCTGTGTGATGGAATTATTCCAAAAACACTGTTTACATTTAACTCATGCTCTCTCCAGAGTTCACTTAAACAGGCAACAACAATATTTTTAAAATTGTGAAAATCTGTGTGCTCCCATTATTGAGTTTGTCGCAATTAAACCAGAGTAAATATGAAAGTTAAGCACCAACTAACTTTGTGTTCACCAATTCAGCTTGTATACACTGGGATTCTGATTGGAAAAACTGATCTATTTGTGTTTGATCCGATATTTAGATTAAGAAAAAAAACCTTTCTTCTTCCTAGAGATGTAGGAAGCTATGAAAATAATTGAAGTAGACATTAGAAGGCTGATAGACTAATGTCTTAATTTTATAGATGAAAGAAACTGCTTTTAAATGAAATGGCTTGCTTAATGGCTCTCAGCCAATGGGGCAGAACATTACTTAGATCCCAAGTGTCTTCATTCCCCAGATTTTTGTTTTGTGGTTCCATAAACAATTTCCTAATTGTGCTATCATGCAAATTCATGTCATGTCCAATACTATCAAAGGACGATTTTTTATGCATAGCCTCAACTTGTGATTCCAAAGTGTTTTAATTAAAACACTGCACTAAGGAAGGTAAATTCATTAATCAAAAGAAAATATCAAATTAACTGTTCCTCTTTTGTTCATTTATCATGAGGGTGTGATTAAGATACAATGCTTTTTGTCTGAAAAGTACTTTTCGGAGTTCCTATTACCTAAACCATCAATAGGCAAAGATAGAATTTCAAAAAGCTAACACAATACATTTAAAGAAATATAATCTCTTAAGAAAATTTTGGTTTCTAGCCATAAATAAAGGACATTGAGCCTTTAATTCGTGATCCTAGAGAAGCTAAATAAGAAGGTGAACCCAAAGAAAAACATATAAGCATCCTCCTGGATATTAACCTTCATCAGGCGATGAAAGGAGACAGAGACAGAGACACACATTAGAGCACCGGACTGAAATCTCAAGGTCCAAATCAGGAGCAGAAGGAGAGAGAGCACGAGCAAGGAACTCAGGACCACGAGGGGTGCACCCACACACTGAGACAATGGGGATGTTCTATCCGAAACTCACCAAGGCCAGCTGGCCCGGGTCTGAAAAAGCATGGGATAAAACCGGACTCGCTGAACATAGAGGACAATGAGGACTACTGAGAACTCAAGAACAATGGCAATGGTTTTTTGATCCTACTGCACATACTGGCTTTGTGGGAGCCTAGGCAGTTTGGATGCTCACCTTACTAGATCTGGATGGAGGTGGGTGGTCCTTGGTCTTCGCACAGAGCAGGAAACCCTGATTGATCTTTGGGCTGACGAGGGAGGGGGACTTGACGGGGTGAGGGGGAGGGAAATGGGAGGCGGTGGCGGGGAGGAGGCAGAAATCTTTAATAAATAAATAAATTTAAAAAACAATAAAAAAAGAAAATTTTGTCATGACTACATTTCTGTCTTCCCTAACTCTGATGACACTTACTACTGGGCCCCATGTTAGAGTTATTAAGGGAAATAATAAAGAACTGGAGTACAATCATGGCTGCTTTCATAGAGCCTGGAAAGCAACTGGCAAGCCAGACTCAAGAAAACATCATAAAATAATCATAACATATTGGCTTTCAAAAGTTACCTTTCTCCCTGCAGCAAAGAAATCCGTTCCTATGCACATGTCCAGTTACTGTTCAAAGAAGATAGCATGGGTGTAGGCCCGGGGTACTCTGGAGCATGTGGCTAACATGGCTGCACTATAGTTATACAGTGCATTAACTAAAAGGCAGGATTGAAAACCTTGCATCTAGATGAATTGTTTTCTCTTCTTGTGGGGGAAGTCACAGAACAGCAGCAGAGGTGTGAATTATGGTCAATACATTTTTAGGAGAATGCAGAACACAATCAGTGATGATCAAGTATAATATTCAAAACCCACTTGGAAGATGAGTCTCTGACTCCAGAGGAGTTATGATTGCCCTAAAAGCAAGGAAAGCTAAGCTACCTCACCTGCAATATTTTGAAGCTGAGTCTTTTATTTTAGTGATGTAGCCCAACTTGACTAGGACCATGAATTTTCAGTTCTTACAAGTCAATTTTATATTCTACAACAGAACCTCAATTTTGTCTTCACTTGTCATTGGTACTACTCAGATTATTCTCAACTAAAGAAAAAAAAACTGTAATTTTTTAATTCTTTTCTTACAGTGAATTAAATTGTCTAGCTAATCTGCTTGAATTTTTTCTCAGAACCTAGATTTACCCCCCCACCCCATCTTCCCTTGGCATGCCCCGCCTACATAGCTTTTCCTCTTTCCTGAGACCCAGATCTGTGTACCTGCTATTCCTGTTGACAAGAATACACTTAGCATTTGGAATGACTGCCTCTTTCTGTTCCACTGGTCCTTAGCTTATTGTTACTATAGAAACTTTTTGGGTAAAAGCATCTGGCACGGGGCCCGTCTCATCAAGAGCGAGGCATGAGGAGTAGCAATTATGTTTAATGTTAAGTAACTGGGTGCTTTCTGTCATTAGCCCCCGCACGGTGACAGCCATTTCATATGTTTCCAATTCTCGCTACTTCCAAACAAGCACTCTTTCTCATTTTACAAACAGATCATTTCAGAAACTAAACTGTATGTGTAAAATCACTTAGTCCATACATAAAAGACTTTCTCTCAGCCAAGAGCCTCTGGATGAAATTTTCACACAATATGACTTAAGATTAAAGAAACGCAAAATCCCTGGCAATATGCTAACCCCTAAAAGTGAGATAATGTTGGAAAAAAGTCCTGGTTTAGGTAAGCAGGTAATTTCCCCACTTTTCCGATCATTTTACATGCTTAAGCCTGAAACTCAACCGAAATTCTATCTTACCTGTGTCTTCCTCTGACACGTGGTAATACCAACTTAAACTTTTTGCAAATATTTTACATAAATTAGCTCGTATCCTCTTGTCAGAAGCGGTCAGTGCAATCTCCAGGGCCCTAAGTATCCTCACGTGTTACCTGTACAGGACACAGTGCCTTGCTGCCTGGTGTGTGGCCCAAGTAGAAACTGAAACTAGAAGCCTGTCTTGTTTTGAGATGATCTTTTTTTTTTTTTTTTTTTTTTTGGTTTTTCGAGACAGCGTTTCTCTGTGGTTTTGGAGCCTGTCCTGGAACTAGCTCTTGTAGACCAGGCTGGTCTCGAACTCACAGAGATCCGCCTGCCTCTGCCTCCCAAGTGCTGGGATTAAAGGTGTGCGCCACCACCGCCCGGCTGTTTTGAGATGATCTTGATGAGAAAAAAAAAAAAAACTTCTAGATAATTTCAAAACAAAAAAAAGTAACAAGACAAAAGCAGGCATTTTCTAAAGCACACCATTACTGTAAAATAGAAGGAAATCTATAGAAGGCCACCCCAGAGTAAGAAAAAAAAGGAAAGAAAAGAAAAATTTTTCAGCTCTACAGCAAAGTAGAAGAAAATGTCATAAAAATCTAAGGCATTTTTTTCATTAGGTAAGTAAGAAAGATGAAAGCAGATAATTCAAATACAGGTAAGTGCACACATAGGACCAAAGGAAGGATTTTTTACTGACCACCCTCAGTGCATAATCTCACTCTCTGCTGCCAAGTATAAAAATCAATTAAGTGACATTGAGTTAATGTCATTGAAAGTATGACTTGAATGCCTCAAGGGTGTGGCTATCCTCTAGGAGAATGCCACATAAATAAAATGCATCCTTTCAATATTAAAGAGCTCAGGCATGGTCAAGCTCTCTAATTGGGTCAAAATAATTTAAAACAGGCTAAAAATCAACCCAGTGGGAATATGAAAAATTCATAATTTTGCCTGGAATTCAATCTCTATGACCTTGCATGTTTTAGAAGAGTAATAATTTACTCCTGGACCCTGGAGATGTAGGTATTTATAGAGACAATAGTCTGAAAAGATAACACAGGCACAAAAAGCACATCCAGGTTCAGGAAGCCATGAAGACAGAAGATCTAGATTTGTATCTGTCAAGGAGTAAAGTACGTGGCAATTCTTTCTAAATATTTGAGTTCTTCTTCTACATTAAGGAGCAGAAGCAGGCTTTACCCCTCAAGTTAATATCAAATAAATTATTCCCTTCAAAACCCTAGGGAAAGCTACGGGGTAATGATTCAACACCACCACAACTCTTTTGTGGCAATTTTATTTTGTTTAGTATTTTTGCTGTTGTTTTTTTTGTTGTTGTTGTTTTGTTTTGTTTTGTTTTCTGAGAGTTTCCATTTGTGGCTGTATTAAATTCTCTTTCAATCTTAGGAGCTTCTCAGTGGAGAGGCTTGGAATCCTGGGTAAAACCATTCAGAAAGCACTTCTCTCCCTTCATTGTGTTTGACTTTAATTTCTTCCTCTTTGAGAAGTTGATTTCTCATTAGTGCCAAGCCAAAAGCTTGTAAGGGAAAATGAAGAAACATGTTTAAGTTGTGAAAGGCTTTATCAAATCTTCAAGAGCCTACAAGGGGAATATTACTTCAGCATGGAACGTAGAAACATATACACGCAGGTTCATAGCTAGCTGGAAAGGAGGGGTTTTCAAAGGAAGAACATTTATTAAGCACTGCGTGGTTTTGTATTATCAAGAATAAATAGGTTGATTGTGTCAGTAGATGTACCATACCACTGTGAAATGGTGCTAAACCATTTTTAAAAATCATGAATAGTATATTAAATGAAATAAAGGCTGGAGCTGCAATCTACTGCACTGCTTTCCACCCACAATGCTTTGTACTTTATCTGTCACACATAACAGAACTCTCATTACAAACCTCATCGAAAACACAAAGTTACATTAAAATATATTCATTTACTCAGTATCCAAATAAGAAAGGTGAGTGATTAATGACTTCCATTTATTGACCACTTATTGTGTTATTATGATGTTTGCTTTCTTTCTTAACCAACTTTCAGTCTAAGGATAGCATTTACATTAATGCATTACTAACTGCAGGAATGCATCAATATAGAGGAAAAATAGTTATGTGGATGAAAATATAGTAAACGAGCTTCAGCATAGGAGATTATTCAGGTATGATTTGAGAAACAACAAAAACTAGAGAATGAGAAAGATTCTACCAGATATTATAGTGGGAATCCAGAAGAGCTTTGCCAAATGAGAGATTCTGTTTTAAAGAATCATGGGGATGGAAAATGAGAAGGCCCAGAAACCAAGCAGCTTATTATTAATACAAAACAGAGTAGGTGTTGTTATAAAGAAAAAAATACAGCTGGGAGAATGAGATTGGAAAGGAAGAGGTTGAGACTATCTAGACTGTCACATGCCATGGCACAGTTGCTCCTGAAAAAAAAAAAAAAGTTGCTAACATATTCCACACTGTGAATTGGATAACTCAATCCTGCAGGTAGAGGCAAAAGTGCAGATGAATTCTCAATTAAGGATGTAAGTGGGATAATATGGGAGGCATGAGGCTCCTGAATGGTTGAGAAGCAGACAGAACACATCCAGGTAGCTCCTATCGGGCACAGGTCACTGAACAGTTTTGCTTGTTCAGAATCAGACACTAACACTGCTGTCTTGGCCACTATGCCCCCGGCCTCTCCTCGCTCTTTCCCTATAGGTCATATCAGAGAGAGAGAAAGGGCGGGGAGGGGGACATCCTTTGCATGTTTTAGCTTAGAAGATCAGTGAGGCCTTCCTTACCCTTCCTACCTTTAAATCCTAACAACAGGGATGACTTCAAATACTAATTTACAGATATTATAAAACCTACATCACATTTGACATTGTTTAAAGGATATTTCTGGTTAGCTCTGGTATTATATTGACCAAAGAAGAATAAAATTAACAAGGCATAGAACAACAGAAAAGGCAAAGGAGGAAGAAAGAGTAGCCAACAAACCTTACCACTCCACCATTTAGAAAGGCAAGTTAATGTGAGTCCCTCAACAGCTGGACGGACTTGGGAAGACAGTCAACTGTGATATTCTGAGGTCCTTGAGCAAAACAGCAAGGGTGAAAGTTTAGAAGGAGCGTGCCTGAAGAGAGGTCTAAGGCAGGAAATCCTGTATGAAGAGAACTCTGAAGACATCATAGGTGTGCTGAGAAGTAAGTTGTTCACTGGAGGCCTTTCCATGGCAAGTGACAGGGAGAAAGCTTTTATCAGAGTGGCACCAATGATGGAGGAAGGTCATTGGTTAAATAATAAAGAAACTGCCTTGGCCCATTTATAGGCCAGCCCTTAGGTGGGTGGAGTAAACAGACAGAATGCTGGGAGAAAGAAGCCGAGTCGGGAGTCTCCATGATTCTCCCACTCCAGACAGACGCAGGTTATGATCTTTCCTGGTAAGCCAATTCGTGGTACTACACAGAATATTAGAAATGGGTTAGATCAATATGTAAGAGCTAGCCAATAAGAGACTGGAACTAATGGGCCAGGCAGTGATTAAAAGAATACAGTTTCCGTGTAATTATTTCAGGGCATAAGCCATGCGGGCGGCTGGGTGCCGGGGACGCAGCCATGCCGCTCTTATTACTACAGAGTGGCACCCAACGTGCTAATGAACTCCACGTAAAACCTGAGAGGGCTTAAAAAGGACACAGAGAAAATTTAAGACAGCTTTTTGCTGTTTGTGGGTTGTGTGTGGCAAAGAAATTGTCCTGACTCAGCAGCAGGAAAAAAACTGGCTGTTTTAAAATGCCGGCTTTCTGGGCTGTGCCGCCATCGCGATCTCTGTCTGGCTCCTGCGGGAGACAGAGCTTTTGAATGGAGCATTTGGAGTAAAGTGCTACGGCTTGCTTGATGGCAATGTGGACTGCTGTGTGCCTGGAACTGTGTGTGGCTCAGGGGCACCAAATGGCTCTGAGGCAGGAGCTGCTCAACTCCGCCATGCTGAACTGTGCTGGTCTCAGGCAGGAACTACCGTAATTACCATAATAACAGTGCAGTTAAGGTTTAAACTGAGCAGGACACAGGTGTTACTGTATTATCTGTACACGGTGCAACTTAAGTTTTTAAGAAGTGCTTAACATTTTAAGAAATGCTCC
Organism: Chionomys nivalis; assembly: GCF_950005125.1. Lineage (NCBI taxonomy): Eukaryota > Metazoa > Chordata > Mammalia > Rodentia > Cricetidae > Chionomys > Chionomys nivalis. Next base: position 10,580,343 of record NC_080089.1, on the reverse strand, counting down.
TGGATAATAAAAAAATTACAGATTCACAATAGAACTGATTCAGACACTGTTGGATGAATGTACGTAGGCTTGAGAGAGAAAAAAAATATATAGAGAGAATAAAGTTAATGCCCTTAAAAAAGGGGGGATAAAGTCTTTAAAGAGACAGAGTACAGATAGTTATAGATTAAAAGAAATAAAGAAAAATAAGCCACGTAAAAATGGAAAATTTACAGAGAGTCTGGATTATGTACATTGTGTTTTCTTTAAAATTTTTGACTGTAAAGGAGCTAAGTACAGAGAGACATTTCATTATATGGGCTGCCAAGCGGAACCAGAATGGATATCATAAGGATATTATGATTTCAGTATATGGGTCTAAGGATATGATGCTTTGGAGAGGGTCTTCTTTTGTTTTCACAGAGGACGAGACCCTGTTAATTGCTTCTATCCCAATATGGTATGATAGACCACGCCCTCCTGAAAGGTTGCTGTGAACACCCTCAAAAAATTGCTTCATTCAACTGCCCACTGAGATGAATGAACCTGGCACACAGGTTATATCATGAAAGACCTAATTAACGACGCCCCCATTCAGCAGGAAGCAGTTTGGAGAGAAAAAACTGCGCCCATGTTCCCAAATATTGTTTATAAATGTTCTTTTACATTTAAAGGGGGATATGATATAGATATGAATAATTTGCATTGGTGTGGATTTGAAGGTCAATTTTGTTATATGTATATGTATTTCTAATCTTGATTAAGGTATTGTGATTGTATAGTTCATTTAAAAATGTAATGAATATAGGTTGTTAATGGATAATCATCAATAATTGTCAAGCTTTTAGTCATGTTAGTTAGATTTTCTAGATGTGCATAGATATATTTCAGCTAGATAGGCATTCTTCATATCTTTCAAAGACTGCAGAATATGGCATTTAATGTTTTAATAACTTAGGGTTTTTTATGAAAATGAGACACATCTGCTCCTGACAGCACCAATCTACTTCAAGAGGAAGATGGGCATCGAAGAGGCTCCTTATGGAGTTTGATAGCCATGTGGGCAAGAAACTGCTCTTGCCTGGACTGTTGCATAAACTGGACACAGAGAACCCTCAGAGAGAGGACTACTGAACTTGCCTAAAGGTGAAATGGTCTTTTGGGGTTCCTGACTCATGAAAGAGTCTGTGAGACATTCTGCAGGACACAGCAGATAGTGACTGAACTGTCTTTGGAATTTCCTGCTTGATGAAAATGTCTGCTGGAAACTATGGGCCTGAAGGCTGAAGATGGATGCCACAATGGTACAAAAGAACTTTGGGTGACTGCCCAGGCAGCGAGATGTCTCTGTCATTTCTAGAGTTTGAAGTATCTTACTTCTTGTTTGCTTAGGTAATATTATATCCTTCTGGAGTCTTTGATGGAGTTGAAGAATGGTTAGTTATATTTTTCCTTAGTTATGATAAAAGATAAAATAGATATAAATATTGTAACTGTAATTCTTGCTTGATAACTGTTTTGCTATATGTAATCTTACTATGTTAAAATGAAAGCCTTTCTTTTTTGTTTAAACAGAAAAAGGGGAAATGATGGAGGAAGGTCATTGGTTAAATAATAAAGAAACTGCCTTGGCCCATTTATAGGCCAGCCCTTAGGTGGGTGGAGTAAACAGACAGAATGCTGGGAGAAAGAAGCCGAGTCGGGAGTCTCCATGATTCTCCCACTCCAGACAGACGCAGGTTAAGATCTTTCCTGGTAAGCCAATTCGTGGTACTACACAGAATATTAGAAATGGGTTAGATCAATATGTAAGAGCTAGCCAATAAGAGACTGGAACTAATGGGCCAGGCAGTGATTAAAAGAATACAGTTTCCGTGTAATTATTTCAGGGCATAAGCCATGCGGGCGGCCGGGTGCCGGGGACGCAGCCATGCCGCTCTTATTACAACACACCAACATCTGGGTATGGATCTCAAATGATCTGGTAAGAAAAGGCCTCTTAACCTTCTCTGGATAATCTATTCCATCCAGAAACAGAAGAGAAACTAACCTCCTTATAAAAATAGGAGCAAGAGGCCATCTTCCTTAGAAAACTACAACAAGGGGCCTTGCTCCTTAGAAAACTACAACAAGGGGTCTTGCTCCTTAGAAAACTACAAACAAGAGGACTGTCCTCCTTCCTTAGAATCAGAGTCACAGGTCCATGGTGTGCTGTATTTTCCAGGGCTGACCTAAGAAAAGAAAAAAGCAAAAAGATTTTATATATATATATATATATATATATATATATATATATATATATTTCACCCTATACAAACTCAGATTTATTTAATAGCTAGAAGCATTTCTATAGATAATTGGGCATAAAAAAATTAACCAGAGGCAAGAAAGGTAGCTCAGTGGTTAAAACCATTTGCTACTATTGCAGAGGTCTGGAATTCACATCCCAGCACTTATCTTTGGTGACTCTTATAATTCCAATTTCAGGATATCCAAAACTCTCTTCCAGCCTTCATGGGCATCTGCATATATGTGTACATACATACACAGAGACACACATATACACATAAATAAAGCATAATTTTTAAAAAAATGAATCCATTTGATATAGTTGAAATTAATTGTTAGAAAAACTAAAACTACTTCACAATTGCGGTCTAGTGTATTTAGACTCTGTAATATACCAGAAAGAAATGAGTGGGTAGGAGAGATTTCGTGGGCTGGAAAGATGGACCACTTGGTAGAGTACCTTCCAGGAACACCTGGAGACCTGAATTTGAATATCCAGAAATTAAAGTTTGAGACCAGCTGAGTGGCAAGTACCTATAATCTCAGCACTAGGAAGGTGGAAACAGGAGCACCCCTGAGACAACAGTCAGCTAAGTAAGTTATATCTCCAGGTACAGAGAGTCTGTCTCAAGAAATAAGTGATAGATGGAAATCTCCAACATCAGCCTCTGACCTGTATGTACTTGTGCATGCATGCACAACTACACACACACACACAACAAAATGTAATATAAAAATCTAAAATATGGAACAAACATGGAACCCCATTTGTCATAAGGAAGAATAAAAAGCCAAGAATGGCAGTGGAGTTACTATTCTGATTGTAAATTTGAAACAGAAATGCCTTGAACTTACCTCCTCTGGACCAACTGACCTATAGTAATAAAGGGTTGATGGTGGTGCTCAACCTGGTCTTTATTGTAGACTCCCTTGAGACTGAGAAAAGCTTCCTGTTATACCACCAAAATATGTGTATGCATACGCAAGATTTACCACAGAAAACATAAAACAGTGGAATGAGAAATCAGTTTGAAGGAAAATATAAAAACTAGAATTCTATGAGTGTACAGTATAAATGCTTAAGGCGAATTTCAATGAGACATGTTCCAGAAGAGAAGACAAGTCCATAGTTTTACTGTTGCTTTTGCTCATGTGCCTTCTACACGAAGCTGATGAAGAGGCTCATCCTCCTCACCCCTGCTCCAGAGAGTTGAGATTGTGTTATTATTCAGTGGTTCAACACAAAGAGCCTGTGCTTTCTGTAAAATGCTGGTGTGATGCCCAGAGCTGTGATGGAGCCCTATTAATTAAAATAACTTCTGCTCTTAAGCTCTCTCCCTCGCTTTGTCAATGCTGCACGCAATTTCTGGGTCAACTCACTCCTTTCTTCTAGTTACATCTAAAGCCAAGAGATGGTGACAGCGCAGTTCACTTGAGTGTGTCATGCACTTAGCTTTTAAAACTTTAACTTATCAAGTTAAAGAGTATGAATTGCTTTTGTTTCCTTCAACTGTAAGAAACGCGTGTCTTGTCTTGTTACCCTTCAGTCTCTGCTCTGTCAGCTTCGTGGTCTGTGGGAGCTGTCAGATTGTGTGTGATTTTATGCAAACCTTTCTTTGGAAATTTTCTTCAGGTCAGCAAAGAATGGTACACAGTATAAATTTTAGAATCCAGCAGGCTCACTTTAAAAATCTACCCAGTCATTTTAGTCAGTCTGCTATGGATTTCCTTCTTCTTCCACATGAAATGAGTAAAATTATATGGCTTGAAGTTCTTGTAAAAAATGAAATAAGTTAATGTAGGGGTTGGTGATATAGCTTGGTGGTAGGGTGGCTGCCTTGCATGTGCAAGGTCCTGTGATCTCCAGCATGACCAAGTATGTTAATATAGAAAAGCATGGTCTAAACCTTTTATCAAGCGAAAACTTAATAATCGTTATCAGAGAACACCTTTGACTACTATGTTCTTTAAAGGCATTATATGTGTTGTGGTACTCAATTTTTTCATCTATAAAATTAGATGGTTCAAGCACAGCCTAGCATTTTCTTCAGGTTGCATTATTGAGTACCTGATACTGACAAACACTAAACTAAATAGCTTTTATTGAGTTGTTGATGAAGACAAGGAAAGCAGGCTACAAATTCAACAGGAAAACCTGATAGTCAAACAAACAACAAATCAAAGACTTCTTTCTGAAGTCAGGTCTCTGCCACTTGAAGAATGTGCCTGAAAGACTTTGGTAATGGATGCTAACAAAACAGAACTTTTTCATCAGAAAGGTGGTCTGAAGATATTTGGCTCATATTGGGGTTGTAAGTGTTAGAGGAAATGAAACATGGAGGAAGATCCACGCGATGCCTTACACAGTAAAAGTGATCCGATCTGTCAGATGAGATATGATCAAAGAACCATATTAACATATCATTGGTGATTCACTCTATCAACACTGGTTGTCAGAGACTTCTCATTCATTTCCCGGCCACCCAGACTCAAAACGACCACACAGAAACTGTATTAATTAAATCACTGCTTGGTCTATTAGTTTATGCATATTTCTAGCTAGTTCTTACATCTTAAATTAACCCACTTCTATCCATCTGTGTATTGGCACATGGCTGTGGCTTACCAGCAAGGTTCCAGCTCATCTGTCTGCTCTGGGGGCTATGTGGCATTTCTCTGACTCTGCCTATTCTCTCTCTATATCTCTTTCAGCCTGACTTTACTCTGTTAAGCCATTGGCCAAAAGTAGCTTATTTATTAACCAATGACAATAAAACATTCATAGCATATATCACCTCCCACATCACCTCCCACATTCTGTATAAATAAAAAGGAAACTTTTAACTTTAACATAGCAAGATTACATATAACAAACAAGAATGAAGCAAGAATCATAGTTCCAATATTTATATCTACTTTATTTTTATTATAACTAAGGAACACTGTAACTATTCTTCAACTCAATCAACATACCAGAAGGATATAATATTACCTAAGTAAACAGGAAGTGCTTTGTAAACAATTTCCAAAACACTAGAATTGACAGAGACATCTAGCTACCTGGACAGTCACCCAATTTTCTTCTGTAACATTGCAGGCACCCTCTTCAGCCTTCTGGTTTATAGTATCCGGCAGACTATTCCATGAAGCAGGAAATTTCAAAGATAGTTCCACCTATATTGGCAGTTTGTCAGTCACTTTCTTCTATATCTTGCAGAATGTCTAGCAGACTATTTCATGAAGCAGGAACCCCAAAGAACTGTCTTACCTTTAGGCAAGTTCAGCAGTCATTTCTCGGTGGGTTAAGAATGTCCAGTTAATACAGCATAATATCAAGCAGTCCAGGCAAAAGCAGTTTCTTTCCCAAATGGTTAGCAAACTCCATAAGGAACCTCTTTGAAGCCCGCCTTCCTGTTGAAGCAATTGGTACTGCCAGAAGCAGATGTGTCTCATTCTCAGGAAGAATCCTAAGATCTTTTGTTGTTGATGATGTTGTTTGAGAAAGGGTTTCTCTGTAGCTTTGGAGCCTGTTCTAGAACTAGCTCTTGTAGACCAGGCTGGTCTTGAACTCAAAGAGATCTGTCTGTCTCTGTCTCCCAAGTGCTGGGATTAAAGGCATGCACCACCACTTCCCACTTTCTAAGTTCTTAAAACATTTTAAATGCCATATTCTGTAGTTTTGAAAGGTTTGAAGAATAACTATCCATCTGAAATATATTTCTGTACATCTAGAAAATCTAACTAACATGAGTACAAGCTTGACTATTATAGATGCTATCTATTAACATATATTTCTTAATTAAACATTACATTTTTAAATGAGCTACACAAACACAATACCTTAATAAAGAGCAGAAATATGCATATAACGAAATTGATCTTAAATTTGTATCAATAAACCAAGATCCATACCAATGCAAAGCATTCATATCTGTAGCATATCTGCTCAGCAAAGTATTTATCATTTTCTCTTCAGGAAACATAATCCCCCAGAATTATTCAGTAACATTCATGATCACTTCATTTGTAAACAGCCCTAAACTGAAAGAAACCTCAACATTGAGCCACACATGAATGGTGGATTAAATTATGGTACCTGTGCACACTAGACAAAAATACAACCATAAAAGGAATTCGTTATTGACTCTTAGAGCAGCATGAATAAATCGCAACTTGGTTGTACTGAGTAAATAAAACTACACAAAAGTGAATGTTTAGACCTGGTGGGTGACACAAAGTGATTTCTTGCCTAACATGCTTGAGGCCCTGAGCTGAATTCCCAGTAACATACATTGAGAGGAGCACAGTAAGCCTTCTTGGTGATGCATGTGCTTATTTTCTAACTATAATATTATTGGCATGACTGTCCATCTACACATAGGAACTCTCCAATGTGTGTCAAATATATAAGCTTCTGGTCTGCCTTTCACAGTTCAATGAAGGTATTGGGATAGCTGACGGTTCTGTGCTGCTTTGAAGAACCAGGTTGTATTCACACTACACCAATATCTGTATGATTTTCTGTCTCATCCTCTCCCATCTTGTGTTTTACCATGCCCTTTTTGCTGTCATCTTGGAACTGGCCATTTGATTCTTCAAGACTTCATGATCCTTCTGACCTCATGACTTTGGTGACTGTCCCTCCTCTGTTCTCACACACTGCTCTCAAATGAAGAATAATAAGTTACATATATTATCTAACTAATACTTCAAAAGAACTAGTTGGGTTTTATTATGCTAGTCTTATAGTTAAAAAAAATTTAGTTTCCTGAAAGCAAACGTGGGAGATATGTATATATGGCAGCAAATTAAACCCAATGCTTTCTGCCTTGAAAGCTTATACTACTAATAAATTATGAAAGCTTCTAAGAAATGATATGTTCTCTTCCATAGTATGTAATATAATATAATCTGGTGGAGAAGTCCAGGAACTTTAGATACTTCTGAAATGGAAGAACAGCAGCCAGCTAAAAGCTAGCAAAAAATAGCAGCCTTGATCATCATGAATTCTGCTCAAAACAAGCATGAACTTTGAAGGCAGACAAGATCCTACCCCATCATACCTTGAACATTTAGAACACTTTAAACAATGAATCCACCTAGGCCATCCATCCTTCAGCTTCTAAATAAGGAAAGAGGTAATCAAAGGTGTTTTTGCTTTCAAATTTGTCATCATGTGCTACAGAGCAAAAGGAAACTGTCACAAGTACTTTCTGCTGAACAGCACTAGGAACTATTGATAGCTTTTTCTTCTGTTAGTAACTGATGCTCAAAGACACCATTTTTATTTCTTTGGCTTATAGTTTTTGGTCTGTAAAATGAGCTTTGACTAGCCTAGTTATACATTCTACTCTAAAATCCTGTGTCACAGAAATGTGTTTTACCATCTGTGCATATGGCTGTGTAGTTGACACCATGTCCCTGTCCCTCTTTCTCTCTAGACACTCTTTTCCCTTCAATGTTTTACCAAGTTAGCTGGCCCCTAAAAGCCTTACCAGCATGGAGTGGGAGGAGACACAGTAGCAGGAGATTGGAGTGATGGAGAGAGATGCTTGGGTCATTGTGTTCTCACTTCCTACAAGGATGCTATGTGCTAAAGAGGAAAGAACAATAAATTTAACTGAGGATGTGAGGGAACCTAAACAGGAAGCACTACAAATGCAACTTGTGCTTGAAAAATAAATGCCATGAGTACATTTGAGCTGACTTTTATGGGGCAATTAGGCTAAAGAAATCTTAAGAATAAGTGTCAAAATACACGACATCTGTGACCTTACAAGAACTGAAAGACATCCCTCCTATCCTCCTCCTTTTCATTCGCTCACTTCTATGCACAGATACAGTTAACAATAAATCTTCTTCTTTTATTGCTTTTGTTTTATCCTATTTTGTTAATATTCTTTAGAGGCCTATTTGTTTTCTAATAAGAGAAAGAAAGGTTGTGGATTGGATGGGAAGGGTAGTGGGGAGGATAGCAGAGGAGTTGAGAGAGGGAAACTGTGAACAGCATATATTGTATGGGAAAGGGCCATATATGATAAAAGAGAAAGAGAAAAAAGACATTGAGGTGTTAAAAATAAAATAACAAAATTTTCAAAAGTATACGAAGAAAAGAGAAGGAAATAAAAAGAAGGGGAAGCAATACAAGGAGTCAGGACAGAAAGGGAAAAGGGAAGGGCAGGACTGAAGGGAAGAAAGAGATTCTTTAAAGAAGAAAGTCTCATCACTCACAGGGCTTAGATAGCAGGCATGGCCGAGGCTCTAACTGACCTGTGGACACTACTGAGAAACTATGACATCATGAAAATGTGCTGTCATCATTAGACAGATGCATTTCTTATTTAATAGTAGTATTAGTGCAGTATTTATGGGGCATGGGGGAAACTCAGAGGCAGTGCATAGGTTTGAGGAAGGAGGTCATTCAGGGTGTGCTCTACAAGGGCAGGCCTTGTCCCTCAGCCATCCTCTCCTTTCTAGTTGCTTGATGCCTTGAGGTGAGCAGGTTTTCTATGTCACTTACATCTCCATGATGATCTGCCTTTCTGCAGGCTCAAAGCCATAGAGCCAGTTGGTCATGGAGAAAAGCCTCTGACAGTAAGCCAGCTTAAGTCTTCCTCCTTTCAAATCGATTCTCTTAGCCATTACAACAGTCATCTGTCATTACAGCAGAATGTGACAGACACAATCACTAAACAATATGGCAGCATCAAAACAAATCCTATTCTTAGACAAGCAATCTATTTAGAAAGTTCTACGCTAGCTGTGCAATAGGAGAACCAAGATGGAAATGAATGTAGCCATGGTGTTTTGGAAGTAAACATGCACATCTCACTGTTAATAGTATGCCTGTGAGCCAGGGACCTGGATGATGGAAGAGGGCACTGGATGGCTTAACAAGACAAACCCAGTCATTAGTTGTAGGTGAGAACAAAACCGCACATAGAATCTAGAGATCTGAGCTTGTTGAGCTTCATATCAAGTAATATGCTGCTTTGCAATTCTCAAATCACCTCCTACAAACTTCCTTCTCCCCATTTCTTTACTACCCAATTCCAAGTTCAAGGATGCCTTACACAAAATTAATCCCCAAATCAGAACATCAGTAAATGGAGCAGTCAAATAGTAACAAGAGAGGGGAGAAGATAATGAGGCTGGAAATATTAATTTAGTCTCCAATTATTTAAGTAATTATGTGTGTGGTAGCCAGATATTGTGATGTAAATCTCATTCATTAACTGCTTTGTCTTTTCCAAGTTAAAAAAAAAAAGGTGAAGATTTACATTTTAAATCAGGAGATTTTAGTTAAACAGCACTGCTATTTAGTGGATAAATAGTGTAGCATTCAAAATCTTCATCCTCACAAGTAGACTTGTGGTCCAAAGCACAGGTATGTTCATACATAGTCTCTTAAAAGAAAGATTTGTTACTTAATATGATGGTTGATTTTAAATGTCCGCTTAACCTAATCTAGCATCACCTAGGAGAGAAGTTTCAGCAAGTAGCTGTACAGATCAGGTTAGCTGTAGGCATGTCTGTGTCTTATCGATTGTGTTAATTTGTGTGGAAAGCCCCCATCATCTGTGCGCAGCTCCTTTGTCTACACAGGGGATCCCGAACTGTGTAAGTACCGAAAACAATCAGAATACTGAGAATCATACATTCATCCTCTCCACTCTCGGATGTGGATGTAACTACCGGCTTCGAGTTGCAACCTCCCTCCTATGATGAACTGTGACCTAGAACGTGAATAAACATTTCCCCACACCTTGTCTTTTGTCAAGGTAATTTATCGCAACAACAGAAAGGAAACTGGAACATTGTTTATCAGCGAGAATGCATTCATCTTAAATCAAGAGCTGAAATACTACCAGTAACTGATACACATTTATTTCTCTAAAAAAAAAGAACTTTTAAATCATACATCTCTTCTGTTATATTAAGCTTTATTTTAGTTGGTAAAATCTAAATATTATCAAAATATTAACAGTCTGTGAAAATTATAGTAATTTAGAGAAAATTCAACAGCTTATAATTTTGGGGCAAGAAATACAGAGTTTTGTATAGAAAAATATAATTTTTGCTTTCAAATACATGGTTTGTACTATATGCGTAATGGGGATAAACTGGAATAAACTCACCATCTCCTGGTCTGAAAATAAACAAGCACTTTCCGAACAATTAATAGAACTTTACATCATTCATCTTGAGGAATTGTTTAACTTTTGTTGTTTGGTTTGATTTTTTTAGACAGAGTTTCTCTTGTGTAGCTCTGGATGTCCTGGAACTTGCTCTGTAGACCAGGTTAGCCTCAAAGTCACAGAGATCCACCTGTCTATGCCAAACAAGTACTGGCACTAAAGGTGTGCACCACCACTCAATTAATATAATTCTTTAATAAAGATTTATTTCATTTTGAATTATGTGCATATGGGCAAGTGTGAGTGTGTGAGTGAATGTGTGTGTGTGAGTATGTGTGTAGCCATGGCATGCGGAAGAGCATGTCTCCTGAAGCTAGAATTACAGGCACCTGTGAGCTCCCTGAAATAGGTGCTATGAACTCAACACAGGTCTCTGTGTGGAAATAAGTGCTTTTAACTGCTTAGCCATCACCCCAAACACAGACTGCATAGCTTCTACAGCCTCTGTATTTTCCATGAATTTCAAGTAGTAACTGTCTACATGATATAGAAGACAAATGTCTCCACTCTTTGTCTTGATACTGAGTTGATCTTCCTTCTTACATCTTTCAAATCAAGACTGAACTTTAGTGAAAACCATGTGATATTTTTAAACTGGTATCATTATTCATTATAGACCTACCTTTTAAGCATTCTAGAATTTTTTTTTATCAATTGTTAAGAAGTTCAAAGCTCTAAATAACTGTCAGCCCTGGGTGATAAACAATATTGAACATGCATCCTAAAATAAAATGAAGTAATTCAACTAAAGCGAATTTAGGCATTGTTGTTTAATCTTCACAAGTCAGTATGATATAAACATGATGTAAGCTGTTGTCATGATTTGAGGATGTAATTCTGGGGATTTAGATCAGCATCACCTGAAACACAAACCTTGCTTCAGCATTTCAAATGGTTTGTGTGAATTGCTGTACTGGTGAAATAATGAGTTCTAGTTCACAAGCATGGAAAGGAGAAAATGACCAAAGTGCTAATTAAATCTGAAGTGCATAAATTCCCGGAATGATAAATACATCGGGGAATGTGGTAATTCCAAATGCCAGCCTCATTTGCACTGAACTTCTAAAACTTTTAATAATGCTTTAATTTTTCACCTTTATAGAAAACTGAAGGCTCACTTTTACCAAAGGTCATGCAGGAGCCCAATTGTAGACTGGAGCAACACATTCCTGGGCTTCCGAATCTAGTGTGAGCAGCCTGGTTAGCAGGACACATCCTGCTAAGCCAGCGTGGTGCTGGGGAAGCCACTATTCACCTCTCAGCAGCACACAGTTACTTTTCTGTCTGTACTTGTCCTCTTGTATGTTTTCATGCTGTTTCTCTTTCTGTTTGACTTTTGAGGTCACTTTTGGTATAAGGTGGAATACCTTAGCTTGGTAGTAAAATGTGCTGAGTAATATTAGAGCATCAGGTAATAATAGCTGAACTTGGGGTCACCTTTCTCCACCACTTTAAAATGAACTGTCAAAAACTATCACAAAAAAGTAACTTGAAAGTTTCTTCATCTTTTGGATAAAAGAAGATATTAAGTGTACTTATTACATCAAATCTTAAAGAGGAGAAAGCATCTACCACTTCATATTTTCAATGGGGCTTCTGTGTCCTACTTATTATCTATCACCTTAGAGGAGGTTTGGACTCCCTTGGAAGTTCTTGCTTGCTTTTTTTTTTTTTTCAATGAAACAGGAACAAACCTTTTTAATACTTTTCAGAATAGCTATTCTTCCAGACGGAAGCCTGCGGATCCTAAATGCTTCTAAAGCAGATGAGGGAAAGTACATTTGCCAAGGAGAGAACATCTTCGGTTCTGCAGAGATTATAGCTTCACTGTCTGTCAAAGGTAAGATAACAGGTAACATGCCCGATGTTCCACAGCCGCGTCTTCCTAGCCTCAGCATCAGGGGGAGAAAAGTAAATACAATTGCATGTACATGTGTTTGCATTTATTGGTGTGAATGTCTTGATTTAAAAGTTTGCTAAAAACACAGAACTAATAAAACCAAGTTTTCACTTTCATCACTTAAAGAATTAAAACAAAGCAAGGAATGGTGGCTCACACCTGCAGCACCAGCATTTGGGCTGACATTGCTTAGTGATAAAAAGCTGGTGGAATGGCAAGCAGAGAGATGGTCCAGTAGTTAAGAGAATTTACTGCTCTTGCAGAGGACCCAGGTCCTATTTCCAGCATCAAGTCAGGACACACACACATGCACACACTCGAGGCAAGAAAATTACTGTGACTTTAAAGCCAGCCTGAGCTAAAGTGGAAAAACACATAAGAAAAATATAAATAAATGAACACACAAAAACCGAAAGGAGTTCACTATTTGTAGAAATTTCAGTATCTTCCTTAGAACAAAATTAATAAAAGAATAAAAATGTTTATGAATTTTATTCACGATAGCAAAATTTAAAGAATGTTAAAAAATAAAAATTTGCTAGGGTAGCCCCATGACAGAGCAATTACTTCATATGCCTGGAGCCTTGAGTTCATTCTCTAATATTTCCCCCTCTACCAGAAATAATTTTCGCAACAACTTGTCGTTACTCTACCCAGGGATTGGGGCAGAGCAGAGTAACAGTAAGAGAACCCATCCCAGTGAGTGAAGGCATCCACCTAAAGTCACCTGTGCCACAGCTGTTCCGAGATATTCATGGGTACATGTCTTCAACGCCTTCATTTCTGTGTGAAGTCAATCTTACTGCCTATAGGCTTACTAATTTCCTAGGTCTGAATGAACTTTATTTCAGGTCAATGACATTGTTTGAAATAATTTAGCTATTTTTAAAAAATGAAAGTGGGGGCTGGAGAGACAGATCAGCAATTAAGAGCTTTTGCTACTCTTGCAAATTTCCTGGGAGCCATGTTCAGTGACTGGTAACTCCAGCTCTGGTAACTCTGATATCCTCTTGTAGTCTCCATGGGCAACTTAACTAACAAGTACACAGAGGGTAAACATCAAAATAAAATCTTTAAAACAGTTTTTAAACTCTTATTTTGGGTAGCAAAATCCCATCAACTAGCAAAGTAGTTTTGTAATAACTGAATTATGAAGTAACTGTTTCCTTATTATACATCTATTACTCAGAAGTCATAGTTGGCCTACAAAAACAGGGGGGAAAGTTGAGGTTTAGAAAATGAAGAAGAGTTTTGGAGATAAGTAGTGTGATTCACAACCGGTATTATAATTAATGCTAACAGACTGTTCACTGGAGATACAATTTGGTTCACCTTGTTCTACCTTAGAAATAAAAACATTGCTCAAATAGTCAAAACTACAATAGGAGAAAAGGCAAACATCAAGGTAAGAACAGAATATAACGTTTTCAAATATTTCTATACTTATCAAACATTACTGGCATTCACCCTAGTGGCCCAGTCTTTGTCCTGGTCTCCCTGTATACTAGCCTATCTTCTGATAAGATGGCAATGGAACCAGAAACTTTTTATCAACGATAAATATTCTCCCTTAACTGTGAATGAAATGGGAAATAGGGTTGCTCAAAAAACATTATCCCCACAAACCTTCAACTACAGTACACTGCCTGTGCTGTCTGACGAAGCCATAACTTAGACTACCAAACATGGCATCACCTCAAGAGGATTCAGCTTTACAGTCTCACTCTTGCCTTCAGCCTGTGCTTTTCTCAGAATTGCTCTCAAGGGTGCTAGGTATGAAAAGACCCCTCAGACAGCTAGAAGTATTGTTTTCTTGTGGGAGGATTCACTTACAAGTGATAGAGTTTGGAATAAAATAAAGCCCTTGCAAAGTCCCATGCCTCTCTTCCTTCCCTGTTTGTACCTAAGACAGAGAAAAAAATCTCTACTTTATTCATGACGCATCACAGTCACTTAATCTTAATCATTGGGTGTATTATCAATGCCATTTTATTGGTTCAATGTTCTTCTGAGTCCATAAAATAATTTAAAAAAATATCAGTTTTGAAATTCAGTTGTTTCCAGTAAGCAGTTAGGATATTCTTGCTGCAATAAAACCTTGACCACTCAGCTCTTTAAAGGTTTTATATAGTTAAACTAGCCACAAAGTATCAAAGTTATATTTTATAATTATACAACTAGTTCCTCTTCTATGACTCCTCCCAGTTCCTAGAGGGTTTTGTCCAGCAAAAAGCAAGTCCAATACTCCATTTGGAGAGTAATTTGTAGGGGTTCAGATGCCAAATCCATAGTATTTCAGCCTTTGATAATACAGTTGGAAGACACAAATCAAAATCTGGTGCATGTATCCAAAGCAGCTATACATGTTCCATGTTTAAGTTTTCTATACAGTTTGTGATGTGAGGTGTTGGGAGGTGATTATACTAATGCATGTGATTTTACCCCAATAGAACCCACAAGGATAGAGCTTACTCCTAAAAGAACAGAGTTAACTGTCGGAGAGAGTATTGTCCTCAACTGCAAAGCCATTCATGACTCTAGTTTGGATGTCACTTTCTACTGGACGCTAAAAGGACAACCTATTGACTTTGAGAAAGAAGGTGGACATTTTGAAAACATCAGGGCTGTAAGTTTATATACTTTTTCTTCTTGAGTAGTAACTGCATGTGTTTTGACTCAAATGTAAAAATTTTTTTATCTATAAAGTGCCAAAAAGAGCATAGAGAAAACCCCATGCGATTAAAACAATTACTTTTTTCTACTATTTTATGTCATGTAAAACTGAAAATATTATTTCAATTCCCAGCAGGAACTTTCCAAATCATTAGTATGTGAGTCTGGTTTCCTCACCTTTGCTAAATTAGTTTAGTGATAGCATAAATGTTTCCATGTTGTTTCTAGATATCATATTGCTATATAAAGTAACTATTCTACTATTTAAATATTTGTTTGCTGTAACTGTAATAAAATAAATGAGTGTTCCCTGCTCCTTACTAAGTAGTGAAAATTTTGGAGGCTCACCAGTTTGTTGGAAGCTATAAAGGTTAAACCCACAACACATAGTCATACATGCTCACTAGCTTCCAATAAATGTTCATGGACATGTATCTTTCTTGTCTGTCCAATATTTGTATTTTAGTAATATTTAATATTAAATATCTGATAGTAATCAATCAAACAGAGTGATAAATTATGTGCACTGCATAGTACAGACCACCTCGGTTTTGAACCGCATAAAGAAGTGAGAGAAAGTCAGTGCTCCACGGATTCATTGAGACATGAAAGAGCAGCTTAGTGAGAGAGCGAGAAAGGCCAGGGAACAAATGGTAAGGGCGGTGAGATGGGCCTCGATTTTCTTTCTATATTGACTAACAGGTTTGGCCCAACTACACTTTTCTGTAAAAAGGTAATATTAAATGCCATTCTTAATATTCTAAAAATACTTTGAGAAACATTAGAAAGTAAAAATGATAATGAATCCAAATGGTGAAAGTCACGTTGCATTGGACTTAGCTTAAACTAATTCTGTGATATCATGGAAGGAAAAGGTCTTAAAGCTAAAGTTAGTAATTCTTTGGACGGAGCTCAACTCCATCCCTTGTCAACTACAGGCGCTTCCTAGAGCCATCTTCTTACAACAGGAAGTAAAAATCTGCACCAGATAATTTCTGCAATTCTTCTCAACTTGAATTCCAATCAAATCCTTTCCTTTAGAAAGGGGAAAATGGACTTTAGTGCATTTGCCAATATGACATAAATTGAACACTTCATGCAAATTATCCCAGTTTACTTTGCACCTAAGAGGGGAGACTCTATGTCAGAAGCACATTCTAACTGAATTTCTAATTGTCATATTGAGCAACCAGTTGTAGTTGGTTAAGTTGTATGTAAAATATTTAGATCGTACCAAGTTCATTTTTTTACAACTTGAGTGGGATTTCTCTTCCTCTGATTTAACTTAATTATACACTCATAACATTTTTTAATCACATCATTAAACAGAACTCAAACTATTATCTACACAAAAATAGACTGATAAAATATGTTTTCTCAGGATTAGCTGCAAATATTCATTTTAACAACAATCATATAAAGTAAAAAATGACTTTCTACATAGAAGCATGCCCTACATTTTAACATAACAATAAACAAATTGATGGACTTGAAAATGTTATAAGATAAAAGAATTTTGGGTGCTGCCTCTTAGATGTGACCATTTTGGGCTGATATCATTTCTATAAATTAATATCTTTGGTGTTTTTCATGAATGCCTGATCCACGCTCTTTGTGTGTGTACACAATCTTTTCCTTAAGAGATGCAAAACTGGCCCCTTGCTCTATGCCAGTCTTGTGCACAGTCATAAGCCATATTATAATCAATCTTTGGAGTGAAAAAAAAATCTCTGGCTTTAAGGCAGTATAAGACTTGTGTTTTAACATATTGGAAATGATTTCTAGAAATAGGTGTGTACTTAAGATATTTTGTAGAATCAAAGCTGTGAAATATAAAAGGAATTGCTCATTACAAATCTCTCGAGCATTTCAAACCCTGGTTTGTGTTAAGGTTATAGACTGCATGAGGTTCCCCGTTGCCCCTGCTTCCCTGTAGGTTTATGTCTGAACAGCACTGGTGCTTTGGAGTGATTTGAAATGCTATCAGTAAGAAGGCTTTGAGAGACCCTGTGAGCTGTTGCAGACCTCTCTCAGAGAGGCTGGCACGGGGGACACCCTGGAAGTCAGGGATGCAGGAAGAAAAGTATGGTTACTAAGTCTGCTCTGAATACCAAAGCCTAGGCTTAGAGATGATCTGGAGATAGAACATTAAGGATCCTCAGGAAAGGCAAGTGGTACCTGGAAGAACACAGAGCAAGTCCTGCACCTGCTGCTACTACCTGCTGATGCTGCCAGTGCGTGACTGAAGGGCAGGGCTGAGGGCAGTGAGTTAGAAAAGAAGGGGAGAGTGCCTTAGTATATTTTCATTCACTAGGATAAAGTGAGTCAGCCAAACCCCAAGCTGAGGAGTGGGGAGATCTCACTGATAATATCTCCACTGATACAGAAACACATCATAATAGTGATATTAATCCTTCAACTCATTTATTTATGAGTTCTGTACTTTTTGTAGCTAAATCCTTGTGTAGGACTTTTTAAAAATATCTACGTATATTGTATGTGTCATGTCTTACATAGACAGTGGCTTTAGGAGGTCATTTCAAAAGAATAAATGGAAATTGATGGAATTTTTCCAATTCCATAACGAACAGGATTGCTCTGACAGCAATGGAACACTTCTGTTTTGCTTGCTCCCTTTCCTGAGGCCTTGTTTTAAAAACCTGGTAAGCTGGCTGATTTGGGGTGAGTCTATTACCAAAGACATCACTAGAAGGGGCCAGTCTATCCATAAATAGTTCATCAAATTCTACTCAATTTCTTTTGACTAGTAATATAAATAAATGGTATGGGGCAAATAAGTAAATTTGTTCTTAAAAAAATATTCAATGCTAAGTGATATTGTTAACTA
This sequence comes from Chionomys nivalis, assembly GCF_950005125.1. NCBI lineage: Eukaryota > Metazoa > Chordata > Mammalia > Rodentia > Cricetidae > Chionomys > Chionomys nivalis. The sequence goes on along the minus strand of NC_080089.1, from coordinate 10,562,456 downwards.
ATAGTTAAAATATAACCCTTCACCCCTAAGAGAGCACAATGCAAGTACATAGAGAAAAATTGATCTGGTATAACATGGTGATTTAAGCATGCAGCTGCCCGAAAGAGTTGTTATCTGAAAAGCTGCTGGGTGGGCAGGGTTTCACATGGTGCCTACGGAAAACTGCATCATTTCAAAGAGTGAAGATGTCAAGCAATAGCTAAAAGGCAGAATGGGTTAAACCATGTCTTCAGAGCAAAGAAGAACCAGTGATATACACAGCTCAGTGAGGGTTTGTAGTAGACAAGAAGTCAATACTCATTGAGTAACTTTAAGAGAAAGTAGCAAAGGCAACATTGTTTAAGACATCAATCACATTTTTAAAAACTATAGGAAGCTAGGATATAGACTTCATTCTAATTTTGAGGGGGAACTAAAGAAATTGAGGAGTCACACTTTTCTAAACTGCATAAGTGAATTCTAAATTGGTTAGACGTTTAAAAGGCTGTAGACTTAAAAACCATAGTATATTGACTCTACTTTAAAGTTTACCCTTACTGTATTCTTTGGCTGCCTAATATTTTCCCAACCTTTGTCTAAAACTCATGAGAAATGAAAATAGAATCATTGATCCCTGCCTTTAACAAGTATACAGATTATGCAGGTCATTAAGTAACTCAAGAAAAATATGACCATAAAATAAACAAAGAAAAAAATTGTGGCTAGGGGTGGGGGCACATAGATACAATCCTGGCACTTAGGAGTTGGGGCCAAATGATTGTAAATTGGATGCCTGCCTCCGTTTAATGAGATGTTATTTGTACAATTGAAAGAATATTAATTGCTAATTTTTGTAATAGTCAAATGTTGGTTGAAACCAGACAAGAAAGAGGAATATGATCTTTTCTTATAGAGATAAACAAGAAAATGACGACCTATTGTTTGCCAATCACTAAGATACACACACACTGTTGATTCTCATAACAACCATATTAATTTATAATATTTGTTGAAGCACGTTGTCTATTCTACATGATACAGACTTTATAGGGCAGCATTAGGACAGACAAAAAGAGAGAAAGAAAATCAAGGCTGGAGAAGGGATTCTGCATCTCAGTGCTGAGCAAGGACTTAGAGTTGACCCAAGTGGTACCTGGCTCTTCTTTGGGTGTTAGTGTTTGCAGTGGCTCTTCAACAATAAGGAACTCACACACTTCCAGAGTCAGTTCCGTTACCAGTCAGAGCAGACTGTCAGAAAACTGGAGAGAATTTACCTTGTTTTTGTTCATACTTTTTCATTTTTAAAAGCAGTTTTTTCATTGTCCATTATGTTCAGCGAGTCCGGTTTTATCCCATGCTTTTTTCAGACCCAGGCCAGCTGGCCTTGGTGAGTTCCTGATAGAACATCCCCATTGTCTCAGTGTGTGGGGCACCCCTCGCGGTCCTGAGTTACTTGCTCCTGCTCTGTCTCCTGCTCTTGATTTGGACCTTGAGATTTCAGTCCGGTGCTCCATTGAATGGACAATGAAGACTACTGAGAACTCAAGAACAATGGCAATGGGTTTTTGATCCTACTGCACATACTGGCTTTGTGGGAGACTAGGCAGTTTGGATGCTCACCTTACTAGACCTGGATGGAGATGGGTGGTCCTTGGACTTCCCACATGGCAGGGAACCCGGATTACTCTTAGGGATGATGAGGGAGGGGGACTTGATGGGGGAGGGAGAAGGAAATGGGAGGTGGTGGCGGAGAGAAGGCAGAAATCTTTAATAAATAAATAAATAAATAAAATAAAAAATAAAAAAATAAAAAAGCAGTTTTTTGAGAATTTCATACAGCATGTTTTACTCATATTAACTCCCTCTCCCGATTCCTCCTAGATCCAATCCTTTCCTTACACAGTCAACTGGGTATCCTCTCTTGGTTTTTTTTCTTTTTAATTCATTAAGTCCCATCTGTGATGCCTATATATTCTTAAGTGTGTGGCCTTCCTCTGAAGTATAGTCAACTCCCTCTCCTGCAGCTACATATTGCCCGTAGCTCCTTAGCTAGGAGTGGTACTGGGACGAGTGATTTAATAACCCATTTCCCACATCTAAGAACCATAAGCATGCCTAATTTATAGCCATGGGTTCTGCAGAGTTGTAGGTGAATAAAAAGCCATAATATAAAAACCTTTAATACCTAGAGGATTTGCCTCAGATGAAAAGTTCCCACCGCATCCGTTTCCCTGGTACAAATGCCTCTGCTCCTTGTCTGTGTTTTGGGAAATGAGTATCTTAATGGAGGAGTGCAAGCTTCAGAACAGAATGATTTCTAGATTGGACCACTCTATTTCTGGGACATATGACTGGAGTTAAAGTCAACGAACTCCTCAGACATGCTGTTCAGGACAGCAGGGTATTAGGAACAACTCAAGGCTTCTGCTGGAGCCTCTTCATTAAATCAGCATGCAGGAGTCTTGGAGGACTGCATCCCGAATCAGCACACTGATCAGCTGGAGCAGATCATACAAGACACCCATTTTCTCTGACTAATTCTGGCCATTAGGAATATTCACACTTACAAATTAATCCAGGCCCCTAGATGTTCTCCTCTCCTCCGACGCTGTGGTCCAAAACTCAGTCTTCCTATCAGTTTAACATCTGTTCTTGGCTCTTTGTCTATATCTGAATCCTGGTAACCTGGGAGTCTACCAACTTTCTGTTCTCTCCATCAGTCCTCTGACTGTGGCGTAATTGCTTCATGCCAGCTTTCCCCAATACCCTACAAAATGTTTAAGTGGGACAGAACACAAAATAACCCCCAAGTGATTTTCTAGGCAGCTGACATGGAAAGCAGCTATTTTCAAAGTGCTCAGAGTTTTTAGATGACCCCAAGTGGAGGGGTCTGTTCTTCCTCTGTGTTAAGAAACACTGCCTTGTCAGAGTAGGTATCAGTTCAGTGGGAGAGGAGGGATAGTAATGCCCGTCTCTTCCAGTGTGCATGAATATTTCATATGATCGTATATCAGCATTGGCTACTTTAATCTAATGTCTTATAATTAAATCATTTTGAACTCTAGATCATAGAAGTGGAGTCTAACACATGCTTCATTACCTTTTTGTCTCTGTGTCCCAAAGATGCCCACAAACCAGCCACTCCACCAGTGTTTGTTGAGGAAAGCCCAAATAGGCATGAATCATTTTCTTAGTTTCACTAATCCATCATCTCAGAGGTTCTAATGTCATTAGGACTAAAAGAAACAATTTTCTGTTAAAATATAATTGCAAACAGAATAGTTTATTTCCTTTTTCTCTTTTTCCTTCTTAACTGATTTTGAATAAAAAGCAAGGACATTTTCCCCTTTAACACAGTTTGTGGTTATTGGCCTCTAAGACAGTCCATAATTGGAACACTTTCTTTAACTCTCAGTGTGCGATCTGTATACAGCAATACAGCCAGAAGCACAGTAAGACAAAAGTACCATGCCAATGATGCAAAATATTAGACAAAATAGATAGGCTGACTCTCTGCATTTTTAAACATTTTAAAAAACTGATAAAATCTGATGATAAATTCATCATATAGGACAAGGTTGGCTTAGTAATCCAATAAAATCAGCACATTTTGTTCATTTAACTAAAGCTCACCTTGGCTGGAGAGTTGGTTTGCTGCTTAGAAACACATCTGTGCAAACATCAGCACCAAAGCTCAGACATCCACATCAAACAAAACAAAACAAAAACAAACAAACAATACAGGCATGACTGTTCATACCTAAAATCACAGCAGTAGAGAAATGCAGAGACAAGAGAATTGCCACCACCTTGGCTGACCAATGGCCAGCTACAGTTTCAGGAGAGACCTTTCTAAAGGCAGCAAGACTAGGAGTGGTAGGTGAGGGCATGTAATGTCCTCCTATGGTGACCAAAAGCATGCATATGAGCCAGCACACACGCGTATTTACACAGAAACTGCATATTCACGTGCACACACACACACAAATAAACAAATATAGTTCACCAGCTGCATAGTCAGAACTGCATAGAATGGGAATAGTTACTGGGATCTCTGCAATATTTTAGTTTTGTTTGCTTGGTTTGGTACAGAGCAGAAATCAAGCTTCCTAAGGTGAAAGAAAGTCTTACTTGTGAACTTTGATGGTCTTGGTTCTATGGTCTCTGAGGGAAATAAATCACCTCACTTCACAGACTTGCCCCATGAATTTTTAGGTCAGTATTTGGGGGTTGTAGAGAGTGAGAAATGGACACTGGTCTTTCTCTTTAATCAGGTTTGCTATCATGGATTGCAAACTCCATACACTTAACAACCTCTAGCTTCTAATCCCAGAAATTTATTTCTATAGACATAGGTATAGATTATATCTATATTTAGATAACAGACAGGTCCAGCTCCGTGTCTCTGAAAATTTTCTTCTTTGCTGGTTGTAGTTTATGAATATAAAACTCAAGCTGAATGTCTGTAATTCTGTAGTTGTCTTGGCTTTGTTGCTTTCAGTGTGACTGAAGGATACATTTGACTGGAAGAAGTTCTGTGTCTATTCTGTGACCAGAAATAAAGCCAGGAACTTGTCGTAGCTCTTCCTGGTGTATCTGCTAGCTTTGACACAAGTTTATACACAGATACATTTTTTATCTTGTTTCTTATTCTCACCTAACATGCCACTTTTCACAATAAATTACTTAGACAAACTATTTACTTCAAAATTCATGACAAACTTCTAATTTATTTTTTAATGAATTTTCCTATGATTAGACCTTGAAGAATGATCTGTAGATCTTGATAATCAAGCATATTGATAATCAAGCATCTTCCCTACCACAGTCCAACAAAGAATTATCTTCACAAGACAATAAACTTTGTATAAATAACATATGTGCTATTATTTAGAAGAAATAGCCAAAGAAATACTTAAGAATGATGATGGACTCCTTATAAAATGAATCCTCTCTTCTCACATCAAATTTTCTTGTTGAAATTATGACCCAAATTACCATCATACTACACACTCTCATCCTCCCAGCATTTCAAGTTGCACAGAAGAAATAGAACAGAACAAGAACTGATTGATAGGCTTAATTCACAAATCAGCATTTTCTAAACATGTCTTTTCTCTTCTCCCTCTCTCTGCTCTTTTTGCCTGATGAGCCTGTTCAATGAAATCACTTGGAAAACATGACTAATGTATCTATCCCTACCACAAATATTATTTAACCATGCTAGCAAACTCCATGGTGTGAGTTCTAGGTTCTCAGGCTAGGACTTCCTTCCACCAGGAATTCTGGCATCTAGTAGCTATGGAAGGTGACTGACATTTGACTGTGTCTCACTCTGGAAATTGCTTTCATTTTAAAGGACAGAACCTCATGTGTTCTACTCCATAACCTGTGCTTAGTTGTAGGAGCAATGAGCGTGTATGGCTATTCTGAAGGCTTGTCTCCTGGTCCAGAAAAGAAAGGACTGAAGGGTTGTTTCAGCCCCAGTGCTCCTTGTGGGATTGGCTGAGACTCTGATGTGATCACACACTTGAACCTCCAATTCTGTTTTCCTCATTAATTCACAAGTATTAATCCCCATAGAACTTGCAAAGAGATCTCCATGGCCAGTCTACTTCTCCAGTTTCTGTCCTAAGATAAGCATCATTCCAAATGCCATCACTAAAAACAAAAATAAAAGCAGGCAACTGGCCCCGACCTTAGAAATAGGCAGAGTGATCACAAACTAAAAATATTCTCTCATCTACTGAGTATATATGGGAAACTTTGCAATGTGTCAGACTTCTGAAATGTCATCTTACTTTCTTACTATAAACAGTTTGTCATATGATATAGAAAATTTTGATGGGAAAAGTAATCTTCATAAAGATCAATAACTTTCCAAAATGTGAACTTTCCATGTACCAAACTCTTGCTCAACTAAGAATCAACCTCAAAACTCTATTTTAAAAAAACCTACATTTTAAACCTAAAACAGTTTAGTAAGATTATATTTTAACTTTACTAATTAATCAAGTATATCATTAAATTATATTATTTCACAAATAATGTAGATAAATGTTCTTCATGCAATTTTAGGACCTATTAGTCAGTTTTGTTCATTTCTGGTAACACTTAACAAGGTTCACCTAAAATCAATTATTGCCCTTCAAAACAGTGTTTCTTACTGTAAATATTTTAGTGTGATTATACAGTTATATTTACATTGAATTTTTTCTTTTTTTAGACAAGGTATCATGTATCCTATATGAAACTCAAACTCACTATGCACTGAACAATGCCCCTGGGTCTCTGATTGTCCTATAATTTCACCTACTGAGTGCTGGAATTGCAGGTGTCCACTGCCATGTCTGTTTCTCAGTTTTCATTTTCTGTTATTGGTATATTTTATTATAAAAAACCAATTTTCTGGTCCTTTGCGTGTATGTGTGTGTGTACATACACAAACAGAAATAAATATAGATACACTCACATATATAGCAGTCCTACAGCTCAGACTCCTAAGAGCCTAATTGTTTTAGAATAAATTTAAAAGACTTTCCTTATTTGGTTCAGACTATTTAAAGAAAGTTCACACAAACCAAATTTAGCAGAGTTTATGTGAGCAGGGGAGGGTGTGTCAATCAGGCAGTACACAGAATGAAGAGACGTGTAGTGAGCTTCACCAAGTTGAGGTGGAAACAAACTCCTCCTTGAACACTGGAATCAGTCACCTGGTTGGCTGAAGACAGCCACTTGTCATATGAATTAGTTGCCTATGATCGGCTGAGAACAAGCTGCTCTGACTTGTTTCCCACAAACATTTAGTTATACTCTTTGGTGAAACCTGCAGCTAGATATAAATCAGTTAGGGGTATTTTAGACTCTAGGAATTTAGGATGCAAAAGCAGCTTGGGCCAAGTTTAATTTAGCCAGGCCTAAACTGAGGCATATAAGTGGAAATTTATATCAGGAACTCTTTAACCCCTCTTTTCTCCTATGTGCCCCTTATTTGATGCCTATAGCACCGAGAGCAAGCAGGTCACACCAGTGACAAAAGTGGGTATCAGACAGGAAATGGAGTCAAGGGCCTGAATGTCAATTGCTTCAAAGACAGGTTTTATCAGCTAAGCTTCTTTGACTCTGATGTCACGATGTTGTCATGATGGGTACTGGAAATCTGATTTTGTGTTTCAAAGTTCAAAAGAAAAAAACTACAGCGAGGCATTGTTCTTCGCATGGCCCCTGAACACCTAGGCTGTAGTGAGGTCACATTTCTGCCCTGGCATCTCGGCTCTTTAGCTGATGAGGCTTTCTTAATTGCTATCAAATATTAAAATCACACACTATCAGATAAAACCACCAAACTCCTTAAAAGTTTATATAAGTTACTGAGAACACATGGCCACACATACTCAAATATCTACTTCCCAGATACTCTGAATAATGCCTTCTATTAATGAAAGCCCACTCCTCTGTGGCTTTCATTGGCACACTCCAGCACCAAGTCAACCATTTTTTGTGAACAACCCTTTCCAGTTATTGGAAGATCAAAACAACATGAAATGTGGCTTGTTACAGAGATTTCAGAGCTAAAGTTTTAGTCTTTAGTGAAAAGACTTCTGTGCTAAAACTGTATCATGATGGTCTTAACAGGGCAATGTTAAGAATACCATACCATACCATACCATACCATACCATACCATACCATACCATAACATAACATACCATACCTATTCCATACTATACTGCCCCATTTCAACTAATTTCAACAATTTACACACACACACACACACACACACACACATTTACATACATGCATGTGCACGCACACACACAAACTTTCAAAAAACAAAAAAAAATGCAATCATATACAAATACAAATAAATTTTTGTGCTCACATTTCTATGAACATGAGGGTTTACAAATGTACACACACAGACACACACACACACACACCCCACATGCTCATACCACTAGTATTCCAGTCTATTTTTCAAATTTCATCATCATCTAACATTTTTTTTATTTTTATTTTTTTATTAATTAATTTATTTAATTATTAAAGATTTCTGCCTCTTCCCCGCCACCACCTCCCATTCCCTCCCCCTCCCCCAATCAAGTCTTCCTCCCTCCTCAGCCCAAAGAGCAAGCAGGTTTCTCTGCCCTGTGGGAGGTTCAAGGACCACCCACCTCCATCCAGGTCTATTAAGGTGAGCATCCAAACTACCTGGGCTCCCACAAAGCCATTACGTGCAATAGGATCAAGAACCCATTGCCATTGTTCTTCATTTCTCAGTAGTCCTCATTGTCCGTTATGTTCAGCGAGACCGGTTTTGTCCCATGCTTTTTCAGACCCCGGCCAGCTGGCCTTGGTGAGTTCCCGATAGAACATCCCCATTGCCTCAGTGTGTGGGTGCACCCCTCGCAGTCCTGAGTTCCTTACTCGTGCTCACTCTCCTTCTGCTCCTCCTTTGGATCGTGAGACTTCAGTCCAGTGCTCCAATGTTGGTCTCTGTCTCTGTCTTCTTTCATCGCCTGATGAAGGTTAATATTCAGGAGGATGCTTATATGTTTTTCTTTGGATTCACCTTCTTATTTAGCTTCTCTAGAATCACGAATTATAGTCTCAATGTCCTTTATTTTGTTTAACTACAAAACATTCCAACTCTCATTAAAAAAAGTTTGACATGATGATCTATAATCGTAACACTTTTTCTTACTTGTACACTGTGAGAAGTCCTCATGACTGGCTAGCATCTCTCTCCTGCTTCTTCTCGTACAACTTGTGCATCCTCCAACACAGCAAGCATTAAATATAACAATGGTTGTTTGCTGACTCTTTCCTCTTCTATAGTTTATAATTCTTGAAGGTAGAAGCATGCTTATTTTCTAAATTTTACAATTACCTATTGCACATTAAACTTTAAATAAATATGCATATCCTTTCAGTTGAAAAGGCAGTGAATTAAAAAAAAAGAAAAAAGAAAAGGCAGTGGATAGACTAAAATCTAGCTGCTTAGGGCAACAGGAAACTAACGCTGATTATAACAGCCACATATTTTTATGGTAAACAGATAAAGTAATTCATTTCTATTCTAGCGATAGAAAACATTGATAGTTTTTATTCACTTTGCTTCATTACAAAATTAAAGTGTTATTAATATTATGATGAAGGTAGTTTCTCTGTAAATCATGGTCACGGACATTCTTAGTAAAAGTGATAAATATGGCAGGTTCTACTTAATCATGTTGATGAAATACTGGTTGGTCGTGTTGGCTTTGTGTTGCTATCAGTGGATGCAAAGCATCTATGAATCGAGGTATAATTTGACCGGCAGAGTGAGATGATGCATAATATAATAGAACTCTTAACATGAATATTTTCACTTTGCAGAAAATAGTATACTAGATTTTTTGTGGTTTTGGAAGTCTTAATAAGCAAAATATTGCCGCATTATTGGATCCTACACAAGGTTTAGAATTTTGAAAGTGAATATGACTTAATTTTACAAATTGACATGCTGTTGCTATGTAAGCACCACATTTTAGAATGACTGCTACATTGTTTCCCAAAGTAACTTACCAAGAGTTAGACTTTTTTTTTTTTTTGATTTTTGAGAAGCCATTATCCCCAAGATATCTTTGCAATCCTGCCTTTCTTTCACAGTGCCACTTTCTACAGCTATTTTGTGTTAAATTCTATAGAATGCCTAAGTGTTATGATGTATCTAGCTTTTGGCTTTTCAAATCCATTTCTTTCATGAAGCGTTTGTTATCATATTACAATGTAAGTCTAACTTTAAGAGCTCAGCAGGCAGCCTCTCAACAATGTTTTCTCCCTCAGAAGAGGAGAAATAGGAAAGTTTATAAAAAGGTATTATTGGACTGCAGCTCATTCCCGATCTCCATCTTATAGTCTTACATAAGGAAAACAGAAACGGACAACTTAGAGAGTTCAATACATATGAAAAGCAGTTATTTCCACATATTGAACTCATTCGTATATATGACAACTGACATCGCACCCTCACCGAGGTAGACATACTTTCTTTTCTGGTTTCAAGTACCTTGCACTTTCTTCTTTTCTTCACAGCTCCTATGTCAGATACCATCATGGTTAATGACTAATTGATGGGCCAGAAGAGTATTTATCAGTGTACAATACAGGACTGCTAAATTTATCTGCATTCTATAAAGATTAATTAGTACCTCTCCAACAGGCAGTGGTCCAGGAAGGGAAGACTCTGCACTAATTAATGGCAAGCAACCCATGGGAGGCATGTGAATACAGCTGAGATGGGGGTTGCTTTCAAGAAGCAAAAAATCTTTCAAGGAAGTAAGAAGAATTGGTATAATGTTTTCAAGGTCTCTAAGTAACACCTTATCCAACCTATTCATGCAGAGTCCAGAGTCGACTAAGAAGCCAAACAATACTAGAATCTTTTCTGAAAAGGGAACAGAGGATTTTGTAAACAAAACAATGACCAGAATAGAAGGAAATTAGAAGGAAAGGCACACAGAAAAAAATAAGGTCCTAAATAATAACGCCTTATATATGCATGTGAAACTCACTTAATATATTACTGTGTGAAATCCAAGATGGCTTTCCACTCCACCTGTAAGACTTAAATGCCTGTGATTTTTTTTAATTTTTAATTATGTTGTGGTGTAAGTCCCTAGCAAGTACTATTTTGAGAGTTTTCTTTATTAAAATCAAAGGTAAAGTGTGTGTTATATAGTATAACTGTAGGTATTTCACAGGAATTTACATGTTGCTTGAACCTTTCTGTGAAATACATGAACTAGAAAGTAACTCCAACAACAATAAGATTCAGAGTTCAAGGTTGTTGTGAAAAGTATTTTCTGAGCATGGTGTGCCCATTATATAGATGCTGCTTCTGATTCTAAAACAGTTCTGAGGACAAAATACAGTTATGGACAAAAGAGACTGAGGTCAGAATGTCTGCTTTCTGCCACTTTTATTTCTTTACATCCTGCACATCGTCTCCCAGTACCAGCATTTATTCTCCTCTCTACTGCCGGCACCTAGGACCATGCCTGGCAGATACGTTGATAACTGTATATGTAAAACAAACTATTAACTCGATCATGAAAAAACAGTAGGTCTTAGTGCCCCCACCAAAATATGAATCTACCACCACCTGGAGAGGAGATGTCGATGTTTGTTCACTCTATAGAGACATATGAACTGACTCTAATGTGGTCCGCATTGATCAAGAAAGGGTATAAATTATTGAATTAGACATGATCTCTTCTTTTGAAATACTTTCAAGAAGATAGGTAGATTTAAAAATTACTTGGTTTAATCCAAGCCCTAGAGAGGAATATAAGATGAGAGGAGACAGCTCTCACACACAGTCTCATTCCGAGATTCCTGGAGGTAGGATCGCCATTTCAGACTGAAGTAAAGGTAAAATCCTCTTTGGATATCAGTATGGCAATTTCTTAGAAAATTAGGAAACAACCTTCCTCAAGACCCAGCAATATCACTTTTTTGTATATGCCCAAAGGATGCTCAATCGTACCATAAGGACATGTGCTCAACTATGTTCATAGCAGCATTGTTTGTAATAGCCAGATTCTGGAGACAACCTAAATGCCCCTCGACCAAAGAATGGATAAGGAAAATGTGGTACATTTACACAATACAATACTAAACAGCAGAAAAAAATAACAATATCTTAAAATTTACAAAATGGGTGGATCTAAAAAACATCATATTGAGCGAGGTAACCCAGACCCAAAAGACAAATATTATATCCACTCACCTATAAGTGGCTTTTAGATATAAAGTAAAGAAAACTAGCCTTCAATTCACAATCCTAGAGAACATAGAGACATACATGGATCTAATCTACATGGGAAGTAGAAAAGATATCCTGAGTAAATTGGGGGCCTGGGGACCATGGAAGAGGGTAGAAGGTTAGGGGAGCAGAGAAAAATCTATAACTCAATAAAATCAATTTAAAAAAAAGAGCCTGTGACTGACTGTTTTGCTTTTCTGGCCTTCAGGTTGAACTTCCCACCCCCCAAAAATAAATAAAAGCATAAAAAAATAAAAACTACTTGGTAAGATAATCTTCATAGAATTGAGATAGTGTACCATTGAAATAAACTGTAGAAGAGAAATACAAATTACTAAACAGTCATAACATTAGCTAAAACATTTATTTTTAAAATTAATGATCAGTTGTTGTCAATAGCGCTCATTACTAAAGTCTGCTTAATCAACTAGTAGAAGGTAAGAAATATAGTGACTAATAGTTTTTAATTACATTAAAATCAACTATTTTTTAGTGTTTATCTTCAGGGTTTTATAAAATCAAAAGAATGTCCTATTTTGAACTCAAACTAGCTAGAGCCATTTAGACTGAATTTTCTATTACAGTACAAGACTGTCTTAAACTGTAAGAATTATGTACCAAGAAACCTAGCAAATTCTTCATTATTTATGACTGTACTAGCCTTTCAAACAGGATCTTTACAAACTCTGTTGTAGGGTGTTATTACATATAGTTATAGGATGCTGTAAGTGTTCCCAGAGCACGCATTCTGGTTGGTTTTTCTAATGTGCCCACTGAGAAACACCTTAGTATTTTCCTGAGATGAAAGACTACTCAACCAGATTTGTTCATTGTATTCCTCGCGTGCTACTGGTTTTGAATCAAATGCTCTGGAGTTTCCGGTGTTTTCTTAAAAAAAATAAATAAATAAAAAGATGTAGCTATACAAGCCTGTCAGTAAGAATTCCCTATTTGCATTATATGCTTTTAAAAGAACGGCCAAGTGCTAGGGAGATAGCTCAGACAACAACATGTGCATCTGAAGAACAGGCATGTGACTTCCATTCCCAGCACCCACAAAAATAGTTGGAAAGGTAGCTGTTTGTAACCGAGGACATGAGGAGTGAAGACAGGCGAGTCCTGAACCCTCACTGGCTGGTCAGCCTAGCCTGCTCTTTAACAAAAACTGAGGTAGATAATATCCTGAGAGCCAATACCTGAGATCAACCTTTGGCCAGGACAGGCTTGCATAGACTCAGAGACAAAGAAAGACAGAATGAAGGAGGTTTGGGGGATTTGTTTATCTGTTTAACTTTTCTGAGTATATTGCTATTATATCCACATTTTAGCTCATAAGAATGTCACTCAGACTACTCTATTGCTCTCTAATTTCTATTTTTGAGGAGTATAGATTTAAGAAAATTGGAGAGGAGAAAATTTAATGTTTAAGTGAATGTTAATGATTTGTACTTCTCATAGTTATAAGAAATGTGATATAAATTCTGCAAAAGAAATTAAACAGTAGATATCGTAACTATGCTCAAATGAGTATTAAGCAGTCTTCACCCCAGTTTTCCCAGCAAAACCGTAGTGAAGCTCAGCTTTCCCAGCAAAACCCTTTGGCTTCAAACAAGTGTTTATGTAGCTGATGAGTCTGTGGGTTGGCAACTTGTGTTGGACTTACCTGGAACTCATGTTTCTTCTCATCAAAACACAGCAGCACCTGTCAGTCGGCTTCAATGCCCTAATTTGGAGAGGTAGCTGGATATATGAAGAGCTACATGTGCAGTTGGCCCCCTGCTTCTCATCACCTCCCAGCCTAGCTCAGCCATCTTTGCATGAAACTCTCAACGACGTGAGACTCAAGAGCAGAAATGCCAAGACCAACTAGAGTTAGACTTGGAACCTGTTAAGTGTCATATCTGCTGTATTCTATTTGGCTAAAATAAGTCATTAGTAACTCAAATGAGAAGCTCTACCTCTTCACAGAAGAAACTTCTAAGCATTGTGATTCTTTGTGCTGCCTGTCACCAGGTGATCAGCTGTTACTTGGCAACTATTTCTATAGTTTTCCAAATCATGACCCTGTGACAGGATCACTAAAGTCTTACTCAGTTATAGTTCCAAACTTAGACTTCAGACTGGTTCTGGTGGAAATGAAATGCCATGATCTGTGACTCAATCACTTTTGCCGAATGCAGTAAAATGGTTTTGCGTCTGGCTTCATTTGGCCTCGTTAATGCTAATTGCAGTCAACTCTCCAGTGGCCCAGGAGCTGCTTGAGAAAAGTGGCAACTTGGATGGCTTGTCACTGGCTCTAAATTGCTTTCTAACTGTGCCGAAATCAAGCTCAAGTCATGCCACAGGGCTAACATGGGGTTTCAAAATAACAATTTGCGACGTACACCCCCCACACACAAACATCTGTATGTTTTCATGAATTGTGAAAGCCACTCAGTAAAGCACAGAGTCACAGTGGAAGGTTGCCCAAGAAGGCATGGAAAACTTTAGGGTTCCTGCTGTGGCTATCTGTTGCACAGTCTACATAGCTAATATCATTGCCAAATGATTATTTTATTCAGTTATGGTATGAGTCTTAAGAACAAACTGGTATATAGATTATATGTCTGCTTCATGTGTGAAGGAATGAATCAACAATTATTTCCACAAATTTAAAGACAAAGCATGCTGTAATTATCGGAACAAAATAAGTCAACTGCTCAGAGTAACTCACCAGTCACTATATCATTAAAACCAAAGAACTTGATCTAGTTAGAGAACCCCTTTCTCACATCACATGGTTTGTATTCTATTTTAGACTGGTGGGAAATTATTAGTCTGTTATTTGTTAATAATAAGTTGCTAATATTTTGAAGAAACTAGCAGGGAAAGTTAGTTTTAAAGTAAAATTAAAGGACCAATCAATATTTTAACCCCTCCCCAAAAAAAGAAATAAAGAAAAGAAAAAGCTTAAAGACAGTATGTGCTACCCTGTCTGGTTAGAACATCACATTCCAGGGAAAGTAACAAACCAAAAATCCCATGGCTCATTAATAAGCCATGTTAAATATTTCTATCAAAATTGTTTTAGTGGTTTACATACTTGCACTGGATTTTTCAATAAAAAGTCAGGTATATATTATTAATGAATAACTATAAACAAATATGAATATGTCTAAAATTGGAAGATAGTCTATAGCCCATGACAAAAGTGAATTAATAGAATCTTTAGCCAGTCCGCTCTCATGGGTTTTAATTGGTAAATTGATGTGTTGTTTATAATGCCAACTTTACAGAAACTTGAACCATTGGAGACAAAGAATTAACAAAATTGATCAGAATCTAGAATTAAATTACAAGTTTATTATGTATAGCTGTGATAATAGAAGTTAATCTAAGGAAAGTAGTGAAGAGAAAGAAGAAAATAACCTAACAGAATAGCAGCATACAATCATGCAGCCCTCTGCTTCCTCAGTTACCCATTCTTTTTATTATGCTTATGACTGTGGCTTTCACATACTATGAATGTATAGAAAGTAAGGAGTCATCAGGTTAATATTAGACATTGAATTAAATAGATTTTTAAATGTTTAAACATATTTAAAGATAAAAACAAAGATGACTAGTGTATTCTGATACAAAAACTTGAGACTCAAAACCTACAGAATATCTTATAGTACATACACATTGGTTGAATTGCTTGGACTAGAAGATAAAATGTCTTCATGTGAACACAATGACAGGAAATTAATTCTCTCTAATGTGGCAATTCAGCAAATAGCACCAAAGAATATCGTGAATCCTAGGAATGGCAAGGACATGATTATATGATCTACAACTTAAGGTTAAAAATCCGTAAAAGCCAGGTAACTGTATCATGAGATACACCAATAGAAAATACAAATTTTGGCTTATATTCCTCTCCATAGAACAACTGTGTTCAGAAAACATATTTGTAAAAACCTTCAGCTTAATACTACCAAACAGTGAAGACACTGGACAATTTGTGATTGAGTTCAAAACAAAGATGAAGTCTGCACTCCTCCATGATCATGCTTTATTAATATTTCTGGTATTTTTAAAGCAATCAGAAATGAGAAGACTTTAGAAGAACAAACTCTGTTAGAGCATCAAAGACTTCTGAAGGAGTTGCCTTGAATAACTAAAAATCACAAAACAGAATGTGAACTAGCTATAAAATATGGAAAGATGTTACAGAAAACCTGTCTCCCTGACACTGAACTCCAATCAATAGATTAAAATGCATTCTAATAACAAAACTTTCTTGAATAATTAATACTTCAAAATCCTGGAATGGAACACAGTTCACCTTTGCTCAGAAAACTTGAAGACTGGTTTCCAAAGACATAGGTTTTAGAACTAAAATGGAGTATTCTGCAACAGAAATAATACCCACAAAGTAATATTTCCCAATAAAAGTGTAGATATAGTGCTTACCAGACTGCCTTTAGTCAGCGAGGCAGATTCCAGTGAAACCTGATGTTCCCAGGAGGACCTAGACATGTCCTCTGTGTATCTAGAAGTTAGCATCAGCCTCAGAAGTCTCTCTTAACTGCAAGCAAGGCAATGTGCTTTTTAAGGCTGTGCAATGTGGTTGTCTGTATTTACACACTTATGCTGGATAAGACAAAGTGACTGCAAAGACAGCCAACAACTTCTTCAAGATAAAATAAAATTGAAATTTTGCAAAGAAACTTTGAGATCATGTACAAGGCAGGGTTAATGGAAAACCAACCAAATAAAACTATAGATGGCTACAAAGCATACATAGTCGTAGATGCTCCTGATATTGAATGAAAAATTATTAAAATGAGCATGCTCTAGACAGATGTTTGGAGAAGACTGTGATGTGTAGAGGCCGAGTCATAAAGAGGCTGAGTTCTTAATGACCACCTACAAAAACAACAAGGGAATCTTCCTTGATCAAAGTATAACAACAAGACAAACAAAACTAGTGGGCAGCAGCGTACCATTTCAGTCAAAAACTGATTATTTTATAATATCTACAGTTATTGGGAACACTTAGCTTATTTTCTCTTCATACTAAACATATGAGTAAGTGTTAGTTTTCTAGTTTTCATCAAGACAAAGGTGGATTGTTCTTATAAATACATATATTGCATATACTAACCTTCATATATACACCTTAACTAGATCATTTGAACCTGATGCAAATTCTAAAAAGAATATTTAAAAAAAAATAGGCTGAATCACAAATCTGTAAGACATTCAAATTTCATATTTTTAAGCATGATTTTCTGCTCGCTTCAGTCATACATAGGCACACATATATATGGGAGAGATTACAGTACATACCACTTTTAGAAATTTGTTTCTTTCCATTCCTACCTTACCACAAATTCCAGGGCAAATTTTAGCGTATCAGGGTCAGCTTTCTAGCATTGCAAATATGCCTTAGGTTTTCCATTCTCCTTATTTTTATCAGAGGGAATTTCACATTAACAAGGGCATTCTTAATTGTTATTTATACAAAAACTGCACTATAGTCTACAAGTTTACTCACATATTATCATTCAATAATAATCTTGAAAACTCTTTGCATAGGAGAAAACTAATTCATTTTTTCAATAGATTCAAAATATTGCAGGGTTTGTTGATAACCCAACATATGAATACATTTTCTCATTAGAATTTTAATGAATTTCTTATGTTGAGAAACTTAGAACAAGAAGACATCTGTAAACATATGTATTCTTGTACATTTACAATATCCTTTCTCTAGGTCAGAGTCAAAAAGGTAGATTTCAGTTTTAAAGAATGAAGTTGTTTGTAGATGAAATCGATCCTGCAAGCATGGTGGTTTGCTAGTAGATTGAGTCTGTAAGTTTGTTGTGAGTTCAAGACCATCTTAGGCTGCATAGTAAGCTCCATGCCAGCTTGGAGAGAGACAGACTGAAGGAAACCAACTCTCCAAACTAAAATTATAAAAAGGAGTAGAAGCCACTGTAGCTTTTGTGGAAGTTCTTTAGCATGAAAGTTTTCCATGGCGTGATGGCATTACACATTAAGAGATCAGCAGAAAGATGATCTTGTGTTAAGTGTTGACCTGACTTTGCTCCTTGTTAGCTTCAGGCCCATGCATGGCCCTTGACATCTGCCAAGGTCTCTTCTTCAAAATGAGGTTTAAAGCCAAAGGTTCTAAATGTTCCTAACCTAATTCTAAAGTTCAGTGACCTTCTACTTTATATTCAAAAACAAAAATCTAACTAAAACTATAAATGACATCAAATATCACTTTAAAACATCTTTCATCCAATAGCAATCAGGTCTTATAAGTGATCACCAGTAGCCCCAAGTCATATTTTTCTATCTTAAATATTGGAAGCATCCTTAATTTATGGAAGATGTTTTAAAACCTCATGGTGCTTTTAGAATTAGAAAATGTTCAATGCAGAAGCAGTTCCAAATTTGGGGTTAGAGGGGAGAGAATCTAAAGCCAGAATTTCTTGCTTTGGCTAAAGAAACATTTGAATATGTAAGGTTCTAATAAATTATTAATGATTTCTTATTAAGGTATCTTCCAAATGCAACAGAATATTTATAGAATAAAAAAAATGTGCTTTTCTCTAGACAAGAGACTAGCATACCTTATTTTACATAACAAAGTCTCCTAAAATTTCAAATACAAGGATTGAAACCCCATCACAGTCAATTTTAAGGTCAAATATGCATATGTGTATCACCACTAATCCAGCATTATGTAAGTATGAAGACTTGAAGAAAAGTCAACAGTAGCACAGACCTCTTTCCTGATTTTGACCCAACATCACTGCATGAGCCTAAATATACCAGAAAGTATGCAAGTTCTGTGAGGTTGAGACTTGGAACAACTCTGCTTATCTCCCAAATTGGTGGCAAGGCACTACCTTTCTGAACAGTGGCCCATCCTGGGACAGCTCAGAATGAAGCAGGACTGTATTCACTCAGAATCACAGAAGGTACTTGGCACAGGACATGAAAATAGAACTCAGTGATAGACTGTCTGGTGAAACTTAACCATGGGCAGACCCTAATGGCCACCTCTAGGATACTTCCGTACTTCAAGTATCGCAGTAACTATAGTCTGTTGAATTTGTGTAGTGACCAATATTAACTCTGGCATGTTCAGGTAGTCATGGACCACAAGTCTACTTCAAGACTGTTGCCAGCAGTGAGTCTTGATTTCAGCTCAGTGGTTATCTCATCATGGCAGGATGTAGGCTCAAGGTATGACACTTCTGTGTTACTGATAGGTATGAGCTACCAGAAGTCCACACAAGGCTTGAGAGAGCCCTGCGAATATGGATAAAGTATCTGTGTCTACCCTATTCCCTGGGAGAGACTTTGGGAAAATATATCCTTTCTAGCTTCTTCTCTCCCCACCCCTGTTTACAAGCAACATACCTGTCATGGATGTAGAGAATCCTGGCCTTACATCGCCCTCTAGTGTTGAAATAATAACCACAGATATATCGCAAACCTAGACCTGGTGTCTCACTTAGGGCTGAAATAGCAGAGATTAACAGAGATTATAAGTTAAAAAGAATTACTCTGGGGCTGGAGAGATTGGTTCAGTGGTTAAGACCACTGATTGCTTTTGAAGAATACTTCAGTCAATTCTCTGAGCCCACATGGTAGCCCATAACCATTTATAATTACAGTTCCAGGTGAGCCAACACCTTCTTCTGACTAGGTATACACACACACACACACACACACACAGAAAGAGAGAGAGAGAGAGAGAGAGAGAGAGAGAGAGAGAGAGAGAATATTCATACATATAAAATAAATAAATGCTTTGGTTAAAGGGAACTGCTCCGCTTGCTCAAAATTTCTGGAAAGATAACCATACTCACCAGTCTTAGTAAACTATAATTGATAACTAATTCTTCAGTGCCAAGAAGATGGTGTATGCCAGCATAGACCAAGTTTTCAAGAAAACTAACTTCAATTAAATCATAACCAGGATGGGCGAAGTTCAATAAGGAGAATTAAAAACAGCGATTGTAAGAAAACACAGCATTCAGTGAAACATGAGGAATTGGTTTGACCCTACAGTGGAAGAATTTAAACCATTCAAAGCATTAATTTATAAATAAAACAGAAATCATTTATATGAAAACTAAACTAAGTGAAATTTAAAATTAATAGAATACATCACCAACAAAATTGATCAAAAGAGAAGAAAATAGATAGTCCAAAGACAGACTATTTGAAAATCAACAGAAAAAAGAAAGGAAACAATGAGGCAGACAGGGAGCTTCCAGTAACAATAGTGAAAGGAGAGAATAATGGTTGGGTTGTTAGGAGTCATAACCACATGAGAAAGATGGAGGGGTTGAAAGCTCATTCAAAGGGTTATGACTAAGAGCTTCTCAAACCTAGCCTGGAATCAGTACAAGAAGGTCAACAGTCATCAGACAAGCTTAATCAAGTCTACAGCAAGACTGTTTGAATTAAGTCCTCAATAATAGATGATAATTATAACTAGGAGACATTAAGGCCGAAAGAGAAGAAACAAACCATATACAGGTTGTCCCAATTTGCAGGAGAGTAGATTTCACATCAGGAACTTTATTGAGTAGGAGATAACACTATGAAGTTTTCAGAATACTGAGGTATTTTCCAACCAAAAATACTACGCTTAATGAAATCTCCACTAGCTCAGGTCAGCGGTTTCTGTGGGTTTCCCTGCCCCTGTCCCTAGTGCTCCTACAGTTCTTCCTCAGTCTTGTCAACTAGACTCAAGGAGCTTGGTCCAGTGCTTGACTGTGGATCTCTACAGCTGCTGCCATCAGCTACTGGATGAAGGCTCTATGATGACATGATGGTAGTCACCAATCTGATTATAAGAGAAGGCCAGTTCAGGTACCTTTTCCACTATTGCTATGAGTCCTAGCTGGGGCCATTCTTATGGATTCCTATGAGTTTCCCTGGCACCAGGTTTCTCCCTAACCGATAATTGCCTTTATCAAGGTATCTCTTTCATTACTTTCCCCACTACATGCTGCCTCCAATTCGACCAACCCAGTCTCTCATGTTCCCACCCCCCAACCCCAATTTACCTAAGAGAGCTCATCTATTTTCCCTCTCCAGGAAAGTTCATGCATTCCTCTTAGAGACCTCCTTGCTACTTACCTTCTCTAGGTATGTGAACTGTAGCCTAGTTATCTTTTGCATTACATCTAATATCCACTTATAAGTGAGCATATTCCATGTTTGTCTTTCTGGGTCTGGGTTGCTTCACTCAGGATGAATTTTTCTAGTTTCATCCATTTACTTGCAAATTTCATGAGCAAAATTGTGAGTTTAATAGGAAAAATTAAATAATAAATATCGGACAGGAAAAAAATAACGATAAAAATACAAAAGATCACTAAGAAAACATTGATAAAAGTATGATGGATATGCTATTCTAGACAAGGTAAGGGAGAGAAGAAGCAATAAATAAAATTAGAGATAAAGAAGGCACAACAGAAACAGAAAATCTTTAGAGAGTCAAACAAGTCTGATTAACAACCTGACTGCACGGAAGAAATGAGCAAGTTCCTGACAGTACACACCTGTCAGTCTTGAATCGTGAAGAAATGGAAAACCAGACCATGAGAGTAAAGAGATAGAACTGGTAACTAAAAGTCTAAGAGCCCAATACCAGATGGACTCATTACTCAATTCTACCAAATCTTCAAAAAGCTAACATGAATTCATTTTACAACATTCCAAGAAATCGACAAGAAAGAAATTCTTACAAATACATCCTACATAGTCACAAGTAACCAGATACCCAAACCAGACAAGAATGCCACCAGGAAAAAAAAAACATAGCTAAATGTTCCTGTTGCTTTTCACAAATATAAAAAAATCCTCAAGCAAACACTGTCAAATGCTGTGTGGGGAGATGGCTGAGTATCGAAAGCAATTGCCACGCAAACCTGAGGACCAGCATGTAGTCTACAGAAGTCATGTAATCTCAGTGCTTAGGAGGCAAAAGCAGGAAATCTTCTGAGTGAGTGTCCAGTTCAGTGAGACATGTTGTCTCAATATATAAGGCAGAGAATGACTGAGGAAGACACCTGGTATCAACATGGGCCTCTACACACACATACACATACACACACACATATGCACATACACCACACACTGCTAAGCAACCTCACACATGCAAATATATATATGCATACAAACACCAACATATACCAAAAAAAAAAAACCTGTGAACCAATTCTGACAGCACATTAGAAATTATTGTGGTAAAAAAGGTACCCATCCCAAGAAGGTAAGAGTGTATCTGCAAATCAATCAATGTGATAGATGCCATGATGATCATCTCAATGAATGTAAAACTGCATTTTATAAAATTCAAAATCCCTTATACAAATAACACACAGAGGTGGTGGTGGTGGTGGTGGTGGTGGTGGTGGTGGTGGTGGTGGTGGTGATGATGGTGGTGGTAGTGGTGGTGGTGGTGATAGTGGTGATGGTGTGTGTGTGTGTGTGTGTGTGTGTATGTGTGTAAAACAGTCAATAGAATTATGGTTGTCACTAAGTAGCAATGTTATGTTTAGCATTTACCAAATCCTTGGCACACATGCACACACACAGGAATTATTTTTTTCACTACTTATATTCAACATGACACTGCAAGTTTTAGCTATAACAGTAAAGGATATAAATGGCATGCAAATGAGAAATATGACAGACTGTCACCATGATCAGATGACAGGATCTCACATATGGAAAACAACAAATTATATTGCTGTTCTCCAATAATGAATTCTCTGAAATAGAAGTTAAAAAAATAATCCCACTTTCTAAAGCTATAAAAAATACTAAGATACAAATGTAACAAAAGAGGCAGGCAATCTCAACAATGAAAATTATCAAACATTGAAGAAATTGAGGAGAACACATTACAAAAAAGAATGGAAAGATATATTGAGTTCACACACTAGAAAAATCAGCATAATCAAGGCAGTCATGTGTTCTGAAGCATCAATATGATCTTTATTAGTATGCCTCTGAAATTATAAACATAACTGGAAAACCAGGTCGAAAGTTTATACTCGAACACCAGACAATTGCCGAAAAGTGAGTAGCCAAAGCCATCAAAAGCACAAGAAACTAAAATTCTAGAAGGATCAAAGCAGGAGGATTTCAAAGTTGACTTAAAATTGTAGCTGCAGTGAGGTGTGGCAGTTTAACATCGAATTCCAGCAATGGAGGACAAGACAGGGAGACAGCAGACTGGAAGCCAGCCTGGGCTACCCAGAAAGACCGTATAGTGGACACGAAGGCAAAGGGAATAGAATGCAGAGAGGAAAAGTCACAGAAAAAAAATGGAAAGACTGAGAATAAACCTATGCATCTATAGCCAGTGAGGTTTGTTGTTGCTCTTGTTATCTTGTTTTCTTCTTTTAAATAAAGGTGCTAAAAACAAGGATTGTCTAAGACATGCTGCTGGAAAATTTGTATATCTACATATAAAACAATGAAAGTAGACCCCTTCCCCCCACATAGATCCTAGTTATATAAGAATTCAAATGTAAAGAGTATGAAGTATAAAGTCTGAAAGCTAAGATAACAGTAGTAGGAAATTGGGAAACCTTCAAAACATTGGAAAGGGCAAGGGAATTTTATATAAAACTCTCAAAACATGGGAAATGGCCAAAAAATGGCAAATGTCATTTCCACAGCTCATATTGAGTTCTTGCTCATGTTTCTTCAGAGCTGTGCTTGGCTTTGGTTCCTCTCACTTCACCTTCTTCTCACCCAATGTCTTTTGCCCTGCTTTTCCTTGGGTGGTAGCTGCGGCAGCTCACAGTGTTCAGTGTATGAAGAGGTCGAAGAGACTTTTCTCACACTGATATGCTTTGGTTGCCTTTATTCCAAGTACGCTGTAGGTTGATGAGACTCTTTCTGGATGTGCAAAAGAGGACCAGATTCAGTAACTCGAGTTTCCTTTGTAATGAGGTGTGCTTCACTCAGAGGTTATTTCTGTGCATGAGTTGGTTTTTAAGAGGGATTAGCAAATGCGCTCTCAGTACTTGATTTTGGAGCACAGAACTGAAATAATATTACTACTTGTTATACTCTGTGCTTATTAAAATATTTAGCAATGTTTCCTAAAAAGATGTGAATGTCTCATAAAGCAAGATTTTGACAAACAAACTTGAAAGAGTCAGATACATAACTGAAATATAGGCCAAAGACATGCTGGTACAGGTTAAATTATTCCATTAGAGCTTCTGTATTTGGAAAAAAAATACAGCCTGGGTGTAAAAATATCTTCACTATTCTTGTTCATTTTTTCTTTGCAATATCCACCAATATACTTACTTTATATCATACTACATTCTTTCATGCATTTGGAGAACATATATGAAGTGGCTTCCTGGTGACCGAAACTAATAAGCATTAGAGATTAGGTACAAATGTTGTCCATTACTCATAAAAGGAAATACAAGTAACATTGACAAAACAAAAAACAAACAAACAAACAAAAAAACAAATTATAAGAAAGAATACCCTCAGGTGATATTACCCAGTGATACTACAGACTTTTCTTTCTTTTCTGTTTTTTTTTAAATAAAAATTCATGAAAGTAAAAT
The DNA here is from genome assembly GCF_950005125.1 of Chionomys nivalis. NCBI lineage: Eukaryota > Metazoa > Chordata > Mammalia > Rodentia > Cricetidae > Chionomys > Chionomys nivalis. The sequence continues at coordinate 10,538,062 of NC_080089.1, read as the reverse complement.
CACTTTCTTATGTAACATAACAAATTCTTAGTTTAAATGTCTCCTCTAAATTCCTTCTGAAAATGATGAAGGGTGTTTACTTTCTGTAACTCCTTCTGAACCTCATCATAAAAGATGACAGTCAGTCATCAGTGTCATGACTATACAGTCCTTTAACAGAGCCCACAATTCCATAGAAGTCCTTCTGCATCTTACACAGGACTACAGAAAAGCTTTCCACCAGCTCCTAACTCTCACCTCCAAGTACAATCTCACCCATTCCCATCCTCTATTACCAGATTCTTTGATTTTTCTCATTTGATTTGGATGCTGTGGGTACATCTACCTGACATTCTGAAGTGAACAGAATCTTATGGCCATATCCTTGACTCCTTTGCCTCATAAACTCCAGTTTTTTTTGTTGTTGATTTGTTTTTGTTTTTGTTTTTTTTTTTTTGAGAATCCTGGGATTGTTTGATTATGTATTTCCTTTATTCCTAATCTTCTGTATCTCTGAGAGGCTAGAGATGGAAATGAGTTGGTATTCAAATGCTAGGATTAGCTCTGTCACATTTTTAATGTACTGTACATATGAAATGATAAGTTGCCCTTTGGCTCAGTTCTCTATATGCACAGCTGAGCTAAAACACCTACAGAGCCTCCCTTCTTCCTCTGAAATCCTATTAGGCAGATTCAGTTGATCTACATGAGTAAAGTGTAGTCCCTATTATTTTGGGTGACATTGTTAACAAAATTTTCAACAATAAAACAAAGTGACCTTTACATCAACCTCCTCTGACAGTTTCTTCAATATCCCTCAATCCCTATCCAATTTCTCCTGAAGACCCTTCCATGCTCATTAAGAGTATCTCTTCCTACCTTTGTAAGGCTAGCTCTAGGATCACCACCTCGTGTTTAGGCAGCAGAACTCACTTCCCAGCAGGAGAAGGCAGGGTGGGGCTTCTCCGGTGCCATGTGCCACTATCCTTTGTTCAGAATGTTGGCTAAATTGCCAAGGTCTTCATGCTGTTTCCACTGTGGGCACTTGTAAGGAAGTCACAAGTCTCTAAGTTTGATTCAAATTGTTGCAACAATTACAAATTTCTGAATGTCTCTTTTTCCATGCCATTCTCTGTGCAGTTGACATGATCTTCATACCATAACTACATTTTAAGCATTCTTACAAATGCATGTGCCAAGGGGTGTAGAATGAGGTGACAAATCTCAAGAGATCACCACAGAATTTCCAGTAAACCAAGTCTACTAAATTCTGTTTGTCAAAAAAGTCAATGACTGTTGTTGGAGACTGCTTGTTTTTTCCCAGCTGCCCAGACCATGAAATAATCACTCAGAAACTATACTATTTGCAATATTGTGTGGGCTATAACTTACACATAATTCTGGCTTACTCTTATAGCTTAAATCAACCCATTCCTATTAATCATTGTATCGCCACATAGCTGTGACTTACTGGGTAAAGTTCTTTCCAGAGTCTGTCTCTGATGGAGCTACATGGTTTCTCTCTGACTTTGCCTACTCTCTCCTCCTCTATCTGCTTGGAACTTCCACCTTGCCCTATTCTGTCAAACCACTGGCCAAAACAGATTTATTTATTAACCAATAAAAGCAAGACATAGATAAAAGGACTTCCCACACCAAATAACCAATCCAGAGCCAAGGGTCAAAAAAGTGATTTTTCACCTCTGAATAAAAGAGGTAGCAAAATAAATGAGAATGAACATGAAATCACAATACCAGAAAGCAGAACAGTGAGGGTAGTGGAAAGCTGGCTTCATACTGAAAGTTCTGAATTCCACCCAGTCATAACAGAGTTCTCACCACCAATGAGACACAACCTGAATATCTGAATATCCTACACTGTGACGCTTGGTCAATGTACTATGAAGGGTAATGAACAATAATAGTAAAGAGTAAACATGAGCAAGACAGAAATGGGAATTGTGAATGCTGAATTTAACTCATTAAAACTAGCTTCTAATAATTGGCAGAAGTCTCTACAGAGGTCATGGATCATTAAGTAAAGCCAGATAAAATGTTCTGAAAGGAACAAGATCATATAGAAACTGATCATTACCCCCTGAGAGAGGAAGCAAATTGGAAGTAGACATATGTCTTCTTTTTCTACAGGATGAGGCATGAGCCACCCTTTCCAACGATGACAGTATAAAAAGTCATAAAAGAATTACTTATGTCTAAAAGATTCAAGCATAAAAGAGACAAGCCAAACTCAGCCCAGGGCAATTCTTAAAGTTCTCTACAAAAGTAAAGAACAGGGGTCAGGATGAAGCACAGAGGTGTATGGGTGTGTCTATACTTCAACTACTACACAAAGTCATGTTCAATCTCTAGCACCAGAAAAAGATCAAAGAAACACAAGGACTTGTTCCATATGGCCAAGAACTGAGATAATTCACAATGCCAGGTCAATATGGGGTCTGATGAATGAGACAGGACTACTCTATTCTTCCTGTTTAGTCTCTATTGATGTAAAGGAAGGAAGACCCTGTGAGCAGGGGTCTGTGGATTCATTCACAGTCATGGAGAAATTAGATTCTTGTGTAGATACCATTTGACAATGTAAAAGCACGAGTTAATGTCATTGAATCTTGAAACATAGTATATTGTGAAATAATAAGATAATAGTGTTCATCTTGAAAGATAGATTGGACATATGAAAAAAATGCATTGAGAGAATGGAAACATAGACATGTCCATCAAATATAGATCCATCTAAAATACAGTTAGGTGATGGACTCAAATTGGAAAAATTAGTCAGCGAGTACTAGATCACAATATACTTCATATGGCGACTTGAGGCCATGTCAGTTACAGGTCACATGTAGAGGATTTTCTCCAGGCCAGCCTACAATCACAGGAAAGGTTAATAATTACATAGAGAAATGAAGTGGGTGCTTTTTAGAATGTTGATGTGATGTTTCCAAGGAAGATAATGCCTTCTATATCCAGATGTGGCTCATGAAAACCAGTCACAAAGGAGCTTGAAGAACAATACTATTTTGTTAAGAAAACTGGCTTCTACTAACAGTTTCATGGTCACTATTATTTAAAGTGCCAATTTATTTTGATATCCTTTCCAAATCTGGCTTTACTTAGTGTAATAAATTATATGTAGGTTGAATCAAAACAAGGTACTCTTCTATAGGAGGCATAACTGAACTCCAACATGCCAGCTCACTAGTTGGGTACCCAGAGCTTTCCTACCTGTACATTGACCACCCCCTTAGTTGAGCCTCCTATACCCTGCCCTCCAAATTTACTCTCTGCCCTAAGAAATTGTTAGATGTGGGGTAGTTTATATTTCTTTATTTATACTAAAATCTGATGTGGGATTCTCCTCTGTATACTAAATCACTCTTCCCTGTGGCTTGTTTACTATTATATGTTTTAAATCATCTTGTTATGACTGGTTGTCTAATCACATTTGCACTTAAGTTCCTCAATGGTATGTACCATCTTACCTGGTAGTATGTTCACCTTCCTTCCCCATCGAAGTACTTTAGCTAGGACACAGCTCACCTGTGTGTGCAGAGTGAAAGAGAAGGAAGCAGTTCCTAGGGTGCCAAAAGTGCACCACTTTCTGCCTAGACAAGAAGACACTCTAGGAAGTACCTGGCAAGTGAATGCTATTTCCTGCCTCTGCTATCACAAAGGGAAATGAGAAGCTACTATAAGGTATTATTCTGGAGCTGGCCTAGACGTCATGCCATTGGTAGTTGATCACAAATTACAAGCTCATTCATGAATGAACCAAAGTCTTTATCTCTCTATCATCTTTGAGGAATTTTACAGAGATAGAACTCAGGAAGCACAGACCTTCGTGAAGACAGTGTGATATGCTGCTACTCTACAGTGGAAGAATTTGGTCAAAGCAAAAGTGTGTATTGCCTGTCATGACTGTGAAGGTCTTGTTTCTCTCAGCACTGCCTCATTGAAGCAACCTATGGGGCATGTGTTAGGATAGCATCACTAAAGAAATTTCATGAAAAAATTGACCCTTCAGGCAAAGCACAGAGAGGAACGTCTAGTTTCAGTGATGTGAGTTTAAATCTCCTGCTGAGAATCCACTTAAACAGAAGCAGTGTGCCACTGCACTTTGAGGATTTCCAGGTTCTAAGTGAGAAGGAGAATTCCTCTGTGGTCTTCCTAACTGAAGAGCTGTGAAGTATAGAAGCCTCCCCCTCTGCTCTTTCAAGTGTAACATGGCCTTTCTCTGTCACCAACAAGGCTTGTGTAGGTCAGGCTGACGAAAGTGTGCTAGCATGTGGTTTGTGCCATAGAAACAAGAAAAGGCAATAACAAATATTTGGAAAATTAACACAGAATACATAAATACAGTCATATTCAAATAGCACATGCCAGGCATTCAGAATGAAAGATATAATGTGTCCTATATTATTCAGGCATAAAATTAAAATGTGGTCTGTTTGTTCACGTGAAAAGATTTCAAATGAAGCACGGAGTTGCAAGCACTTAGAAGAGGTGTTTTATTTATAAAGAGATTTGATCTCAGATAGCACATGTAGTGTTGAAGGATAATATCAAGGTGACCAAGGTGGTTTGGGTTAATCAGAGCAACTGGTTCCTATACATGTGACTTGGGGAATTTCATTGGGTCTTGTATGAAAAGCAAAACTTTTGTATGTTGCCATTTGAAAAGTTTTAGTTTTTCAAAGAAAGATCTTGCCTTTTCCTTTGTATTGGGGCTCATAGAATACACAGATATTCCTGGATGTCGGGGGAGCCATTTTCAAAGAGCTAAGATTTGAGCAAATGTTGACATGAGACACATTTGAAACTGTAGCAGACCAGTGGGAAAAAATGCTTGCAAAAGAACCAAAGGATCCATTTGGTTCAATTTCTACTGAATTAAGTGATGGACTGCGGGAAGCCAACTGAGCCCAAGCTTCATCCAGATTGGCAAGAAAATATCTTAAATAGCAGTCACTAAAGCTAACTGACAAGGTCAGCAAAGTCAGTCTGACGGGCCAACATCACATTCAAGGGGGAGATGTTAGAAACCAAAAGGGGATGACAAACTTCATGCAATCTGTTGGTTACTTAGAAAGCTAGGCTTGGCTGCAGAGGTCTGTGATCCCGAAGTTCTGGAGGCAAAGGCAGGAAGGTTGCAAGTGTGAGGCCAGATTAGGATATATAGTGTGACCTTGTCTACAAAAACCATAAAGTCTTAGGAGTCAATACTCCTCGCTGTTGCTAATAAGGTAATTATTGTTAAACTCTATGAGGTACACAAAAAGGAACTAACTCTCTTTGGACTCAACCTGAGTATTCCAGTAGGAGAAAAAGATATGCTTCCGTCCACAGCTTTTCAAAGTCCACATGCAGGTATGAAAACCTAGCCCATGTTTCCTCCCTGCATATTTCTTCTTGAATGTAGATTGAAGTGGCACATGCTCAGTGCAATCTCTACCCCCCATTCCTCAAGTTTAACAAGGCATAAATGAGTGCATGATGAACTAGCTAAGAGCACACTATATGAACAATGAAAGAGGGTGAGACAAATATTCCAGAAATCATGGGCAGTAAACTTTTGTCAACACATAGAATGGAGTGGGAGTAAGTCCAAGCAAAGTATTCCAGGAGAGCTCAGTTGTAAGTACTGTGTACATCGGAAGTCCTTTGCTTTGTCCTTTACATCCATCTAGACAGGTGAACTCACAGACCTCACCTCATCACGAGGAAGAGAAGGCACCTTTAAAGAATGAGTGTAACACACCACAACTGCACATTTGCTGGATATAGTACCTCAGCAAATGCCCATCTGCTGGCTAGTTGAGTGTTCTTGTTGTAATAGGAGCGGTGGGGCTGAGTCTCTGGCACCCAGCCGCCCGCATGGCTAGCTTAAGCCCCAAAATAATTACACAGAAACTGTATTTTTTTAATCACTGCCTGGCCCATTAGCTCCAGCCTCTTATTGGCTAGCTCTTACATATTGATCTAACCCATTTTTAATATTTTGTGTAGTACCACGAGCTGGCTTACCAGGAAAGATCTTAACCTGTGTCTGTCTGGAGTGGGAGAATCATGGCGACTCCTGACTCAGCTTTTTTTTCCCAGCATTTTTTTCTGTTTACTCCGCCTATCTAATTTTTTGTCCTATTAGGGCCAAGCAGTTTTTTTTATTAATTGAAAGTAATTTCTCCATCATTTCCCCTTTTTTTGTTTAAACAAAAAAGAAAGGCTTTAACTTTAACATAGTAAAATTACATAGAACAGTTATTAAGCAAGAATTATAGTTATAATATTTATATCTATTTTATCTTTTATTATAACTAATGAAAACTATAACTATAACTAACCATTTTTTAACTCCATCAAAGACTCCAGAAGGATATAATATTACCTAAGCAAACAAGAGATCCAAAAACTAGAAATGACAGAGACATCTCACTGCCTGGACAGTCACCCAAAGTTCTTTTGTACTGTTGGGGCATCCATCTTTAGCCTTTAGGCCCATAGTATCCAGCAGACATTTTTATCAAGCAAGAAATTTCAAAGACAGTTTAGTCACTTTTTGCTGTGTCCTGTAGAATGTCTCGCAGACTCTTTCATGAGTCAGGAACCCCGAAAAACCATCTCATCTTTAGGCAACTTTAGCAGTCCTCTCTCTGCGGGTTCTTTGTGTCCAGTTTATGCATCAGTCCATGCAAGAGCAGTTTCTTGCCCAAATGGCTATCAAACTCCATAAGGAGCCTCTTCAATGCCCATCTTCCTCTTGAAGTAGCTGGTGCTGCCAGAAGCAGACGTGTCTCATTGTCATGAAAAGCCCTAAATTATTAAAACATTAAATGCCATATTCTGTAGTCTTTGAAAGATATGAAGAATGCCTATCCAACTGAAATATATATCCCTAGCTGAAATATATCTATGCACATCTAGAAAATCTAACATGACTAAAAGCTTGACTATTATTGATGATTGTCCATTAACAACCTATATTTCCTAATTATACATTACATTTTAAATAAACTATACAATCACAATACAGTAATCAAGATCAGAAATACATATACATATAACAAAATTGACCTTAAAATCTATACCAATGCAAATTATTCATATCTATATCATATCCCCCTTTAAATGTAAAAGAACATTTATAAACAATATTTGGGAACATGGGCGCAGTTTCTTACTTAAGACAGAAGGACAGGTGGAATGCATGTAGTTTTTTGTCAACTATTCATGATTCTTTTTGTACCCATGCTTGTCATCTAAGTAGTAAAGATGATTTTATACTCTTTACTTTATAATTAATCCATCCTGAAATGGAATTACAACTGAACTAGTGTTTGTCTGCTTTGAGCACATTTCAAAAGTCTAGTCGTCACGTACCCCGGCTAACAGACTTACATCATCAACAGTTGACTTAGCGCCTACATGCCTGGATCCTGTTATCTTAAACTCAACCAACTATTCACAATTTATCTTTCTTCTTTAATTGATCTAACTATTTTCTCTTAGCACATGAAAATCTTCATGAGAATATTATTTTGGAAGCTAAACATGAAGAAACGGTTTGAATCTTGAATGTGATATTAAAATAATTTAATATTGTACCGTGATAGAAATACTTTTGCTAGGGAGCACTTTGCCTATCTTCTTTGTTTGTAGCAATAAATATCTCTATGTCAAAGAATGTATACTTTCATTGAAGCACAAAAATTAATCAGCATGAGCTACTTTACAATTATATTAAAACCTATGTCAGCATTAATCTAAACCTTCTTCTATATGGTCCTTATGGAAAAGTATTATAAAGATTATATATGTGTGTATATGCATATATATGTATGTATATATAATTCCTATATGATGATGGCATAGTTTAAATAAATTATCACCTGGTGAAATGAGACACTACTACTAAAAAAGACATGTTAATGTCTAAGACTTAATTTTTATGACATTAATGATATCTAATAACTCATGCCATAGAATTCCCCAGATTTACATTATTTAATTATTTAATTTTATTAAAGTGAATCTTCTAGAAGTTATATTATCTCAATTTACTTTAAAAAGAGCAGTTTTATAGACATTGGGGGTCACAACTGGATGTGGTTGGCTATATAAACCCTGAAGAAAGTGAAATGCATCTTAAACCAAAACCAGAAACCACCATTTACAACAGCATGGAGGCTTACTGAGAATGGATCTTGCTAGTAAGAAGCTAGGTTAAATAATCTTAGTATTTATGACTTTTCTCCAAACATCTTCTTAGTGGTTGCTATGTTAGTGTGTGCACAGATTTCTGCCACAACCAACTCTTTTTTTTTTTTTTTTTTTGGTTTTTTGAGACAGGGTTTCTCTGTGGCTTTGGAGCCTGTCCTGGAACTAGCTCTTGTAGACCAGGCTGGTCTCGAACTCACAGAGATTCACCTGCCTCTGCCTCCCAAATGCTGGGATTAAAGGTGTGTGCCACCACCGCCCGGCCACAACCAACTCTTAAAATGCTTCTTAGCACTTTATTCTTTTAAAGTATTGCACAATCATTTCACGCATGCACAGTGTTCTATTTGATGCTCCCACAATGCTAACAAGGGAGAGGTGGGAGACAGAAAGAGTGACAGACAGACAGACAGAAGAGAGAGAGAGAATAAGAAACAGATTCAGAAAAAGAATAAGAATGACTAAGAATAAGAGAACTAGAGAGCTCACTTGTTACTGACTTCTCCAGAGGCTAGGGGACACTCAGGAAGTGCTGTACCGAGGGCAGAATTCAGTCCCCTAGGTCTATGTCCAACAGAGGTTTGTTATAATATGAAAGGGTACAGGAAATGCCTGTGTCTAAATGAAGTCAAGTACTTATTAAAAAAGAAAAGAAAAACTTTCTATAGCAGTTGAAAGTTTTGATATCCAGCTTGGAGAGGGAGTGAATACTAAGAAAGACTCTCTTGACTGAAGGCTCAGTTAGGCTCCCTTTGACAATACTATTTGTCAAACTCTGACCAAGTTCCAGCCATACTGCTGTGGGTTTTCCTGGCATTTTCACAAAGCTCTGAGAGAAGCCTTGAACCACTGAGTCCTCTTTCCCTTTTGTCCAGTGATTCGGAAGAAGAGTTTGGATTCATACAACATCACTCCTAAACTAACATCTACTCCTGACTGTTTCACAGCACCTGCATTTCTTTGGTGCCTTTTTTCTCTATTCTTTCCTAATTTCTTCTAGGGAATATACTGACAATAGAGGAGACGTACTGCCAGCTTCAAAGAAGGGAGAAAGAAGAAAGTCCTAGGTGTTTAATTTGCTTACTGGCTTTGGGCCATCCCTGGCAACTCTGCCCTTGCTCAATTCTGGGAATGTCCCCAGTGAACAGTGGGAGAAACTTCTAGGGCCAAAAGGGCTAAATTCAGAAGAGTGAACAAAGGAAAACCACAGGAAGCCTAGCAAAGACTGGGTCTGAACTGAACTGCTCAGGAAAAGAACATGTGCCCCACAGGGAAAAAAAAAAGCCTTTGCAACTAGGCAGGAATGTGGGGAATTCCAAGGCTGCACAACTGGAAGGGACTGATCTGGACCACAGTGTTCAGCTTCAGGAGAGGCAGAATACCTTTACCTTCCTGCTGAGGTAAAGAACTTGGACTTCAAACCTTCAAACAGAACTCACAGACACTAAGCAGCAGATCCCAAAATGAGTTCCCTATCTTACAAATAGGATTGGCAGTGCAGTGTCCTGGAGGCTGGGCTGCTCCGGGTTCTTAGAGTGAAGTCTAATAAGCAAGGGCATCTTCCTGGTGTAAATGCTCATATCTTCCATCTACACTTAGGATTGAACTGAGGCAGCAAGATCAAATTCTAAGCCAGACTAAGCTACATGTGGAGTTTGATATCAGCCTGGGCTAGAGAGTGTATGCCTTTCACACATCAGTTAGGTAGGTAGGTAGGTAGGTAGGTAGGTAGGTAGGTAGGTAGGAGTTAAATATTTTTCTGACTGATAAACTGGCCCAATAATCCCAATCAGACTAAATTAAAAGATGTCCAGGTTTAATGGATGGCATTGCTCCCAAGTACTCCCCCCCCCCAGAAAAAAACATGGAGGTGGGGAAAGGAAAACTGGAACAACCATGGAAAACTGGGAGACCACATGTTTATTCTCTGTGGGGTAGTTTAAATAGCCAGTGGAAGTGGTCTTGACCTTCCCTGAGGAGGGGTCAACGTTTGGCAGGCTTTCTCCCAGGTGGAGTTTACACTGAGGCAACTCCCAGGAAAGGGGGGTTCAAAATGGATCTTTCCACTCAACATTTCCAAATGGATGCCAGGGGGTTGAGGTGAAGCCCCCAGCCAAACATTCCAGACTTTTTTTATGGATAAGGATGTTAGAGGCTGAGGTGGTGCTTTTAACCAAATATTTTAGACTCTTTTTAGATAAAGGGGTGTTGACTCAAGTATGGCTACTTCTTGTGGGCAAGGAGCAACATGGGAGAGAGGAGAACTGGGCGTTGGTGGGCTCACACTCAGCAAGAGGTGTGGCTGGAGTGACATCTGGTTTACTGCCTCAGACAGATGTTCCTCGAGGAAGATGAGAAGGCTAGGAGAAAAATATATTGTTATTTTTGGCCCTATGAATGGGGCTAGCCATGGGAAGGGTCATTAACTGCCAGAAAGAATGGGACAGAGAAATGTCCTGGTTGTACAGGAGATGCACGGGTAAATAGTGAGACATAAGAGCAAATATGCCCTTTTAAAAGCAGATTTTAGATGGTAGGTGTCCTTTTGAGCCAGGAGAGTTGGTACCAATGGTGTAGTCCCAGGAGCTGGTGTAGGTGTTGGCATTATCTGGAGGGCCCTTTTTAAGTTGGTCTTGGCCCAGACAGCAGGAGTGACCTATAAAATGTTTGAAAATGGCTGGGGTTATAATAGGGTCTGGAGACTGTTAGCTTTTTACCAGACTGATTTTTTGATACAGCAGCAGAACTTTTTCAGAAACATGCAGGTATCTGTAAGACAACTGGAACACAAACATTTTAGAAAACGATTAAAGCAAATTGGGGATTCTGGTTTAATACCTGAAACCTGTTAATCCTGGACCATGAAGCCTATGAAAGAGGCACACATCTCTGTATCCTTATCAGGAAACTTAACAAATAAAGTAATGAGCTACCAGTACCTTAAGTTATCAAATGCCAATAGACAGATCTAAGGGGGATAAATGAGCATAAATCAGACAACGTTTTTAGCTATGCAGGCAAGCCCAAGTCTCTCCGTAATCTTTAGAAAATACCAGCCTTAGAATCAGTGCTTGCCATTAGCTGCTGAGTCTAAGAGGTCCAAAGATTTTTCTGTGGGGGGGAAGATTTGGTCTACCTGTCTTGGCAGGATGCGATGATTGATCCCCTGTGTAGTACCCAGGAAGCTGATGAGGTGGAAGACTGCTTTGTGTTGTGTGTGGGACTTTGCCTTAGCCAAAGGCAAGTCTTGAGGTGGAAGGTCTTTTGTGACCATGTATCTTCTTGGAGGAGCTATAGGATGTTGCAGGAGCTGACATGTCTCTGTGTTAGAAGCTCTTTTGCTAAATGCCATACTCTCAGATCTGTAAAGGCGCTTGAGAATTGGGTACTGATACCTGTTAGCTATATTTAAACTAGACATATAAGTTAAATTTAGGCATGTATTTTACATAAATTAGTTACAGCTTACCAATGGTAGTAAATGTAAAAAGATTAAAAGGAACATTTTAATAAATCAAAGAATACTAGCATATATGGGCACTCTTACACAAGATGGCAGTGAGGTCAAAATAGTGGCTATCCAAATGTTTTTTTTTTTTGAGCTGTTGTAATCTGGAATTATAAATATTACAGATCTTAAAACACACATATACACAAAGAAATAAGACAAGCATACTATGGAAACAAACACACAGAGATAGACATAAAAGCATAGTGTTGCCACATTACTTTAACAGACAAATAAAACTTTTTTAAAGGAACCTGTGTCAGCTGATCAACTTAAAATTCCTGGTGTAGACATGCAGCAGAAGTTAGGGAAGCACGTAGGTGGTCCCATTAAGGACCGGATTAGCAGACACTTCAAGAGGGAACAGAAACATAAGGATGGAACACCTACACAGTTTTAGAGTGGAAGGAAAGGGGGAAAACAGATCTGGATCCATTGTAGAGAGTTCCAGCATGACAAGATTAATGCCAGAAACGTAGACAAACAATAAACAATTAGAGAAGCAGGGAGAGGAGTCGGGGAGGGGAGTGGAAGAGGGAGCACAGCATCCAGAAACCATGGGCATTTGGAGCTTTATTTGTTTTACATTAGGTGTTGGATAGCCCCAATTTAAAAGGATTTTTATAAAAGGCAGGCCAAGGGCATTGGGCAATCTGGCTTGGAATTGCAAGAGCCCATTTTTACAAGTCTACGCCAAGTCTCAGGACTCAATGCCTACCACAATGCATCCACCATGATAAGATTCTTGAGTCAAAAGCATAGGGGTGTGAAAAATGTGTGGCCCGACATCTTTCCACCCACATAGTCCCACCTCAGCGAGGACTGCTTATGGGGTATGGCGGCTGGCATGGCCGTGACTCCAATAAGACAGCCCCAAAATCATACAGGTCCTGGACTCTAGCAGCATGTACCTGAGAAAGGGGAACACACCCACATGAAGCTGATCTCAGCCTGGCGGAGAGCACAAGCAAGAAGGGAATTTTCCAACATGTAGTCTTGGGCCAGTGGGAAAAACAGACCCCGTTGGAACCTCCAAATATTAAGTATTTTTCTGACTGACAAGCTTCTCTGCCAATGCAATAATCCCAATCAGACAAAATTAAAAGATGGCCAGGTTTGATGGATGCCAGCACTCCCATATAGCCCCCCAGGAAAACACAGAAAGGGGGAAAGGAGAACGGAGAGACCACGGAAAACTGGGAGACCATGTGTTCATTCTCTGGTGGGCAGTTAAATAGCCTGTGAGAGTGGTCTTGACCTTCCCTGGGGAGGGGTCACTGTCTGCAGCCTTTCTTGGAAGTGGAGTTTGGACTGAGGCAACTCCCAGGGGAGGGAGCTTTGAAATGGATGTTCCCACCTGATATTTCAAAATAGATGCCAGGGGACTGGGGTGAAGCCCCAGTCAAACAGTAGGTGGGTAGATAGTTTATTTAAAAACTGGACCCAGGTGGAAATGTAGCCACAATTTTCCTATCTTATTTCAAAGTTATAAATGGAAATCCCAAGGGCTCTAACAAGATTGTGTGACCAGGAAAAGTGAACAGCCAGTACCCACTGTTCTCACAGGCAGGCAATGAACAAGCTGACCCTCTTAACAATCGTTTAGCCCCTCAGTTCCTCGTGCCCCACTATGGCGTTTAGTACCCGCGTGGCGGTTGGCTGTGTTGGAGCACCAGGTTAAGTCCTGGTTGTGGGGAATTTGATCTGAAGCAACAGGTAACACAGCCGCCAAACCTGAGACGAGACAGGACAGGAAGTAAAATGAGAGTCAGAGGAGAGAGAGTGTGCCTTCTGGGAGACAGAACGTGGAAACGAAGTTGAATTGAAGAAAGCAAAGCTCGCTGTAAGTAACCATTTCATTAAAGCTGCATGAATTGCAAACTTTCTCACCGGAGCTGCACATTGTGGGGTCAGATTAAGGATAGTGGGTTCCCCTGTGAATTCTTCTCATTACTTCCCTTGAAAGAGCCGTACATCTACTGCAAGGGGAATCCAGGTTTACTGTTCACAGTTCATTCGCTTTGCTTATAAGTGGCCCTGTTTAGGAGTTTAAAAATATGATGCAGGTATAGTCCACGAGGAAAGAGATCAGCCCAAAATGAGTCAATTCCAGCTCCTCAGATGGACGTGACATCCAGGACTGTGAAACAGGATGCAGACATTTTGCATCAATAGAGGATGATGGAGCTCTAATTTCGGGAGGCGCACACACACACAGCAAAGGAGAGATTACGGACCAAGTTTCTTGCATGTTTATGTGACCCAAAATACGCTTTTCATCTTTCATCAATGTTCACCCTCAATTCAATTCTACAAAAAGTAAAAGGGTTGAAAACTTTTCTTCCAATTCAAAAGAAAATAAATTATGTGGGAGGAAAATGTCTGTAAGATAAAATGTGAATTACTTAAGGATAGGAGTGTACTGCTACAAATTAACTTTCAAAACCATAAGCTTGAGCCTTCCTGTTTTAAAGCTACTACCAAATTCTGCCATTTGGTGGTGGGATGCTTTCAAACCAGAGCAAAAGTGAGGTGATTGTCACACCTGACATCCCAGCCATTAGGTGCCTGGCAAAGGAGGATTTCGAGTCTGAGGCTAATCTCGACAGCCTTTCGAGAACTTTGTCTCAAAAATAAATAAATATATAGACTACTAACTGCAGCCCCCAGAACAAAACAGGGAAAATAACAGTCATCCTTACAGGTGGAGTTCCGTCTGCAAATTCTCCTCTGCTTTCTCAGCGGACGGGTCTCCCATTCTGGCCCAGGACAGTACTCAGGTACTGCTGGCTAATGCTAAGCGTCTTGGTGGATGAGCTCCCAGAAGCACATACCATGGGGCCAGGGTGGGCCCAAACTGAGCTGGAGACAAATTACATCACTCATAAATGATCTAGACTAGAATCTGAACAACTGATTAATGTGTAATTTCTTTTGTTTCTTCACTAAAATGAAAGTTCAAAGTGTTTTAAAGTTCCCACTTTGTATCTGAAAGAACTGAGTGAACTGAGAAAGTGGACTGAGAAAGTGGACTGAGAAAGTGGTCTGAGAAAGTGCATTACGTTTCTTCATCCCACCAGAAAGCAACCACATAGAAAGTGAATCTTCTTAGGTTTTAAGAATGTATTGTAAGGAATTCATTTTTCATCAATGTTCTTTTGTGACTTTTTAATCCATTTTAATGTATTCTGCTGTGAAACAGCTTCTTGTATATGAGTCAATCAGACTGTGTCTCAACAAATTACCCTTAGATGCTTAAAGTAAGATCAGCTAGAAAGAAAATAACTATCAGACAGAGAAAAAAATTTTTCACAAAGTAATTCACTGAAAGAAAAGAACGTCGATGGGATGGGAGCTCTACAAGCTCACAACACCACACCCTCTCCACCAATGCCGAGGAGAAAACTCAGGATTATTCCTAGACAGTAGTTTTCTTTTCATGATATGACAAACCCATCATTCATTTCAAAACAAAGGCAAATGACCAAATTCTTAAATAATTATTAGTATGTTTTGCCCTGTAAGAACAAACACAATGTTTTAAAAGTAACTTGCCTTCATTCCATCCAACATTAAAAGCTCTGGGGGTGGGGGGTCCTTCTCTGAAATAGTTTATTAAAGAATTCTTTCAGGTGCTCAGTTTATGCATGAATTCTTGGAGAATGTTATTTCAAACTGTGCATATTCAAACCAACTTTTCCTCTTTTGCAACGTGAGAACAAGAGATATTGAGGTCTTTCTATAGTATTACTGGATAGGGAAAATAAATCATCAGGAATGGTGGCACATGCCTATAATCACTCAGTAGGCTGAAGCAGAAGTTTAAAGCCAGCCTGAGTTGAATATTGAGTTCCAGTCCAGCCCATACAAGATGAAATCATGTCTCAAAGAGCAAACTAATAGCATGTGTGGGGCAGGAGACATGAGTTATAACCAATACCGGATGTTTACATGATCACATGAAGCTATCAATTTTGACAAAGTAATTGAAGGACATTACTAGGTAAAGAAAGGTTTATATTTGTTGGTCAATCATCTGCAGAGTCCTCCCTGTTCCCATAAGAAATACATCAAAAGATTCTCTCCCTCACACTTACTGATCACCTAACTGCAGTTATTAAACTGTGCTCTCATCATCTTATTGCTAATGAAATCAAGTGTTTTGAGAGTCCTCTCTTTTCATAGCTGCGTTAACACAGGTTCTGGCTGACCCTGCTCCCTGAAGATGGTGGCTATGGAGGATTGTATCTTTGTTACATAATAGACACATGACTGGAGACTAGTCATCTCTCCCTGAAGTGCTGTCACATTCTGTGACCAACAGTCTACTTACAAAAGGAAATATTCAATAAATATTCATGAAATAATCTTTCAACAGCTACTGTCTCATACTTCATTTCCCACTAGTTGCTATTTCTTTCAACACAGTTTAACTGTCCCAAACAATAGGCCTGTCTTTCAATAGCAAAGCAGTAAATTTAACTGATTTTCCTGTACTTTTAAAGCTGTGAGTGACTGGTGAATGTTTAAATATCTCTTAACTACTGCTGTTAAATCATTTTATGCAATTTTCAATGTTGAAACTCTTTTTGAGTGGTTGTGAAAAGTATAACTCTGTATAGTCCTTGTGACAGGGCATGTTTGATTGCTGCATTGTTATCATATAAACTGTAAGGCCAAAGATGGGCCCTTTGAATATGTAAAGTTCTCCCTTAAGCCACCTTGAATTAGGCAGATTTGCAACATTTTAAACTGGCACTTCATCCCTCTTTCAGCAAGCATCCTCTGCAGATTTAATGATCAGGAACATCCTTCTGATGCATGCTGGGAGATATGGCTGCAGGGTACAGACCACAGCAGACAGTGTGTCAGATGAGGCAGAACTTCTTGTTAGGGGTGAGTATGCTAAGAGTTCAGACTGCAGATATGATCACTATAAATTATCCTATGAAGGGACTGGAATGCATGGACTTGGGGCGCTTCAGCAATGTGCTGTTCACTTTCAATTTCACGATCTCTGTCAGTTTTGCTTAACCTTTGTTTTGCCTTTGAGATGATGATGTAAGAAACCTATTCTTAGAAACAGACAAAAGCTAAAAGCTATCTCAAAAACATTTGCAGTAATAAATGGCTGCTAAGTGGCAAACCAATTTAATCCCAAACTCAAAAGCGTAGCTGCAGAGACATTGGTCACAGAGTCACGATTGCTCTGTGTGTGTTTGTGTGTGTGTACTTGTAAGCTGTATGTATACATATATACACATATGCATGCACACATACACACACACATGTATACACATACCTTTCAAATGCATGTGTATATATACACACACACACACACTCACACACACACATACACACAACATATATATACACACACACACACACACACATATACATACAGCTTTCAAATCCAAAGCCAGCAGAACTTTTAGGCATTATATCTTCCATTTTTTCCCTACTAACTTCAAAATCCAACTTCCAAAATCAAGAAAACTTCACATGTAAAAGTACACAATTTTTAAATGACAGGGATTTTTTTCTGAGCCTG
The DNA here is from genome assembly GCF_950005125.1 of Chionomys nivalis. NCBI lineage: Eukaryota > Metazoa > Chordata > Mammalia > Rodentia > Cricetidae > Chionomys > Chionomys nivalis. The sequence goes on along the minus strand of NC_080089.1, from coordinate 10,520,792 downwards.
GAAATGTCAACATACAACCTATCTATGTAAAACTGACAACTAAGTGTTTTCAAAATATGAGCGATCCCCCCAAAATTCTGCAACTCTATGAAGTTTTGTCTTATTTCAATTAAGTACATGTATATATCACAACTTGCCTTATTATTCCTCAAAATGGGAAATATACATCTTATCATGTATTTTACTCCTCTTCCTTCTTTTTTCCACTCTTTATTCTCTCCAAATGTTCATTTTTCTTCTCCCATAATTTGTTATTAAGTATTTTTTTTCTTTCATCATAAATTGTTATTTAGTATAGTTACTCATAGACAGTTTCCACAATTCTTGAATTGTGCAAAGTCACAAGTAATAGAACTATATATTACTGCACACTGTACCCCCTCACTCAAATAGGTATAAAATTGCTTTCTTCTCTTGCTATTGTCTGCCTTAGTTATGTATATTAACTGTATCCATTTGATTAGTAATTTAGATTGATCCTCCTAAAATTTAAACTCTCCAGATGAATACTACAATTTAGATACTGATAACAAGAACTCAGTTTTTTTTTCCTGGACTCTAAGGGACAAATTTAAATGGCAAACTACATATCCTGCTTTGTAAGTAAAATTAAACTCAACAGGATTCAGAACATAATTCAAGGCCAATGCTGTCATGTTCTGCTCCCTTAGCCTTTGGCTTTTTGCCTAGGAGATGATTAAATGCATTAATTTTGGAATTGCACCCAATAGCAATGTCAAACAGGTTGCTAGCGCCAGAATATTTATGTAACAGTGAACTCGAACTTTCCCTTGAAGTGAGTACATTTCAGTCACCAATTTTTGATTATGCACTCATATCAGATTTCCGAAATTAGGGAAAATAACTTTCTTTCCCCTCCCAGTTAGTCGTAGAGAGATGTTTAAACTAAAGTGAGGGCTACGCTTCGTCTGCCATCATCATATTTACAATAAAAATGGCGCATGCTGTAATAGTGCTTGATTGATGTTGACTTCTGAGGGTGGCTTTACTCTGCATGTCTCCTGTCCTGATCCTTCTGCTCTCTGTAAAGAAGGAATAATCTTCCACTCTAAGAAGTAAGACCAAAGCTGCGCACTCTAGAGTGAGTTTTTCTAAAGGCTGTTAAAACTCAGGTGCCAGTGTTATTATTTTGTAAGTTAACAAAATGTGTGCAGGAGCAGTGAAGACCACCCCACTTGCAGAGCACCATCGATTAGACAGTTCTTTTTTTTCAGTGTCCATCACACCTGAAGCACACATAAGTGGCAAGGAATATGTTCTTAGGATCATATTCTGATGCTGACTTAGGAGAACAATCTCCATTCTCACAGCTTGAGGAAAGGTCCTCTCATTACCTTAGTTTTCATTAAAGATGGTCTTTGGAAGTCCTTTGTGCATCTTTCTTTGGGGGATAGTGGGGTGAGGAGATTGAGATAGGGATTTTCTGTGTATCAGCTCCACTGTCCTGGAACTCGCTCTGTAGAGCAGGCTGGCCTCAAACTCACAGACATCCACCTGCCTCTGCCTCCCAAGTGCTGGGATTAAAGACGTGCGCCACAACCACCAGCTCCTTTGTGCATCGTAATGTGTCCTGAGCCAGTATTCTAAGTGAGTCCAGGTGTGGTAGATTTACCCCTCTGCTCCGTTTTAGAATCAGAACACTCCAGACTCCAGCTCCCATCCTTGCTCGTGCTTTGTGTCTTATGGGGGATATTTCCCCAAAAAACTTATTTTGACTTTTTAATTTTTAATTTTAGTTATAACTATTAATGCTATTTCTCATCTCCCTTCTACAATTATCATTAACCTAAATTTCTATATTCTATAAATAATTATATACACCATATAATTAATCATCTGCTTTCACAAATTTCGGTTGAATTGAACTAACATTATGATGACACCATATATGTAATCTGTGGAACAACAAAAGTTCTAGCAGTCATGAGTATCCTAAAAGAAGTTATTGTGCTGGAATATAAATATAATCAGAAACCAAATTATTTTCAGATATCTGGACACCATTTTCTTTGTTTTTGAGAAGTATATATAAAAGCAATAGATAAAACAAGTCATGCCATGCTATAGGAACACATAAAAGATCAAGAGAAGTCTATTCTTCTTTCCAGGGAAAAAGAGACAGGCCCTCAGGAAAGAAGCTTTGGGAAGAGACACACTACTTTGAAGACCCTGACACACTCAGGGAATATATGAAGCAGCCTATTGCAGTGAGACAACTCCAGAAAGAAGTATTCCTTTGTTACTTCATGTTTCATAAACCAATGATGTACACATTTCTCACAGTAAACACCACAGTAGAAAAGTTAAATAAGACATGCTCACTTCAACTAGTATTACTGGGAGCCTGGGCCTGAGTTCCTTTTATTCTGCTCAGAGGTAGAGGAAGCAATTCAGAAAATCATGTTTCATTCAATTTCTGTGTTTCTTTCTAATATTTTCTTAATGGTATGTCAGGAAATTCTGAGTCAAGCGGGACAGCGTAGGTCTGTAACCTTGGCACTTACACAGTAGATCGGGAGAATTAGAAGTTCAAGACAGATACACAGGAAACTCAAGTCCAGCCTCAGCTCTTTAAAACTGTTTTAAAGAAAATGAAAGAAATTATGGGAATATTTTAAAAAATCAGAAAACCAACCATCTTCTGGATCTTTCTAATACCTGAAATCTGTGCAGCATCTTACAGACCTAGCTAGCATGTATTCAACTGAACTTGAGAGAAACGGACCCCCTGATTTATAACATGTTAACACATCTAACTAATTTCAGGCATGTGCCTCTAACCCCACACCATTGCTTCTTTCTCTGAGAATTAAACTCATATTCAATTTAATTCCTTGATGTTTCCTTTCAACTCAGTTCCATCTATTTCCAATTTTTAAACTTCAATAGCTTAATCTTTCCTAGACTGCCTAGTAATTTTCCTTAACATACTAATGCCATCCCAAGAGTCCTTGTTTTATGAAGAAACTCAATAGACTCTCGTTTATAACTTGCTACGCTTCTTTCCCTGTCCATTCATCTAGTCGGTGGTAGCTAGGGTGAGAGCCGCAATGAAAACATGAAGCTGAGGCCTCAGACCTCTACAAGTTCCGCTTATGCTTTATCTGGGTGACAAGTGCCTTTGTGGGAAGCACCATTCAAATGTCCTTGGGTAACCTTTGACTTTACAAGAGAGGTAGGAGGAACTGGGAAGGACAGTGTAAGCATAGCAATGGTCCCAAATGCACAATTTAGGGACCCAATAAAAAGAAAGTTACAGTCTCCCTCAGTCAAGGTTGTTTAGAACTCCAGAAGAGTGATGCTAAGAGATCACGCTAAGCACAGGGCTCCCTCAGGCTCAGGGCTCTGGGCAGTGTACTGGTTGCACACATGTGAAGCCAGCTTCCGCAACTGTTAAATTCTGTATCACTCTAGCAATTCAAAAGGAGGGCATGAAATATTATTTAAAAATTGGTTCATAAACTTAGATACCTAGAGTCTTCGTACCAGCTCTTTATATCAAAATAACCTATTATTTTACTCCATGACATCTATGTTTTGAAAGACCTATATTGGTCTGGAGCAAACATTATAGGCATTTCTATCTTGTACATTTAAATTGTTTATTGCTGTCTGTGGGGTGATGGAGGAAGGTCATTGGTTAAATAATAAAGAAACTGCTTGGCCCTCATAGGTTAGAACATAGGTGGGTGGAGTAAACAGAACAGAATGCGGGGAGGAAGAGGAGGTGAGCTCAGATGCCATTTCCTCTCCTCTCTGGGGCAGATGCGATGCCGCTCCTCTCCAGAGCAGACGCAATGAAGCAAGCCGCCAGGTCGGACATGCTGAATCTTTCCCGGTAAGACTGATGCTAGACAGATTATTAGAGATGGGTTGATCGGGATATGAGAATTAGCCAGTAAGGGCTAGAGCTAATGGGCCAAGCAGTGTTTAAAAGAATACAGTTTGTGTGTTGTTATTTTGGGACATAAGCTAGCTAGGCGACCAGGACCTGGGGCGGCAGGACCACAGCCCGCAGCTCCCCCCAACAGTGGGGTGTGTGTGCATGCATGTGTGTGTTTGTGTATGTGAGTGTGTGTGTGTGGTATTTGTGTGTTAGCACCCATTTAGAGGTCAGAGGGCAACTTGTGGGTATCAGTTCTTTCCTTCTATCATATAAGACACAGAGACATGTAGGACTCAGTTCACCAGACTTATTGGCCAGTACTGTTATCTGCAGAGCCATCTCACTAGCCCAAGAGTTACAGTTTAATTCAAGATAAAAACATTTTTCCACCATAAGATAGATGATGTTACCTAACAAGATGATTTATTTCCAGACAACTTCAAAAGACAGCTTTTTAATTAGTTTTAAAATATTATCCATTTGTATGTTTTTAAGATTGTTGAAAATAACATACAATATCAGTTTATCTTTGAATGGGAAATAGTTTGATAAACTTTGATTAAACATTGTCTACCTTTACTCCAAGTTCTGTTATCTTGTGAGTCTCAATAGCCAGAGAAAATGTCTGGGAATTTTCTGCACTTTTCTTTTAGAAAGGTGCCTGCACTGTCACTCCCCAAGCTCAGTGGAAACAACCTAAGATATTGTCATTTAACTTAAAAATAAACCAAATGGTGCTGGAGAGATGGCTCAGCCATTAAGAGCACTGGCTGCTCTTCCAGAGGACCTGAGTTCAATTCCCATGGTGGTTCACAACCATCTGTAATGACATCTAGTGCACTCTACTGGCCTGCAGGCACACATGCGGGCAGAACACTATATCCATAATAAATAAACACATATTAAAAAAAGAAATAAACCAAACTTAATGTGCTTGTCACTCCTCATAGAACCACCCTTGATATCTACATTGATTTTAAATTGATATTAATATCTGTGTTTCAGACTAGATTTTCTTTAAGAGCAAGTGTCTATCCTCTTACTCTTTCCAGAGAGTTATCAGCAGAACTTTTAAACTACAAAAGTAACATTTCTTTTGTCAATCAAGTATTTGGCATCTCAGCACCACTTTTGATTTGGTTCATGGAAACCACAGTTGACAATGCCAGCAGAGCTGAAATGACTTGAGTAGCATGCACTCATGGGCAGACACATCAGCAAATAAAACTGAACAAATGAAGGGCAGTGTCAGCACACATAGTTGTCCAACTAAAGAACTCCAAGTCTCCAGCATGCTGTGCACTTAGCGAATATGAAGTACCTTCTAAAATCTAAGCTTTCCCTCAGACCTTGACATTTCCACCAGCACACAGACCTCCTCAAGCTGCTTGATGGGAATGTGCCATTGTTCTGAAACAAAAGCTATGACTTCTCTGGCTCATTTTTAAGAACATTCTAATCATTGTGTTTCATGTCATAGCTATTCTTAAGCAAAAACTGTTTGAAAATCCCATTCCATTCTGCTTTTGGTCCCATATTTCTTATACATGCATCCCAATATAAACATATTATCATCACATTTATATAAACATGTGAAGATGAATGCTTAATATAAGAAGTTAGATTTTAAAGATTGATTTTACTCTTTATTGACAGGGTTCGTACAGTGTGCCAAATCAATGATGGGATTGTTCTGAGTAAAGGCGCTTTCTTATACCATAAGAAAGAACTCAGCCTTTTTTGTCATGGATGCTCAGAGAAGAAACAGTATCCAAAGGGATTAGGGATGCACTAAAGGAGACCATCGGAGAGGGTTGTAGATGAGTGAGGCCAACGTTTTGTTCACACAGAGCCACAGTACACTACAATTGCAGTTCCAGTGAGAAGAACAAGCAATGGTGGAGACAGAAAAATGGAAAGGGAGGTAGAGACCCAGACAATCAAGGAGAATCTACTGAATCTACATGATATCATAATCCTTTGACTATGAAAAATGGCAGAGAGAAAGCAAATGAGAATTCTAGTCTTAATGTGAAAGTGGCCCATGTCTATATTCTGGGTGGACCAAAAGATAGCATCAGGGTGATTTATCATGGCCCATCTTCACTTTGAAATTTGGCCAAGTAGAGAACATAAATTATATACCTCCAACTAAGAAAATTAATTATGCAGTCATGGTCACTTTCGACCACATCCATTTAATGTGGTAGATATAAGGGAAGTTGATTATAAGGAAAGGAGCAACAGTTAAGGGTCCTCTACAAATATGCAGTAAGCAAAGTGTCTTTAAGGTCATGGAGTTTATAGGCTTTCTTATTCCGTAAGAAAGAATACATGTGGAAGCCAGAGATCAATCTTTGCTGTCATTCCTCAGGTGCTCCCCACATTGTTTATTTGAGAGAGTCTATTCATTGACCTGAAGCTCACTGAGAGCTACACTGGAGTGGGTATGCTAGCCTGCATACTAGCAGTATACTACAGATGTGGATAGGAAATATAGAAAGAAGGTATTTGCCATGAGATTGTGAAGAATCTGTTAAAGACAGAGTTATCAGCAAGAAAATCCAAATGAATCAGGTCATGGGGACAAATACAAAAGAAGCTTCAGGAGGGAGCAACTGGGTGAGAGAGAAAAAGACCAGACAGACAGGAACCACTGGCCAACAGATAGTTTAGTGGCATCTCAGTGAATATGGGAATCTGGGATTGAGCCCCAGAACTTAAGTTAAAAAGTCAGTTGAGTTGAAGCACATGTGTTATCCTTGTGCTCTGGAGGTAGAGGCAGAATGATTCCTTGGCCTTCCTGTCCAGCCAGCATAGATAAATCAATGAGCTTCAGATCAATGAATAGATTCTATCTCAAATAAACAAGATCAAGAGCATTTGAGGAATGATAGCAAAGATTGATCTCTGGTTTCCATATGTATGCACATACATGTGCAAACAAACTCCCAAAACATAGACTTGCACCTGCTACCCACCACTCCCACCAACAAGTGAAATAAGAAACTATCTATATACACTTGGATTTAGTGATATGGAAGTCATCGACAGCCATGGCAAAGGCAAATTTAGCAGACTGAGGAGTAAAAAGCAAAATTGCAGCAAGAGAAGAGAGACATGCAGGAGGAGTAAAAGGAAGTAGCTTAGAAAAACCGGAGGTTTTAGTCACATAGACTTGGTCACAGCTTCACACATGGTCTTGCTAAATGTGCTTGGCCAACTTGTCTAATTTAAACTTCACTCTCCATTCATTAATTAAAGGTTGTTCATCAAATATTTATAAGGCAAGGGCGGAAGAGATGGCTCAGTAGGAAAAGGGCTTGTTGCACAAGTATGAGGTTTTAATTTGGATGTCCAGCACAAAATTAGGTGCACTGATATACAACCATAACCCCTGAGCTGAATAGGTTAGAGAGGTATGGGTACCTAGAGATTTCTGGTCAGCTGTACTAGCCAGATTGATGAGCTCCAGGTTAAATGAAGAAATCAATGAGAGGGAAAGTAACTGCAGAAAATACCTCTGGTTTTCATACAGAGAGAGAGAGAGACAGAGAGACAGAGAGAGAGAGAGAGAGAGAGAGAGAGAGAGAAATTCATATGTGTTAGGTGCTCAGTTGAGAACTAGGGAATGAGAGACATATTCATCGTGTTTTTGTTACATGTCAAGTCCTGACACAAGCATATGGCTCTGAGCTCAATTATAACAATAAAAACAGTCAGCTCACAGTTAGTAATAACATCTTATATGCCAGTCTCTGCATTAATGAGTCTATGTGAATTATTTGACTTTCTTCACTCACCTTATCCTACAAAACAATGACAGAAGTACTAGTTTTAGCTTCAGAATGCAGATAAGGAAACTAAGGCACAGAAAAACTTAGGAACATGTTGACTGCCACCCTCACTGGGGCAGTACAGTACACAGGATATAACCTCAAGACCTTCCCTTTTTCTTAGTGTTGTGCCCTCTGTAGTTAACAGGCACATTGTCTCCATACCCTTAACCACTGTAACCACCAGGCCCACATAGTGTAGTTTCACCATGTCGATATTTAGAAAAGTAGGAAAAGGAGATTACTGGGAACATGGAAGATGAGAGAGTATGAAAAGAGGGATGGGAGAGAGGACAGCAGGACAAAGTTTACCTGAGAGAAAAGATTTATATCAGGGTGCTAAGCCAGGGAAAGCTTCAAAGATACGGAGTCATTTGCTAAATCAAGAAAACCCGCACATTTTGAATCCTCTGAGGTGCCTGCTCTTTGAGCACCTGCCCAGGATAAATGACTGCTTGCCACTTTCTATTTTAGACCTTGGCCTAAATAGTCACTGACCATACCGACAAATCTCACCTTCTGGCTCCATATCTGGCCAACTAACTCAAATATCAGATTCCAATGGCTGCTTTCTCAGTAAGGCATCTTAGCAGATGTAATGGCATAAAGCAATCCTTTCTAGATGAGATGTCTCCGGGAATGCTAAGCTCCAGGAAATAGGAGATCTCCTTCCGCCCTCTAAGTATGTCTGCAATCACCACTCTAGTAAGACAAGAGCAAAACCCCCAAGTGCTTTGAGAAAAATTCACTGCAATTCATAAGCTCTTCTAACCATTTGCTACCTCTCTCGCGCCTTATTATGGTCCCTGAAACCAAAAGGACTGAAGCAAAACAGCACAACCTTTTATACCAGGACAGGTGATCTTCAGGAAACTATCCCGAGAACCTTCTATCTTTTAAATCACCTGTTTGTGTGAACTCTCTGCAGAAGCCATCGTCTTTCTTTCCATTTCACTGTACAGACAGAGCTGAACCTAGCCGCCACTGAACAGCTACCCCTTCTGTTTTTCTCAGTACGATTCCTGTGACTGTCATTGAGATTGTTTGAGCGGGTCCTTGGTGTACTGAGTGGGAGTGTTTGAAGCCCAGAGTGAACATGCTTATAAGTGGACATGTACTCTCCTGCCCAGTTTCAATAACCCATGTGTAGCCAGCAAGTACCAGGCTAGAAAGAGAAGTTGTGAATGTCAACCCAGTGGCTGGTCGCATCTTCAAAGAAGACAAAAGAACATTGGTAAGTTCACCAGAGTCTCTGCTCAAAAATTCTTGCTTAGTCTAGCTCTTGTGCTCCGGTACTGGGTTCTTAATTAACTTGCCTTTGGATAGCATTGCTGTGTGTCTGACTGAGTCCTCACTTAACAAAACAAAAGCCATGCAGACCTAACAAAGAAAGGAAGTGAAGTGAATGGAAAAAACTTAACTGCCCTCCGAAACACCTGGCAGGGGTAATGTCTCTGTCTCACTAAGTAATTTTTAATTTGGAATTACAAAGACAATTAGCTCTGTAATGAGTTAGAGCAAGGGAGGTGATACAGCAGTGAAGAAAACAAAACAAAACAAAACAAAAAACCCATAATACCAGATGATGTCTGTAAAAGCCGATATACATACATACATACATACATACATACATACATACATACATACATACTCATTCTTGGTAAAAGAACTTTTACAAGGTTTTTCATTCTGTTTTAATACTAAGCCATGTATAAATTATTGCTTCGAGTGAACTAGGAGATACCAACTTGCTACATTACCTGAAGGTTAGCAGTCCTGAGTGCACAGGTCTCTACCCTGTTAGTGAGTTTCACGTTTACAACTATGAACTGGATCTGGTGCCTTAAAACTAAAAGCAATGGAGAAAACTGACACCCAGCTTTAGAAGAAAAAAAAACAGTTAATTGTAATAATAAAAATAAAAGCCTTTTCTTGATTCAAAGAGACAAATACTCATTAGATGAGGTAGGGAAGACTAGATTAAGTGTTGCCAGAAAAGCGCTGTGGAGAAAACTCCTGCCAGGTATTTGCTCCAGACAAAGGAAGGAGCCATGCATCCCTTGTGTCTTGACAGCCTGATTTTGAAATTCCCCAAGTGCTGTAAAATTCCTATGATAGCTATCCTTTCATCCAGCTGATACAATATCAAATTAGGGAAAGATCCATATTAAAATTCTGTCATTCTGAGACAAGCTGAACAGTCCTGACATGAAGAAGCCAACTAATGCTTCTTCATTTAAACCAAAACAAACACAAAACAATGGGGAAAGGGGAAAGAAAAATGAAAAGTGAGAAAGGAGGAGGGATGGCAAGATGGCTCCATGGTGACAGCAGTAGTCACTGAAGCCTGGTGCCCTGGGTACCATCCTCTAAAGCAAGAGAACAGCCCCCCAGCCCACCACATATACAAAATTTCCCAGTGACTGCTGCTCTGTTGTAAAGAAAGTGGAAGTTCTTACAGTCGTCTTCAAGGTTAAGGAGAACCGCTGATCTTCACGCTGTGTATAATCAGAACAGTGATCTCCATTTACTCACCAGGTGACCCTAGCTCTTCCTACACTGACTGAAATACCCAAGAACATCAGCAGCTTTCCTCTGCAAGCTCAAAGACGGTGTGACGATGCACTCTGAAGATGGCCAGAGCATTTTGACTGCCTCCTGGCCTCACTAAAGCACATCAAACTCACACACAGTCCTGCGTATTGGCTGGAGAGCTGGCTCCGTGCTGAAGAGTGTCTGCTGCTCTTCCAAAGGACCCAAGTCTGGTTCACTGTAGTTTATGACGGCCTGATCTCAGAATCCAGGGGATCTGGCAGTCTCACTCGCCTCCACAAGCACCCACACACACTCGGTAGACATACAGACATGCATAGGAACAAAGCCTTTTTTTAAAAAAAAAATTGAAGATAGGACTGAGTAAGGAGAGTTTAAATGTATGAATTATGTTTCACATAGAATTAGATGAGAGAACAAAGCAACAAGCTAAAACTCGTTGTTCCAGCAGCACAGCCTTCATTTTGGTGCACATCACCAGTGTTTTCATCCAGAAGTGAATTTTGGATGAGTATCCACATCTTGCATGGTATTGACTTGAATCATACTGTTCAATGTTTGGTACATATAAATATTGATTCCATAGAAGCTTACATAGGTACATATATGACCATGCCTCCAGCTTAGTGGGCAGTCACTGTGACTCACATCACTGACCCAGCACTATGGAGGTTGAAGCAGACAGAACATTTTGAGATCAAAACAAGCCTGGGTACTTACTGAGGTCCTGTACTGAAAAGCAAAGCAAAAAGTAGGAGCTCTTTGAAAATACTGTCAAGAAAACTAAAAGCTTTTAAAGTCATTGTAAAGTAAAATAATCTCATAAAATAGATAGCGTTTAAACATTGAAATCAAGTAGTATGAGCGATTTTGATTCCCCAAAAACTATGTTTATTATTTCAAAACAGTCTAGGTCAAAAGTACAAAATATTGATGGATGGACAGCTTTAACAAATTGCCTGAGTTAATCATCTCTACCCAAGTGTCAGCTTACTTACCTGTCAGCATTCTGATTTGGTTATGTATTCATTAATCACAGAAAACTACGGCAGGGAACAAGTCTGCTTTAATTACAGGTTTTGTTCAGGAGGCTATTGCTTCCCGTAATTATTTCTTTTATGTCATCACAAGAAATAAGACTGTTATTACCAAACTTCATTTAAAATATCTAATCATTCTTGCAAAGGCATTTTATCACCTAATCTACATGAATCAGTAAATCAGAGCTTGGGTATTTGTCTCAAGACTTGGCTCACAGAATGTTGAGTCAAGCTAATGAACAGCATCCATCACACCCCCACTGAACAAGGTAGTCCATGTTACAGGCTTGTGCTATCCATCCATTAAGAGAAACATCTGCTCCACATTAACTGACTATAGGACTGCTCTATTCCAGTGCTGGTGCGGGAGCTGACCATCCCCACCCTGCAGATGCGTTAATGGTGGCGCGAAAATGTCCCCACGTTTGCCATCGTGTATAAAAGCGGTCATCTTTCACTCTGTGCTGAGCTGTAGATGAAAAGCGCATAGTGTAAAATTCTACACTTGCATCACAAAATTCTTACAGGCTACACCATCAGTAACCACTAAGATGGTGCCTTCTCTACCGTAGGTAAGTCATTGCCTGAGAAGGAAAGCAAGAGGATAAAGTCCTTGAAGGGATGATGGATTTACTAAATTAAAAATATGAAATTGATGATTCTAGATACATTTTGGTCAGCGTATGTTCAATTCTGAGAAGCATGTCCACAGTTTCAGGCATCTATCTTATAGAACATCTTGGTTTCCAGAATAACTATCAGAAGCATTGAAACAATCATACCCAAAGTATGTTAAAGACACAGATAACCGTTCTTTGTGCTTTTTGTTTTGGTTTTGAGATATCATTTCATGTCTCAGATTAGCCTTTTACTTGCAGTGTGATAGAGGATTATTTTGAACTTCTGATCAGACAGCTTATACTTTCAAATGTTAGGATTCCAACCTGGTCTACAAGAGCTAGTTCCAGGACAGGCTCCAAAGCTACAGAGAAACCCTGTCTCGAAAAACCAAAAAAAAAAAAAAAAAAAAAAAAAAAAAAAAAAAAAAAAAAAAAAAAAAAAAGTTAGGATTATAGGTATGAACCATCATGCCCACCTTCCCAAAATAAATTAATAAACAAACCAGAAAATCTCCCTACAGTTTAATCTATGATGTTGTCAAATTGCAGTCACATTAAAGATACAGCTTTATACACATGTTGCCTGACTTTGTAATTTGGAATAATAATTCCAAATTCTCCTCATGGTATGTTTGTGCAAAATAGATCACAGAGGTATATATAAATTATTCATAACTGAACAGTAAGATTGGACAAAGTTAAGAGACCATATAGCTATATATTATTTTTTATCTGAATCTGTATTGCAGAATCGTAACAAGCAGTGACAGCTTAGCAGCACTAGATTTATAGAAAGCTGTGCAGAAACGTAGGTCCCTGCATATTTTAGCACTTCATATGGTATTTTCCTACAGGATTTTTTTTAACTCATCTGTTCTCAATTTATGCAATACTGGCTTAATGAATGAATTTTCAGAGAGCATCTGGGTTGCTCGAAATTTTAAATAAGCAAGTTCAATATTTTTAATTATTCTTGACAGTGTGTACAATAGACCCTGAAATATCTATTTTCCATTTCAGAGAGATCACCTTCACCTTCGATGGATGGACTGCAACTTTTATGTCAGTATATGTAAAAGTTGTGTATGACTCAAATTCATGTAAAGCTACATTAAATATTTATGCATACCCCATGGCCTGAAATTGTTGATTTATCTTGCTTTCACCTGAGTTTTGTGAAAATTGACAGGAAGTGTTTTTATTTTTTGATAAAAAGAAGCAAAACAGCTACAGAACCAATTTTTTTTTCAAGAATGTTATGGAGCACCTTGAAATAATAAGTCCCCATCCATAAATGACAGGGTGCACATGCTTCTACCCAACCTGACTCAGTCACATATTCAGAGTTAAGCTTAGGATAAATTCTAGTGAATTCTAGTTGGAAACACTAGTGTGGGGGAGGGTAGTTTTATCTTTACTTTCCCTTCCAAGTGGAGAACTTACCATATTGGCAAAGGCTTGCAGGAGAGCAGTAGGCACCAGCTTCCTGGAGGCAGTCACAGCATGGACACCCTATCAACATATGCTGAGCCACAAGAGCACTTGTTGAGCCATTTGTTAATCACCAAGATTAATAAGTGTTACCAAAGTCTATTGCGAAACAATCCACGTGTTTTAGTGAAATATACAAGCCTCACCCCAGAATAGTTTTCTATAACCTCAGAGAACTTCCTTCAAAGTGTCGGCCCTAAGATTTTCAGCTTCTTTCCTTTGATTTTCCTCCTATGTGATCCAGCACCTTCCAAGCTGCACTCAGAAAGTATTAAAACCTTCTCATGTCTTCAAATCCCTCTGCTTTCTCACCAGATGACCTTCCCGGTGTTAACACCTCTCTTCCCCATCCAACCACAGGAGCCTTCTCTTTCTCCAGCATGCCATTCACAACAACACTTCAAAAATCCACCCACAGGCGGTTATCAACCAAAACACGCTTACTCACAGAATTGACATAGCTGCCTGACTCATTGTTTATGGTTACGTTTCCAAACTAGATGTTCCTTCTGCACATGATTGTCATATGATTGTACTTTCCTCATTGCGTTTATTGCTACCTGAATCTTTTTCACTCATTCACTCCTGGCCTTTCTTTTCTTATCCAGAAAGTAAAGTGGGAAATGATAGAATCCATTTTATTCTATTATCTTATTCCCAGAGTCGAGAACACAGGAAATGTTTTCTTAAAATTGCTGAACAATTACTCAATGTCTAAAGGAATGAGCAATGAAGTTATCTTCCCTAGAAAAAAAAATGTAGTGTCCAGATAAATAAGAATGGATAGACTATGACAGGAACTGGGCATGTAATTACTACGGGCTTTTAATAATGCTCACTATGTCCTAGAACCTGTCGCTAAAGAAGCGACATAAAAAGATAAAACTCAGAAGTGATGGCAAAAAGCCTTCAGCAATTCCTTTTGTGGCCTGGAACTCCCATCTCTGTTAAGCTCTTGGAATATTTTTATTTGGTCCCTCCTACCTCTCATAGTTCCCCAATCTTTATGGCACATTCTCTCAAGAAATATCAATGCAGTATTTAAAAGCAACTAAAAAATAGCAACGAGTGGTCTCTAGGCTGGCTACATAGATTATGTGGGAAAGAAATTTAACAAAGAAGCAAAACAAAAGGCTACAAGTGCTCTGAGATTTTATTTCTAAGTGAGGAATTTCTGACCTAGTTGTTGATATCATGGATAGCTAGGACACAGCATCTCATTATCCTGCCCTCATTTCAGTTACAGGGATTCTATGCTGGGTCCAAATTGCCAGGTATTGACCTCCTAACAGAGACATGACACCTTAGTCAATTTATTTAATGTACTGAATTGGATGTCTCCCCAAGTTGACTGAGTTAAGAGATATCAGCTATGCCAAAATTAATTCCTACATGAAAACTCTGACTTCTTTTGCCTATTTATGTCAACTGCTAAACGCCACCATGTCTGTTTCTCACCACAAGTAAGCATTAGTCAGGAAGAAGCACATGTACTGGTGGGAGTCCCTAAAGCATCATTTGCTTTTTCACTTTGACTGGCTCTCAATGATGCTCAACATTGTAACTAACCCAGATTGAACCCTGGTCAGTCTTCACGATGCCTCTCCTCAAGCTTCTCAAGCATCTACTGCCTCTAGTCTTCCATCTTAGGATTTCAGTTAAAACTGTATAATTTGAAAAGAAAAATAAAGTCTTTCTAAAATCCCCTCCCAAATTACTTTCTGCTTCTACAATTGTTCTCCCAGAGTCTCCAACAATGAAATTTTAGAATGGGCCCTTCTAGCTCTTAATTTTCTACTGCATCCAGTCAGTTCCAGTCTATGGGCCTTGACTATTTCTCTGCTTCCAGAGTCATTAAGTACAAATGTTTTGTCCCAGCAGTAAAGCTCTTCAAGTCCTATCTTCCTTTTTACCTCTTTATAGACTCCATGTTCCTTTCTTTACTCATTGATGCCATTTTTATCTCAGGTCTATTGCTGGAAAAAGGCACGGCATACTCCAGAACCTCATGTTAAGATGTCTACTAAGCCTTCTCCTTTCAAAAGTATCGGGGGTAGCATTTTATTTTTTTATATAGTATTTTCTTAAAATTTTTCACGGTCAGTTTTTCAATGAGTTCAAAAACAAGATACACAGTATTGAGTTAAGTATTTGTGACATACCTTTCTTTTATCTTTGGTGTAAAAATACATTTTCAATAGTTTGTTGAAATTTGTGACCATAAATCTACATTGATTATAACATTATCTTTTAGAGAGTTTGAAGTCTCTATCCAAAAGCGATAGATTTTTAAACCATTTTAATGGCTTCATTTCATTTTGCATTCATCTAAATGGTTGTCTACTTCTAGCTGGCCAGCTGTTCTGTCAGCTTTCCCAACTGCTTTGTCATTTTTTAATTCCAAAATGTTTACTTGCAGTAATTAGATATTTTTGGTGATTCCCTTTTCAGGTTGTTTATGTTAGTATAATCAGTCTTCTCAAAGATGGGGAATGATTCTAGCTTTTATCTTTTATAAGCAAGGAACGTTCTCAGCTATCCTGTATATGAAAGATACTCTGTAGAAGCAATATTAAATCTAGTTCCAATTGTTGGCTTAAAAGTATGAAATCTAGCCGGGCGGTGGTGGTGCACGCCTTTAATCCCAGCACTTGGGAAGCAGAGGCAGGCGGATCTCTGTGAGTTCGAGACCAGCCTGGTCTACAAGAGCTAGTTCCAGGACAGGCTCCAAAACCACAGAGAAACCCTGTCTTGAAAAACCAAAAAAAAAAAAAAAAAAAAAAAAAAAAAAAAAAAAAAAAAAAAAAAAAAAAAAAAAAAAAGAAGTATGAAATCTATCTGCTCTAGGGTAAGAGGTTAAAACAAGTTTTTAATTGTCATATCTAGAGTTTCAGCTTTTCCTTCAAGGACTAAATTGTTTTCACCTCTCTACTTTGTTAGCCTTTCTGCAAAGCTGATTCCTAAGGAGATGAATTGGCTTCCAGCAATGACAGAGACTAAATCCTTTGTTGCACACATATAAAAGGAGAAACTGGCCACACTTCCAAATGTGGTCTATACTGCTCTATCCACTTGTCTAAGTAAATCAGCTTAGAACAAGTTTTCCCTCTTGAACCAGCACCTATCACTATAAATTGTCTTGATCTGATTGACTTAAACATGTATTTCTGAATCTACGAGTACCAGTGACAGATGAGTTTGTCAAGACTGAGGACACCTAGTCAGGACAACTCATGTAATAAGAGATGAGGGTAAGAACACCTTCCCTAGACCACACTGGGGCAGGTCTAGTCAGGCATATAGTACTTTTCATCTCTAAACAAAAACAAAACTGTCTGCCTCCTCACTGCCCCATCAAAACATTAAAAAGAATCTTCTGAGGTGTTTATGTTCTGTCAATATGAAATCATACAGAGCATGTTACACATGGTGGATAATAGAGTCAAAACTGGGATAACATCTGCAAATCAGAATCAAAATCAAACTGCAGACCGGATTTTGGAAAATCAAAAGCTTAGCTGCTACCTCTACTTTCTGAGGCTGGGTGTTTCATTTGTGAAAGGGGTTGGCAGCACAAAATTTGCTGAGGAAGATTTAGAGAGGGGGAGATAAAACTTAGTGCAGTACCTCCTACTTTATAAGTAGGCATGAAGTAGCTATCAAGTTAAATAATAAAGGTGATAATTATGACGAGGGTGATGACGATGATGATCTACTGTAAAACTATAAATTTCTTACAATATATTATAGAATCTGCTGTTGACATTACATGTTCTTGTTTATTTTTCAATGTAGTTTTAATGTGATTCCTCAGATGCTGCTGTTGTGTGAGATTTTCTTCTAGAGGCACAATGCAGGTATTAACTCATCTCCAACAGAAACCCAAGGACAGACCCACCAAAGTAATGATTCAACTGAAGTAACCATTCAGCCAAAGTGCTGCTTGGCAAACCAATAAGTTTGTAGAGTTTACTTTAAGACGGGGTTACTCCTGAGAGCCTTCCTTTCTGGAGACTATGTTTCAGTCTGGACGATTTTCTAGGTAACAAAAGTATGGATTATACTCATTAGGAAAAATATATTGTGTGAGTAAGTAATACTGTCTAAGTTACCAAGAAGTAAAAGGCCCACTCATTGCTACTGTATCTATTTATTGATGGCATGATAGTTTTAATGGTAATATAATACTCATGATAAGATCAAAATTGCTATTGTATTATGCAATATCAAGAAACTAATAAACACCAAAGTTCAGAAATTTATGTAGGTTCCCAAAGCTTTCACAGAAAAAAAGTTAGGTCGTCCAGGATAGGATCTTCTGATTCCTTGCATAACTCAATTTAAATCATTTTTCTTGAAATACGGTATATATAGGTTTTTACTAGGCATCATATACGAATGGAAACTCTCAAACTCTAAGTGCAAACCTAAAAATTCCATGGCTTAGAAAAGCTCAGACAAATATCTGCTGCTTTTACAGTAATGCCACAAATTTCATTGTTCACCAAGTTTGAAACATACCTTTGACAAGCAGGTATCTAATTAGCATCATTAAACCAGGGTGAGAAAGGGATGCAATGAGACTTCTAGCTTTAAATATCCATATTTAGTCCTTTTTCGGAATGCTGCAATCAGTTTTGTAAAATATGTTTTTTTCATATGTTGATTGGTCAAAAGTGAAAGTGTTCAAATACTAAGTCAAAAACTGTTTCTAAAATTGTTTGCTACTAAATATCCATTCATTTATTACAAATGTACAACTTAGTATAATGTTTTAGGTAGTATCCTAACACTGGAAATATAATACAAAAAATACCACATGTGTAATTTCAAAATCCTGTTTGTAAACTCCAAAGGGGGAGGCAACCATTATAATAAAAACCATGATTTTGATTGTTTCTATTTGTGATTTCAACACTGAGTAAACAGTACATGAGAACACAGTGGCTTTGCCAGACAGAGTAGTCAGGGAAGCCTTTAAGGAGATGAAAATGTGAACATTGTGTTGACTGTAAAGTCTATGTAGCCTTTAAAAGGGCAAATTGAGGGCTGGGCGGTGGTGGTGCAAGCCTTTTAATATCAGCACTAGAGAGGCAGGTAATCTCTGTGAGCTCGAAGCCAGCGTGGAACAGAACAAGTTCCAGGACATACTTTAAAACTACAGAGAAACCCTGTTTCGAACACCCCGCCCCAAAAGGAGGGAGACTGAAGAGAGGCAATAATTTCAAAATAGATGAACTGGGTAATATATATGATAGACTAGATAAAGAGATAGATGGATCAAGATGTTTATGATAGATTAAATAAATATAGATAGAATGATTGATAGATAATTGATAAATAGATTGATTAAAGATAAATGGTAGGTTGATAGATGATAGATAATAGAGGATTGATGGACAGAAACATAAGTAGATAATAAGATAATAATAGATAGAGACAATAAAGAAATAATTGGTAGATATAAATAAGTAGCTGATAGATAAAAGATGGATGATAGAAAATTGTCAGCTAATAGATAGATATGAGTAAATGCTGAGATTTACCAAAATTACCTTTTAAAATTTCATTGTAACTATTAATTTCTCTTTTCCTTCCTTGACTAACCCTACTAAAGATAAGTTAGTTACTCTCTAAGACCGAACACATTAGAAAAGACTCAACACAATTAGGTGAGTAAATAGTAAGCAACCTAAGACATCCTTCCTCTTTCTGATGGATATTAGTGGCAGCAAATATCTATTGAAGACATCAAGAAGGCTCATCACAGTGCTGCAGGAAGCTGAACTTGGCCAGCCCAGGATGTCTACATCGTGTCAGTTTTCTGTATTGGCATAAACACTTAGGAACTGGAGAGATGGCTCAAGTGATTAAGAGCACTGGTTGTTCTTTCAAAGGACCCAGGTTCAATTCCCAGCACCCACATGGCAGTTCACAACTGTCTGTCAGTTCAGTTCCAAGGTATCTGACACCCTCACACAGACATACATACATACAAAACCCAAATGTATGTTAAATAAATAATCTTTAAAAAAAATGTGACAGTGGTGCATACCTTTAATATCAGCACTCAGAGAGGAAGAGGCAGGTGGATCTCTGTAAGTTCAAGGCCTTTTCTTTGTTAGTGTAGAGGTGAAAATCTCAGCAATCATTTGTTAACATTTGTTAGTACATATTACCATAAACCGTGCTACAAAAATCAATTATATTGTTGACTAAATATTATTTTTGATCCTAGACATGATAGTTCACACCTGTGATATCAACCATGAGGAGGCTGAGGCAGGAGAACTCCTGTGAGTTCCAGGCCAGTTTGAACAACAGTAATAGTACCAAACAGACACACACACTACATATAAATACACACACAGTACACATACATAATACATACATATTTGCATATGCATATACGTATACACATATATCTTTTCTTCAAAGTTTTATTATTGTTTATTTTTTGTTGAGTCTATAGAAAATAATCCCCAAGCCAGTCTGAGCTACAGTAATAGTACCAATACACACACACTCACATACATATATGCACTATACATACATATAGATATGCACATATATACATATATCTTTCATTAAAAAGTTTTATCATTGTTTATTTTCAGTTGAATCTATAGAAAATACTCCTTTGTAGTGATGGTTCATTGTAGAGAAGTAACTTACATGATAAAGATAAAATATTGTCTATAGAGTTCTTGGGTTTATTTATTCATACTAGCCTAGTCCACAGGCAGTAGCTGAGCCTACTCTTTATTCTGTGTTTGAAGGACATGTGTAGGACTTCCTTTCTGTGAGTAATGGCCACACCCACTTCCTTCCATCTACAGTACAGCTGTGTGTGTTCAGTAGATATGACCTTCTTATTTATAGACCTGAACATAGAACTAAGAGACATGAGAACATGATGTGGGAAATCCTTCTGTATATGTGTTGCTTTTATTGGTTAATGAATAAAGAAGCTGCCTTGGCCTGTGATAGGACAGAATGAACCTAGGTGAGGAAAACTAAACTGAATGCTGGGAGAAAGAAGACAAAGCAGGGAGAAGCACGTAGCCTCTGCCAGAGACAGACATGCTGGAATCTTGTCGCTAAGCCACAACCATGTGGCAATACACAGGTTAATAGAAATGGGTTAATTTAAAATATAAGAATCAGCTAGCAATACTCTTAAGTAATTGGCCGAGCAGTGATTTAAACAATATAGTTTCTGTGTGATCATTTCAGGAGTCTGGGTAGCTGGGAAATGAACAAGCAGTCTCCCCCAACAAGAACATAGTTCTCATCTCAAGGGGAATATGATGAAAGCATATTATATGTATAAATGAAAATGTCAAAAAAAGATGTCATTTGAAATATTGTGGCATATTTGTATCAGATTTTCACTTTAGATTTTAAAGAATTTAAAAATAAGATAATTAGAGACCTAGAAACTTTAGTTTTTCCTCTTAACTTTTCTCTGTGTATAAAGAAAAAGACCAGAATAGTCTTGCCATATACAAAAAATAAAAATAAACCTAATTATTTTATTATGTAAAAATATTGCTTTACTGTGGGATGTTTTTGAAAGAGGAAGTCTTAGGATCAGGCAGAGCTTGTGATGAGTCAGAGTTCTAGAGAGCTACTTGGCATAGTGTCAACTGTCCCCTAGAGGAGGAGGGCTCCTTGGTATCTCTGTGAAGCCATAGACAGAAAGCAACTCTATAGCCTGCTCCCCAACTTCTGCCCGAGACTGGCAGGAGGGTGGGCAGGAATACCACAGGGAATCAGTCTAATCCATCTGGCTGTGACCCCAGTGTCACCACCTGACTAACTTGACAGGCTGTCCTGAACCTTGTCCCTCCTCCATGCTTGTGCCACTCCACTAAGAGAGCAGGAGAGTGCTATGAGTGGCATTTCCAGTGGCAGGAGTAGTGAAAAGTTTCCCATTTAAGGTATAACTTGCTGATAAGAGAAATAATTGACTTGAACTGGATCACTCCAGTTATTTAAAAGTTCCAGGCTCTGCAATGCTGCCGAATTAGTGTCTTCAGTGGTGGGTTTTTGTTTCAGGTTACTAGCAGAATAATCAGCTCTGGCGGTTATGAGGTGACAGATCCTTTCCTGCTTGTAGAGTCAACAGCTCCTTCAGAAACGACTCGTTGCTGTTATTGTTGTTGTTGTTGTTGTTGTTAGAAGGTACCAATTTCAGGTAGCTTCTTGGTTAGGGGATGGAGATCAGATCAACAGTCCTCTCAGCACTGGGTTGACTCTATGGAGGCCTGAGAGTCTCTGAAGTATGATCAGAATATATTGCATGACAACAATGCTTTGCAATTGAGAAAGAAAGAAAGAAAGAAAGAAAGAAAGAAAGAAAGAAAGAAGGAAGGAAGGAAGGAAGGAAGGAAGGAAGGAAGGAAGGAAGGAAGGAAGGAAGGAAGGAGAAAGAAAGAAGGGAGGGAGGGAGGGAGGGAGGGAGGGAGAGAAGGAGGGAGGAAAGGAAAGAAAGAAGAAAGGAAGAAAGGAAGGATGAAAGAAAGAAGAGAAAAGAAAGAGAAATTGTTACGTGAGCAATAGGAGTGAGAATGTGCTCAGCTGCTCCCCTGATAACAGTTCTCAGGAACCTAAAGGAGGGAGCACGAAGGAAGCAGCACTTGGCTTCTTGTTTATTAGAGATTTTTCAGCATGTGGACATAAAACAGAAAGTACCTGCCATTGATTTGCGGGCATTGATCCCTACTGGTCCTTATAAAATGTCCTGAGATTCCAACAAAGTAAGTGGTGGCTTTTTCATAGGTAGACACTAGCTATTGTGACAAATCCTTGGCGCTGAGGCATTTTTCTTTCAATTATCTATTTTCAAGATGCTTACTGTAAACAGATGCAAAAGTCCTTTAAAAAATGTTTGCTACCTTAGAAAAATAAGAACTAGAAGAAAACGGGGCCATTAGGAGCTAATTTAAAAACAAAGATAGTTGATACATTAATATGCTAATGAATTCACTCCCTAAATATAAAGAGGAAGCTAACTGAGCTGGTTATGTATATATATTGTCTAAAAATATTTTCTTTACGAATACAGCACTGATAAGCCAATACTAACATAATAACAGTAAATTGTTTTCACCTTTATTAGAGCTGAAAATTATGGTTAATTTCTCTTAAGAAGGAAATCACACCACCAGATATTTAGAGTAGCACTGCAGTAATATATTCATAAGAAATCTTTCATATTTATAAGGATTTAGAAAAATTATTTTCCAGACGTTACAATGCTCCAAGTTTCTAACATGGCTTACTGTGAAATCACTTTTCCCCCATTTAGTAGCTATTCTGTCTTTCTCTTGCCATTTTAACCCTGACTAAAAAGTCATTAATGCAAATATGCTTTTAAAAAGAAAACGTCACATGCGTTTCCTGTGCAACATAATGATGATATTTTGAAACATTTGCATTGTGCAGCATTGCAAACTCAGAACACAGCTTCCTCCAACCTTACATTATTTTACAGTCCTTCCATTTGTCTGCGCTTCATCTTCTCTGTCACAGACATATGCTGAGGGCCTAATAGATGTTGCTCTGTTGGCACCTGTCTTTACTGCATACTTCACCTACACTTTTCTGTAACACACACTTTCTCTTTCCTTCCTTCACTGGAAACTGTTTTCCATATTAATAGTTGAAGAACTGTCTGAGTAGTCCTTGCTACTTTCCAAAATCAGATTTTGCCTTCAAATCCATATTTAAATCTCAGCTGGGCTATTTATTAATACAGTGACTATGGCAAGTAATTTCTTTCATTAGAATGGATGTTCAGATTCCCTGTCCTAGAATAAAACCAAACATATGGTCTGAATAATTATTGAATGAATAGTCTCTTTCAGGTTCCTCCATCCCCTCTGTGAAATAGTAAACTAATAATTAATGTCTAGGAAACATATAGTATCTCCCCTTCATATATTATAAGGTGGTGAGGGTATGGTAGCTACTGGCATGATTGTAGTAATCACATAGAAATCAAGTTATTTACATGATTATTTTGTTCTTACAGATGCTTCCCTGTGCTTCTGCCTCTACCGTCCAACATCTTCTCAGATTCTTCAACATCTGCATCCCTCTTCTTTCTCTTCCTTACCATGCCCTTATCTACCTTTGCTGACTTAAGCACAGATATTTCTGCTACATTAGCACTCTTGCACAGTCCTAGAATTATCCACACTAATCATTATATTCTTAACTTTATCCCTGCACACTAATTTTTCACTCAAAACTATATCTCCTCACAAAAAATAAGTCACAAATTCTGTCCATTGCCCTTCACAATACAAATCCCACTCCTGAGTCATCTTCTTGTAATAGTACATGTTCTTAACTCCTCTATCTTTCTAAGCCATTAACACCTTTCTGACTTCACCTGAACCACACATTGCCCCCATTCTGCCTGGTTTTGGTGATGAGCAGTAACACATATCCAGAGCTCTCACCTTGCACCCATACTTCTGACTGCTCTCTTAGGCCTTGTCCTGGATATTCAAAGCATGCTTATTTGTTCAGTTTCTCCTTCACAATGATTCGATCCAACTAAGGCTGGAGGAAAACCTTTGCTGTGTTTCTGTATTCTCGCTCACATTCTTCTATTACATTTCTACTCAAAGCCTTCCTTGATGCCCCCTGCCTGTAAGCTCACTTTCACACACGCCCGGCCTCCCTTTGGAGGACTTAGATTCTTCCATAAAGAAAACAGTGATTGCCTTCTAGAAGGAGTTCTTGTGCCTTATCCCCTTGTTATTTCAAAGCCATTCTGTGTTTTACTATTTTACTGTTTCTTCTACCACTTCACTTCGAGGAAAAATTGCCACTTCTCAAGGCTTTCCTTTGCCTCCTTTGTTCAAAATCCCAATTCTATCACCTTGATGTTAGAACCGTCTCTAACTTCCAATCCTTAGTATTTGTTGACCTGTTCAGTGAAAAAAAAAATACTCATCTTCTGTCTTCTAAATGTGTCATTTGCTTGTCAAGGTTTTAAAATGTTCCAGCTCACCATTCCTTTCCTTATTTCTTAGATATCATGATCATCAAATCCCGTAAGTTATACGCCATTTACATATCAACCCATAGATTAGTCACTTAAAATATCTCCTTGTGTTTGTCTTCATATAGAAGCAATTCTACACCTTGCATAATTTACATTATGGAACATGAATATGACAACATGAAAACTGGTATTTCCTTTAGTCACAAAATTTTAAATAGATATACATTTTAATACCCTTAAAATTGATGTTTTAGCCATAATTAACTAAAGGAACATTTCTCCTCAAATCATATTCTGATTATTTCTTGAAAACAAAAGCTACATGGAGGTGGACCAGTTGTCTCTGCTTTATACTATCCCTTAAAGATAAAGAGAAAATTATTCTTCTGTGAATCACAGCTATTCCACTGCACCACCAATTCTAAAACAACTTAATAAGAGTCTCCTTTGAATTTCCACAGAGGATTACATATACGTCACTCTAGGTGGATGTCCTTACCTTCCTTCCCTACAGTACTGCTATTTCAGAACACTCTGCATCCTCTTGACCAGAATCTGAGTTGCTCAATATAGCTCATTACATGATTTGCATGCTTAAGGTTTCTGAGCTGCAATATAGCTCCATTCACCTATAGCCCTTTAGTATAAATGGCATTGTGTCTGTTCCTGAAGTATTATTGCCTGCCTGTTTCTGCCTCTGCCTGTTATCTGTGATTGATTTTAGCAGCCACAGTTCATATTGACATTCATAGCTTTGTGTCTGTTTCTGATTATTTTTCCTTTTCCTATAAAATATAATGCTAATTGAAAGTTGCCTCCAGGCACAAAGTGTCAGAAAAAATATAATACATAATTAAGTTCCCCACAGAAATTCTAGAAAATAACTTGTATCCCATCAGTTTCTGCTGTCTATTTTCATTACTGAGTATGTATTTCATTAAGATGATCACATCATTTGATGAGAACCACATTGGGAATACAATGTCTTGTGGTTGATTATAACGATCGGTGCTTAGCTGTATCCACTGCTTTTCCTATAGGTCCCCCAGGCCCACCTGGGGTGGTCATCGTGGAGGAAATCACAGAAAACACAGCCACTCTCTCATGGAGTCCAGCAACTGACAACCACAGTCCCATCTCCTCCTACAACCTGCAGGCCCGCAGCCCCTTCTCCCTGGGCTGGCAAACCGTGAAAACAGGTAAGAGGTCCTGGCACAGTGTCACACACAAAACTAGCATCTGGAGGCACCAGGTGCACTTGCTTTAAAGCTCACTCATGATCACTTGTCAACTGCAGAAATACTTTATTATTCTTTCCACATTGATCTCTACCGTGGGTTCTTTCCCTGTGCCCTCTAAAGGCAACCTCTCTTCCTTTCTTCTGTTCATAACTTGCAAAAAAGGGACCACATTGAGTCTCTGTTTGTATGATGAACTAACTTTCAGATTCACAAAGAAATTGTAAAAATTGCACTGTACAAAAAGCCCCAGTGGAGCCACTCCCTAGCTTCTTTCAATTATCGTAGTGCACATGACTTGACAACAGTTATCAAACAGAGAAGTGACACTGAGCAATGCTCTTGGGTGGGATCCAGGCCTCCCTTGGAATTCATCAATTTGATGTACAGTTGTTCTCAGGGTGCGGTGCTAGGGAATTCTTCACATTAGGTTGTATAGATACCTGTCCCCATAGGAGGGTTGGGATACAGAATTGCCCACAATCCCAGAAGCTTCTACTGTGGCTTTATAATCCTGTGCCAGTTTTATTTATAAAATGAAAAGCTAACATGAACTGTGAGTCTAAAAGAAGTGCATTATTTTAATGTCTGTGTTTAAAATGGTTCCTGCCCTAGTTTCATTATTTAAAAATTATTTTCGTCACTAGTGATTTCCTTTGAATGTTACAACACTAACCTTCTCCAAGCTTTCCTATGTAACTGGAAGTGGTGGCAAAGGATATTTATTAAAAGTCACACTCCCCAAGGGCTACAAGATAAGTATTTAGTATCATGTTTGAATAGACTTTAAGAATAGAAGAGAGACTTAAGAATAGAAGAGAAAGTGAAGGAATTGTCTTCACAGACTGGAGGTGAGGGTTTCTGTTGTATTTTTTTATTTTATTTTATTTTTATTAAAAATTTCTGTCTCCTTCCTGCCTCCCTTTTCCCTCCCCCTACCCCCACTCCCCACGCCCCACTCCCCTCCCTCTCCCTCTTCAGTCCAAATAGCAGTTAGGGTTCCCTGCCCTGTGGGCAGTCCAAGGTCCTCCCTCCTCCATCCAGGTCTAGGAAGGTGAGCATCCAAACAGGCTAGGCTCCCACAAAGCCAGTACATGCAGTAGGATCAAAACCCAGTGCCATTGTCCTTGGCTTCTCGGCAGCCCTCATTGTCCACCATATTCAGGAAGTCCGGTTTTATCCCATGCCTTTTTCAGTCCCAGTCCAGCTGGCCTTGGTGAGCTCCCAATAGATCAGCCCCACCGTCTCAGTGAGTGGGTGCCCCCCTCACGGTCTTGACTTCCTTGCTCATGTTCTTCTCCCTCCTTCTGTTCCTCATTTGGACCTTGGGAGCTCAGTCCATTGCTCCAATGTGGGTCTCTGTCTCTATCTCCATCCATTGCCAGATGAAGGTTCTATGATGATATGCAAGATATTCATTAGTATAGCTATAGAATCGGGCCATTTCAGGCTCTCTCTCCTCAGCTGCCCAAGGACTTAGTTGGGGGCATCTCTCATTTTAAAGTTAATTCAACTGCTTAAAAGTAAAATATAAAAATCAAACTAGACATGTTGGGAGATCAGTAAGAGGACTGCAACACATTTTAATCCAGCTTTGTCTACATAAGAATCTTGAGGCCAAATGAATGACATATCAAAACCCTATCTCAACAACAGCAAATAAGCAATGTAAAAATCATCAAGATGATGTATGAGTTCATTAACAATAAAACTAAAATGCAATACTATGACTATGGAATGGTCTATTGTATCTAGGTAAATGACACTTTAGCACAAGCTTTGCTTCACTCATTACAATTATGTAGAAAGAAAATGTGTTTTCCTACAGAACATATTTCAGATCTTACTTGATAATAAGTTGTTGCATGAACTTAGACTTCGCTGTGGTTAGTAAGACACTGTGTTGTATGTATACAGATGTTTCTCATTTCTATTTAAAACACTGCCTTGTTCCTGGGTCCACCATATCCTTGTGCAGCAAATGTAGCTCCCCAAGGAATAAGAGGAGTTATCTGGGTTGATCGACATAGGAAGACCACAAATTCAAACTTCATGAGCAGATTGATTCAAGAATTCTCATCCACTGTTTGCCAGGTCTCCATCTGAACTTTCATGTGGTTGCTCAAAGATTTTGTTTTGCGGCTACAGAAAATGATCATTGTGTATCAGGTGTGTTCTCACACACCCCATCCTCCTGCCACTGTCTGTCACACAGACTGTTCAACTTCCTCTGGGAGAGATGCTTAGCAGTTCATTCATATTTCCTGATTCGCTCTATGATTTACTAAACCATTTTGTCTTATAGTGCACCTACTATAGCCATGAGTTCATGCTCTTTATTTAACTTACTCTCTGATTCCTGCTTATCCTTTTGTTTTTATTTATTTATTTTTGATGCATCTGTTTCTATAAGGGTTGGAGAGATTAGGAAGAAAAGTTAGTTTGTGTTTGTTGACAAAGCTCTACTAGAAAGCTATATTTTTTTTCTTCTAAAATAATTTGAGAACTAGAGACTTTCAAGTTAGAGCTCTGCTTTGACTTTCTTCAGGAAGTAATTATTTAAAAAGCTATTGTTATGGTTTACTTATAAAGAAATACATTTTTCAGAATTATAGCAATATCAGTATTCTTTTTTTTTCTATGCTTCATAGTGTGAAGGATCTAGCAGACTGATTTCTCATCTATCTAAATTCTTTGTCCAAAACACAATATCCATTGCAGTAGCGGTGAAGGTATGCCAGCCTAGGGCAAGTCCATGAAGGAGTCCTCAAATCCTAGGTGATCCAAACCAGTGTGGCTTTAGCCCTGTCTATAATCTAGCCATAATTCCTTATGGGTGCAATAACTTTGCTGATCAGTTATTTTCATAAATGCTCTCATAATCTATATAGTTAAAGTCAAAACAACTTCTAATCCTGACATATATATTTGGATAAAAGAGTACACAGTTTGTAACTTTTGATAAATGATTGCAACTTATAAGCTTGTGGAAAACATTTAACATTCTTTTATGTGCCAAAATGAAAACAAATTCCTTACTTTCTGTTAGTTGAAACAAAAATTTGATAGGCCTGCTAACTAAGAATATCTTAAATTGACTTACAAATTCACATTTTATAATTGACTTATAAATTCTCCCTCCTGCAGGGGAGGTTCAAAGTTAAATAAGAATAGTGTGTATAATTGGAAGAAAGTATGAAGTAATCTTTGGCAAAAAGTTCATCTTCAAGTCCTATTTTCATTTAAGCAAATTTATTGTGCCTTAAAATTATGCTGTCATTTACACTACTGAGAATTCTAAGGTGACCTGTTTTGCATTTTCATATATTTACTTATGATTATCAAAAAATAACCATTACTGATCTTTGCATAACTTTAGGATGTTTCTTAAGCATTTATCATTGGTTTCTATTGTCTGTCTGTGGATATTATTTCCATGAGATGATTGGTTGATTAAACTTTTCAATTTGACAAGCTTGTCAAGTATTTTATTAAATTATTGGATTGATGTTTTTGCTAGGAAACACATTCCAATGGGATTCTCTCTTAGTCACTTCTTGACTGCCTTTAATCACTGCTTCATTTTTCTCTGTGAAGCATGTATTTTCTTTGAAAGTAACCTATGTCCATGCCTCTAGCAATGATATCTTTATAAAAAATGTGCCAGCAGTACTTTTTAAATATTCTTAGCTGCTTGAAATTGTCCATTATCCTTAATATCTTCAATATTGAAAAATCAAAATCCTGTCTTAATGGAGACAACTTTGTTTGCAATTTATTTTATTTGCTTATGAATATTAATACCACTAACTGACATTTTTGAAAGTATTATATACCCTTTATAAAAGGCAATAAGTTTAGAGTTATCTAATCAATTTTGTTATAAGTTGGAAATTGATTGATTTATAAATTATGATTAAAATAGTAAAACATGAAGCTAGCTAGATAGCAAAGTGGGTAAGAGAACTTTCTGCATAAACTTGGGTATCTGAGTCCAAATGTTCAGCAAACATACAAAAATTTGAGCATGGCTGTAAATCCTTATAACTCCAGTTTTGAGGGATGGAGACAGGTAGATGCTCATTGTTCAATGCCCCCCCACACAAATGGTGAGTTTCTAATTCATTGAAATACCTCATCTCAAAGCAGTAAGGCTTGAGCGAAAGAGGAAGGTCACCTGACATTTTTCTCTGTTTGCAATATGTGTATGGTATATACACAGGCACACTAATATGCACCACCTGCACATTACTCTCCCCCCCCCCCACACACACACACACACCCACACACACACACACACACACACACATACACACACACACACACAATCCTGGAACATATCAATTCAAAGAAAATAAATATAAACTGAAGAAGAATATCAAAACCCAACTATGGAGTACTCATAACAAAGATAAACTAGCCAAAGGAGGCAGAGAGAGAATAATCTCTGAAGTAAAAATTAAAGTCAAATAGAGTAACCTTCTGGAAAACAGAGAGACTACCACATAAGCAAGAACAATTAAGTTGCTTGTGTTGCTCAGATGTCTGCTAAAGTTTGACAATGATGATTGATTTTATTTTTTTTCTTTTCTTTTTTATTTTTTATTACTTTATAAATAATATCATTCAAAATTTTCACTTCCTCCCCTCTTCCCACTTCCCTCTCACTTCCTCACTCAACCTCCCTCCCTCCCACTCCAGTCCTAGAGAGGTCAGGGTGCCCTGCCCTGTGAGAAGCCCAAGGCCTTCCCCACTCCATCCAGGCTGAGAAAGGTATGCTTCCAAATAGACTAGGATCCCAAAAAGCCTCTATGTGCAGTAGAGACAAATCCCAGTGCCATTATCACTGGCTTCTCAGTCTGCCCCAATTGTCAGCCACATTCAGAGGGTCCAGTTTGAGCCCATGCTCGTTCATTCCCAGTCCAGCTGGAGTTGGTGAGCTCCCATTTGATCAGGCACACTGTCTCAGTGGGTGGACCAACCCTTCGTGGTCCTGACTTCCTTGCTCATATTCTCCGTCCTTCTGCTCTTCAACTGGACCTTGGGAGCTCAGTGCTCCCATGTGAGTCTCTGTCTTTATCCCATCTGTCGCCGCAGGACGAAGGTTCTAATTATGATATTCAAGATAGGAATCAGTCTGATTAAGGGACAAGGCCAGTTCAGGCACCCTTTCCTTCACTGCCCAGGGTCCTAGCTGGGGACATCCCCGTGGACACCTAGGAACCCCTCTAGATCCAAGCCTCTTTCCAAGCCCAAAATGTCTCCCTTAATTAAAATATCTTCTTTCCTGCTCCCATATCTGTCCTTCTTCCCTCTGAACCATTTCACTCCCCCGAGCTCTCCCCAACCCTCCCCTTCTCCCTTCTCTCTCCCCCCTCCCCATCCCCACCCTCACCCCCATGCTCCCAACTTTTGCCTGACAATCTTGTCTGCTTCCAATTTCCAGGAAGATCTATATTTGTTTTTCTTTGGGTTCACCTTACTACTTAACTTCTCAAGGATGATGAACTATAGGCTCAATGTCCTTTGTTCATGGTTAGAATCCACTAATGAATGAGTACATATCATATTCATATTTTTGGGTCTGGGTTATCTCACTCAGTAAATTTTTTTCTATATCCATCCATTTAGATGCAAAATTCAAGATGTCATTGTTTTTTACCGCTGAGTGGTATCTAATGTGTAGATGTGCCACACTTTCTGTATCCATTCTTCCATTGAGGAGCATCTAGGTTGTTTCCAGGTTCTGGCTATTACAAATAATGCTGCTATGAACATAGTTGAACAAATGCTTTTATAGTATGATTGGGCATCTCTTGGGTATATTCCCAAGAGTGGTATTGCTCAAGTCTGAGGTAGGTTAACTCCCAGTTTTCTGAGAAACTGCCACACTGATTTCCAAAGTGGTTGCACAAGTTTGCATTCACACCAGCAATGGATTAGTGTTCCCCTTACTCCACATCCTTTCTAGCATAGGTTATCATTAGTGTTTTTGATTTTAGCCATTCTGACAGGTGTAAGATGGTATCTCAAAGTTGTTTTGATTTGCATTTCCCTGATAGGTATGGAAGCTGAATATGTCCTCAAGTATCTTTTGGCCATTTGAAATTCTTCTGTTGAGAATTCAGTGTTCAGTTCAGTACCCCATTTTTAGTTGGGTTTTTTTTTTTTTTAGAGTTTTAATGTCTAGTTTCTTGAGTTCTTATATATTTTGGAGATCAAACCTTTGCTTGATGTGGGGTTGCCTTTTTGTCCTTCCATTTTCAGTGTCCTTTACTTTACAAAAGCTTCTCAATTTCAGGAGGTGCCATTTATTCAGAGTTGCTCTTATTGTCCATGTTACTGGGGTTATATGTAGGAAGTAGTCTCCTGTGCCCATGTATTGCAGGCTACTTCCCACTTTCTCTTCTATTAGGTTCAGTGTGATTGGATTTATATTGAGTCTTTAATCCATTTGGACTTGAGTTTTGTGCATGGTGATAGTACTGGATCTATTTTCATTCTTCTACAGGTTGACATCCAGTTATGCCAGCACCATTTGTTGAAGATGCTTTCTTTTTCCATTGTATAATTTTAGCTTCTGTGTCAAAAATCAGGTGTTCATAGTTTTGTGGATTAATATCCAGGTCTTCAATTTGATTCCATTGGTCAGTGTCTCTGTTTTTATGCCAATACCAAAGCTGTTTTCATTACTGTAGCTCTGTAATAGAGTTTGAAGTCAGGGATAATAGTGGCTCCAGAAGTTCCTTTATTGAATAGGATTGTTTTGGCTATCCTGGGTTTTTTGATATTCCATATAAAGTTGATTATTTTTCTCTCAAGATCCATGAAGAATTTTGTTGAGATTTTGATGGGGATTGCATTGAATGTATAGATTGCCTTTGGTAGAATTGAAATATTAATCCTACAGATCCAAGAGCATGGGAGATCCTTCCATTTCTGGTATCCTCTTCAATTCCTTTCTTCAAAGACTTAAAGTTCTTGTCAAACAGATTATTCACTTCTTTAGTTAGTGTCACCCCAAGATACTTTAGGCTATTTGTGGCTATCATGAAAGGTGATGTTTCTCTGATTTCCTTCTTTGCTTCTTTATTCTTTGTATATAGGAAGGCTACTGATTTTTTTGAGTTGATCTTGTATCCTGCCACATCACTAAAGGTATTTATCAGCTATAGGAGTTTGTAGACTTTCTGGGGGTGGAATAGTTGTTAAATTCTAACTTTCCTCCATAGTGATCCAATAAGACACAGGTGGTTACTCCAATTTTTTTTTTGTATCTGTGGATGTTTGCTTTGTTACCAAGTATGTGTTCAGTTTTCAAGAAGGTTCCATGAGATGCTGAGAAGAACGTATATTCTTTCCTGTTTGGGTGGAATGTTCTATAGATGTCTGTTAAGTCCATTTGATTCATTACATCTGTTAGTTCGCTTATTTCTCTGTTAAGTTTCTGTCTGTTTGACCATTGGTGATAGAGGAGTGTTGAAATCTATTAGTGTGTGTGTGTGTGGGGGGGGGGGGGTTTGATGTGTGATTTGAGTTCTAGTAATGTTTCTTTTACATATATGGGTGCTTTTATATTAGGGTCATAAATATTCAGGATTTAGACTTCATCTTGATGTTCCTATTATGAGTATAAAATATCCTTCTCCATCTCTTCTGATTGATTTTAGTTTGAAATCAATTTTGTTAGCTATTAGGATAGCCACACCTATTTGTTTCTTAGGTCTGTTTGATTGGAAAACCTTTTCCCAACCCTTTACTCTGAGGTAGTATCTTTCTTTGAGGTTGAGCTGTATTTCTTGTAAACAGCAGAATGTTGGATCCTGTTTTTGTCTCCATTCTCTTAACCTGTTTCTTTTTATAGATAAATTGAGTCTATTGATATTAAGCAATATTAATGACCAGTGGTTGTTAATTCTGGTTTTTTGTTGTTGTTGTTGTTTTGTTTTGTTTTGTTTTTGTGGTAATGTTTGTGTGTTTCCCTTCACTGAGCTGTGTTGGTGAAGGGTTGTCAGATGTCTGTGCTATTGTGGGTGTTGTTGGGTTCCTGGGTTG
Source organism: Chionomys nivalis (assembly GCF_950005125.1). Taxonomy (NCBI): domain Eukaryota; kingdom Metazoa; phylum Chordata; class Mammalia; order Rodentia; family Cricetidae; genus Chionomys; species Chionomys nivalis. Next base: position 10,487,029 of record NC_080089.1, on the reverse strand, counting down.
AGGTTTTCCTTCTAGTACTTTCTTAAGGCTGGGTTTGTGGATATGTATTATTTAAATCTGGTTTTGTCATGGAATATCTTGTTTTCTCTATCAAAGACCTTATGGCTTTCATGGTTTCCATTGAGAAGTCAGGTGTAATTCTGATAGGTTTACCTTTATATGTTACTTGATCTTTCTCCTTTGCAGCTCTTAATATTCCTTTTTTATTCTGTATGTTTTATGGTTTGATTATTATATGACAAGGGGATGATTTTTTTTGATCCAGTCTATTTGGTGTTCTGTAAGCTTCTTGTACTTTCATAGGAATATGCTTCTTTAGGTTGGAAAAGTTTTCTTCTATAATTTTGTTGAATATATTTTCTGTACCTTTGAGCTGGAATTCTCCTTCTTCTACCCCAATTATTCTTAAGTTTGGTCTTTTCATGGTGTCCCAGATTTCCTGGGTGTTTTGTGTTAAGAATTTGTTGGATTTGCTGTTTTCTTTGATCAATGAGTCTATTTCCTCTATAGTATCTTCATTGTCTGAGATTCTTTCTTCTATCTCTTATATTCTGTTGGTTATACTTGTCTCCATAGTTTCTGTTAGTTTACCCGGATTTTCCATATCCAGCCATCCCTTGGTTTGTGTTTTCTTTATTACATCCATTTCAGTCTTCAAGTCTTGAACTGTTTCCTTTACATGTTTGATTGCTTTTTCTTGGTTTTCTTGGGTATCTTTGAGGGATTTATTAATTTCTTCTAACTTTTTGTTTGTCTTCTCTTCCATTTCTTTAAGGAAGTTTTTCACTTTCTGTTTAAGAGTCTCCATCATTTTTATAAGCTTACGTTTTAAGTTGATTTTTTCTACTTCTTCTGTGTTAGGGTGTTCAAGTCTTCCTGCTGCATGTTCATTGGATTCTGGTGTTATCATGATTCTATTCAGGTTGTTGGAGAAATTCTTGCATAAGCTCCTGCCCATCTCTTCCTTCAAATGAGGCCAGCAGTGTCTTGACGTCTTGGTCCAATCTTTGCTGTGCCTGACTGTATACTTGAGAGTTTTTCTTGGTCTGCCCTCTATTAGGTCCCCTCAGCACTGGAGCTGGCTCTCAGATCCCCTCTGCCCTGAAACAGGCTGTGCTAGGGGATCCAAGGACCCCACAGATGAAAAGGAGTTCTTGGGGGCAAGATGGAATGTGGTAAAGAAAGCCAGTAGCCCAGGACATACCGCTCTTGATGGCCAGAAAATTTAGAGAATTGGAAGGGGCATGGACTCAGTTCCCTGAGACTGGCTGGCTGGGTGGCCACCTGATCATTGATTTTAAACATATGGAGGTCAGTGCCAACCTTGACAATTGCAGTTTCAGTGATAGAGGAGCTGGTATGGTCTGATAAATAAATGGTGAAGAGAGAATGGGACATGGTTTTGTAAAGACAATTGTAAGAAGTTTCATGATTTGATAGAATCAAAGTATGGTATGAATATTATTCCAAGAAGAGATCAGAGTTTGTACCTACCCCACACATGCTGTCATTTCTAACTAAAAGGTATATTCATGAGTTGTTGTGGACAGGAAACAAAATATGTTTGTGAGTATAAAAAACATCTCCCTAGAAACTGAAAAGAACTCTGTTTCTAATGGGACTTAGCCTCTTCTCTAGGGCTGAGGATGGGAAAATGATTTTTAGTGTAGATCATGTTAAGTTCTTTGATAGCCAGATGAGAGGAATTCTAATGGCCTACAAACAACTTCAGCATATGCAGTGCTCACTTCCTGAAAGTTCATTTTGTCATAGTAGTTATACATAGTAATATACTATGAGGAAGCAGGATTGTGGCCATGTATTATGAGAAATGACTGCACAGAATGAGGAAGTAGGGATTAGTAATGGCAACATCATTGATCAACATGTATTTGTAGCATTTCTCCAGCCTGTTAATAGCAAGAAATATGCTCCTTCTTCGTAGTCCCAGAAGTCATCACAGGAGACATGGAGTCAGCAATGGCTGTGGACCTAAATCCCTGGGTAGAATATGAATTCCGAGTGGTTGCCACCAATCCAATTGGGACAGGGGATCCAAGCATTCCATCTCGAATGATCCGCACAAACGAGGCAGGTAAGAACCATGGCACAAAAGTCCTGTTTGATAAGCCTCTCATCACTCTAAAATAAAGCTGAATTAATCATGACTGCTCCATGACTTTCCTGATGCATTTTCCTAGTATCCTGAATTTGTTTCCTTTAAAATAATTATTTTTTCTTCTTTTCAGCCATTTTTATTACTGCTTAAATAACAAAGATTTATGAAATATATGATTTTTCCTCCCATCCTTAAACTTAAGTTCTCATGAAGTGGAGGCAATTAATCTATTCTTCTAAGAAACCCCATAACATTCAGAATAGTTTAACTTACCTTTCTATTCCCCAGTGGTTGTTCTTACCTTCAATTATGGTCTACTTCCTCAGGCCACCCTTCACCCTTCACCACCTAACCTGTGTAAATTATACTTTTACACTTTGAAGAGACAAACAGAGCCCCTTCTTAACCTGGTACTTTCTGGAAAACTGTACACATGAGCTACCCATCTACTACATAGCTTAGTAAAAGCAAGGGTTCTTCCTAGTTTTTCAGAATAAATTTTTCTTTTGAAAAAAAAAAACACCCAAATGACTATATCAAGAAACTAATTGCTTTCAGGATGAGTAACTCTCCTAAACTTTTTAAGTATGAATCTACTTGTGCTATTAAAATTTTATTAACAAGCCACCATTGCATCTTAAGCCAAACCATGTTCAGATGATGCATTTCAAAGATTTTGTCTAGCTTTATACCTGCCTCGGTCACAGACTGCTGTCTTCAATTTTATGTATGCACGGCATAATTTATTCCATTAAAGTCCAACGGAAGAGGAAGGATGCTGTGAAAGTGTGTGCAGAGCGTGCCTCTCACAGTGAGCTGGGAAGGTGAGCGCTGCCCACTTTATACTGCTTCACTTGACTTCAAATTCAGCTGGACCTCCTAATGGCATAGAACCAAGTGTCGAGTTTTGTAGCTGTTTTCTCAAGCAGCACAGAGTAAAAGACACCAGTATCCTGAGGTAGCAGTCCCCAGTGACACACTCTGCCTCCATTAAGTACCTATTTCATATTCAAAGATGCCATTGTTCTAATGGACCAACTAAACTTTCAAAATGGAGAGCCACACTGGAGCGGAAAATTGTCTTAACATTACGATATTGAGATTATAAGAGATTATGCCTCTGTAAATTTCTCTTAAATAAAAAAACCTAAATTTTAAAATAAAAAAACTCAGGTGAAGTATTTCTATGTCAAAAGTGCTTCTTTCTCATATACCAAAAAGAAATTTTTTGCAGTTTTCCTAAAAAATACATTTTGGTATTTTTGGTCATCAAAACACTTCCATGAGGATAATATAACCAATAGAATAGGCTAGACTGACACCGGAGAACATGTCAGTGCATGCTATGTACTTGTATCCAGGAGTCCTTAGAAAACTCAGTACTTCGTACAATACACCAAAAAAGCAAGCTTTACACCCAAATATATAATTTAGTTCAGTCCAATGTCTTGGCATAAGGAGGTCAAACTAGCATAGAAAACGTCTATTTTTACTGTGGTGCACATTTATATTTATAGAGCAATTTTAATTTTCTTACAAGTTTTAATTAGATTATCCAGAGAGAGAGAAAGATATAAATAGATTACATGTTTAATTAATGAAATGTGCTGCTCTCATCAAACTAACGTGTAAATTTGAAAGACAACAGTGTGAATGTTTTATTATTTCAAAGATGTTGCCAGAGAGATGATTATAGATTAAGAAATGAATATGAAAATATGAGATGTTGAAACAGAAAAACAAAATGAATATAAGAGCAGCAGTTGTTTCTTGTCTTGAACCTCACTATTCTATAACTAATACTTTAGAAACCTCTGAATGGTCAGTAAGAAGGGCAAGTGTGTAACTTGCCATTGGGAAGTTTTTGCATTCTTTGTCTAGTAACAGCCATTATTTCTAAATCTTTTCATATAGTGCTAAATAGAGCTTAGTGTATGTGTGTGTGCATTTGCGCGCACATGTGCACACACACACATACACACATGCACATATATGTTAAGTTTATTGAGTTACATGAGTTTAGAATTGAATTAATGTCCAGGTGTGTCATTTACTAGCTTGCTGAACACAGGCAAGGATGCCCGAGGCTTTCTTATTAGCATTTGTCAAATTAGGAAAATATCATGCTCCAGTCTTCTTGCTGTTGCTGTTGCAAACACGATGACAAAAAAAAAGGAAGGAAGGAAGGAAGGAAGGAAGGAAGGAAGGAAGGAAGGAAAGGAAGGAAGGGGGAAAGTTGAGGGAATGTGTTGGGGCAGAAGGGTTTCTTTTCAGCTTTCCCTTCCAGGTCACACAATCTCTCACGGAAGAAAGTCTAGACAGGGACTTGAAGCAAAATCCATGGAGGAGTGCTGCTTGCCAGCTTGCTCATTTCCTCATTGGATCACTCATAGTCTGTTGCTCAGATAACTTACCCACACAATCCAGGACTAGAGTCAATGGGTGGTACCTGGACTGGACCCTCCTATAATCAAGAAAATACCCCACAAAGATGCCCAATGGCCAGTTTGGTCTAGGAAATGTTTCAAATGAGTCTCTTCTGTCAAATGGCTGTAAGTGTGTCAAGTTGACAAATAGTGCTAACAAGAACATGTTGTAGCCTACTTCTCTTGATCCTTGTATTACATAAGAAACTATACATAAGTATTAACATCTCTGTTGTTATTACAAACATCTTCATTCACTGGGTTGTTATTTTATAAGAAGGGAATTTAAGCAACGATGAGCATGAAAAAGTCTCTTTTTATATTGATGGTATGTTTTCAGATAAATGTATATGGGCTAAATATCTCCCTACCAAGCCCACTAGGGAACCTCTCACACACAGCCATTTCATTCTTCTTTTTACCTAGTAATGTGTCTGTATGGGCATTTTTTTTTTCATCGAAAAATACTCTCTGCTACATGATGCGTAGTGTTACTTTATTTTTTATAATGATTTTGATTTGGCTTTAGGGGTCTGTTGCTTGCTATTATTTCTGTCTTATTTTAATCTTATTGGGACCATTTCTTTTACATAATATAATTAAATTACTCATTGGCTTGAAGAAAGTCATAATGTTCACTTAATGGTATTTTCTTTAATTTTTGCCAACTATATCAACAGAATATATTTTCTTTAAGACAGAGGAAAACTAAAGAACTAAAACCCTCCTAGCTTGGACCCTTTGGTGACAGCAGTGTATGACCACTTTGTGGTTTCTAACTTTCCCTAGTAAATCATTCCATTCAACTCTTATTTGGTCTGGTTTCCAAATGTCCCTTAAAACCCATACTATCAACACATAGACTTTCAGAGAAAACAAATCAGGCTTATCTTAAACAGTGTTAGCATTTTTGTACAAGTAAGCTATTTTTACTAAGGAGTCAGAATATGTACTTATCACAATAGGATTTTATTCTGTCTCCTCTGAAGTCAGATTTTCTCAATAGCAACCATGTTTCTCTGAAGATGCGAACATGAAAACAGAAACAGCATCTTTTCAGAAGCAAGAAGATAAAGTACAGCTGAAGAGATTGTAATTAATAATGAGCTGAGTCTTTTGTTGCAGTTAGCCATGCAACCTCAGATGCTGAGTGAGACTGGGTAGAAAATGCTTGTAAGGAACAGGGCAGTCAGACTTCCTTTTCTCTCTTAGTTCCTGCTCTGTCTTGACCCAGGGGTTTCTCTTCAACACCAACTTCAATAGGGATAGGTCATTTCCCTCTTAAAACAAGTAGCAGAGGAGCAAGACAGCCCTGGTAGATGGCTCAGTGCTTCTGTCTTCCACCAGAGACAACACTGAGCTTCAGAGTTTTATACAAGAACTCTCAATCCAACACAGAGTTTCTAGGGCTTAGCAAGAAGGTGGGTAGAACAGTCACAGGGAGCAAAGGGCACCTTGGAAGGAAACTTTGACTAGGTTTTGTGGAATCATATGCCGCTAGGGGTTCCTATGTCCCCAAAGAGCCCATACCGAAGAAGTGTGTAAACAAAAGAAGTCTTGGCAGCATCTAACAACCAGTGAGAGATCATGAGATGACATCAAATACATAGATAAAGATGTCGTCTTCTATGTAGATATATCCCCTTTCTTCTTTTGTCTGGGGAGTACCAGTCAAAGTGGCAGTTTCATGGTGAGAAAGGAAGCAGAAATGAGATGGAAGAGACCAAGCACAGCTCCCCAGGGTCAAACCCGAGCTAGGATGGAAGGGTAGAAAATGGGATGCTTGTGAAATTACAGTTTTTATTTAAATAAAATAAACTTTAAATATCTAAAAATGAGTCTTCCCTAGGACGCAATAATGATGAGGAAATAGTTGGGATTGGAGCTACAGATTAGAAGTGAGTGTATGTGTGTGCATGTATGTGCACATGTGTGCATGTGTGTCTCATTAGTACATTTTGATCATTTCTTCCATGTATTCAGATGAATTCTGGTAGTATGAGTTAGTGGATCCACAACTGGTCAAAACCAGTCTCAAGTACACAGCAAATTTAAGGCCAGTCAAGAATTCATGAAAAATTGTTTAATAAACAACAACAACAAAAACAAATCTAACCAGATAAGCAGATATTAATAATTTCAGAAGACAGGTTGGATGATGAAATAGGAAGAGTGGGATTCAGCTCAGATCTTTGTCATGTCCCTGGAAACTGTCACTCTGTCTGTGCAAAGTCGTCTGCCCCACTGAGAAGAACAAAAACAGCAGTTAGCTCTCCAGGAGGTGAAGACAGGATGCTTGAAAAAAAATCCCACACTAGCTCAGAATTGACAATAGGTCAGGCTGTTGTTTGGTGCTGGTTTGGGAGTTTCTGCTTTGGGGGATTTCAGGAGGCAGGGCTGCCATTTGGTGCTGGTTTGGGAGTCTTAGCTTTTGGGGACTCTAATTTCTAAGCTTTCTACATACTTGGTGTAGTTGGTAATGGGAATATTTATGTTCAGTATATTTCAATTCTATTATAAAAATGTCTTGAAATGTCCCTCTGACTACCATTCCTGTGTAGCCAACCCCTCACTCTCCCCATTCTCCTGTATCTTTGCTTCATACCTCATACCAGCTACTAGCTACTGGGATAACCACTCAGCGTCTTAATTGCAAAGACTGCCCATGGTCTTTAGCAAAGCTGTATGATTTAATGAGCCATGTAAACACTCTAAGAGAAACTGGAGACTTGTTTAGTTTTTAATTAAGCTGTGGTGGTAATGTGTAACATGTTATTCAAACAATGACATTTATCAAGAGCCCTGTGATATTCCAGCCTGTTTATACGAAGGGAGTGCTTTCTACTTTGCTCATTCTGGATACTGACAAGAAGGATTTCACTGTTTAAGAAAAAAAGAGAAAATAGCTCACATATCAGCATGCCAGATAAGACGTGAAACAGTTAAGCGTTTGGATCTCATGTGTAAAGTCTCAACTGGATGATCTATCTGTGAAGGGTGATTGCTCAGAAATAAACGCAGGAGAATCAGTTTAACTGCTCAGCATGTGCATAAACTTGATCCCCTGAGTTAATAAATTCGTGACATTTATCAGTAGCTGACTGAGGGAGAAGGCTACTTCAATGCCTAATTCTAAATCAGGTTCTCACTAATTAAACTGAAGATATATTTGGTTTAAAAATATGTATTTCTCTGAAAACATTTATGAGATTTTGATTTTATGGGTTTTATGCTTCTAACAAGAATTACAGAATGCTCATACCAAAAGGGCTCTGGGAGATTAAGTCAAATATATTATTTCATAATGTATTATAAACAAAAGGGTTATAATTAAAATCAGCAAGCTCCACTGCAGTGTGGCAGAGATAATGACTGTGTGTCACCACACTGAAAAGGAAATGCATGAGCATGCCAACTACCATATCTGCATGTAATTAGGAAATGTAAGCCAAACAGAATTAGAGGGTGCAGCATTAGATCTCAGCAGCAAAGCATGCTTGGCTGCAGCTCTCAAGACCTGTGACTGCCATCAGCTGGTCCCAAACATCTAAGAAGCTTTTCAAAATCCATGCACATGCATTATTGAAACACTAGCAGTCAAAGGCCACTTTTGGTATCGTGCAAGTTTTATTGAAATGGTGGTAGAGCAAGGCAAAGAAGATCTTAGCCCTTTGCATTTACTCTTTGACTACAGCTTAACTTGTCTCCAAACGTCATACTGAGCAGTTCAATTTCAAAGTGTATCTTACCAAACAGGTTATTTATAGATAATTTAACCTGGAAATTGCTCTTACAGCATTGTGTTAATTTAGAAAAGTTTTATTTTGCTTTCATAGTCTTTGGAAACCTCAAATATTTATTAGTCACACCTTAAACCTTTTATGTGTGTTTTATTTTATGCACATTGTCTGTGCACTACTTTTGTGCCTAATGTATGTGGAGCCCAGAAGAGGGTGCCAGACCCCCTGGACATGAACTTACAGTGGTTGGGAGCTGCTGTGTGGGGACCAAGCCATCTCTCCAGCCCCATTACTATTTACGTTCTAAGCACATTTTTACTCAGAAAGTTAAAATTTTGAAAAACTTAAATGTATTTTCTAAAATCAGAACCATGAATGTCCTGTGCAGTGCTTTTTCCAGACTCCCAGATCTCCAAGTTTATTGTTCTTTATGTTCAATTCTTGTTTTTAAGAGTTATTTATTTACTATATATACAGTGTTCTGATGGCATGCCAGAAGAGGGCACCAGATCTCATTGTAGATGGTTTTGAATCATCGTGTTGTTGCTGGAAATTGAACTTGTGGCCTCAGAAAGACTAGCTAGTGCTCTAACCTCTTCTAAGCCTTAGATTCTGGTGGGTTTGAGGAGAGGCTCACATTGGAGCTCATAGCTCATTCAGTAACTCCAGCCCAGAGGCTCTGAGCATCCCATTATTTTAAGAGTGGAACAAAACAGAAATGGTTCTTCCCATACCCAGACTTTTTTTCAGAAATATGAACTCTTAGTAATTTTCAAAGAAGTGAATTCAAAAATCTAAGTTCTAGATATAAACATAGATCAATGATGTAAAAGAAGCACTTAGCCTAAATCATATTTATTTATTTATTTATTAAAGAATTCTGCCTCCTCCCCACCCCCACCTCCCATTTCCCTCTCCCAATCAAGTCCCCCTCCCTCGTCAGCCCTAAGAGCAATCAGGGTTCCCTGCCCTGTGGGAAGTACAAAGACCATCCACCTCCATCCCGGTCTAGTAAGAGGAGTATCCAAACTGCCTAGGCTCCCACAAACCAGTACGTGCAGTAGGATCAAAAACCCACTGCCATTGTTCTTGAGTTCTCAGTAGTCCTCATTGTCCGCTATTTTCAGCAAGTCCGGTTTTATCCCATGCTTTTTCTGACCCAGGCCAGCTGGCCTTGGTGAGTTCCTAAATCATATTTTAAGAACAGTATTACTCAAAAACGTGTTGACAGAGATAAATATAAAGTGGGTGCTTATATGCATGTGTAATTACATGTATGTGTGCATTTTCTTATCAAGCAAATGTCCTAAGGGAAGCCAAAATGGCTGAGTATTGACAAACTGTATCACATTTACTATTACTTTAAGTAGATATTCACTGATTGTCATGATATTCAAATTCTTGAATTAGCCAGAAACAGGTCACAGGGGCATCGCTTTAGTTTGTTTTCTATTGTTGTGATAAAACGCTATAACCAAAAGCAACCTGGAGAGGAAAGGGCTTATCTCCATTTGTACTTGCAGTCCATCTTGAATGGAAGGAGGTCAGAAACTGAAACAGAAGTCATGGAAGAATAGTGTTTACTGGCTTTCTCCCCATGGCTTGCTCAGCCTGCTTTCTTATACAGTCCAGTACCACCTTCCAGGGTTGGCAGCACCCACAGTGGACGGCCCCTCCCTCAAATCAGTCATTATTTGAGATAATACTCCAAAAGCTTGCCTACAGGCTAATCTGATGGAGGCGCTTTCTCAATTGAGTCTCCTCTTCCCGAAAACTCTAACTTGTTAACCGACAAGGACTGTACCAACACAGGCAGAGAGCATTTTATCAGCACCCTCTTGTAAGTCTCATTTATATCATTGACAGGAAATGAACACACTTATAGTCATATTCAATTTCACTGAGGTCTTCGTAGGAAAAGTGCCAAGGCACATGGGTATTTGTTGCTGCTACAGCAGCAATAACTATGATTTCAAATGACCTGTGTGCCCACTAAAGAGCCCACTATTCTCCAACAGATTGTTTTAAATCCATGCTCACAAAAATGATCCTGGCTAAACTTGGTGGATCTCAGAAAGTGAAAATAATGTTTGACAGGTAATTGTAGGGAGAAAAAGAGTTAATAGGGGTGGGAAACAAGCAAGGGTACTTGAGACTGTAGTAATGAGAATGAACTGTATACGTGTATGGAACTGTCAAATAAAAAATTCAATAAACACTTTTAAAAGTTCATTTAATAAGTGATTTTTCTCGCTGTTCATATTAACTAGGACATATTGACTACTTCAGAATACTGTCTTTCTATCTTAATTGAATCTTATGTGGTTTCTTTGTATGAAGGTAACAACTATCTAACTCCAGATAGTTCTGAGGGAACCCATGGTAGTGAACTCCATAGATGAATAACCTGTGGAAGGAAACAATGGACAGCTGTGCATTGTGTACTGCACATCATACAGCTTGGTACTAGTAACTCTGGAAAGCACTTCAACAGGAGAAGAATTACATCCAAGGGGAAAAGAGACCAATGGCATTTAAGTTGTCCAACTGAACAACAATTAATGTTTTTAATGTACATCATTATTATATTCATGGATTTTTCTTTCCCACTTCACTGATCCGAGAAGCATTCTTCTTATTTTTCTTTCTCATACTATAAAAAATATTTTGCCTAAGGTTTCTCATAGTATATAAAATGTTACATATAAAATATAAACTAACAATTAATGGCCTTTCATCCCACAGGTAATGTGAGTTCATTGCTCATGTGTATATCAATATTGTCTTAAATATATGCTGGAATACAAAGGCAAGATTGGAGTGTAAAATTGTGAAGGCGGGCACAGACTCTGAAAAATGGTTTCTTTTAATAGTTTTTCTCCTGTTAACAACAATTCACTGGAAAATATTCCATTCAGCTGCAGATTTGTGGTTTGGTGCAATGAAGGGGAAATTTGTTCTTCTGACACATTTATTCTTTTAATCGTTATTCATTTGTAAAACTTGCACTGAGTGACTCTGTATGTGCAAGGGGAAGAAAGATTGATTTTTGACAGTTGTTTTTAATGTTTACTCATTTAAATAGATTCTCACAGAGTGGCATTATGGGTATGTTTTCCTTAAAGTATAGATCCTGAGATAGTGCAGGTGTAGACCTGTGAATTTTTCCAGAACTTTTGCAGACCCCAGGATGATAAAAAGAAATATAACAGTAGTAAAGAGAAGAGAGGGCCATTGAAAGTGTGGAATTTGCCCAATTTTAGTAAATACCTTTATCTTTGGTGTTAACTATGATTTAGCTATAAATATATATATATGTGTGTGTGTGTGTGTTGTTGTAACATATAATCAATATATATGTGCATATATAATTAGTACACTTGCAATGTATATATAATCAATACAGTATATGTATATATATAATCAATACATATATTTACATATATGTAATCAAGTTGTCTCAGATAGCAAGGTATCTATAACATATTTTGTCTTAGTATTTAATGTGAAGATTCTAATGGAAAGCAACTCTGTTTCATTTTAATAGTCTACAAAATCTAAGTAGGACGATAATGGTCTAGGGAAATCACACGTGTATTTGTTGTCTTCAGCCTCCATGCATTTTTATCCACAGTTCCAAAGACAGCGCCCAGCAATGTAAGTGGAAGAAGTGGAAGAAGGCATGAACTGGTGATTGCCTGGGAGGTAAATATAATCACTGTACAAGTATCAGGACGGGTTGTTTGCTCAGAAACTAGGGCTCTGTCCAGAGACTCTGCTTTGGTATAAGACTGGGTGTTTCTGTCTGAATGAAGAAACAGTCTGAGGATTTGCTACTCAGATGAGTGAGATCTAGGTAAGTCCTTGTCATCCTCAGCCCAGGTCCCAGACAACCTTTGCTAAGTCCCTGGTATGCTTGCAATCACACAGGCTTTCTCTGAATTAAGATGGACTCACTCAAGCAGCCCCTTGGGAATTACTCAGGAAACTTAGATTACTCGTGTAGTGTTAATTCTTTTCCAAGCAAGTAACCACCTTGACTTCTTTGGAAACTGAATCCATGAGAGGAAGGACACCACCACACTGAGTACATGGACCCTGGTTTATTCCAACTTATGACACCATCCTAGTGTGAGGGGAGAGTTCCTAGTTCTGCAGACTGAAACAGGGTCACCGCTCTGGCACCGTCTCTGACAATCAGAATCAGGACCAGAATTCCCGAGTTTGTGTCACATTACAGAGCTCATCATACAATCTCCAAATACCTTTTGATAGTCAAAAGAATGAGGATAGAATAAGTGAGAAGAATACACTTTACCATGAAGTCTATTTTTATTTTTTTGTTATTAGATAACATCATTACAAAATGTAGCTACACAACTAATGAGCTCCACCCTAACCACAAAATTTGGTCGTGTTTGCTGGAGAAATGAGACTGTCTTAGAGAACACTGAAAATATGCGGACTAGCAGGAAGCTTCCACCAATGCATTGTCTGTCATATTCTCCATCCATTCCTTTCATAAATAAATTTTTCTGCCTTGTGTTAACATTTCTGCAAAGCTATTTATTTCCCCACATCTGACCCCACTGAGGCTCTCCTATGCCCTTGACTTAATAGACTTTGTCTCTTCCTCTACTCAGTACATAGTTTATCTTTAAATCAGGATTCAAGCTTTAAAATTTAACACAAAATTACTGGATATCTACAAGGTATCGTATGCTTTGTTAGTTAAGTTACTGGTAACTTCCTGGCATTGCCTAATCAATACAGGTTACTTCTATCTATAATCTGCAGTTGGAATTTTTAAATAAATTTAAATGTAAGCCATATATAGCACAAGAAGATTTAAAATATATGTAACATTCCAGAGTGGATTTGCTTATTTGTTTGTTTTCACAAATTGGGCAAACACAGACACAAAAGAAAAGGGCCCTGGAAGATAGGTTGTGAGTTGATGTCTCTTTGATTTGATCTACTGAGTGCTCTACAGAGCACTGACTAAGGAGGAGAGACTTGCAACCGCACAATATGGCAATTTTCGCTAACATACTCAGTTCTCCAATAGAATTCAAGGATCGTCAGTTTATACACATGACTAATTGGAGTAAATTTGTTCCACCTCAAGAGTTTTCTCTTGATGTAGTTAGATATAGTTTATGAAACTTCTCTCAAAAACTATGGTGTGTTTCCTCAAACACCAACTGATATCATTTCATTTTTTATATTGTACCATTAAAGCCAAAACGCATGTGCAATCTTAGTTTACAGCATATTAAAAACTTCCGAGATTATTTTCTGTAGTTCACTGTGGCTTTTGCAATGCCAAGCATTAAGAGGAAGTGTTTCTCAGCCAGTTGTTTTGCTGATCATTAATTGTACTATCCTTCTTTAGCCAGTATCAGAAGAATTTCAAAATGGGGAAGGCTTCGGCTACATAGTGGCGTTCAGACCCAACGGAACACGTGGCTGGAAGGAGAAGATGGTGACATCTTCTGAGGCTTCAAAGTTCATTTACCGAGATGAAAGTGTCCCCCCTCTCACACCCTTTGAAGTCAAAGTTGGTGTTTACAATAATAAAGGCGATGGCCCCTTCAGTCCGATTGTCGTCATCTGTTCAGCGGAGGGAGGTCAGTCAGTGTCTCTACTCCATCTCTTTGATTTTTCAATATTTTATTTTGGTTTTCTACTGAGAAATTGTGAGAATGTTTTAGAAAATACTGGTATGCCAATGACTCAAAATTTCTCTCATTATCCCATTGTAGTTGTTAGATATAGTTTATGAAACTTCACTGTCATCTTTTCTAATTTAGTTTTTAAGACAATCTTTTTTCATTTTAAATACCAATCCCAGTTCCCTCTGCTTCCTTTCCTTCTGTTCCCCCCACCTTCCACCTCATCTTTTTAAAAAAACATCTGCATATGTTGATTTGGGCTTCTTGTTCACTAATAATATATAACCAACATGTTTCCATTAAGTGGATAATATCAGTAATCTCTACAGCATCTTATTTTTTTTGGATACTTTAACGTATGTGTGTGTTGTGTTGTGTGATATAAACTTAATTGAAGTTCCATTGACATAACTAATAAGCAATTATGACTTATCAGTGTGTAAACCACTGCACTGTAAAAGAATTTTCACACAACTTTCTGTTACAAATTTGCCTCTGTACCTTTATGTCCTTGTAACTGAAGAGAAACTGAGGACCAGAGGAGCCTGTCAAAGTTTAGGCATCTTACGATAAGAATTCAATGCACATCTCTCTATCATATCTTTGATTTTTCCTATAGGATATGGTCATCACATGCATTAGTTCATTTTATTCTTAAGAACCTCTACGGGGGTAACATGTAGTAAGTAAATGTGTTTGTTTCATAGAAGAATAAACTAAAACTAGTTGTTCTCTATAGGTACTGTGGCTAAACCACAAGTCCAACTTCTGCTATCAAGATCCTGAGTTTTTAATAAGCTTAAAATACAAACATGCAATTTTCTGACAGATAATGGAATGCATCTTAGCTTTCCCTTTTACTCTCTCAATTCAAGTGAAGAATTTCAATGGGCCCAATAAATGAAATATAATAATTAATAATAATATAATAACTCAAAACATATCGCACAAAGGCTGCAGTTGTTTGACATTCCAAATAAGCAAGGTCAATATTAACTGAGTTTTGTGCTTCTTTTATGCCCACATATGTGGCTTGAACAGCTCATGATTGTTTTCAATATTTTTTGTGCAAGCCAGATGGTGGTGGTGCACACCTTTAATCCCAGCACTCGGGAGACAGAGAAAGATGGATCTCTGTGAGTTCAAAGCCAGACTGGTCTACAGAGGTAGTTCCAGGACAGGAAGAAAGAAAGAAAGAAAAAGAAAGAAAGAAAGAAAGAAAGAAAGAAAGAAAGAAAGAAAGAAAGAAAGAAAGAAAGATGCTATGAGATTCATGGGAAGAAAGAAAGAAGATCGTTTGAATGTAGAAGAACAAAGGCAGTGCTTGATTTACAGAAGATGCACTTTCTGATAAGAGCTGTCGTGTATCTTTGTAATACAGAGCCAAGCTATGAATTAGGAGCAAAATTTTAATCTAGTAGAACAATAGCCTGTAAGGTAAGGAATCCAGTCGTAAATTATAGGAGTCCCACTAAGATATCCATGTACTTAATTTCTCAGGTTGTGTTAGATACAGCCGTGTCATGTAAGCCTACTCGTGTGTACGTGCATGCGTGCATGTGTGTGTGTGTGTGTGTGTGTTTGTGAGACTTAGCTATTTTAGCACTTTAAAAGAAACATAAGGTCATAATTTCAAGCCCGGTCTTCAAGAGCCTCAGAACCAGACCCAGATGCTCATTGAGAGCCAACTGTGGAGTAAAAAGAAGTGGTACGGCTGAGCTTTTCACCACAGAATAGGAACAAAAGCTTTGGGACAGGAGAAATGGCTCAGCATTTTAAGAGTGAATCCTATGTTTGCGAGGGCCTCTGGCACTCACAACCACCTGTAACTCAGTTGAAGTGCTGGAGATCTGATGTCCTCTTCTGGTCTCTCAGGCCCTGAACGTAAGCACATATACTCACACACCTACACACGAGCTTGGAAATACTTAAAGAAAAAAATAAATATGCTCTTTTTAAGCATGTTTCACCCTGCACTGTCCTACTGAGAATATATACATATGAGCAAATATGCCATATATAATTTCTCACTCCTAAAAGCTATTTGATAGTACATATTTTACCAGAAAGTACGTATCATTGTTGTTTTCAACCTGCTTCCAACTCACTACCAAGCACATGGCAACAGGGCTCACAGTAAATCACAGATTTGGAAACGTGCCTTGCAGGGTAATGCCAGGGTTGTGTTTTAAGAAGTCCATTGTATCAGTTCCTTGTCAGCCTTAGCTTTGAAATTAAATCACAGCAGTCACCATGGAGTACTTTTTTCTCTCCCGCAAATTTTTTTCACATTTTTGGACTGTGAGCCCTTAAACTTGAAATGGCTTGCGTTTGGAGTTTTCTCTTTCAAGTGAGACAGGAAACATGCATGTTTCCTTTCAATGACACTGGGGTTGTTGCTACAAGATATTTCATTGTGACACTTCATTTGTCCATGAAAAAATGGAAGATAACAGTCCCGCAGTATGCCCAACGTGCCTTTGTTCTGACTGCAAGATCTACATACACATATGTGGAACTTTATCACTAAAGTTGGAACTTTCGATAAGCGTAAGGGTTTGCACCATTGAACCCCATCTGTTAAAAAGCAGAGCAGGGTTAAAGGCCCTGTCTCCCTTCATCAGCACTGCATTCACCGCACTGCAATGCAGTCACGTTCAGGGTGATCAGAAGCAGATTGTCTTCCTTCTGGGATCTTTCTCTTACTTGACAATGAAGGTTTTGAATTAGAACAGTTTTAGCATGTTTATAATGCTAAAATTAAAACTCCACCTACTTAATCCGTGTTCTGAAGTATTCTTTAAATAATTTTTCCAAAGAGAAAGAGTAACAACAGGTCAATAACTTTTACTATGTAATCAAAAAGGAAATTTCATTCTATTTTAGTCACCTGGCAAATGGCTTTGTTTGAAAAGGAGTGGCCATTTCAAAGATGTAATGCCACCACTCAAGACTCATGAATCATGAATTCAGGGCCAGCCTAGACTATGTACTGAGACCATTAAAACAAAGACTACCCACCCATAAGTGTGTGCATTTGCATTCCTCAAACCCATCTTTTTTTTTTCTTCCCTTTCAAGAAAGTGTACTGGAATGTGAGTGAGAATTGCACTGTTGAAAGCAAAGTTGTGCCCATATTTGGCCTGTTAAAAGGGATCGTTTATATTGGTATTATCTAAGTTATTCAAGGTTTAAGTTGACTCACATTTCTGAGATTAGCTATTTCTCTCTAGTACAATTGACAATTTTCCAGATGGTTCTTCTATTAACACCCTTGAGCCTTTGAAAATTTTCAGTATTTATGCAGCAGGAGCAACAAGGCTCTAATGGTGACAAATGGCCACTGATATGAGTTGGAGAGAAATTTACCTGCCAGGATTTCCACAGGTACTTCATAGATAAATCACACATCCAACCTTTGCGCCAAGGAACAAATTATGTATCCCTAGCCCTGGTTCCGCTTTTGACCTTTAGGATACGATACAATCTTATTTTGAAACCAAACCCATCTTTTTAAAAGAATTGCAAAGTTTTGATACAGCTATTATTAAAATGCATAATAAAGTTGTGTAAGATTTGACATGCCTACAGTCATCATACGTAGACAGCTAAGTCAGGAGGGTTGAAAGTTGAAGGCCAGCCTGGACTTGTAAATTAATGGCAGGCTGAAGACATGGCTCGGCTATTAGGAGCATGTACTGCTCTTGCAGAGGATTGGGGTTGTTTCTCAGCACTGACATCAGTCAGCTGAAACTTCTAGAGTTGGAGTGAATGAGGTTCTTTTAATAACATGGGTTCCTCCTACCTAAAGTGGTAATGAGAAGCTCAGAGTGGACAGATAAGAGTTGAATTATGAAGTTTTTCTAGAGATACAAAACTGAGCGTTAATTGTTGACTTAATATTTTTATCTTGAAATCACTTTAAAAACAGTTCTACTAAGATTTTTGCTGTAAGTTGTTATTATTTTTAATTTAAAACCTTTCAAGACTATGCATATATAAGTATTTGTGAATGTGGGTTTGTGCAGCTGAGTGCAGTACCCATGGTGGCCAGGGCATTCAATTACAGCCATCAGAAAAACAGATGGAATTCCATAGCTACTAATCACAGATTGGAAGGTTTATTTACTTGTAATGTTCTGTGTCGGGGACTTCTGCCTCTTCAGGTGAATTGCATGGCTCTTGTTTTTATTAAACTGAAGACGCTGTTCCTCACTCAAAGAAACTGATTTGCAGTTATCCCTTGAAAACAGGGCAGTCAGTGCTCAGATGAAAGCCCAGCGCTCACAAGGTGGTATTATCCAGATCGACTCTCAGCTGAAACTGAGCTCAATGGGATTTATGTGAAGTCAGAAATTAATAAATTGGCATATTAGTTATAGAATACAAAGAATAATCACCCGTCTGTGCTGTGTGATCCATTTGGATTACTGACTGTAGAAGTTCAACAGCAGCTGTCTTCACTGAATTCTAACTAATGAAACCGTAGCCCTTCTCCCACAGAGTTTATTAGACTCCCCTTTAACTAGTGCTGCCGCCACCCCTCCTGGGAAGTCAGATGTACAATCAATATTACAAGCACATTCCCCAAATCACTAGGAGGACTCCAGCTGCTGGGTCACTTCATGTAGATGTATCATCTAAATTCATGAGCTTGGTAATTCTGCTCTAAATTTTAATCTAACTGATACTGAAATCCATCAATCAGAGTGCCCACTACCTATGCTCAGATTGAAGTCGGGGAGCTATCCACGCCTACATCATACCCTAAGCAAGAGGAGAGAGTTTCAAGTCTCTGTCTACCAGACGAAACCTAGCACATTTGCACAAATAAGGTTCTGGACTTTAATCAGCCTACCTGGGTGCAAAGTCAAGAGTAGTAGTTGAGTTCCGATTCTCAGTACCCACATAAAAGGCCAGACATGGTGACATGTACTTGCAATTGTAGTCCTGGGAAAGCAGTGGCAGGAAGATCCCTGGAGTTTGCTAGCCAGCCAGTCTAGCCAATTGGAGAGCTTCAGGCTCAGTAAGAAGCCCTGTCTGGAATGAACCTGGATGGGACTATAATACTGCTCTGAAGATAAAAACACTTTCAGAACAAGCCTGGTGATCTGAGTCTGATATCCAATCTGAAGGTGGAAGGGGAGAACCAATCCAATATCCACATGAAAACACATCCACGCACATCATGTGCAGTGATGGCAGCAATTAAAAAGTTGAGGTGGAGAGCAACAGAGGACAACATTCAGTGTCAACTTGGGCTCCATACCCATCCACATGACATACACATGCATTTAATCACATGTGCTACAAGCACATACACGCAGAAAACAAAGTTAAAGTATTTTTTAAAGGCAGTGGCATCTGTGCATAGTCGAGTGTAGCAACAGCATCAGGGGAGTAGAGTTCATGCCTGGACTCAAATCCTCCCCTCACCATTTAGCAGCTGTGTGATGGCTTTCATAGCCCCTCTTTGAAAAGTAATTACAGAATATGTAATGGCTTTGTTGGGTAATTTAATACATGTCTGGAATTAATAAGTCTTAGAACATAGCAAATCCTTCTCTTAAAGAGTCAGTTATGACTACTTGGAGTTCTTTCCTTTATCTATTGAGTTTATGTTTAAGCATGTTTTATATATATATACATAAATACACACACACATATATACATATATAGACACATATACATATACATACATATACACATATACATATACATACATATACACATATATGCACATATACATATACATACATATACATACATATACATATACATACACATACACATATACATATACATATATACACATATACATATATGCATATATACACATATACATATATACACGTATACATATATACACGTATACATATATACATATATATACACATATACATATATATACATATATACACATATACATATATATACACATATACACATATACATATATATACATATATACATATATACACATATACATATATCAATCATATGTGTTTAAGCACACTCTCCCATCCCGTTGTCAGTCTTTGAAGGCAATTGAACAGAAAAGAATGAATTAAATTTGATTCCTTTAAATTCCCTTCTCTAACCCAAAAATTGACTCTTTAGAAACTGAAAGTGATAGGCATGGGAGATGGTTCTGAGGCTTGAGGGTTTGTGACCAGCAAAGAGGACCAGAGTTCAACTCTCCAGAATCCACATAGACACTGAGTGGGCCAGGCATCCCTCCTGCTTGGCTGTAATTTGAGTCCTTGAAGGAAGAGATCAAGCATCCTTGGAGGAAGAGGGCTTTAGGGGCAAGCTCTGGGGTTGACTGAGAGTCTCTGTATTAAACACTAAGTTTAAAAACTGATAGAGCCAAATTCCTGATACCAAAATCAGGCATTCATACATCTACATATATAGACACTACACAAATATATATGAGACAAAGAGAAATTGAGAGCTGATTCTTTGTTGCCATGTGTAAGACAGCAAACAATGTTTTAAGACTGTCCCCCGGGGAACCAATTGGGGGACGGGAACATTCAGAAGCAGAATTTAGATGAAACAACCTTTCCCCAAGAAAATCTGGACATTTTTAATTTTGTAGGGTATATTAGATTGACATATTGGCTTAACTTGCTATGCTAGAACCCCAAAGCCCCCTGGCAATGTACTCCTGAATTCTGACTCAAGCAACTTTCTTATAGTCTGTCTATGGTGTCTCTCTCTTATGTGGGTGCAGCGCCCTTCCTGACAGGACAGGAGATCCCAGTCACAGTCATTCTTGTCTGCAGACAAACATTCTGTCAATTCAACTATAAACAGTACATAACATGGTGTAGAAAGAACCTGGCTGAGGCCATGCTTTTTCCTGTGCTAAAATGCCAACACAGGTCCTCATGGGTGGCCTTTGAAAGTTACTTTGATATAGAAGATGAGTAACTTCAGGCAGCTTGTCCACACTCACTCAGGTGATGCTGCTGTGGGCCACACCCTGAGGAAATCAACCATGATGCATTAGGATCGTTCTGACCTGAATTATAAATCCTTCAAGATTTCCCGTGGAAATTTGAGTGCTTATTTGAGAAGTAACTCCTAACCAACTCTCGTGTTCTTCTACAATCTTCAGGGTTTTTTTAATTTAAATTTCGATTTGAGACACATTTAAATGTGTCTGGTGCTCTTGAAAGCTAACAGAGAAAAAAAGTTCTCTCTGGAGATAAAGAGGGATAGAAACGCTGCCACCTAGCCATCGTTTTTGTGCGTCTGAAATTATTTATCCCCCTGCAATCATCCCTGACAAAATGTAATTGTCTCGGTAATATAAAAGCGGATGGAAAGCGTTTGGCAGGGGAATGTCTGCGATGCATTTATTCTGAAAGGAAGCAGCACAGTGACAGAATGGCGAACGATAACCAAAGTGTGGCTCCCTTTGAAATGAAACTTACCCAGATCTGATGCCTCAAATCCACCAGCATCCCCTTTCTTTAACTACAGAATCAAGAATTTAAACTCCTGTTAAACAATTTAAAAGGTCTACTACAAGTCTGCTAGTCATAATTCTAAAACGAAATAGAAGCTTTTCTTTTAAGAACAAACTGAATAGATTAAACATAGACTATAAAGTAGTATGAAGGACAGCACTGGGCAAAGGAAAGAGAAAAGATGTTAGTGCTTCTCAGAACTAGCAATTGCAATCAATACAGTGCAGGAATCATGTCAACCTGCATGTTAAAATCAAATGAATTTTGCTCAATTACATCATGTGGTGTGCTTTTTAAAGTTTATTTTTAATTGTGTGTGTTTGCACGTGTGTCTGTGTCTATATGTGTGTTTGTCTCAGTGTGTGTGTATGTGTGTATGTCTGTGCCTGTGTGTGTCATTGTGTGTTTATGTGCGTGTGTTGTCTATATGTTTGTGTCTGTGTTTATATGTGTGTTTGTCTCAGTGTGTGTGTATGTGTGTATGCCTGTGCCTGTGTGTGTCATTGTGTGTTTATGTGTGTGTTATCTATATGTTTGTGTCTGTGTCTATATGTGTGTTTGTCTCAGTGTGTGTGTATGTGTGTATGTCTGTGCCTGTGTGTATCATTGTGTGTTTATGTGTGTATGTTTTGTCTATATGTTTGTGTCTGTGTCTATATGTGTGTTTGTCTCAGTGTGTGTGTATGTGTGTATGTCTGTGCTTGTGTGTATCATTGTGTGTTTATGTGTGTGTGTGTGTTGTCTCTGTATGTACCTGTCTGTCTACATGTCTGTGTGTCTGTCTGTGTGTTTCTCACGTGTGTGTGTCTGTGCCTCTGTGTGTTTGTGTGTCTCTGTGTGTGTGTTCTTGTCTGTCTGCGTCTCTGTCTGTCTGTTGGTCTGTGTGTGGATATCTCTGTGTTTGTCTGTGTCTGTGGGTGCCTGTGTACATGTGTCTGCATATGGGTTTGTACATATGAGAACAGTCCTCAATGAATTCAGAAAAGGCTGTCAGACTTCCTGGGGCTAGAGTGATGGGTAACTGTGAGTCTCCTGGTGTGGGTGCTAGGAACCAAATTCAAGCCCTTCATCAAAAAGCCATCTCTCTAGTCCTGGCAAGCTAATTTTAATGTGGAACTTATCAAAAGAAAACTATTGCTTAGTAGAAATATAAATGTTTAGAAAAGTCTTTTGTGGACTTATTTAACAACAACAAGGAATAGATGTTTTTTTGAGTACAGGTATTTATTTATTTATTTATTTATTTATTTATTTATTTTGAGGTGGTTCTCTTATATCACAAGCTGGCCAGGAAACACTATGTTTAATCTTGAACTTTGATCCTCCAATCTCAAGCTCTACATTGCTAGGACTACATGCTTATATTGCCACCCTAGGCACTGGATTGGTATCTTTAAATCAGTAATATTCAAAAGCATCTAGATAGATGTGCAACTATTTCCCATAACTAAGGAAAGATTTCAGAAAATGGTTGTACTTATTCCAGACCCCTCATAATGCCTTTTGAAAGGTGTTCTTTACAATTGTGTCTTTGTTTTATGACTTCCTGAATCTGGGGGCAAATGGGGTGGTTAATTTGAAGTTGATACTAAAGTCTCTACATGTTTTATAGCACAGGATTTTTTTTAAATATAATAATCTGTACAGAACTGTTGGACCTAATCTCTGACCTTTATTCTACCATTTCAGTTAACACATGTTTGTGACAGTATTTACGATTCAGCCATGTCAAAGCTAGAAATAGTTCCTTGCTCATATACCCTGTGATGTCAAAGAAAATGCACTTCTTGATGGATGTCAGTCAGACATTGTATATTAGAAAAAAATGGTGTGAAAGGTCACTGAGCATAGAAACAAATGGAGAGGGGTTTTGAGCAGCAGTACTGAGACCTTCAGGAACTTTTCTACTCTGACTGTTCCTGTCATAAAAGTCAATGAATGCCTTTTAAATATCAGGATACATAACACACTTCTTCCATTATCACGGAAATGGAGATTTGTGGCAAAGACATCTAATGAAATTTAGACTTCCTTTCTGATTACACAAGATAAATACAGTATTACAATGATATGTTTCTCAAATGTGTTTCTATATTGGAGTTAAACATTTAACAAACAGCTCCAAAACAACCCTACCAATCTTTAGCCACCTTTTGACAAATTATTTTGCCATCTTCGAATCCCAAGTTCTTTCATCTATAATATGGGGGTAGGAAAAGCATCCTAAAAGCCAGGAATAGTGATAAACACCTGTGATTCCTGCACTTCAGAAGGTGAGACAGGAGGATCACAAGTTCAAAACCAGGCTTTTCTGCACAGTGAACAGTGAACCAGCCAAAGTTTGATAGCAAGAGCCTGGCTCAAAATACAAAATGAACAAACAAAAAGTATGATATCACACACTTAAGGATTTTTAGTGCTATAGTTAGTTAACATTGTTTATTCACAAACTATCCCTTGTGAGTGGACAGCTACATTGCTTCTCTAACTTAGCCTCAAAATCAATTAAATTAATAAATAAACAAGCACACCAGCCAATTCCAGCTGACAGTCTTTGTTGGTAGACTGAACTGCCAGGCAGCTGACGTCAAATCATTCACTTTTCTGAGAAATGGCCTCCCTGGCTCAAGGACAAAGGCCTCTGTCCTCAACATTCTGGATTTCTCACTGGTTATTGGTAGGATTCTAGTGTCGGTTGACCCAACCCAGAAATCCAAATAGATCACCTTCTGATCTCTTTCTTTTTCACAACTTCACAAGGTATCATTGAAAAACAAGTCAGGAAGACATGAGCAGCTCAGAGACCCTGGGACAGTATTGACAGATATAATATAGGGGCCATGGCTCATCATTTCCACCTTTCTTCCTACAGAACCCACTGCTGCCCCCACCGACGTCAAGGCTACGAGTGTATCTGTCTCAGAGATTCTCGTTACATGGAAACATATAAAGGAAAGTCTCGGAAGGCCGCAGGGGTTTGAGGTATGAATTACTGAAAATAAGACTTTTATTTTGCTGGCACTGTGTCCTTCTAAAGAGGTGGCTCAATGACGCTTTATCAGAATCATATTCCTTTGGAACTTTGCTCTGTAATAAAGAAAGAAAGAAACACTGTTCTGCTGACAAGTATTTTGCTTCTCATTAGTTGACTTGGTTTTTTGTAGTCTTTACACCACTGTGCAAAAATAGAAAGAGAAATGAAGTTTTAGACAAACCCAGAAACTATGTATGAATACGTATTTACTTACTTTTACTATTTTAAGACAGAAAAGATAGCCTTTTAATCAAGAATATTCCATATCCATTCAGTGACATCAATTAACCTTTAGATTGCACATGGCCTGAAGGTCTGTGGGATACCTGTCAGCTTGAGTATTCTATCTTGAGTACAGGGAAAGGCTCAAAAACCATTTTCAATGGAGTGGCCGTATCAAAGTCAGTTTTGTATTAAAAGCCTCTTGGTCTAGAGTGGAGAGAACAGACTTGATGGGAGAGCTTCAGAAGAAAAGAGTAGCAGCTAGTACAGTCAACATCAACTGTCAAAGAGGGCGCTGTTTTCTGGAGCTGATGAGAAGTGGACCATTATTTCCAATGGAGGCAAGACAGAGCTGAATAGTGAATTGGATATGGGCTATGAAAAAGAAACTAAGGATAACCCCAGGCCTGTATGGCCCAACACACTGGATGATTAACACATGGAAGTCACAGATTCTGCTTTGGATGTTAAGCTTTATAAACTTTATTTTCTGCTGCTGTTTGTTATTTTATTGTTATTGTTGTTGTTGCATTGTGTTATTGTTGCTTGATAAGAGAACTCATGTAACCCCCAAATGGCTTCAGTTCACTAAGTAGCTGATGGTGACACTGAATTCCTCCACCTCTGAAGTGCAAGCGTTGCAGGTATGCACCACCACACCAGGGCTTTGAACATGCTAGGCAATCAGTGTAGGAACTGAGCTACATTCCAACCTTCTCTACTTCTAGAAGATTAAGGACTGAGCAGTCTATCACTTTGAAGAATCACCAGGGAGACATTGAAGAAATTCAGGAGCCTGAAGAGAAATTTCAAAACATCAAGAACGGTCCATTGACCCAAATGCTGCTGAAAATTTTAAAAGGCAAAGTCCAAACTAAGTCCAGTGGCACAGACCTTAAATCCAACCTACTCAGGCAACCAGCCCTCAGCAACACAGAGGAACTTCCAAAACAAAACCAAAAAATTCACAGAAAGACGAGATGTCAGATCTCCAGATGGGTAGGGCAGAGCTGAACAGACGTTCTGAGAGACATTGATGTTTTGCTGGTCAAGGCTGGCCTGACAGTGAGGACATATGGGACACAGACATGTCATACCACCATCTTTGCTCAGCCTGTCTCCTTTAGAATGACAAGTTTTCAGAGCTATGAAATCTAATGTCTTCAGAAATTACAAGATGGCCAAGAGGAGACAGATTCTGCTAAGGTCAATACCATGGTAGTGTTTTCAGACTAAAGTGACATGAATTCTGAAATTTTAAACTGGAGAGACTCCATGAGTACAGTAACGTTTATTCTACTTTCCATTGTAAAATAAAGTATAAAAATAAGGAATTATGGGCTGGAAAGATGACACCATGGTTAAAACACTTGCAGCAAAACCATGAGTACCAGATTTCGAATCCCCATAATTCGTGTTAATGTCAAGTGGCCCAGAAGGCAGAGTCAGGGGACCCCAGGGCAAACTGACTAACAAGATTGAAACCTTAAGCTCTGGTTTCAATGAAAGATGTTGCCTCACTGAATACAGTGAAAAAGCAATCCAGGGTGATTCCTGTCACATAGTTCAAGCCTCCACATATACATGCACATACACATGTACACCGAACATGCATACACACAGACAAATCACATGTCTTAGGCTTATAATTGCTGTGATGACACACCATGACTAAAGCAAGCTGAAAAGGAAAGGTTTATTTGGCTTACACTTGCATATCACTGTTCATTTTCAAAGGAACTCAGGGCAGGAATTCAATCAGGTCAGGAACTTGGAGGCAAGAGCTAATGCAGAGACCATGGAGGGGTGCTGCTTGCTGGTTGCTTTCCTTGGCTTGCTAAGACTTTTTTCTTATAGAACCCAGCACTACTAGCTCAAAAATGGTAACACCCACAATGGACTGAACTCTCCCCATGTACCACTAATTAAGAAAATGCCCTCCAAGCTTGTGTATAGCTGATTTTATGGAGACATTTTCTCAATCAAGGTTCCCTTCAATCTGACGACTCTAGCTTGTGTGTAGTTGATACTAAACTAACCAGTGCACCATATGCATAAAAAATTGAAAAAGAAAAACAGAGTTTTGTTACAAGGAAAATGTCAACATCCTGTTAACTAGAAAAAAAGGTAGATAATATTTTAAACAGAAAATAAATAAAATGTAAAATTCAATGGCCAAGCATGACATTAGCTGTTATTTTAAGTGAGATATATTCAGCCATGACTTTGATTTCTTCTATCTTGTTGCTGGATAGTTACAGGTCATCTTGAGACTAAATGTGATAGAAGAGTAATAACATCCCACCGACTCTTTTCCACATCCTTCCTTCCTTAAAGCTAGATGCCCCTCTGCACATGCAAGACTATTCTCTTCTTATCCCCACATC
This sequence comes from Chionomys nivalis, assembly GCF_950005125.1. Lineage (NCBI taxonomy): Eukaryota > Metazoa > Chordata > Mammalia > Rodentia > Cricetidae > Chionomys > Chionomys nivalis. The sequence goes on along the minus strand of NC_080089.1, from coordinate 10,459,945 downwards.
TCTCCTGCTAAAAATGTCAGCAGAAGAAATTAATAATTATGACTAAATCTTATCCATGTTTCATCTTCTCTCCACCTTCTCTACTCTGCCCCTGCCATGGTCTAACTTTGTTTCCTAATGCTAGAATTCTGACCGTATTAACAAAATAGGAATGTGAAACAGGAGGCTTAGTTACCAAAATCAGAAGATTGCTTTAAGGTTTTATATGCCTATGTCTGTCTTATGGCTTGCTTTTCTAGCCACAGTTGAAACTTCACTGCAATGTATAAACTTCAAAATTACTAGAATTGTTTGGGAAAACAAATGACATCATATTTGGTGGCTCCTCCTAGTTTCTTGAATTAGAGTGTATAAATAGGACAGATTAGGCCTATGAATGCTACACTATAATGGAGAAAGAGCAATTTAAAGATTGTATAAACAAATTAACAAGTAAATGATATAAGACTGGTTGACTAGCACAGAGAAGAGAAAGTGAATGTGAAGTCCACCCTTAATGAAGAAGCTATTTGCAGATGGTCTCTTCTGAGAGAGGTAAAATCAGTTTTATCCATATTCTAAGGCAGGCCCCATACCAACAAAAGAATGGACTCGAGGTGTTTATTGTACACTTTTTGTTTGGGTTTGTAGTTTTTGACTTATTAGGTCTGTTTATTTGTTTTTGTCTTGATTTTCTTTCTTGTGTGTGTTGCAGAAATTGAGAAAGAGCAAGAACATTAAGTTGAGTGGATAGGCATGTAGGGGAGAAACTAAAAGGAGTTAGGGGAGGATAAAGAATATGATCAAAATATATGAAAATTTTTGTTTTAAGTTAGAAAAAAAGAATTAAAGGCAGAGCCAACTTAGTTCGTTAAAGAAGAGAAAGAAGCAGAGGGGAGCTATGAGTGGGCAATGGTGTGCATGGAACTAGCAGTAGACAGTGTGCAGAGACCAGCCTAGCCAGAAACATACAGATGACGGAACCCAGCTTCTGATGCCACAGCAATTACCAGGGGATTTGCAGAAGGTCTAAGTGGTCAGTCTTCTGGCAGCTTGACTGAGATTTGGAGTTACCATGAAAACACAGCTCTGAGTGTGCCTATGAAGGATTTTCCACAGAGAACCCTCCAGGAATGGGAGCTTGCACCTTTACGTGGGCTGGAGTTCCAAACTTTGTGAAAAGCTGAAAGTGACAAAATGCCAACATTCCTCTATCTCTGCATCCTGATGAAGATGCAGGATGAGCAGCTGCCTCGGGCTCCAGCCTCCATGCTTTCCCCACAGTGATGGCCTGGAGTCCCCAGCTGTGAGCCCAAACAAGCTTTCCTTCTGTCCTGCTGCTTCCCCTGGGGATTCCATTGCAACAATGTGAAAAGTCAAGAAGACTTGGAGCAAGGATATCTGACTCACTTTCTTTAAAATAGCTTGCTGCTTTTCCATGAAGAGTGGGAAAGGCAGGAGAGAAATGTCAGGGAGAAGGAGATTAGTGTCCTCCTGAAGCAGGCCCTGTGAGGCTTAGTCAGAGGCAGCCTCTGTAAAGTGAGAACAAAGTGGAGGATTTCAGGGGAGGCCTGGACAAGTCTGTGGACAAGAGAGAAATGGTGATTTCTGCATGGTTGGATTAGTGAAGTGTGCCATTTTTCCAAAAAAAGAAAGGAAAGACAACAAAGAACAGATTTGCAGGTAAGAAACCAAGAGTTCTATTTTGTCCAAATTAAGCTTGGAGCTTTTGAGAGAAATACAAGGATGTCACTGGCTTAGGCTGTAGGATATGGGAGTTTAGAATTTAATTGAGAGATCAGGTTGGAAGGCATAAAAGTGTTATTGAAAACCATGCAATTAAGTAAAAACATCTGAAGGGAAGGAACATTTCAAGGCTAGAGATGAGGAGAGAAAGACAAAGAAGAGGACTTTGCAGGCAGAGTTTATAAAATTTCACCAAAGAGACAGGACCAGCAAGGAAGTTGGCAAAGGAGATTGGTTTGACAGAGAAAAGAACCACAAACAAAACAAGACTAGATTATATAATGCTTAGCGGAAAAGGAAGTGATTGCCTTTGCAACCATGTCTAAAGTCCACAAACAGAATCACATCCTTTAACGTTTCCCATCAAATAAAAACTCTCCTGCCACGTTCACCATGAACAGCCGAATCTCTGGATATACAATGTGACTAATAAGCAGCAATGCCTCAATTAGGAAACAAAGTTGATTTATTGGTGCCTCATTTGATTCTGGAGGGTATGTAATTGTTCTTTCATCTCTTCCATCAGCAATTAAGGAAGGCTACCCTTAGCAAAGATCATGAAGAAATAAGACTAACACGAGACCAATACGGTCTGATGACATTTGCTATCTCCTCAGTGAAGGCACCATCACTGGCCTCTGGCTCCCTGACTCTCTGAACCAGACTGGTTGCCACCTAACTCAAATTGTGATCCCAAGTTGTCAGTTAAATTTTGACCTCAGACACTCCTGATCTCACATTCTCTATTTTTTGTCTGGATTTCATTCATTATATAGTTACTAATTCAGTGGAGTTCCCTGCTATGTTAAGGTGCAGTGTTGATACTAAACCAGAAAGTAGAATGGACAGAGATAATAACCCTTATAAAGCTCACATTTTAGTCATGTGCAACAGCACCTGCTGTCCACCAATCTAGAACTCAAATGGCAAAGGTGGGAGGTTGTGAGTTCAAGGTCACTCTGTGTTACACAGTGAGACTCTCAAAAACAGAATACAAACAAAACGATAAATCAAGTTTCAGTCTGGCAGGTGAGGTGATTTTCAGTTTTTAGTTTGCATTTGGTGTTTGTGTTTTGGTTTTAGTCATTAATGTCTTGGCAGCAGTAAAGGCATCAGTCTAGGTTTCCCTCTCAATACACTGTTCACATGTGGTTTTGTACTGTGGGGAATTTGCCATTACATCTTAATTGGTGTAAGAAATAATACAGCAAGTATTTTGACTTAATGCTAACTTTTATTTGTAATTAACCCAACTCCTTCAAATATATTGACTGACTACTTGATCCTAATCAAAGTGTCTGTTGTTTGTTATTAACTAATCACTCTTGAGGGTAGCCTGGTATATATAGTGAGTACCAAGCTAGCTACAGACAACGCTATATACTGAGGCCCTTTTTAAGAAGAGAAAAGAGAGGTGAAAGGAAGGAAGGAAAGAAGGAAGGAAGGGAGGGAGGGAGGGAGGGAGGGAGGGAGGGAGGAAGGAAGGAAGGAAGGAAGGAAGGAAGGAAGGTAAAAGTTTAGAAATTTGAGATCATTGTAGCAATATCATCCCTTCCTGTGTCTTTGTAATTCACTCATACATGTTTCGAATAGCCATAATTAGGCTAGATAAGCAATCCACTGACTTTCAATGAGCTCTAAGACTGTCCGCTGCACCTCACAGTCAAGAAAAAAATCACCTCTGAAGTCCGAATACACACACCCATCTATCCAGTTGTGGTAGTTTGAATGTAATTGGCCCCCATAAGCTCATGGGAAGTGGCATTATTAGGAGATGTGGCTTTGTTGGAGTAGCTATGTCCTTGTTGGAGGAAGTGTGTCACTGTGGGGGTGGGCTCTGATGTCTCATATGTTCTGAAGCCTTGCCCAGTGTCTCAGACCTTCCTGATGCCTGCCTGTCAATCTGTAGGACTCACAGCTATTTCTCCAGCACCATGTCTTTCTGTATGCTTCCATGTCACACTGTGATGATGATGGACGAATCCTTTGAAAATGTAAGCTACCCCAACTAAATGTTTTTTCTTTATAAGTGTTGCTGTGGTCATGGTGTCTCTTTGCAGCAATAGAAAACCTAACTAAGATACCAGTATTTCAAAAGACTTCAATAATTGGCTGGATGGTCTCATAGAACAATTCATTTGAGAATGAATTAGAAGTTGATTGAAATGTTATGGCTATGAAGATTAAATGTAGAAAGCAAAGTCAGAGAAATAGGTTGAGATTTTCAGCCTGTGAGATATAGTTTGATTGAAAGTTGAAAATAGTCTGTATCTATTGAACAACTCCAATTCATGAATAACCATGACCTTCCCATCTGGAATACTATCTTAGTCTCTGGCCTTGCTAAGTAGATTACTGGGTTCTGTCTTGAATTTATGAGCTCACCAACACTCTAGTGTCCAGTGAATAGGAATCACTCACCAGCACTCTAGTGTCCAGTGAATAAAAATCCCTGAATCCTAGAGCCACGTCCCCAAGTTTCCAAAACCGTATAGAACTTTTATGAGCCTGCAAATTCAAAGCAGATGTCATCCTGGCAGGAAAATAAAGGAAGCCATCAGGCCAAGCCGCATCATCTTTCTCTGGTTCCCATAGATCATGAAGAAGGTTGGCAGGAATGGTGGAAATACAATCTGAACTGCTTCCTCCTTCCGTCCCTTCACTCAAGGAAGGTACTGGGCCAGGTCCTAGCAATCTGTACCACAAAAATCCCATTCTAATACTTGGAAAGTTTATGAGAAATTAATATGAAATAAAAACATAATAACAATAGAATTTTCAAGTGAATAATTACATGATATATATTATCCTAGGATTTTACACCACCTTGACCCTCAAGAAACAATGAGGATAAACCCATGCCAGCTCCCTTCACAAGTTTATTCTTCTATTTGCAGGAGCGTATACTTCTGTCCCTAAAATAACTTCAATTTTCTTAAGTAAAAAAAAGGTTTCTTTGCTGGGTGAAATAAGAAGGAGAATTATTTCCAGTGGATATAATTCTTGTAAAAACTGTTATGCATTTTGCCTAGGGAACAAAGTCTCCCAAGATTGCCAAGCTTATGGCTTCTATTTTTACTCCTTCCAATTGTGAGAGAATTTTAACTGTACTGATTTGTTATAGATGAGTTGTTTTAATAGTAAGCATGCAATAACGCAAGTTCCTGGTAGGGAGATGGATGCTGAGTGTCTTGGTTTCAGTTTTGAACTTGATGTTTATTGAGAAGAGGGCAGAAGATGAGACAATTCATCCCATTTAACACTGGTCTCTAAATTGTTGCCCCAGCGACCCTCTTTCTGGGCTTTGCCCAGCACTTATGTGTGTTCACTTCCAGGCTTCCAGGGAATCTGCCACTTAGGAGTTCATTTCAGACTTGTCACTAAAGCCATTTCAGCTTATTGATTGCCTGAAAAGATACCAGTTGTGCTGTGCTTTATAAAATAAGTTGTGTTGGAAATTTCGTAAGGGGAGAAGCAACCTGATTGTTGCTGTTTATTTTATGATCTGGACGCTAATCATCAGAGCAGAAGATGGAAACAAATGGGCTTCGTGCTGTCTGACAATAACCCGTGGTAGGCAGATTACACTCAGTTTGTCTATCAGGAGAGAAGTAAAAATAGAATTGAAGATATAACTGAAGGGAAGAAAACACTGAAACAAAGCCAGTTGCAAAAGGCTAAGACAAAGACTGCTTTTTGTTCCATAAGGTGTGTGGGTGGCCTTTGTTTTGCAGATTCTCTGTGCTTTTTATTACAACCATGTAAAAATAAAAATGCAAAAAGCTACTCTGTGAGAAGATGCCAATCCTCTTTTATTAAATTCCGTGGCTTCTGATACAAACCAAATGCCTATCATATTATTATTGTTATGTTTCCTTCTTTGAGTATTTTCATAGATTGTAAAGCAAACAAAACTGGTGTTCTATTTGTTTGTTTGTTTGTTTGTTTGTTTGCTTGCTTGTTTTACAGAAATCAGTAGACAAAGAAAAACTTGAAGTAATATTCAGGTTTGCTTTACCCAACAATTCCTGGTCCTACCGAAAGACAATTCCACAGAATTCTTTTAAAAAGGAACCAATAGTGAACATCAGTTTTCTGTAGGTTTTGTTTCACCTGTGCTACATGGAGGAAAGTCTTTACCCCAAGTGATTTTTTCAAAACAATTCAAATACTATTCAATTGTTTGCCTGATATACTTGTCCAAAAAGTACCAGAAGATTTTGCAGATCTCTTCTAAGATTTATCATAATGTATTTATTTGCTTGGTTTTGATTCAGAATCTTATGTATCTCAAGCTAGCCTTCAACTTGCCTTGTAGTCACGAATGACTTTGAACTTTTGATCCTCTTGATTACACCTTTTGAGCTCAGGGATCACAGGCTTATGCTATCAAACCCGGTTTGTGACACTGGGGACACTGGGCAAGCAAGCAGTTCCCCAATTGAGCCACACCCCCAGACCTATCATTATCTTATTTTTATGCTATAGATAAATGTTATCTTTGTTTTAAGTTAATATTTAACTTTGTATTATGAAAAGACTTTAAATTCTCAAACATGTGTGAAACAAATAGTGTTTTTCAATTCTATGTTGTAGACACTCACCATAAACAGTTGCCAACTAGGGAATAATCTATTTTATGGCTAATTCTTCTTAATTCTGTTATTTCAAAGCAAATCTCAGCAGTGAAACAAACATAATTTGTTTCATCATGTAAAACAGGAAGTAGAGAGATGATTCAGTGCTTCAAAGTATTTGTATCATCTTTAGAATTCAGATCCCAACACCCATGTAACATCTCTTACATGCCAGTAATCCTCCTAGTCCAAGGAGGGCAGAAGCAAAAAGGTTGTGGGAGCTTGCCGGCTTCTATTCAAGCCAATACAACCCAAGACCAAGATTCAAGAGGAGACCCTGTCTCAAAGGAGTGAGTGGACAGAGACAGCTGAGACTACCCAGCATCCTCTCTGACCTCCATGCATGCACCTGTTCACATATGTGTGTATAAACACAGAGATAAATAAATCTTTTACAATTATAGACAAAGGCAATCTTTAAATATAAACATTTTTAGAATGTTAACTTTCTGCTTCCTGAGGACCTCCAAGTTGAAGAGCGTACACACTTTCCATAATGTACATGTACCATATTTTCATTATTCATTTGCCTGCTAAATTAGGTTGTTTCCATTTCATAGCAGTTGTAAATGGAGCAACATGGAGCAACAACAAATAAGCTGAGCAAGGATCTGTGGAGTAGGATGTAGATTCTTTGGGGTATATGTCAAAGAGTGGTATAACTGGGTCATGACAGATTTATTTTTAGCTTTTTGAGAATTCTTCACACTGATTTCCAGAGTGACTGGGCCAGTTTACAGTCCCACCAACAGTGAGCGAAGGTTCCCTTAGCCTTACAACAAATCCTTCTAACGTTTGTCATAGGTTGTTTTATTTATCTTCGACATTTTAAACTGTGTAAGATGAAACTCAAAGTTGTTTTGATTTACTAGGGGCAGTAACTTTTTTTTTAAAATAATTCTTATCTCCTCCTCCTCCTCCTCCTCCTCCTCCTCCTCCTTCTTCTCCTTCTCCTCCTCCTCCTCCTCCTCCTCCTCCTCCTCCTCCTCCTCCTTCTTCTTCTCCCCTTCCCCCTTCCCTTCCTTCTCTTCTTCTCCTCCTCCTCCTCTTCCTCTTCCACTTCCTCCTTCTGTTCAGGTCCCAAACCCATTTTTGAATGGATAATTTATTTCTTTGATCCTTCTTAATCCTCTGTCAGATGTATAGCTAGCAAAGATTCTCTCCCACTCCATGGACTTCCATTTCATCATGATAGTTTCTCTACTTGAGCAGAGGGTTTTTAGTTTTGTAAAGTCAAAAAGCAGGATAAACAAGACAAAAACCTGATTGGCTTTCTCACATCTGATCTGGTCTGCCTTTCTGTTTTCCCATGGCCCCTGTACTCCTCCCTGCACAAGTGTGGTTTACTTGTCAGCCTAAGATGTCAGCAGAGTTCAATGCACCTTTGGGAGACTTAACATTTTTATGTTTCCTTCACTTCCTGAAAATTCGTTCTGTTTCCAGTGCTTTTTCTACAGCACCCCTCCCTTGCATGCCTCCAGCTAGTAAGGCAGCCCAAATCTTCCTTACCACAGCCAGTAGGACTAGAGTAATGAGTGCCTCAAACCAAACAGCCAAACTCACATGCCAGACCCACTGCAGATCCAACTTCTCAAGGAAACCTTCTACATGGGTTGGAGTACTTTAGCAAGTTTGTGAGGAATTTTAGTTCCCATCTGGACTAGAGTTTATATGACCATGCTCCTCATGTGTGCCTCGCCGTACTGTCTCTCGGCTCTGCCATGTCATAAGCTGTGCACCAACAACCTGCAACCCCTGCTTCTCCCTCACTCCTTCCTTCTGTGCACTTTGGTTAAATTCAATCTGGTACACTTCAAAAACTCGAAAACTTTGCAAGGAGTTAGTTTTGATTACTCATTTTCTTTTTGTTTGTTTTTAAGCCATTAAATACCATACCTGTCATTCATATTCCTTCTTTCTAGTTTATTTAATATAAAAGAATCTTTCTTGTAAACCTCAGTATTGCTGATTCTCACTTCTGATCTTTGACTAACAAATGAAAGTCAAAGACTGCATTCTGGGTATAATATAATAGGTATATCATACAGTATTAATTGTACAATTCTTTCAAGATAATCATTTTTCTAGCTAAAACATTAACATTTGATCCAAAACTTATTTTTTTCATTTCATTAAAATATATTAAGAGACACGTGGGTGTGTGATTCATCTGATAAAGTGTATTTAAGCATAGTAGTAATGACAATTAGATACACCCAGAATTTGTTCTATTCACTGTATTCTTTTTTAAAAATAAATCTAGAAAGGAGGGACTGGAGAGATGGCTCAGCAGTGAAGAACACTGACTACACTTTCATAGGTTTCAGGTTCAATTCCTAGCACTCACACGGCAGCTCACAACTGTCTGTAACTTCAGTTCCAGGGAACCCAACACCCATGGCAAAACATCAATTAACAAAAAATAAAAATAAAATTAAAAAAAAAATCAGTAAGAGTGCCAGAGGTACTCAACAAGTAAGAGTATCTGCCACCAAACTGGATGGTTTCAGTTTGCCAGAATTCACGTGGTAGAAGGAGAAAATCGACTCCCTTGAGTTGTCCTCTGACTTCCTCATGCAGACCACAACACAAATACACACAATGCGCACACAAATGCACACAATGCACACACAAATACACGGAATGTAAGTAAATACAATAAAAATAAGGGAAAGGGATATTCTAAATAAAATTCATTAAAGATAGTAAAGAATGCAAGAAAACTGATGTCTGAAGTAAAATACACACATCAAGAACAAGTTTAATTCTGTGCAGCCAATTTTCTTTCACTGTTTTAAGATAGTAAAAAACAATGCATCTCAGAAAAATAAATTGCTATGATTCAGCAATTGATGCCATTTGTAGTCCTGTCCATTCCCACCTTCCTCGCTTCACAGACCCTAATCACTATTCCACTGCCTCATAAATATTCAAAATTTAACTAACCATTGTTTACTTATCTTATTTGATTCATTAAATTGTATCCTTTATGATAAAATTACCTGTGGGCACAGAGCAACTGGTATGCATGTAATGTAGTCACACTGCCTACCAACCCATCTCAGAATATCGAGTGTCAAGAGCAGGTTTGCTAAAATCTGGAGAGTCCGAAACTGGAGACAAGTAAAACAAATGCATCTTCTGTGGGAACTATGTCCCGCTGGTCCAGGCCTCTACAACCCTTGACAAAGGACATGCTCAGGTGCAATATTGCATAAGCCACGGAATTATGCAATTGTTGGAGGCAATTCCAGGACTGGTCAAGAAAAGGTTAGAGTGTTTTTAAATGCCATTGCAGATCAGCAGCAGCATGCCTGCCTTCTAACCTTGGTTTCCATTAATTGTGACTGTTGCATTTAGCAATGCCAGTGGATCCTCTGGAATTGTAGAAATGCAGCTTTTCCTTAATTCTCTTTAAGGACGGAGTCATGAAGACAAAGACAACCTCATTGTCATCCCAGTGAGTGACATGAAGTAAAATCATTACAGAGCTTTCTATGTTTTCCTTTCCTTTCATCTTTGTGCAATGACCCAGCCTCAAAATCCTATTTTCTAGGTTCAAGCAAGCAATGTAATAGCCTCTGGCCTCCTTCTCCTTTATCTTTGCTTCACTGAAACAAACTGTACCCAGGCACGTGAAGCCCTGCGTCTCATCTCAGGCCTGAGGAGATTTCTCTTTGTTGCAGGGGAGATAGGAGTGGGCCTGAGCTGGCAGTCAGTCATCGGGTATTGACCTGCACAGTGTGGTCCACTGTCTAAAAGGTATAATTCAGAGATGCAGTGTCTCCACTCCAATAAGCCTTCATAAACTCTTAGAACACTTTAGCGTTTTCAAGTCATTTGGGTAAGATGCAAAGGCAATTGTATGGAGTGGCAAAGTCTAAAAAGAATAATAATAATAAATGAACTAGTGAAGCCCTTTTTAATTTAAAAATATTTATTTTACATAAAAAGGTTTATTTTATTTTGAGATTATCATATAATTAGAGCATTTCTACCTTCCTTTTCCTCCCTTAAACTCCCACATACTATTCCCTGCTCTCCTTCAAATGCATGGTGTTTTTGCAGTAATTTTTATTGCAAGTATGTATGCATGTATGTATGTGCATATGCATACATATCCATAAATATAAACTGTTCTGTCTTTTTCATGTTACTTTTGTATGTTTTCAGCACTCACTGTTTGGCATAAGAAGTTCCATTTAACAGATGATAAAGATAGATGATGGATAAATAGATAACCAGATGTCAGACAATATATACAATTGACAGACTGATGAAGATATAGACGGTACAATAGACATGAGATAAGACATTTATTTGATAGGTGGTAGATTGGTTGATAGTAGTTAGAATTAGAGTAGAAGACAGTAAGAAAGATAGATGGTAGATGACAAGTAAGATGGGCTAGAGCGGCGGAGAGTAGACAGATGGCAGAATACAGAAAGATGGTAGATGGGGTAGGAGGAAGAACTGTGGTTGGAATGTAAAAGAGGGAAGACAGAAACTAAAGATGGCAGTTAGATAATAATCTCCCACCCAGAAGTCAACCTTTGAGCACATGGCTGTATGTTTTCAGGAAGTGAGTGAGAACAATCTTTTCTCTACTCAAAAATATCTCAGGATATGAAGAAAACCCAACCACAAGCCAGACTCATATCACCAAAATGAAATATTCGATAAGAACAATGAGATGCACAGTTAATAGTCCTAGAATTTTTTTATTATTTTATGTGTGTCTATTGAGCCTGCATGTATGTCTGTTACTACATGTGTGACTCGTGCACAGGGAAGCTGAAAGAGAGCATTAGATCCCTGAGAACCAGAATGAAAATGATTGTAAGCTGTCATGTTGGTGCTGGGAACTGAGGTTGGGTTCTCTGGAATGCAACCAGGACTCTTAACCACTGGGCCAGTTTTCCAGCCCCAATACTGCTAAATATTTACATTGAAGCTTCAAAGTAAAACCCTAAGAAATAACCTCAGAATGCATAGTAAATGTACAGAAAATTGTGCTTTAAAAGTAGAGAGAAAATGGTGGGTGTGAAGGACCAAAAAGAAAAAAAAATTGAATTCATGAACACAGGTAGCTTCAGAGAAGTAGAATATTTGCAGCAAAAGATAACCCCAAAAAAGGTTGACAAAAATCTCATACACTGAACAGCAGCAACAAAAGCCAGTATTTCTTGTCAGACACTAATAAAGCTGTTTGCCAGTTATGTTCTAAATAAAAACTAATATTTTAACATGAGAAAATAGAAAAGATCAAAATAAACATTAAAGACCAAGAAGATATCGTGGATTTCAAGTAGCAAACACTCTAAAGTATGTGACAGCAGGGGAGAGAAAGCCCTCAGCCAGGGAGCTGAAGCCAGGAAAGTGCTGAGAGAGGCCCCTCTGAAGAGGCTTACAACCACTCTCTGCCAAGGGAAACTGCCCTGCATGCAGCTTACATGTACCCAAAGTAAGATTTAAATACAACTGGCTTCAATGCCATGGTCTGACGAGAGCTTGTAACTACATGGACATTTTCTTTTATGTATGCAATTCTGTTGAAAACAAAAATAGCACAAACTCTTTGAAAACTGACGGGGCATTTTTATATTAGAAGACTTAATTTTTGCCCTAACTTTCAAGCCCACAATCTCATTTCTGAGATCTGTTCTAGGAAATAAAGATGACATGCCAAAAGCACCGGCTGTGAGTTAGCCACAGGGAAACTTCAATCAGAAGCAAAAGTCCCCCAGTGTTCAGAGCACTTCCCACACAAGCAAAGCGACTGGCATTCAGATCCCAGAACCAAGCAGGTGCCAGATGGGGGGCCTGTAACTACCTCTGAAAGAGAGATAGGATCCGCAGACAAAGCAGGCGAGAGACTGGCAAGATCACTGAAATCAAGGTCTGAGTGACAGAGCCTGCCTTAATGAATAAGTGGAGAAGCAATAGAGCATGGTTCCCAGTCAACCTAGGGCTTACACACACACACACACACACACACACACAAGAGAAGATAATAAATTAATTAAATAGAGTCAAAATGACAGTTGTAAACTACTCAAATGTTTCATAATAAGATGGTGGTTATGTCGTATACATCACATATGATATATCTTTAAATGGGAACATTTATGTACAACAAATCATGGAAGAAAAGTAGGACATGAAATGGCAGGTATAGACATACATGCATAAACATAGGAAGAAAACACAGAATCCTGTGAGGTAATGAAACAGTGGGCTGTACATGATGCTGATGCTAAGTATATCTTTTTAGATTATTTTTTTGTCCTGATATACAAAACACCCAGGTATATCATTGTACTTTGTTCATATTTAACGTTCTACATATTCATCTCTCCTGATGTTTTTAACTTTATTATAACAATTTCACATGTGGAACTCAAACTATGTGAGTGTAAGGAATCCATATCTGACGGCAGAAATAAAATGCGTAGGCGCTCAGCCTCGTGGCAAGTGTGTGCCTTGCTGGTACTTTGCAGCCTCAATTCAAACTCGAAAATCACTGAAGAAATAGTATATTTAATACCAGAATTTTGTTCTCTCCTACATCTCAAAAGTAAAGAATTACAAGTTCACTATTAATTACAACTCTTTGATCTTCTAATGATTTATTGTATATGTATTAAAAATGAATTTTTACATTTCTTTCTGGGCTGGAGCTCAGGTGGATAGAATGTTTCTCTTCATCAGCTTCTCAACACACACATTTGTTATTTTATTTGAGATATTTAAATTTATAGTGGTTTCTCAGAAAATTAATGAACATCCAATCTTCAAAAATCAAAATGTGTAATTTTGCAGAGGCCTGGAATTTGCTTAATTTAATCAATTAGCTATATCAAAATATACTTAATTATATTTTAAAAATGTAACTGGTTAAAAGACATTGATGCAGAAGTCAGGAAATCAGATGCATCACCGGAAAAGAAAAAGGACTGTTCATTCAGCCAGTAACTTGTCAACCAACTTCTTAGTTTGAAAATAGCCTTTTCTTCTATTCAAAATAGTCTCAGAGTCCAAGCAAGACAAGCTGGGCTTTGGAATCGGGGATAATGGGGCCAGCAGCTTGTGAAAGGCAGAACGAGGGCTTCCTATTTTGGAAAACTACTTTTCTAAATTTCACTCATGTGACTGTATGCTCCTCCAATTCTGTGGGGAGACTGGCAGGAGAGATTTATCATTTTACTAGCCCTCTTTTCTATATAAATTAGAGGTCTCTACAAATGTGCCACTTGGGGCTCACTTGTGAAGAACTGATAACTGTCCATTAAGGGGGGTGTAGTGCATGGCGGCAGTTAGCAAAAGTGAGGCAGCTGTTGCAGGGGATTGTTAAAGAATGACTCTCAAGATCAGACTCTAGGAACACAAAAGACAAGGCTGATGGATTTAAAAGCAGGGAGCCATCAAGGCCAGAAGCTAATGCCCTTGTCATGACTAGGGAGCCACCGAGATTACTGCAGGATGCAGACAGAAAGGCGTCCTTAGCTCAAGGACCTTGTGATTAACGTCAGGTTCAGGATCCCACCTAGTCTGTTCTGATTTGAACTAGCAAAATATGAGGAGCAACGAACCTAATTCTTGGACACCACCAAGCCAGGGACTAGGTAACAAAACGTGCGTTCATGCTGCTGGAGGGAGGAAGGACAGAAAATGCCTCCATGTCTTTGTTTGCCAACAAACAAGTTGAAGTGGCAAGGCTCCTGCTTATGTGTGGCTTCATACACATGCCCCTGCCTTACATGTGGCTTTCATACACATGCTCCTGCCTTACGTGTGGCTTCATGCACATGCTCCTGCCTTACATGTGGCTTCATGCACATGCCCCCACCTTACATGTGGCTTCATACACATGCTCCTGCCTCACATGTGGCTTCATACACATATACCTGCTCCTGCTTACGTGTGGCTTCATACACATACCCCTGCCTCCCAACTAAACCAAAAGCCAGGCCAGAGGTCAAATTCACAGAGCGCTTGAGAAATACAAAGGTCAGTTATCCAAGAGCAAAGTAGAGCCCAACAGTCAAGGATGGACACTGAGAAAACATGAGGTCCACCTGCTTACTCTGCATCTGTACAGACCCATCCAGCAAGTCACAAAAAGCCTCAACATCACAAGGATGGTGTATGATGTCCTAGGGCAAACTTCACTTTTCCCAACAAAACTGGCATCGTTTGCATCTGAGGTTTGAATATGAAATTTTGCTCACAGTCTCAGTGTGTGATCACTCTGTTTCCAGCATTGTTTAGAAAGTTTGTGAGACCTTTGGGAGGTGGAGCCGCACTGGAGGAAACAGGTCACTGAGGGAAGGGACTTGAGGTTTTATAGCTCTGCCCTACTTCCTTCGTCTCCCTACTTACTACATGAGACAATGGGACTAGATGCTGGCACACCTGCCCTGCCATACTGGACCATACCCTGTTGAACGCTAAGTTTCTAAACCTAGACAAACCCTCTTCTACTTAAGTTTCTTCTCATCGGGTACTTTGACCACAACAGGAAGAGAAATAACTATTGCATTCTGTCTCCAAAGAGGAAAACCAGAGGACCCCTCATCAGCCAACTTCAGAATGAGGAGTTTGTTCTACCTCTAATAAATAGACAGACTACTGTATTAGACATGAGGAGAAGGCAATACCAGATCATATTTAGAAACATGTTCAAAACAATACAAGGCCAGCAGGGATGGACTAAGGTGACAGCTCCATAGTCAAAGGGCTTACCACACCAGCAAGAAGACCAGAGCTGGGAACCCCAGAGACAGTGTGAATGCTGGGTGAACGTAGTGGCCACCAGTAACTCCAGTTTCCCAAGGCAGACACAGCGAATTCCCAAAGTCAGCTGGTTAGCAAGATAAACTTGTTGATCTCCTCAAGATTTGATTGAGAAACCTTGCCTCAAATAATAAAATGAAGAGGGATCTAGGAAGATTCCTGAAACTAACCTTGGGCCTCCACACACATGCAAACACACATGCACATAGGTATACATGCCATACATATGCACACAAAAAGAAGACAAGGAAAAGAAAAAGTTGCAATGGTATTTTGTAACTGTCTTCTTCCCCTTGTTGTGCTTGTTCCCTTAGCCAGCATCTAGGCTGCCTCGGGTCCTCAAGGCATCATGGAGATACGCAGGCTCCCTATTGAGATTAAGAGCTTTAGTGGGTTCCTATGTCACAGCCACCTGAGGCATGCTGGAGGAAATCCGAAGATTCCAGACTCACTCCTCATTGTCCACCCTTTAGACCAACAAGCTTAGATAAGAGAGAATCTGGAAAATGTTATTTGGCTTCAGCCCCATAGCAGTCATAGCAGAGGGGAAAGGAAAAGAACAGGGAGAGGGGAGGAGCATGTCAGGCAACCCCAATCCCAGGGAAAGTTTAAAATTAATTTATCTTGTGATAATGTATTGACAGATTGGTTACTGGAAAGATATGGAGCCAGAAGACTCTGCAGAAACAGTGAGAACCAGAGGGAATGAGTCATTCGTCATGTTGACAGGATTGGAAGGAGACACTCTCTATCACCTCTCAGTCAGGGCTTACAATGGAGCAGGATATGGGCCACCCAGCGGGGAAGTGAGTGCCGCCACCAAGAGACACCGTAAGTGACCTGAGCTTTTGTGTGAACATCTTTACAGGCTTCTGCAAGCCACATGATCAGAGGCGCACGAGGTGCATAACAAGTGGAGTCGAAAGGGAGTCTTGCTTCAGTGCTGCGATCTGAATTCCAAAACCAGCTCAAAAATAATTTTGCATTCACAGTTTGTAAAGGTTATCATCCTGTGAAACAAGGCTAAGCGATTTTGACGCAGAAGGGAGATAAAAGGATTCCAGTTCAAAAGCTCAGTGGAGTAGCTACTAAAATGGCACTCCTGGAGCAAAGCCCTCCTCATCCGACTCCAGCTGGGGGAAGCTTTTGGCACCAGCCACCGACCAGACACAGCACAGAAATTCTCAGGACTGAAATGAAGAAGTGCTTTCGGGGCTTATCAGTTCACTTCCCTTTTTGTCTTACAGCCCCAAGCGAGCCTCCTGGCAACCTCAGGTGGGAGCAGCAGGGGTCCCAGGTTTCCCTAGACTGGGAGCCAGTCAGACCTTTAGCCAATGAGTCTGAAGTCATGGGCTATAAGGTTAGTATCTATTCGTTCTTTGAACATAAACACATCTCGAAAACTGTCGTTACTGCAAGAGTGGCTCATGAATGGGGCATCAAGAATCCTCTGATAACCATTTCTGTTTTCTCGATGGTCTTTTATTCTTCACAGATGTGGTTTTTGAAGCTTGTATAGATGTATGTATTACAGATTGGGCCTCCTTCCCTCTTACCCCCAGCCTCCATTCGCTCACCCATCCTTTTCTCACGGATCCTCTCTATCCCCCTAAACCAGTTCTTCTCAACATTTCTAGTGCCGAGACCCTTTAAACATGGTTCCTCATGCTGTGGCCTCCCACCATACAACTATTTCATTGATACCTCATAACTGTAATTTTGCTTTTGCTATGAATCACAATGTAAGCATCTGGTATGCAGGACATCTAATGTGTGACCTCTGTGAAATGGTTATTTAACTCCCAAAGGAATCGAGACCCACTGACCACTGATTAAAGACCACTTCCCTAGATGATGTTACTTCTAGTTTATTCTCCTATATACATGTATCGTTTTATATTTCTCTATAGAGGAATCTGTTTGGGTGGAAGCATCACCCCATCTCCTGACATTCATATACTCAAAGAGTCTGGAATGTTTCAGTAAAAGTTCCATCCCAAGCCCCTCCCCGGGAGTAGCCGCAGTCCAGACTCCACCTCCGAGAATGGCCTTCAAACAATAACACCCCCCCCCCAGGGATGCTCAAGACTACTCCCATAGGGTATTTAAACTGCCTCCCAGAGAACATACATGTGGTTTTCCCCGTCTTCCTTCCCCTGGCTCCTCTCTGGGGGGCTGGAAAGCCACCCTGGAGTGTGTGTATCCATTAAATCTGGGCTTTTTCTAATTTGGTTTGATTTGGATTACTGCATCAGTGGAGAGGTTTATGGGGTCCAAAACCTTTTCAGAATCTGTGAACCACAAGTGGGATTACAGATATAGTAGTTATCCTTCTGCAGTTGACTTAACTTGCTTAACACAATTCTTTCCAATGGAATCCATTTTCCTGCAAATGGCATAAAGAAAAGAAAATTCCTTTCTGTATACTTTCCTCATCCATTTTTTTGCAGTTGAACACCTAGGCTGGATTCATAATTTATCTATCATGAATAGTATTGTAGTCACCAGCCCTGTGCAATTCCCTCTGAGATACCTCAACCTAGAAACACCTTTTCATTAATTACTCAGGGCCAAATAGCTGGGTTATGTGGAAGATCTTTGATCGTACTGGGTCTATTTCTTAGACAGAGTGCATTCTGGTAGTGTGTAAAGCAGTGGTCAAACTCAATTCCAAATCTGCAAGGCATAGGAAAGAAATGATTAGAAAAAGCATTAATTCCCTGAATTCAGATAAACAATTCACGTGAAAATAGCCTGTAGCACTCGGTGCCCCATGGAGGATCCTGACCGTGTCTTTCCAACAAACTTCGTTGGCAGATGACAAAAGCCTGGACTTCTAAGACTAAATAGGGTAATTTTCTGTTAAAAAAATACAACAAAAGAGGAATAAAATGCTGGGTCAGCAAATTAAATAGGAAAGAGTCCATGGAGAGAGACACATGCTGCAAAAGGCACATTCCACAGGCTTCTTGTCCAGGTTATAGGAGATCCGGGAGTGGGAACCTCTACTCACGCCGAGAAACAACTTTGTTTAAAAATATATATGATGTACCTCAATATCTAACTTTTGGATCATATCATCAGGTTTTAATATTAAACTCTGTACAGAATTACGAGTTGAATATTATTTATAATAGGTCTGAAATTGTTTTTTTAATGATGGTGTTTAGACTGAAAACCATGATAGTATAAGCTTCCTATCAGAAATGATAAAATATTTTGTGCATGAAATAGCAAAAATTTGAAACTTATCAACAGATACAGTTACAAATGCAATATCCATCTATATATATGCACGAACGACTGACTGTATATAGTGGTAAATACTACAGTGTTTCTCCACTGAAATTAATACTGATCACAGTCTTACACTGAAGCATGCACACATATACACAGATCTGACACAATTCTTCAGAAACATATAATTGCATCTTTAATGGGTAGATGGGTCATTTTCTGGGTCATTTCATAAGCTCCCTCATTTCCACATCTCTCCCCAACAGATTATATCCTTTGAACTCACCATTCAGGGCAGATATGCTCTTCAACACTAAGAGAAATAGTATTTCAGAATGGTGACAGACCATTCAGAAACAAACCCAACAGCATAAAAAAAGTAGACAAATAGCCTTATGAACTAGAAGGGCAATGTACAATTCTTTTTTTAAAAAAAAATAATAAAATCATGTGACCACCAAGGAGGTTGGTGGCTTAGGTGCCTCTCCAGTGAGCCTAAGTTCCAAATGACTAAAGAAACCATGGTAGGGGGGTCCACAGCTCCCCAACAATTCTAAATCAGTAGCTGTAACACAATACCAGACTTAAAGAAGAAAGTGCATTCGGAATTACATTTCTGCTGTACAGGAGAGGCCAAAGCAGGAACTTGAAACATTATATCCACAATTAAGACCAGAGAAAGATAAATGTATAGTCCCTTGCTTGCTTTCTTTCTGGTACATTCCTTTCGACTATACTTCTATTTTTTTTATTAAAAAATTTCCGCCTCCTCCCCGCCTCCCTTTCCTCTCCCCCCCACCCCCACTCCCCATGCCCCACTTCCCTCCCCCTCCCTCTCCAGTCCTAAGAGCAGTTAGGGTTTCCTGCCCTGTGGGCAGTCCAAGGTCCTCCCCCCTTCATCCAGGTCTAGGAAGGTGAGCATCCAAACAGGCTAGGCTCCCACAAAGCTAGTACATGCAGTAGGATCAAAACCCAGTGCCATTGTCCTTGGTTTCTCAGCAGCCCTCATTGTCCACCATATTCAGAGAGTCTGGTTTTATCCCATGCTTTTTCAGTCTTAGTCCAGTTGGCCTTGGTGAGCTCCCAATAGATCAGCCCCACTGTCTCAGTGGGTGGGTGCACCCCTAGCGGTCCTGACTTCCTTGCTCATGTTCTCCCTCCTTCTGTTCCTCATTTGGACCTTGGGAGCTCAATTCATTGCTCCAATGTGGGTCTCTGTCTCTATCTCCATCCATCACCAGATGAAGGTTCTATGGTGATACGCAAGATATTCATTAGTATGGCTATAGGATCGGGACATTTTAGACTCTCTCTCCTCAGCTGCCCAAGGACCTAGTTGGACCCCTGGGAACCTCTCTAGAGTTGGCTCTTGCCAACCCTAAAATGGCTCCATTAATTAAGATATATACTTTCCTGATCCCATATCCATCCTTCCATTATCCCAACCATCCCATTCCCCCAAGCTCTCCCCATCCTCCCCTTCTCACTTGTCTCTCCCCATCTCCCCTTTCCCCAATCCCACCCCATTCCCCAGTTCCCAATTTTTGCCCAGCAATCTTGTCTACTTCCAATATCCAGGAGGATAGCTATATGTTTTCTTTGGGTTCACCTTCTTATTTAGCTTCTCTAGGAACCCCTGCCTAAGGAATAGTGTGGCCTATAAATGGTTGGATCCTTCGACATCAACTATCAATCCCCATGTCAACATGTCCACAGGCCAACTTGATCTTGACAATTCCTTATTGAGACTCTCTTCCCAGGTGATTCTGACTGTGTCAAATTAGCAATGAAATTAACCAGCATCCCAGTGACACTGAACTCTTTGTTATCACTTCAATCCACTGTGTCTGAAATTGCTCCACCCCAATACTCTATATGTGGTTTCCCAACAATGGGCAAGAACACTCATCCTCAACACCCTTTGGAGAGCTGAATAAATTCATTCAATTCATTCAAAATATTTTCAATCCAGCCAGAAATATCTCATGCAATTATTCATCTGTGGATCTTACAAAACAACATGTGTTTTTTCAGCATGACTTTCTGATGTGTTGTGATATGACAGACAGAGATCATTGGCTTCTAAATCAGACAGACTTCAGTTCAAATCCTACTTGCATAATTTTGAATATGTTTCTTAACCTCCCCGAGTTCCATTTTTTATTCAGTCAAAACTGATAAAAATGGAATTAGCAATATATGTGTTACAGTATTATTTTAAGAATTAGATAATTTGCACAAAATAGTTCTATGTTTCTGCAGCATATATTGAAAAATTGATGCTATTATTTTTCTATTGAGGAGATTACTAGGTGAGAAACATTAAATATGTTAAAAAAGAAAATGGACAATTCCTGTTTTCTCATGGTGAAGACCACACACACCTTCTTGCTGGGTAGAGCCTCCAACATAGCTCATCTTAGCCGTATAAACCCACAAAAGTAGGTCTACCTTATAAGATGTTATTTTCGTTTTCATTTTCTTGAAGGAGTTCCACACCCTTATCCCTGAGACAGAAGAGCTGCATAAATGAAGCTACCAATGACATACAGAGCCAGCCCTTCTCACTCACCTGTTTGCTACTATTATTAGAACCTCAGCTAATGGAATAGTGCTTAGGATAACTGTGGATGCAAAGGATCCCTTGATAAGAAGCCTTCACAGTGTTCAGTGGTCTTAGTGCAGGGTTCTCCTGACACAGGCACCATGAAACAGGAATGTAGCTAGAAACCACAGCTGAGAATATAACAAAGAGACATAACCCAGAGAACGCATACTTGGAATATGGCTCTGAGGAGTAATGCGTCTAGGCAACTGTCTTCGGGCAGTGGTTAGACATCTATCCATGTCATTGTAGGGAAGACATGCACACTTAACTGTCACTCAGGTGAGGTGGGGAGCATCACCTCCTAGGTTATTCTAACTGGATGCCAGAAATCCTGCTGCCAGGTCAAGAGTGACACCAGTGTCTTGGCACACTACCTACCTCTCCGTACTCACGGAAGATCTACAGAATAGAACAGAACACAGCAGACATTTCTTTTTCCATGTGGTCATCTTGGCCATTCTTATCTAGTAAATCAGAAGCTGTTCCTGGTGTTCTTGGAAAATTCAAAACAGAGGTGCTTTGTTATTCAAGAAAGTTGAGTGGGGGTATGCTTTTGCTTGTACAAAGTCCTCCTCCTCGCTAGAGAAGGTGCCCACTCAGAGAAGACACAGGTTGTCAGAAAGAATTCAAGACAAGAGCCTCGGGCTGCAAACCAGGAGGCAAATGTTTACAGTATCCAACCTACACCTAAAAAATCTTCTTTTCTAGATTAAAATTCCCTTTCCTGTGTTTCCTCTCTCTACGTTCCCATCCTATTCAAGGTAGGAAGAGTAGATATTAATTAGGTAAAAGGTTACTGATTATCAAATGGTCCTTTCACGTACCTAGAGATTCTCCTTTGCTTATGACAATTTAGTGGTCAGCTAATACTTTCTACCGCCTGCGAGTTATGTGCACCAAGAGTTATTTCACATCTGATGCAATGGGAATGCTCACACCCACACTTTTCCATTTCCTCAGGAGTTTATGAGTTAATGAACATGACAGTCTATGGCTTTGATTTCCTACATTTTTATAGTTTTTCTTTCATTCTATATCCATTCCAATTAAAAAACCTCTACCTCTTGCATATTTGACAGTGTAGAGCCTCATAGAATGGTATACTTACTCAGGAAAAGTACACAGTGTCATTATGCCATATACATTTGATTATATTCAATGTTGTTTAAAACAAAGTCTCTTTTTTAAAACATAAAATAGAAATAACTCAAGTATTATATAGATGGAGACTTGTGTAGAAACGTTGGGGAGATGGGTGTGGTACTTAGTTTCCTATTGTAATAAAATCATGATCAGAGCATCTTTCTAAGGAAAGTGTTCCCTTCAGCTTACACAGCCATATCATAGTCTGTCATTGAAGAGAGCCAGGACAGGGACTCAGAGAAGGAGCCAGGAGGCAGGAAGTGAGTCAGACCCATCCACAGAAATAAGCAGCTTTCTGGTTTTTCCCTCAAGGCCTGCTCAGTTTCCCTTTTTAGACAGCCGAGGACAACCTTTCCAGAGGTGGAACTGCCCAGAACAGGATAAGTCCTCCTGTATCAACAAACAATCAAGGAAATGTCCCATTAACTTGCTTATGGTTCACTCTGATACAGTCACCCTCTCAAGTGAGGTTCTCTCCTCAACTATAGCCTATATCAAGTTGACAAAAAGCAACTGGTATAGCATGTGAGGAAGGAGGGAGTGCCCACAAGTGTCAGCAAGAAGTGACTTCTAAAGTTCTGTTACTTACGCCACAGCCAGTTTTACTTGTACTTACAAACTTGTCTTTCAAAAGTTTCTGGAAGTTTCTCTTTGCTTTTGAAACAGTCTTGTTAAGCATCCCACGTTGACCTTGTTTCGTTCACCTAGTCCAACTCCTAATGCTCACAACCTCCCAGCTACTGGGATACAGGAATGCATGGCTGCGCTCAGCTACTTATCTACCTGCCGTGTGTCTTGCTTCACCTACCTTCTTATCCCTTGGGCTTCATAGGGTTTAGCTCATACCATTGGTCCCATCAACTTTTCACAAGGTACAAAGCTGAGAAATGGCCTTCCCCTTCACAGGATGCCAACTTCTCAGGGGCATCTGAAGGCATCATATACACATTTTCATTGTATTTTCTGCATACTGACCTAATACCACCGTGTGCTTAGAAAACAGCCATTTCCTTTTAAGAATAGCAGTACCGGGCTGGCAAAATGGTGCAGCAAAGGGGCTTATGGCCAAGGCTATCAACCTTAGTTCTGCCCATGAGACCCACATACTGGAAGGAAAGAACCAACTTCTCAGGTTGATATCTGACCTCTACACATGTACCATATGTGCTTGCAAGTACACACACACACACACACACGTGTGTAGACAAGAAATAAATGAAATGCAATCAGTTTTTGAAACAGTAACAATACCAATTAAAATTTTATTAGAATCATTTATTTGGATAATCTAATACTCTTGTTTGTTTCTTAATAAGAATTTGAAACTCATCCTGACATTACAGTAGGCAATGAGTTTTATGAATAAAGATAGCTGTCAGTGTAACTGCCAATCTAGAAATGCCCAGATTGTTGAAGAACTCCTAAGCCTCCTTAGTGTCAGTAACTAGTATTGCCATGTCTTTATAATTCTTTAGTCTTTTTACATTTCTTATTTATTTTTACAGAACTAAGAAAAATACAGGTATTTATTAATAGATAAAACTTATAAATCAGGATTATCTGCTTGAACGATGGTTAAAGAACCAGGAAAACCGGGGTCCAGGGGGGAAATGCAGAGAGGAAGAGGGCTGGATGCGCTCCCACATCCAGTTAAATAGTCTATGAGGCCACGCCCCAGTAGGCAGGTAGTTGTTAGCTATGCATCTTCCTCCAGCAATTGAGCTCTACATTTTTCTCTGCTTCTCTCTCTGCCTCTTTCCTCCCCTTCAACCCCTCCCATTGGTCCCCATGCTCCCAATTTACTAAGAAGATCTTGTCTTTTTCTACTTCCCATGTAGATTAGATTCAATGTATGTTTCTCTTAGGGTCCTAATTTTTGTCTAGGTTTTGGGGATTGTGATTTTTAGGCTGGTTTTCTTTGCTTTATGTTTTAAAACCACTTATGAGTGAGTACATGTGATATTTGTCTTTCTGGGTCTGGATTACCTCACTCAAAATCTTTTCTAGCTCCATCTATTTGCCTGAAATTTTCATGATGTCATTTTTTTCTGCTGTGTAGACTCCATTGTGTTTTTCTAGACTTATAAGGCAAACTTGGGGATATGATAAAGAATGTTCTGTAGAAATAGGTCCCAAAGACCTTACTGGTTCTATGTTGGTCTCTTGAGAGTTAAGGAATGGAAATAAAATATAATGAGTGTCTTGAAACTATATGTATACACTTGTATTTTGGCATTATTTTATTTTTGTATTTTGCTTTTTTTTTCTTTCAATGGTAATAGTGGGTCCTAATACCTACAGATAAGTGTAGTCCTCATTCAGTGTTAACTGAATTAACTTCTCCTTTTGACAGACAGAGACCATTACAGAAAACCACAACATTCAACTTGCAGAGATATGGAGCACAGTCTATAACTCCTGTATTTCCTTTTAAGGCTCAGTAATCATTGTGGAATAGGAGTGGAGAGATTGTCAGAGGCAGGAGGAACAGGGAATTTGCTGTGGGACCTTCCCAGGAGACACAATTTTTTATTCATTTTTCTAAATCAGGTCTTCCAGCTGGGCCAAGATGCTCCAAAGTGCTGAAGATTAACGACTGGTTTAGTTGACTTTTTATTTAGCAGACGTCTTTGCTGGTGTGTATTACTTCTTCCTACGCACCAATAAAAGCCACACTTAATCTCAGACTCTTTCTGAAGCTACTAGCTGATTTTTAATAAATTTTTTGCTGTTTCTACCTTCTGTTCCTAAATCTCACCCTGACCCACAAGTTTTCCTCCATCTCTATTCTTTATAGCAATGTGAGTTATGCATTGTTGGTTGCATCTTTCACTGTCATAAAAGTTGTAATATACTGAACCATATTAACCATGTCTTTGGAAATAGTCACTGCTCTGCCATTCCTTACCAAGCTACATAGATCTCCATTCTCATAAATTTGATTCTAATCACTACATGCAGATGATAGGATTGTAATTCATAACTATGTTACAGTCAAAATAAGAATAATGAATTGTGATAAATTTGTGATTTTTGAGCCTAAAGAAACCCCTGTAGCCGTCTCTCAGAATTCGCCAAATCTAAGCAATCGTTCTGTGCATTGCTGTTCTCCCACTGGAACTGCATATTTATCTCTGTTATTAGATTGCGTCAAGAAGCTAAGCACCTATGGGTTCTCTGACGGATAAGACCCAAGCATGGTGCTGGGTCAGATAAGGACATAGAAATGTGCACATAATTTTGAATGTCTATTCAAGCTATGCCATCTTTTTTCCAGAAAGAATTTAAGTACACAGAACTATAAAGTACTACATACTCAAACAGGCAGTTTCCTACAGACCCAGAAACAAATTGAGATCTGAGAATGAATGGAATGTGTGTAACATAAAAGCAAAGAAAAATCACGTCACTTAATGCAGCATCATATAAAATACTCCCTTGGAACTGGCTGTGGTGGCATATGCATTAATTCCAGCACCTAGAGGAGGAGGCAGGCAGAACTCTGTGAGTTCAAGATCATCCAGTTTACAAGTGAGTCCCAGGCTAACAAAGGCTAAATAGTGAGACCCTGACTCAATCATAAAATGCTGCTTTGAGATCTGAGAGATGATTCAGACAGTAAAGTGCCATACAACGTGGGGACCTCAGTTAGATTCTGAGAACCCACTGAAAAAAGCCAGGCATCTGAGGAGGTGGCCCTTGGGTCAAGCAGCCCATCTGAATATGTGAGCCTGTGGTCCTGATGAAATTCTGTGTCACAAAACTATGGTGGACGGCTCTTGAGAAATAGCAGCCCCAGGCTGGCCTCTGGGCTCTGCACTCACATACACACAAACCTGCACACCTCCCACCCACGATTCTGCTTTTCTGGGGTTTACATTGCTGCATGCAAGTTAGTTCACACCCAAAACATGTTTTCTATGTGAACACTGTGGTGCATGTGCATGTGTGTTTTGTGTGTGTGTGTGTGTGTGCACATGAGTGATTTATCTTGCTTCAATTAAAACACCATTCCACTGGCAGGCAAAAATGGTAGTAATAGGAATGACTTTCTCTTACTAAGCTTGTAGGCACCAGGACTCATTCTCAATTCTTTTCATACGCTCTTGCCCCTTTAGTTCACTCAACAAAACCATGAAATAAGAGGTATTATTTCCACAAACAAAAGAGTGGATTCAGGTTAGGAAAGGTGAGTAACTTACCCAGTCAGGAAGCTGTGGGAGATTGGCTTGGTTTGGTTTCAAAGAAGACTGTTTTGAACCCACATTTGCATAATGTCTGAGCCTGTGCTAGTCCCATTAGGCAAAGGAATCATAACACCAATAATTATGAAAATGAAAAAAAACAATGAAAATAAATAAAAATGCACTTAATGTATCTTAGCTGCTGTTGTGTGGCTGTTATACCCCTCCAATTATACTAAACTATTATTGGAAGCAAAAGCATAAGAAAAGCATTGCATAGCAGATAGTTAGAAAGTGATCAATGCACTAATACCAGCCTCTAAGGAAATTCCTAAACTAACCAGCCACAGCCTTCTGTAATGATCTCCCTGCTTCTGCAGCCTCAGTTGTGCAGCAGCCCAGATAATACTGTGTGCAGACTTGTGTATCTGTTCTCCATGCCATATTTTTAATTATGCAATTATGGACACATGTCGAAAAATGTCAACTCTGCAATACACTGTCATCCAAACACAAGTTCAACAGTCTGTGAATTCTGATAAAATGGAAAATGAAGTTTTGACTCTGATGGTCATTTATTAGATGGTTTTATTTTCAATACTTAGCAATGTATTTCTTTATACCTTTCCATGCAAGGAGCTTCCCAGCCATTCTGTGCACTGTAGTATCTCCAGGCACGCATCATGTTATAGTACACAGCACCCCCAATTGCACTAATAACTGTGTCTCTGATATCCGAGGATGTGTTGTGGACCTGGGGAACATGAGCTTGTGTTCTGTACACTACTCTTTTCAAGGATCAGGCTCCAACTTTTACTCATGACTGGCTTCCTATCTGCTTCTATAATCTTATTTCTCTTGCTCTTGTTTCCCATGTATTCTATCCGTTGCATGGATACCATAGTTTCTTACTATTTAAAAGGTTTTGGATTTTTTTCTTTTCTATTTTTATCCTTCTCTATTTTCATATCTGAAAATCTTCATCTGTTAAGTTCTGTATTTATTTTCGATTTTTTTTTTGAGACAGAGTTTGTCAAAGTAGCTCAGGATGGTTTTGAACTAAGGACAATCTTTCTGCAGCACTTTAAGTACTCAGCTAACTGGTGAGAACCACCATGTCTGCTTCCAGTTTCCCTTCAAACACTTGGCTTAGGCACGGCCTCTCCCATAAAGTCTTCCCTTACTCTCTAGACAGATCACGTTCCGTTCTACATGGCTATTGCCCCATCTACTCTTCCATCACAGTGTGTTATGACTGCAGCACATTTACCTATGGATCAAAGCTGAGGAGCCCTGTGCCTATCACAGAGAGCAATATGTAGTTGGCAGTCAATAAACATTTGCAGTATTCAATTGAATAACAAATCATTCAAGTCTCTATTATTGTTTACAGGTTTTTTATAGGCAGGAGGGTCACAGTAAAGTTCAAGTTATTGAAACACAGAAACCTCAAGCTGTAGTACCTCTCCCTGAGGCTGGAGTCTACATTATTGAAGTTCGAGCATACAGTGAAGGAGGGGATGGAACAGCTAGCACCCAAATTAGGGTACCTTCATATTCAGGTAAGTCTGATACAGCAGGTTCAATCTGATGGACTTCACCAATGCAGTAGGGTCTAAATCTACTTGATATTGAAGGGTAGATGGCAGAATTCAGAAATATTTGAGGGGTTTCTCTTCATTGAATTCCATACCATTCTGCAATTAGCATAAATAATACCTACAACCTAGAAAGCAGATGATGTTTACATCAGGATGTTATTCTTATACAATTCTTTGCCTGACCCGGGCTAAGCAGTGCCTGGCCACTTGGGTTTGAAACTGTGTTTATACAGATACTAGTTTTTTACATACCTGATTCTCTGTTATCATGATCATCCTATGAAATAAGAGGGAACTTATAAAAAGTGGTTAAAATTAATAATGATTATTTATTGGCTTCTAAACCAATGATATATTGTGGTTGTCAATTTTATTATTAGCACTTAATAGTTGATTGCATGTATTACTTATTGGGCAGCAATTCCCAACTTCCAAATACATGCCTAGTGATATCATAGAAGGCTCTGCATGTGACTTACCTTATTAATATACTCGTCATATAGAGCCAGACCAGAGGCACTGTTTGTGGCTCTATTTTGACATTATAAAATGAGATTGATAGTAACTATAGCTGAGCAAAGGACAGCACTGAATCTTAAGGAAAAACTTTTGACACATCACTTGATTAATCCTCATTTGTAAATGAAAGCTTCCATAACTACAGAGCATGACTGACAAGGGCCTCGCATCCAGCTCAGCATCAGTTTCTCCCTTTGAAAGGCTGTACTGAAGATTTGTTGTTTTTAAAAAAAATTAAGGTTGAATATAAACAGAATGCATTGTGTGTGTGCATGAAATTACTAGACCAAGAATAAAAATGTTGCACTTAAAAAAATAAAATGCGTTATATTTAAAACGAAAATCTAATGCCTTATGTTTAAGGGAAAGAGCACATCAGGTCTTCAGTAATCATCTCAAATCACCTCAAATCACTGAGGGAAAATACAGATTGAGAGATGATAGGCAGAGAGATAGATGATTGATAGATGATAGCTAGATAGATGATAGAAAGCTTCATAAGTAAAATAAGTAACAAATAGTTGTGCAAAAATGTTTAAAAATCCACTAATCTGAATATATATATATATATATAT
This sequence comes from Chionomys nivalis, assembly GCF_950005125.1. NCBI lineage: Eukaryota > Metazoa > Chordata > Mammalia > Rodentia > Cricetidae > Chionomys > Chionomys nivalis. Next base: position 10,430,920 of record NC_080089.1, on the reverse strand, counting down.
ATTCAAAAGTTACTTTAAAATGAAAAAAAAAAAAACAAAGCCAAGTGTGGTGGTGCACACCTTTAGTTCTAGCACTCAGGAGACAGAGGCAGTCAGATCCCTGAGTTCAAAGTCCGACAGTCCAGAAGAGCCAGGCCTGTACGGAGAAACTTTAGCTCAAGAAATTAAAACAAAACAGAAAACCATAAAATAAAAGACATTCATAAAATGGGGGGAAATATCTCTTTATTGTATAACTAGATGAAAAGGTCTAAGAATTAACATACTTTGAAATCACACAAAAAGTTTTCTTCACAATTAAAAGATTAAAAAAGCCTCCTTTTCTGTATTGGTAAGCTTCTCTTAACAACATTACAAGTATTTGCTGACCTTCATCCTGTTCCTGATATCCTGATATTACAAAAGATGTTTTCCATTTAGGTCCTCCAACTAAGTGTGTGAAGTGTGTGTGTGTGTGTGTGTGTGTGTGCACAAACACATCTGTGTGTGCTTCTATGTGTCTGTGCATGTCTATGTGTATATTTGTGTGTATGTGTATATTTTGATGTGTGCATGTGTGTGTGCACATGTGAAAAACCAAGGTTGATGTCAAGTGTCTTCCTCTACTGCTCTCTGTGTTCTCAGAGTTCTATTTCTGTGAAGAGACACAGTGACCAAGGCTACTCTTATAAAAGAAAGCCCTTAATTGAAACTTGCTTACAGGTTTAGAGGTTTAGTTCATTATCACCATGGCAGGGGGCATGGTGGTACACAGGCAGACATGTTGCTAGAGAAGTTGAGAATTCTTTATCCAAATCCATAGGCAGCAGGAAGAGAGAGAGACAAGTGTGGGCTTGGGCCCTTGAAACATCAAAGCCAACCTCCAGTGACACACTTCCCAATAAGACCATACCTACTCCAACAAGGTGCCACCTATTAACCACTTCAAAAGCCCCACACCCTGGCGACCAGGCATTCAAACCTATGAGCCTATGAGGGCCCTTCTTATTCAAACAACCACACACCACACTCTTCCACTTTTCTATGTATTGCTTGATAATTTCATATATATAAGAAACATAAATGAAATATAATATATGAAATATAAATGTATATTGAAGTTTTTTCACATCCAGCTCCTACTCCCCTTTTTCTAACTTTAGATGCTCTATTTTAAAACTCACTGAGTCTACTTAGTGCTGCAAAGTTGTACAGGGGTGTGGGACCATCTACAGAAGAATAGGGAGGCTTAGCAAGGACCACATCTCTGAAGAAATTAGACTTTCCTCAGCCAATAGAGATCACTGCAGAAGACTGGGAAGAGAGATTGGAAGGGGCAAACTGTGGATAACTATTGAAAAACAATGCATTCCACATACGACAGCACCATTTCTCACATGAACTCCACCTTTCTTTGAAGACAGGGTTTCTCGCTTTACCTAGAGTTTGCTCTATTGGCCAGATTGGCTCACCACTGCTTCCCACAGAGATCCACAGCATCCACCTCTATAGCCACACAGGATTAAAATCACAGATGCACCCCACCATAAGTGTGCTTTCATATGTGTGCTAGAGATCCAAACTTAGTACCTCATGCTTGTGTTCCAAGATACTCACCTTTTGGGTCATTCCCCATTGACCACAGCATCTTTTGAGTCAAGAATTTCATTATGCTGAGTCTGAGAAGTTCCTTTTCACTCAAATACAGATCCTTTTGAGTCATTTGAACAGTTTGGAAATATTTACACAGATATTGTTTTCACATTTATATTTTAATTAACTTGTAATATCTATGAAATAACAATTTTTATGTTGTAGTTAATAGCATTTGGGCAATTACCAGTTTCTAAATTTCAATAAAGTGAAATCTCATAATTATATCTAACTTAGCCCCATAAAACCTAACTGAGGCTTAGTTTCATTCTTACATTGTCAAAAACAAATGCTTAAGAAGTTGAAATGGCTTGTTCAAGTAAAACAGCTGGACAGCTTCACAGATGAGGTAGATCTTATCCCCCAGTAGTGCTGTTTTGTGCTTGGGTTTCTCTCTTGTTTATTTGGCTGTGGTAAGATAACATATCTAATTAGTGTGTTTGATTTAGAACGTGAAAGGAAGACTACTCAGCATCTTTAAAGACGACTATACAGGATCATCAATACTTTTAACACAGCTATTTCCAAACTAATTAAAGATGTGTGGGCATGCTTTAGTTAGTCCAAATGTGCATGCTACTCCATCGAGGTCTCTCATCTAAATTACTTTCCTTGTCATAACTCAGAAGTGGCCATGAACTTTGTAATCAATACATTTTTCACAATAGGAAATTACTCAAAATGCTCCAAAATTTTAATGATCTTTACTATTGCATTAGTAACAAAAACTGACAAAGAAATGAAGACTTACCTTCTGTGTGGGTGTGGATGCGTGGATGTTTACACATGTGGTTTATCAGTAAAGTTATTCTTTTGCACTGAAGTATGTTGGGAATAAATTAAAGTTCGCTATCTTTCGTTTTGTCATTGCACTCATCTGACTAGCAAAGCTAGCTTGTAAGAAGATTGAAGATTTAGGTAATTGTTTGAATTCTTATTCTTATGTTTATACCCAGAGTCTGTCACTGTGATAATTTTTGTCAACTAAATATATTATCGAGTCACTTGGAAAGATAGTGTTAATGAAGACTTGTTGTCCTGTAAGTATGTCTGTGGGGAACTGTCATGGTTGATGATTGGTGTGGAAAGACTCAGTCTATTTGGTGCAGCAGCATATCCTAGATAGAAGTCCTGGACTCTGTAGGAGAGGCATGATGTGATGAGTAGGCACACTGCACTTACTTGGCTGTTAACTGTGAATGTGGTGTGGTAGCTGTATCAGGTTGCTGCCACCTTGACTTCTCTGCAACAGTGACCTGTAGTCTAGACATGTAAGCCAAAATAAATAAAACCATTTCTTCCCTAAATTGCCTTTTGTCAAAGTGATTTTATCACAGCAACAAGAGCGGAAACTAAGTCATTGTTTTGAGACACAATCCAGGAGAGCATCTGGACCTACAAATCGCCAGCTCAGTATCTAAACCACATTCATCGCCTTTTGTTTTCTTTATTCTTTCATTTTTAGGTTATAATATAATTACATTTCTCCCTTACCTTTATTCCCTCCAGACCTTTCTTTACACCCCTCCTTGTTCTCCTTCAAATTCATGAACTCTTTTTTTTCACTAATTGTTAAGCAATACTTTTTCTCATCTGCAGCAGGAGGACCACATATGAATGATACAAGGATCAACAAAGATAGTATATGTTAAGGACTTTTTACCATGTTTGACATGCAAGGAGTAGTTATGTCAATGACTCTGATATTTCAATATTCTTCTTGCTTGAAGAACCATTCCTAAAGTTACTGTCTTAAAATGGTTCTTAGTTTATAAGCATATGGTGCTTTTGAAACACTTTAGACCAATCAAACTAAGACCATGTAGTTCGATCCATTAAGTTGCATATGATGATTTGATTTCATAAAAGAACTTCCCCTAAATGTAAGAATGCTAGATAATTATTAAATTTTGTTATTTGTGGAATATTATGAATTCTTGTCACATCACACTTTTCCTAATTATTTTTGTTTCAGTTATTGAACTGTTGATTCTCTATACAATAATTTCATACTTTGACCTTAAAATACTTCCTACCTGTGCACTGCTAGTGGAAATCGCCCGTTCTCATTTGTTAGATTTGTTTGTTAGAAATGGTTAGCTTTTCAACACATTTTGCAGACCTCACTTTGGGGGCAGAGACTTCAGACAATGCCTTATTTCGTAGCAGAACAATGCCCGGGACAGAAGACCAACGTAAGAATGTTTCTTAGAAACTGGCTTCATTGGAGGCTTCTCTTTCATTCACAGGTGGGAAAATCACGAGCGCTCAGTCAACCCTGCACTCTCTCTCCAAGTGGTCCTCAGTAACACTGTCCTTGGCTTTGATGCTTCCTTCCAGTTCCTGGTGAAAGCTGCTCATGGAGTTTGCTTTTCTTTGCTTTAGCTTGAGAAAGCAGCAGTGGACAGAGCGCAGAGAGAGCCGAGACCCAGGATCCTGAGAAATGTTTTGAACGTATGGGACTACAGACAGTGCACTCTCAGGAGCTGGGGGGAGAATGAGTTACCCGTCAGGTTTCTCTTTGAATTTTGTAAATGGAGAGGACAGTTCTTGGTCCAATAAAAATATGCAGATTGTATGTAATGAAATTTTGTAAGCAAAGGTAATTTCTGTCAGATGTATTCTTAATTTTTTAATATGTTGGAATTTGACTTTCTATTTGGGGACTGAATGCCATCCATCAGTTACAGAGGTGGCCTTTATCAGCCTACACAAAAGCAAATGCAAACCCAAGAAGGTAACATGTTCTCAAGACTCTGAGTCTGGTGTTTTCCAAACTTCCCATCAGATCACTGCTTCTACACCAAGCCAGCAGGAAATATGAAATTTCTTCAGTTATTGGGGTCCTTGATAGGGTAAATTCATAAAAGAATTCTCAAAAACTATGGTATGACTGGATAGCAAAATAGCAACGTTTATCAATAGGTGATTCTACATGTGCCCAGAGAGTAAGGTATTAAGGTAGAAATTTACATTAGAGGAAGTTAAATAGAAAGTGAGTCCAAATTGATTTCTTGTTTCCCATTGAGTGACATGTGACCTAATAGCAAATACAGTCCATGTTTAATGCCAAAATAGAGTTTGACATCACAGAAATAGTGCCTGCTGAGAACTGTGATGGCAAACGCCACAGGTGCAAACATAAAAGGGAGAAGAGCATGCGGCAGGGATGTCCCTTTTCTACACCCACTGTCAACATGGAGATGGAATTGAGTCCAAGGCTTTATTCTTATTGCAAATGATTTTGAAGACAGTTGACGGAAAAAGTAACGAAGCAAATGATTCAAACAAAAATATCTAAGCTTTTAGATACTGCTGTATATCATATGCCACTAAAAATGCTTCCCAACTACTGTGTAATAAAGAGGTTCTACTAGGTTCAATGATGTACTAAAAGCTGAGTTGTGGAAACATGGCATTGCCACAGGGCTTCAGCTAGTCTAGCCAAAGTCTGCATTGCTGGATTCCATGCCTTCAGAGACAATCCCATTAACTAATTTAAGGATTCAGATTCAACGTAAGAGATAGTTCACAGAAAAGCTAAGTGAGATACTCTTACTTCATGATCGATAGGACAAAGTGTGCAATGATGCACAAGGGTGGGTATCACATCTATGAAGATTCCAGAAAGAATACTTACAGTAACCTCACTTTCCAGAAAAACCCTGAGATGCTGGCTATTTGAGCAATGCTCATATGAGGACGAAACTTTGATTCTATTGCTCTGACTTACCATCATCTAAGTAACTTTGTATGCATCATGAATAACAAAAAAAAGAGAGGAAGGAAGGAAGGAAGGAAGGAAGGAAGGAAGGAAGGGAGGGAGGGAGGGAGGGAGGGGAGGGGAAGGAGGGAGGGAGAGGAGAGAGAGAGAGAGGGAGAGAGAGAGAGAGAAAGAAGGAAAGAAAGAAAGAAAGAAAGAAAGAAAGAAAGAAAGAAAGAAAGAGAGAGAGAGAGAGAGAGGGGGGGGGAGGCAGGGAGGGAGGGAGAGAGAAAGAGAGAGAGAGAGAGAGAGAGAGAGAGAGAGAGAGAAAGAAAGAAAGAAAGAAAGAAAGAAAGAAAGAAAGAAAGGAAAGGAAAGGAAAGGAAAGAAAATACCGTGCTTAACTCAGTGATGTTTGGGGTGTCTAGCCTGAAAATCCTCAAAGCGTTTTCAGATTGTAGTGTGACTGTATGCCAGTTATTCATATTTTCTTTGGATAAAAGTGTATCCTAGACAGCTCTAAGTAAAGGAAAGACAATGTGAAATATTGTTTTAGTCAACAGACTGTTACAGTAAATACTAAGACAGTGACTATTCAAGCCTATGAATAATAAAACCACGTGGCCTTTCTCATGTGCCTCCTGGGGAATAGGAGAGGCTGAATTTCACCAATAGAAAGCAAAAGATGGGTTTCCCCAAGAATGGTGTCACTTGCAGAAACAAATCATGCATCTGAAAAAGTGTAGAATGGTATTTTTTAAAAAAATATGTTTTTCATATTTGGTGAATTGAGACATTTTCTTCATTTATTATTGACGTTTTCTTCTAGACTTACTGAAGAACTTTAAGAATCAACTTCTTAACTAAATTTTCCTAAACTGAAACCTAGAAAATAAAAATGTCACAACATGGCAGATTCTGATTAATCAACATTCCCAAATCACTGGTGCATCTCTACCCAAATATCGAGATCCAGAGCATCTGATGCCACAATCTCACACAAGTCAGATATGTGGGACATTTTTACTCAACATGCACAAAATATGCATTTTGCATCATGAACCTATTTAAAATAAAACAGGTTTTTACTGTATCTGCGTTTCTGTATCCATATTTGTTATTTTGTAGCAAACAGACAGCATTCTTATCAAGGAGTATTATTTTTCAACAACAGTACTGAGAAAGCTTTTTCTCTGGTGGAATGGAGTCTTAAATCACTACAGAGACTGTAATTTTTATAACACCCATTGAGCCATTAGAAAACAGCACTCCTTATCATGAGACATTTCATGACAGCAAATGTTTTGCATATGTAACTGAAGGTACTGTGGACTCTGTGTCAAACCATTAGATATATTGTATACAATCTGTATATATACTATATATAATGGTATATATCGTGTGGAAGACACAGTATGATAATAGTTCTGTGTACTGTTCTTGTAACATTAGACCTTTTTAATAAATAATTCATTTTTATTGACTTTTATCTTCTCTCCTGTCAACTATATGAATGGCAATATGTCAAACAGGCCACAGAATGACTATGTTTCTAGTGATGGCTTCATGTGGAAAACAACATTTGTTAAAGTTTTACATGTTATTATTTTGGGTTCAAAACTCTCTATGAGGTCTGAGGAGCTGGCACATCAGGTAAAGGTGCCTGGCACCAAGCCTAAAGAACTCCTTCGTGTCACCCTAACCTACACACATTTACACACATAAATAAAAATAAATAAATAAATCATATAAATACGAAAATGTAATTTTGAAAATTTCCATAGATATCTATCTATCCTAACCCCAACTGGGCCATCTATATCGATGTCAAAGACAAAAACAAAAACAACACAAAACAAAAAGAAGTAGAGACAGATTAGAATCAGGGTCAAACTCAGGAACTGTTCCTTCTCGAACCAGCAGGCTCTATGGAACAGGTGGGTAGAGTGTATGCTAAAAGCATTCTTTCGCTTTTGTGGTTAGCAAGTCAGTCATAGTCTGTGCTAGGTACAATTGGCACAGGTATTTGTTTGCTCTTTTGTGCCTTCTTAGCAGCATTTTTTCATGTCTACTTTCCCAATAATCATAGGGTTGCTTACTTACAGACATTTCTCTACTATCTGAATCTGGCCTCATGCAGAGGGGAGTATATTATATCCATTTTGAGGATTTTCTCACTGGTGCTTAGCATAATATGCAGATTACTTAACAAGTGAACAGTAAGTTAGATGAATATAAATTGACTTAAGATTGCTTGGAGAACAGGCTTCCCACATCTGGATCATCATCAACTCACCTGAGATGCTATAACCCTGTGTACCCATTCAGTGGCTCGCAGATGAGAGAAGCTATTTTAGAATACTGTCAAACACAAAATAGTACTAGTCTACTAAGAAGACAATGGCAGTATTTAGTAATTTTATATATGGATTTCCTCTGACCTAAGAACAGTGACTAGAGAAAAGAGGAGGTGAATAAAGTAGAGGAAACAGAGGAGAGAGGGAGGAAATAAAGAAGAAATAACAAAATTGCAAAAATAAAGGTTTAAGGACGTTGTGTGGTAGAGTGCTTGCTTAGCGTGCACAAGACCTTCAGTTTGTTTCCCAGCATAAAGATAGTATGAGAAACAAGAATAAAGATGATCAGATGGTGAGATAAAATGCTAAGAAAGGCTTTAGCATGTGAACCCAGTGGTGCTCACATCACTGAAAGAGACACTCAGGAGAGAAGAGAAGGGGAAGGGGAGGGAGGAGATGGAGCAGAGGGAAGGATATAAAGAATCTCTAATATCTGTTGAAATTCAACATAAATCTGATCAACTTTTCTCATTTTTATTTTGCAAGAAATACTGGATGAAAAAATTTTAAATATTGAATAATATCACAAGTCTGAATCCAGACTGAAACTTAATGTGAGGTATTCAGCTATACAACAGAGGCATTTTCTTCCACAAATAAATGTCACACAGAGGTAAAATGGGAAGTGATCTGCTGTATATTAAAGAGTGACATCAGCTGGACACAGTATGGGGACTTCTTGGGGTCCTGATTCACACAGACTGACTCACTAAGAAGGGAACCTTTGAGAATATGGAGGAAGTTTGAGTATAAGCTAAGTATTAAATAGAGAGAAAAATTATCAGTATCTCTAACAAGTATTTAGTATTTATCAGTAAGAGATATCCTAAGGTATGTGTAGGTAAATGATGTGTGTAAAATGATATGATTCTGGAATATTCCTCAAGAAAATCAAGTAAATTAAACCAACTTTGGAGTGAAATATATGAAAGAGTATCAGACTGTTTATAATCACTAAAGATGAGCAATGAATTTAAAACACATAGTATTCTATTAGTGTGTGATTAATAGTAAGAAGGCAGGAAGTAGAGGCAGGGTCAGAACAGGAGAATTCTGGGAAGAGGAAAGGCTCAGTCTGCAATCATTACCCAGACACAGAGGAAGTAAGCTGAGAATGCCTCACTGATAAAAGACACCAACCCACGTGTCTAACACAAACAAGAATTATGGGTTCAGATGTAAGAGTTAGTTAAAAAGAAGCCCAAGCTATTGGCCAATCAGCATTTTATTAAACAAATATAAATGACAAATATTTCCAGGGTACAAACATCCCATAGCACTGCTGCTTTCATGTGTAATAGGAACCAACTGTGAAGCAGTCACCAAACCTTGGTAGGGAACAGAGAGCTCATGTCTTGGCTTTCAGTGACTGACAAACTGACAGGCCCTGCCTACAGATACCTTTTATATGAAAACAAAACTTATACCAAATAAAAGTGATTTGAATCTTCTATGTATTTGATTTTTTTTAAAAAAGAAAAAGAATTTTTCTCCTTACAAAAACATTATAGCATGTCACCTTGGTAGTTATTGTTTTATTTTCTGGTTATTACATCATGGTGAAATATGCACCTTTATCTTTGTAATGCATGTAAAATTAATGACTCATAGTCATGCATGAATATGTTTTTGTATCATATTTTATTAGATGAATCAAAATAAAATTCCCAGAATAGCTATTTTCTCTGAGCACAGAAAACTGAGCCTGCAGTTTGTAATTAGTTGCTATGAAAGAAGTCCATAGGCTTCATTATATCAACAATGACCAGGTGTCACATACACTTAAACAATTCAGAGATGGGGTGGGGGAAACTGCTCAGCAGGTAGATAAGTGTCTTACTGCTGTGCTGACAAGGTTAGTATATCCCCAAATCCATCATGGGAGTAGAGGACCGCCTCTCACAAGCTGTCTTCTGACCTCTACATGTGCAAAATAAATCCATAAAAAATGTAATTATCTTGTACAGAAGACAAAATTTTTCAAAGATATTCAAAGATGGCCAAATTCTTACGCTGTTTCCTCAGTTTGAATAAACTCACACAGTGACTGAAAAAAAAAATAGAACCGGGGAAAAAACACCTGTATCAGCTCACACATCTGGAGCTCTATCAAGGACCTCTGAGTTAAGTTGCACATTATCCTCTCAAGAGGGCTGATCATTGTTTGAAAGAAGGGATCACAATAGCATTGAAGTAGTCCAGCAACAGCCATTTCCTATGTGACAGAAACTGGCTTGCTATGCCTGCTTCCCAACCCCTAGGAACATAGTTCCCCATAGACTGTGTGGAACGTTCTCACTTACGGGATGAAATATGTCAAATACGTACCATCTATCCATTTCCAACCTCCTGTACCCAAGGGCTTACTTTCCAAAGAGCTGCTCAAATGCAAATTATTTCCAAGCATTCTAGGGACAAAAGGAAACATTATGAGGATGATGTCTTTGAATTACCAATGATAATTTGAGACAGAAAGATAAATACTTCTGAACAATATCATCACACACTCCTTGGGTCTCATCTGCAGCCTAAACCATGATGATATGCTAATTTATCACCAGCTGCCACAAAGCCAATGGGCCCCTTGGCATTCATACAACCCTAGTGCTTGGGTTAAGCAACACCATGACACGGAACTCTAAGCATTACACCATGCCTGTCTCTCGATGTTCAGACATGCTCTCAGGCCAGTTACACTTTAATCCAAAGCTGTCTTCTGAGCTCCTAGAAGTATTGGCATATGAAAGTCCACAAAGGTAGTTGCCTGCTGTGTGAACACTGAAGATGAATGCAGCCACAAAGATAAGAGTGTCCTCTTGCTTTGTCAAAATGTCTAAGCTTCTCCACAATGTGCTCCATAGTCTGAAGATACAGTTGGCACATGTGGGTTCATGCAACCTCAGCAGAAAGCAAGAAGATGGTGTGCACATTGTCGTAATTTCCCATTCTTGCCTCCCTCACTTCCTTTTTTTCCCTAACACACCCTGCTCTGAGACTTCTCCAAATCCATTTGCTAGAGAACTGGTCAGAATTGGTCTCTAGTATACTTTGGAGTTATCCATAGCCTTTAAGAGAAATTGTTGTTTTGATGACTGATAAAAAAATTATATAAAACAAAACTGTATCATGCAGTTGTGCCAGGAATCAAGGATGGTGAGTAAACAGAGTCTTGATGGAAGATCTGTCTTGAACTTGTCCCCAGTGGCATATGGCAAATAAATAAGAAATTTGGAAAATCATCATTTTAAACCCTTAATGAAATATTGATTCTGAAAATATTTATCAATGGTTGCTAAGAAAAATCATTACAAGAATGATGAAGAATCTGAGTTTGGCCTGAAACTAGAATCTACTTATTAATTTTAGTATTACTAAAAATGGGTCAGTCCTACATTATTGACAACCTGAGATGATACAGTATGAAATATACCCGCTTTACCCACACTCTCACCACCAGGGCCAGCTCCACTATCTTGCCTGGGCAAGGTGCAGGACCCCCTTTCTCTCAGTTGCTAATTGGGGTGTATAATCAGGGAATGGTGGGGGTGGGGGAAGCTCTCCTGCTCTCATGTCCAGCCATGATAAGTCAAATAGAAACAGACCACCCAAAGGAAGTTTTTTACTTCCAAGCATTATCACCTGCCAGAATAGGACTCAGCCATCGATAAGTTTAATAGAGGCCTGAGTCTCAGTAGTTTACCCTGAAGCAATACCTGGTTGCAGGAAGGACCATAAACTAAGATTACCTGAGCACCACCTAAGAACAGACTATCCAAAGGAAATGCCTAGCGTTCCAAGTTCCAACCGCTATAGATAGGATCACCTGCCAGGACACCCCTAGACAAATGTCAGTCAATCAGGAGTCCTGTACCTCAGAAACCCCTCACCCCCACCTTTGCTACTATAAAAACCCAACTCTAACTGAGCTCGGGGCTCTCTGTTTATTCCAATATGTTGGATATGCAGAGAGACCGAGTTTGCAAACTTGCATAAAATAAAGGCTCTTTGCTTTTACATACGGGACTTGGTCTCCTTGTTGTCTTGTGGAGAACTTCGTGGATTTGGGCATAACATCCTCAAGGCTGGCTCACCTATGTCACCCATGACAATCAGTGATACTGTGCTGCAGCTGGGGAGGGGCAGGGCTATTTCTCCCACTCCCGTGATCCCAGTGCCAGCTCTCTCGCCCTCTGCAGGTAGCAAGGGATGTGGGCATCTTTCCCTCACCCATGCCACCACATGAGAGGACAGGATCAGGTCTGCGGTTTCCATGCCCTTAGGGCTGACTCTCCTGTGTCCCTAGCAACTGGGTCAGCTCTAGTCAACTGCCCAGGTGAGGTCCACACCCAAGGTAAAGCACGATTAATAAGAACTCAGAAAGAGAAGTTGGGGTTCAAATTTTCAAGATTCGAAAAGCAAACCAGCCAGACACAGGCTCTTACCTCCACCTCAGTCCTATATGGTGATTCTGCCTCCAGGAATCTCAGAATGAGACTATGTCTGTGAGCTGTCTCCTCCCATCTTAGAATTCTCTCTGATTCTAGGGTTCAAAGCGTGAGATTAAAGGCATGCACCAACTGGTCCTATGGCAGCCAGTGTGGCTACTGGGATTAAAGGTGTGTGTCGCCACTGCCTGGTCTGTGAGGCTGACCAGTGTGTGTGGGGGGGGTTGTTTTACTCTTTTAATCTTCAGGCAAGCTTTATCTACTAAAATACAAATGAAATATCACTACATGAGGTAAGAGGTGTAGTCTTTGATGGCAACATGGGCCACAGACATCAATACAGACCCTGACTGTGACAAGGTCATAGACCCAGGCATGAGCTTAGGCCACAGCCGTGGCTCAGACCTCACCATGGCCCCAGGTAGCAACACAAGCCACCTGGTTCAACATGGCCCCTGCAACACTGTGGCCCTCAAACACCAAGAAGATCCAGGCTGCAGCCCAGACCCCTGACATCAGCATGGCCTTCAAATGGTCTCAGGAGCTATGGACATCAATTCAGACCCTAGCTGCTGTAGGGCCACAGACACGGATATGGCCCTCAACAGTAACCCTGGACTGGATGACACCCCGGCCCCAGTTGACAGTGCTGGTATGGTCCTGGAAGTGGCACAGCCTTTGGGCACCAACATGGTCACAGGTTGTGTCCTAGACCCTGGCCATGCATGTGGTCTTTGATGATACCATGGGCCACTGGACATAACGCAGACCTCCTGTGGTAGGATCATGAACCCAGACGTGGTCCTCAGCAGCAGCCCTGGCCTGGATGTCATTATGGTCCCAGGTGACAGTTCAGGACACTCAAATCTGCATGGCACCCATGGCAACATGGCTCTTGGACACCTACCTGGCTCCAGTTGGCGACTCAGACCACCGGCCTCTGCACAGCCCTCAGTGACAATAGGAGCCACAAACACCAGCTCATGCCTCCTTAGTTGCTATAGGGCCTCGGGCCAGCCCTTGGCAATAGCTTAGACCTGGACATCACCTTGGACTCAGGAGGCAAGCAGGCCATTTACATTATCTTCATTCTCAACACCCTCACCTCCTGAGCCCCGCCTCTCTCCCCAGCCCATGAACTGCTCCACCACTCTCTCTCTCTTTCACCTTCCCACCCTGTTCTCACTCAGCATAATGGTGCCTCACTTCCCAGCACCATAGGCGTTGGGTGGTTCTTGGTTGCGTGGTGCCCCAGGCAGCTGCATGGCATGACATGGAGCTGTTGATGTACGGCGGTCCAGGATAGAGTCCCCAGGCCTCTTCTAATTGAGTCCTGACCCAGTCAGCAGCATGCATGGCATTGATCTATTGTTGTATCGTGGCCTAGGGCTAGAGTCCAGGAAGCTCCTGGTTGTTTCCTGCCCCTGTAACCTCACGGCATGGCAAGGAGCTATTGCTCTGGCTGCGTCATGTCCTGGGACAGTGTCCCACCGTGGCTACTGGTCGAGTCCTGACCCACCAGTGCCTTTGGTTTTAAATCGTAATATTTTAGGAAAATATACAAAATTTTACATTGGAAATTTACTTTAAATCATAGTTGAGATAAAAGAGGGAGGGAGTGGGGAGAGGGAGGGAAGAGTAGAGGAGGGATGGAGGGAGGGATGGAGGGAAGAATAGAGGAACGGAAGGTTGGTTCAAAGACTGTTATGTTTCCAGGGGGAAAAGCTGACAGGGTAAAATGATGCTAATTAAATCCACAGAACGTTACACGATTCTCTTCATTTAGATTTGTTTGGAAATTTTCATAGGAAGACATTCTTAAATAATCACCAAAGAACAAAAATCGGAAGAAACAAAGCCATCTTTGCTAACATGCTTTGAGGGAAGAGAATCAGTGTCACGTGACAAACTGTCAGATTTCAAGCTCTGCTCTAAAGCATGTGAGCTGCTTACTTTGGGTTTTCATTTCTAAGGAATCGATCTGCAGACTTTCAAAGCACCAAAAAAGGTTCCAGTCCTCTGAACACCATTTATTCCAGGTTTCTAAGTCAACATTTTATTTCCTTACTTACTTTTTCTATTTTCACATTGTTTGAGGCAGTGTTTTGTTACGCAGCCCAAGCTGTCCTCACGCTTGAGACGTCCTCCTACCTCATATTTCTAATGCCCTCTGTGCAGTCTCTGTCATCACACTCTTTAAGGTCTGCCTGACATTCTTATCCCTGTCAAATGTGGGACTTCCCCTTTTATCTTCTCCCTCTCTTTCATATGCTGGCTGGAGCCTATGTATGTTTTTTTCTGTCATTCTGGATTTTTCTCTCTGAAGCCACCACCCTTTGTGAACATGACTGTTTATCAAACCTTTGTGCCTGACTCAAAATGGCATGGCTCTGTCCTTCCCCATCTCCTTCCTCCAGGCAGCGGCTGAGGCTGCCTGTTGCATTTTTTTTTTCTTTTAAATCCTAATAAAATTGTCCTGTGCTTCCTTCTAAGTCAATTCTTAAATTCTTTTATTAACAGGATTAAGAACCCTAAGAGGAAACTCCCACCCTTGACCCTTAGGAAGATGCCCCCAAACTTCTGGGTACAAGCAGAATGTCGCTCTGTATGTATGTGCTTTAGTCTGCAACTTATCAAGGACCCCACTGAAATGTGTGTACACTTGTGCATTGTGCATGCTTGATGTTATTGATATCCTGGTCGCAGGATTCATCACTCAAGAAGAGACAGCAGTACTCTTATCCAAGCACACTTTATAAAGTAATCCAGTTCTTTAACAGTGACCTACAAGCAGGCCTTATGCCTACACCCAGATGTGTGGTGCACAGCTGCATCACTCACTGTCTTCATCCTCACAGACTGAAATATGAATGAAACAAACCGTTCGGTACTCGTGCTCTCAGTGAATGTGACAAGAACCTGTTCTTCTACACCATTAGCATCACTAATGAGGGTATCTCACAAAATCTCTACAGTCACTAAAAAAACATTTACGTTATGCCGAGTTTGCTAATTTCCATTGGGATTTGTCCCTAATTATATTAACACAATACTTCAGCTATAATTTGAATATAATGACAAAGCAGAGGCCAGCTTAGATCATTTTTCATTATTTTTAATGACATTAAACCTTTTTCCCATTTACTACTTCTGACCATGAATTTCAAATCCCTTCCCCCATCTCCAGAACTCACATCATTTGCAGAGGACCACATTGACCCCACAGGAGTGGACTTACCTTGGATACAGTACCACCAAGAATAAAGCTTCCCCTGCCTTTCCTTCCACCTTCATTCACACTAGTTTGCATATTTTGTTGTTTAGCTAATATCATTGATTTAAGGGCTAACTTATAATAAATCAATGCCCAAGTTGGGTGATATTCTAACTATGCAAGTGATTTTAAGAATGACTTCTTTGGGACCCATTCAGAGATGGATAGAGAGATGTCTCAAATGGTATGAATTCTAGAGAGATTGCTCAGATAGTAAGGATTCTGGAGAGATGGCTCAGACAGTAAGAATTCTTTGTTGATTCTGCAGAGGATCAGAGTTGGCTCTTACCAAGTGTAGCAGGAAACACATGCCACCTGTAAGTCTAGCCAGGGAATCTGACGCTCTCTTCTGGATTTCAAAAGTATCCATACTCTCTCTCTCACATACACATACATACATACATCATACTTAAAAATAAAATAAATCATTAAAATAATTGCTTTTTTAATGTTTGAGGGTGACAAAAGATTTCATTCTGTGTGTATTCTTTTTTCCAGTTCATTCCATTTATTAAAAAATAGTCTGTACTTAGAATATAAATAAAGGAATCTAGGTCAGCATATGACAGAGACACCTGCACATCTGGGTTTCCTACCACACTGTTCACAATTGTGAGGTTATTGAATTATTCCATCTGTTTGGTTTAATCTTAAGAAAAACCACTCCGCCAATGCAAAGAACTCCAATAAAACCAAATTAGACTGAATTAAAATGCCCCTGCTTAATAAATGTAGCACTCTTGGATGGACTGATACAACATGGGGGAGAGAGGAGCACACAAACCCGAAACCAAGTGTTCTGTTTTCTGGCATGAGCCTAAATACCCTGTGGGAGTGGTCCTGACCCTCCCCAGGGAGGGGTCAGCTCTTGGCAGGCTGGGAGTTGGAGTCCAGGCACTTGGCAGGCTGGGAATTGGAGTCCAAGCACTTGACAGGCTGGGAATTGGAGTCCAAATCAATATTACAAGCCTAAGTGGTGGTCAGCAGAGAGCTAGATAAAGAAAATATGGCATAAATACACTATGAAGTTTTAGTCAGCCATAAACAACACTGAAAGTATGTTGTTGGCAAGAAAACAGATAGAATAGAGATTATATTAAACAAAATAATCCAAATTCAGAAGGATGACACACTGTTTTTCTCTCAGATGTGGAACCTAGATTTTATATAGAAACACAAATGCATATATAAATATGCATTTACCTAGGAAAAGGAAATGGACCAGTAGGAGGGGGTGAAAAGTTTAAATCCCCCAGTAGTGATGCTGCCACAGAGGTAATAAGTCAGACCAGGCAGAATTAGTAAATCCAGGCTTAATCTGAGCAGAGCAAAGCAAGGGTGACCCTTGGGGAGGCAGGGGAGGAATCACATGGCAGATAAGGCTGCCAGGTCTTATATAGCTGTAGGTGTGGTCTTGAGAGCCCCAGGGAGGGACTGACTTTTGGAGGGCTTTCTCAGGGGCAAAGTTTGGAATGGGAGAAGTTAGACCAGAATGTGAAATGGGACTCCTAGGTGGAGATCTTCAACATCCCAACCTTTTTGGGTATATATGGACAGCAGTAGGGCATCCACCCAAACAGTCAGGGTGGGAGAGAGAAGGGCAGAGAATACAAAGGTAGATGTGGTACACATAGTTGCAAACTTTTATGGGCCATCACTATATAAAATGACTATTTGCCAATAAAGTATGTCTTTAAAAGCTGTTCTTGAGTGAGTCATATTTAGAGCAGTCACTTATGATCCCAGAATTTGAGACAAGGGGCCAGAAATACCAGAAGTATAAAGCCAACCTTAGCTACATAGTTGAAAACAGCCTGTGTTACATGAAACCTTGTCTTTAAGAAACAGAAGGCAATTCTCTCTTTTTCCTATTACTTTGTTTATTAATTGCACAAATTTATATTAAATAATTTGTTTTATTAATATGGAAATTTTATTCAAAATTAAGATTATTTTGCCTCAAAAGCACTCTGTGGGTGATCAATTAGCAGCTGTTTTGTGAACTAAAGGTAAAGACATTGCACATAAAAAATGGGACCCTTGCTTTTTGGTCAGTGATAAGTCAGAGGTAAGGATTCACCTGCAAGATAAAGGAGCATAAAGCTTTATTTTAAATATTGGGGTAGAAGATTCAAATACAGAAAAAATACGTTTGCAAAAATAAATGAAGTAGAAAAATGCAATGCTCAATCTCATCCTGATTTATTTTTCTAATAAGTAGCCTTTGCATTAAAGTAGCCATGCAAAACCCTGACATTCATAAAACGTAAACAGAGAGAAACATACAAACACACACACAGAGACACATGCATGTGCATGCACGTGTACACACATACACACACAATCCGCCTACTATGGAGCTTACTCCAAAGCCACAAACTCTAACATGAACAGGATCAATGGACAGACCTGACCTGTCGAGTTATGTTCTAATTTACATGGTAGCATCTAGCAGCTACTGATGAGAAGAATGATGTCAGGCTTTGGTGTCCTTGCTACCTCAGTTCACTCCTGCATCCAACAAGATCACAAAGTATAAATCTTATTTAGAGAAAACTAAATGCTTGGCTTTTACCACATGATTAAGTCATTCCAAATAGTGCATACACCCCTGGCTACTGGGGAGGCAGAATAAAGTGACTGAGGTCGGCACCAGACCCCAACCCTCCCTGCCCTATGAATGGATCTTGAGATCGGCACCAGACCCCAACTCTCTCTATCCTATGAATGGCTCCTAAGTTCAGCAGCAGACCCCAACCCTCCCTACCCTATGAATGGCTCCTGTAGACCACAAAATAACTTTTACTGGAAAGGTAACACATCCCTGAAAAGAGGATTTCACTTGCTTTATCCCACATAATCCCTATAAGAACTCTGTCCTGTGAGTCTCACTGCTGTCATTAAACAGACGACATGAGTAAAACTAATGAAAAGACGTCCATTGACAAGAGCAGAGATTTACTCACATGCCAGTCAGCTGCCTGGGATGTCTGCCACCTGCCCTGCTCTCAGGCTGTTCCTCAGATCAGGTCATCCAAGAAAAATTAACCTTTTGGCACCAACATTGCCATCTCCATTATTCATTGTTCCTTCCCATTGGTGCCCACAGTGTGAACATCATTCAAAAGCCAGATTCAATGCCAGGTACTGAGGAGACCCTCATTTTGCCTCTTTATATTAAATTCGTTTTGTTTCCTCCTACTCTGATTTCCCTCCACATGCTGATTCTCCTCAAGACAAAGATAAGATCTTGAATTTGTTTCCTCAGAGGTTAGTATCATGTTTTTACTGTCTTCCTCATCAATACAGAAAATAAATAAACACTTCAACTGTGCTTGTAGATTCAAATTTGGCCAATAACAACTTAAAGCAGTATATTCAATTATAGAGGTTACAGCATTTGGAGCCAAACCTGGTCTGATATGGACTCAGTCATGACGTATTCTTGTCACCCGGGGCTTGAGTTGTCTTGATTATAAAATACAGGGATGAAACCAGATGATCTTGGAGTCTCTTAATTCTGCACATTAGGGCTGGGGATGGGAGGGGGTGCAATTCTTCTCAGCCATCAAAACCTACAAGAGTATCCATCTGTGTCAGCTTTTGCCATCTCAACTAACAAGATTCACTGTCAGATTAACCAAAGAAGCTCTCTCCTGTATCACTCCCCTGTGTCCACTAGATGCTTGGCTTTACTAATTTAATGCTATCTCTTAAACCACACACACACACACAGAGAGAGAGAGAGAGGGAGAGAGAGAGAGAGAGAGAGAGAGAGAGAGAGAGAGAGAGAGAGAGAGAGAGAGATCCAGGTCCTGTGGACAGCGGTGACATGGCAGGTGCTTGTGAGGAGAAGACAGCCAGGGAGCCTGAAGCACAACTCTGATTGGGAGAGGACAATGAGGGAAACACACTGGTCAGCTCAACAAGTATAATTCATCATTTTGTGCCAGGAATTTGCTACACAGTGAAGACTCAAGGCAACACAGAAAGTAGAAATAAACAACACAGGGCTCATGCTATCAAAGTCGGTAGCTGAGCCATGTCCTACCCACCCGCTTCTGGCTTCCTTTCATTGGTTTTCTTTCTCCTACAAGAAGCAAACTGCAGGGGTCCATGTGAACCTAGCTTCTTGGAGTTCTTCACCAGCCTGGCTCACCCACCATTCTAAACGGTGCACTATGTATGTACTGCTCACCCCCAAATTACTCTGCAGGTGCCATGGTCCATACCTTCTCTGAATGCTCCTACCCCAACTTTGTTCCAAATACAAACCAGTAAGCATTCAAAATGACTAGAAGGCTGCCATTGGCCAGAGGCAGAGTTACTAAAAAGACACAAAGAGCAAGAGTCACCACAGCAGTCTGCAGGTAAGCAGGGGAGTGTTGAGATCCACACAGGCTGTGGGCAGCAGCTTCTCCTTGTACCTTTCTTTATTCATGCAAAGGTAGTAAAAGTTGGTAGGGTTCCACTTTTAACCATTTATTATCTGTAATGATTACTTAGCACCTCTGTATATGGGTATATATTCCAAATTAGAGATAAAGTTAAAGTTTTATTATTTTTTACTAGCTCCCATGTTGAATTCAATTAATGATTTTCTTGCTTTGTCAAGAAAATGATCCTCAGTCCTTTAAATGTTTTCTAAGAACTCCAGACTCCCACACAGCAGAGAGCCCACACAAAGGCAAAGCCCTGGGCTTTCAAAGGATACCATCTCATAGCAGTTTAGTGCGTTAGTAGAAGTTCCTATCCCCATGACAGACTAGATCTTGACAAGGGTCTCAGGACTCTATGTCTTGTCTTTAGTTCTCCCCATTTGATACCTTCTGCTCCCAGATCACACTTTAAACAGATGCTAGGACCATCCTCACACTCTGATCTTTACTATTTTCCTCTTGTGGCTGTTAGTGCTTTATCCTTCTTGACCTCCTAACTCAGAAATGATAAAGCAACAAGAATTCAGTAACAGAAGAACTTGACGATTTGATAAAATTTTAATTTCTTCTGTAGAGTCAGAAGAATAGGGAAACACTAGAGAAGACAAGGGGTCTTCACATTACAGTTACCTTAGAGAGACACAGGATGACACAGGTGGGCTCTGCAGATGCTGGAAGTGCTTCCACACGTTCTTGTCTGGCTGTCTCCACCAGCTTCCCACAGACTGTCATTGGAAATGTGCTTTATGGTTCAACTACAAGTACTCAGTGAGGCATATGCTTCTCGGTTGTTAATAGCTATTTCAGGGTGGAGAAAGTGTGTTTGCTCCTAACATACTTCATGACAATGCTGGTAATTCCTGACTGCACAGCCATTTGATGCAGAAATAAGACTCATAGCAGAGACATCTGTGATTGCTATGACTTCCTATTTCCTCCCACCTACATACTCCTGAGGGAATTAGGGACTTTGGTTCAATCTGGCTTGCAGCAATAAGCAGGGCTTGCTTTGTGACACTGAAAGTGCATTACTGGTGTAACTTTTTAATCAAAACTTATTTCCTAAGTCATCTTCAGGCACAAATTAAAGAGCTCTAGATAATGGACACATTTCAACATTAGATTGTCTTTCAGAGACCTAGTGAGATGGGATAGAAGGCTCAACCCTGGCTCTCAAGCATCACTGCTTAAATGAAGTAGGATCAGACAATGGGGAGGTGAGCACAAGGTTTCAAAGTAGGATGGGTTAGGGAATTCTGCCCTTAGAGAGTCCAACCCAATTTTTAAAAATCAATTTGGAGATAAATTCTGTGTCAGAGGCTTGGGGATCTTACAGATATTCATTAAACCCTTTTTCTAAAGAGGATAGCATAAGACTACAGCTGATCTCTTTAAAGAATGGAACCTTCAATAGAAAAGCCAATTTTGTTTTTATTTTTTTGAAATCAGTTTTTCTGAAACCCAGTGACTTGATTTTCACTTGCTGCTGAGATGTCAGGCTTTGAAAGCTCCTAAGTGGTCAAAGTGGACATCTGTGGTGATCTCAATTCCAGGCGCATCCCCAGTCTCCCATTCTGCTTTCAAGAGGAAAAAATCTTCATAAGTTTTAAGCTGACAGTGGCAACAGCTACAGCTTTGCCATAAAGCCAAGCTGCTGAGCAGAATATTAAGTGCCGGGGCTAAACCTACCCTAAGGTAGGTGACTCTTGGTTCATACTAAATTCAATTAGAGCAGCTTCATTTTCATCATTAAATTATTTTGATGGGAGTCCCAATATCGTCTAAGGAAAGAAGCAAGCTTGGCTATAACTCACAGAAGAAATGCTCTTGTTTAGTGAGTCAAGGAAGAAGCAGGTCAGAATGGACCTGTAGTGCTAACACCATGTGTGTCCCTTGCCTCCAAGCCATCTGATCCTAGGTAAATGGATTCCATTATTCCTCAATCATGCTTGACAAATTAGTGCCAAATTTTTCTTCAAGTACGTCACACAACAACTTTTTGTCAAAAGGATATTAAGTAAGGGTGTATAAAACAGAGATGAAGGTGCACCCCACGGCCATTGTGATAGATGACTGACAATCATCAGCAAGAATCAGGTGCACAAAGTTTGTGACAAAGCAAAGTAAACAGTATTTCCAAGTCTTCTGTAAGTCAGGTGAAATAATATCCACACACCTAGGTCTACAACCCAGCTGCATACACATACCCATGGGTACAATTACTCCACTTCAAATACAGTCACCATGTGTAATCTGCCAGACACTGGTTAAAGTACTGAGAGATAACGGCTGCTGTAATCTTCCCATCACCCCAGGCTGGCAGTCTTCTTAATACTACATAGATGAAAAAGTTGAATGACTCACTCACTGCCATACTGCTAGAAATGATAACTAAACCCAGGGTCAGCCATCAACTGATTTCTGAGCTCTCTTCTTGCATCTTACAAAATTATATTAGATAAACTAATTTTAATTCATTAAAATTGGATATTTATGACTCATCAATTTTCTGAGAATTCTAAAAATGTGTAATACTCAAATCTGTGATAACTGAAACCACGACCTCTCTGATGATCAGGCTCTTCTGGAGCTTAGCATTTGGACCTTGATATATGCCATACATTGTGATAACCCTAGTCATGAGAACAGGACACAATGTCCCCCTGCATGCTATATGCTGTCATAACCCCAGCCGTGAGAACAGGACACAATGTCCCCCTGCATACCATTCACTGTCATAACCCCAGTCATGCCAACAGGATACAATGTCCCCCTGCATATCATACACTGCCATAACCCCAGTCATGAGAACAGGACACAGTGTCCCCTGCATACCACACACTGCCAAAACCTTAGTCATGCCAACAGCGTACACTGTCCTCCTGCATAATGTACACTGACATATTCCTAGTCATGCCAACAGGACAAGCATACAAGTGCTGGATGGATCTTAGCAGGCTGATTGCATTCTTCTGTATTTCAAATAGAACTTTGTGTTTATCTTTATAGCACAAATAAGTAGGTGAACTAGAAGCTATAGGAAGTCAAGTCATTGAAAGTTCCTCTTATGCAAATGACACTAAGAAAAAAAATCAACTTTGAAGACAGGGGATATTCTTACTCTGTCCCTATCACAGTCTAGGCATAAATAAAACATGTTAAGTTTTTTGTTTTGTTTTGTTTAAATGAATAGACAAGCAACCAGTGGTGTAAGTTCCTTGGCAGAACCTCATGAAAGTTCTGTAAATAAAAAAAAATAATAATAATGTTTATGTAGGAAATTCCATAGCCCCCTAACATGACAACATAGTTAAAGATGTTACAAAATGAATAACACACATTTATACAAAAAAAACATGTTTACCAGTCATGGCTCTAAGTTCTTTAACTACATCTGTTCCTTTTAATCCCCAAAACAACTTGATGAACTTGCATTTTAATCACACTTATAAATAAATACACGTTTGCTTTTCAGAGTCATTGTGATAGACCTCATTCATTTTGTAGCATATGCCTCCCCTACAATTCTTGGTGTGTAGTATAGACTGAGTAAATAAATCAGTTCATCAATCAGTTGTTTTTCTGTAGGATGGCACAGTGTAAGAACAGAGTCATGGTCATAGTGCCTTCTATACCATATCAGGATGAAAAGTCTGTTGGGATTATAGCTACTTTAAAATACTTCTGCTTATCTTTAGTAGATCACTAAAGAACTAAGCTATTTTATTTCTCCCTAAGCGACCATCATGATAATCTGACTATATGTCATATACAAAAGCATAAAGCAAACCTCCATATATAACACTCAGATTCTACTTCCATAGCCCATGATTGAATTAACAGTTAATCCAAATCAAGAAAGCCAGATGCAAGAAGAAGATATATACACAAATGAGGGATTAAAAAAGTCAGGAGAGCAGGCTAATTGTAACGTGTCTAGAGTTGGGTTATTGAGATCAGTAAACTATATCAGTACCTGAGCTGGCCAACATCAAAGTAAAATCTACACAACTGTCTGAACTGCAACTAGAAAGAATTTAACCTTGGGATGGGGTTTTAAGGTTACCATGTGCAGAGTTTGGTGAGCGCTTTGTACAGGAGGTATTGGCATGCAAGTTCCAACACTCTAAAAATGACAGACTTCTTGCTGCCTGGACAATCACCCAAAGTTCTTCTGTACCATTGGGGCATCCATCTTCAGCCCCCAAGCTTATAATTTCCTGCAGATTTTTCTACAAAGCAGGAAATTTCAAAGACAGGTCAGCCTATCCTGGCAGTTTGTCCATCACATTTTCTTCTTTGTCCTGCAGAATGTCTGGTAGACTCTTTCATGAAGAAGGGACCTTCTTACCTTTAGGTAAGTTCAGCAGCCATTTTTCTATAGGTCCTGCATGTCCAGTTAAACAGTCCAGGCAAGAGCAGTTTCCTGCCCAAATGGCTAGCAAACTCCATAAGGAGCCTCTTTGATACCCATCTTCCTCTTGAAGTTATTGGTGCTGCCAGGAGCAGATGTGTCTCATTGTTATGAGAAATCCTAAGTTATTAAAATATTTTAAATGCCATATTCTGAAGGTCTCTGAAAGATTTGAAGAATACTTATCTAACTGAAATATATCTCTGTACATCTAGAAAATTTAACTAACATGACTACAGTCTTGACTATTATAGTTGATTACCTATTAACCTATATTTATTAATTATATATTACATTTTTAGATGAGTTACACAAACATGATACCTTAATCAAGAGCAGAAATATACATATAGCAAAATTGACCTTAAGTTTGTATCATATCTATATCATAACCCCTTTTAAATGTAAACATTTATAAACAATATTTGGGTATATGGGCATAGATTTGTCCATACTGCTTCCTGCTGTTTAGGAGCACTGTTAATCAGGTCTTTCATGGTGTATCCTGTGTGCTAGGTTAATTTCAGTCAGCAGTTGGGCAAAGTAAGTTTTTAAGGGTGAGTCAAGATGACCTTTCAGGAGGTCTTGTTCTATCAAACCATATTGGTCTAGAAGTAATCCAAAGGTTCTCATCTGTGAAAATAAAAGAAAAACGTCTTTTCCAAAGCTACACATCCTTGCTCAAATTTTAAAATCAAGATACCTTTATGTTGGTTTAACTTAGCAGTTCATACAGTGAAATGTCTCTCTGTACTTAGCTCCTTCACAGCCAAAAAATTCAAAGAAAACACAATAATACACATAATCCAAACTCTCTGTGAATTTTCCATCTTTATGCGGCTTATTTTTCTTTACTCCTTTTAATCTATGACTGCCTGTACTCTGCCCTTTAAAGACTTTTTAATGATTTACTTCTTTTCTAACTCTCTATACTCTTTTTCATCTCTCTCCCAAGCCTACATACATTTATCCAACACTGTGTCCCATTTCAAAGTCTGGATTTGTCTTTTTTGCATATCTGTAATGATTTTCTGACCAGAAGCACTTCTTAAAATGCTAAGCACTTAAGAATCTAAGCTTTGACATCACTAGGTCAAATACGGTACTTTCTGTTTGACATCACTAGGTCAAATACGGTACTTTCTGTTTGACATCACTAGGTCAAATACAGTACTTTCTGACTGCATGGCCCAGTCCAGCATAGTGGAGCCACTTGCACCTCTGAGCTGCACACACCACCCCACTTCCAGGCACACAGCCAGTCCAAGTTGCCATCAAGCAAGCTGCAGCACCCTGCTCACAAACCCCATCCAAATACTTGGTCTCCTGAAAGAGGCAGAGGTCATGCTGGTAGCACGTCCCAGAAAGCCTGAATTTAAAAATGGCCACTTTTTTTTTTCTGTTATGGGTAAATCAAGAAAATCTCTCTTAAAGGAGCTGAGGCACATTGCCAGAAAACAGCAAGAAACTGTTAAACTCTGTATATTTTTTGTCGAGAATTCTTTTTCAAGCCCTCTCAAGTTTTACGTGGATTTAGTTGGCCACGTGGATGCCAATTGTTGAAGGACAGGAGCCACTTGTTCATCCTGGCCACCCAGAACCAAAATAATCACACAGAAGTTGTATTAATTAAAACACTGCTTGGTACATTAGCTCTAGCTTCTTAGTGGCTAACTCTTATATTAATTTAACCCATTTCTATTAATCTGTATATCACCATGTGGCAGTGGCTTACTGGCAAGGATTCGGCATGTCTGACCCTGGTGACTCCATGGCATCTCTCCAACTCCACCTTTTTTCCAGCATTCCATTTAGTTTTCTCCACCTAGCTCTGTTCTACTCTATTAACAGGCCAAAGCAGTTTCTTTATTCATTAATGGTAATCACGGCACACAGAGGGGACTCCAACATCAGAGTGGTACATCAACTGAAAAACTATCATGGAAACACTACTGAATTGATTTGGTGTATGTAGTCAACCAAAGTGAAAAAATAAAGGAAAATAGTTGAGTTTGATGAACAGAAATGATGAAAAAATTAGAAATCATTTCAGTGAGATTACTAGAAATGTTGTGTCAGGAATTAAGAAACTGGAAAAATAGGGAACATTGAAGTAGTGATAGTATAAGAGAAAGGTGATAAGGTCCAACTTATTCAAGGTTAATAGAGAATTTTACCTGGAAAATTGCAGAGAATTCAAGAGATACCCTCGTATTGCCCAATAGAGTCAACTGGATAATAAGAAAATGGGGTTATGTTAAGATGATCTATGCCAAGGACTTGAAATTTTAAGGAATTTCTCTATTGTCACTTAAGTACTCTCAGGATATTTTGTGAATTACAATGTACAAATGTTCCAGTATACCTGCACACTGGATGATCACTGCAGGGAAACAATTTGACCAACAGCTTCACACCATTGCTTTACTCACAGGAGGAGAATCTGAAACCTATTAACAGATATTTCAAGTGCATAACATTGATTCCTGTCCTCAGCTACAATTTAAGTCTTTATGTTTATCCATCCTATTTATCAATAAGAATCACCATCCTGGTCATTACTCCTATGGATTCTATCTTTGTAAGATTCTGTCTATGAGAAATAATGTACTATTCAATAAATAGCTTATTTTATGATATTTTGCGATATCTTGTGGCATTGTTCATACTGTTACAAGTGGCAACCGCACATACTTTAAGGTTTTATAATAATATTTCATGGTGACCTACAAGTATTGATTTTTTTTATCCAGACATTCAAATGAATGTTTTAGGTTGTTTTTGTTTTCTTAGTCTTTGAAAACCTCAGACACACATATAATAATTTGATCATATCCACCCTTCACACCCACTTTTCAATTCCCCTAAAATACCACCATCACCACATATTTCTCAAAAATCATGTCCTCTTTTATAAAATGTTTATTCAAATTAATTGGTTAGTTAGTTTTAACTCACCCAGTCCAATTAGTGATGCCCATATGCACATGGCTGTAGGCTTATCTACTGGAGCAAAAGTGTTTCTCTCTCTCCCCCAGCAGCCATCAACTCCGAATACTTCCCCTACCTCCATGATAGGCGTTTTAAAGGGTTTGATCTTACTCGGGTCTCATACAGGCAACAACAGCTGATATATTTTGATGACTGAGAGCAAGGCCACAATGAAAACAGTTGCTGACACATCTGTTCAATGTTGGTTTCATTTCCTCTGTGTATAAGCCGACCAGAATCTGGGTCACAGGATAGTTCTCATTTTAGTTTTTGGGGGGGAGTGGGAGGAGTTCTTTGTTGTCTTTGTTTTGAGACACATGTTTTTCTTCACTGTAGAAGCCATTTGCTTTTCTCTCAGCAGAGTACAACTTCACCCTTTGCTCTCCTCTTTGAAAGCAACTGTTATCTGTATTCTTTTTTATAACAGCCATGCCAAAAGATATAAAGATAATATCCCCTTATGGATTTGATTTGCATTCTTCTCAGAACTCAGAAACTGAGTGCTGTCTGATAAGTCATTTGTAGATCACATAGGAAAAACCATATTCAGCTTTTACAAATTCTATGGGACTAGGCATATTATTTATTATTGCTATCAAACTATATAAGTTCCATATATATATATATATATATATATATATATATATATATATATATCAGGTATATCTCAGATATTACCTCTGTATTAGAGGTCTGATTCCCCCTTTACCCTGTGACTGTTTCCTTCACTGCTAATGCTTTTTATTTTGATGCACTTCTAAGTTTTCTTGTTTTGTTTTTGGGTTGGGTTTTTCTTTTTTGCTAGCTTTTTTTAAAAAAACAACAAAATAATAATGATAATTGCTAAAACTAATACTGAGATGCTTATTACATTGTTTAAGAGGTTTTATGAGGTATCATCTTATATTAATCTTTAATTCAGTTTGAATTCTTATTTATGATAATTCAATGTGCAATATCATAATAAATTCCAATTTTGTACTTGCACTTCTGAACATCAAGTTTTCCTAGTACTATTTATTGAAGAGACTGTATATGCCCTGTTCTGCCTTTGTTAGGGATCTTCTCAAAACGCCCTGTACTAGACATGTGGCTCTGTTTTATTCTGTTCCATTTGTCTCCGTGTCTCTTGTTTTCATGGCAATATTACACTATGTTGATTACTGTAGCTTTAATGAAATGGTTTGAGATTAAGAAGTATGATGCCAGCTAAAGAACATTGCTTTAGGCATTCAGGATAATTTGGGAATCCTACAAATATTTGAGGTGAAGACATAATGACCAATAGTTTTGTTTCAAAGGAAATTGGTAGAACACAGTCACCTTGACCATATTTCTTTTTATTGAGAATAAATAATAAACACAAGTAGTTGTGGTTTTATGGCATGAGTGTATGTGTGTGTGTGGTGTGCAATTTGCAGATAGTAAGTTAAAAATAAAGTTGAATTTTTAAATGTTTTGTTTTGAAGCAACATATTTTTATTCTGGTCTATTTGTTCTATTAGCTTGTTTGTTTTCTAAAGAGAAGTGAGAAAAGGTGTGGAGTTGGAAGGGGCAGGGGTGAGGAGAATCTAGGAAGGGATGGGGGAGGGGAAACTGTGATCAGAGTATATTGCATGAATTTTCAATGAAAATAAAATTAATCATCTACAGACAATAAATTTCCTTTGCTATTGCTTATAGAAAATCACTGAGAGGGAAGTGGAGTGGTCAAGGCTGGAGTAAGAAAAAGAAGTAGAGAGATGACTCAGAGGTTAAGAGCATTGCCTGCTCTTCCAAAGGTCCTGAGCTCAATTCCCAGCAACCACATGGTGGCTCACAACCATCTGTAATAGGGTCTGGTGCCCTCTTCTGACCTGCAGGCATACACACAGACAGAATATTGTATACATAATAAATAAATAAATAAATAAATAAATAAATAAATAAATAAATAAATAAGAAAATGAAGAATACTGTTTTGGTTTAAAAATGAAATCCCCCACTTAGGCTCAGGTATTTGGACCCTTGGGCCTCAACTGGTGTGCAGTTTGGAAAACTGAAATCTTTAGGAGGCAGAGGCTTGCTAAAAGAAATAGGTCACTGGGTGAGGGGACTTAAGGCTTTATAGCCTGGCCCCACTTACTGTTCTGGGTCTACTGGCCAGATGCAGATGTAATTTGAGTAGCCTCCTGTTCCTCCCAGCCCGTGCTATGTTCCCTGCCTTGTCTTTCCCACCACAGTAGACCCTCTTCTCCTGGAACTGTAAGCCAGAAGTAAACCCTTTTTTTCCTTAAGTGCTCTGTAAGGGTATTTTTATCACAGCAGCAAGGCAGTAACTAAGACAGCGTTTAATCTAAAGCACACTAAGTTTCTTTTACTAATGAAATACATGCAACTCAGTTTTAGGACTATCCACAGTATTTGAAATTTAACTATATCTTATAAAGTAAAATATACAAGAACCTGACACAGGGTGTGTTAGGTCTTTCTCTTAGACAAGCCTCTCTGCTGATGCAAATAATTCCAATCAGATGAAATTAAACCAAATAAAAGATGTCCATGTTTAATGAAATGCTCCTGGGTGGTCCTCAAAAAGCATGGAGAGGGGAAGAAAGGAAAGGGGAGATTGTAATGGATTTGCTGCTGGTCCCCGGCAGCTTGCTGCGGGGTCGAGACCACTGGGCAGATCCACAAACCAAGGTGGCTGGTCCCCAGCCATGTGGCAGCTGGCTGGTCCTTGGTGAGCAGTGTGGGCAGGCAGCAGGTGGGAGGCACAGATCCTGCGAGTATCCCGGACTGCTGAGGACCCGAAAGCAGCCAGTCCCAGAGACCACATGGCAGGGAAGGTGGCTGGTCCCTGGTGGCGGGTGGGAGGCACAGAGATAGACACACCATACAGAATAAAATTGGACATTTATTTGGTGTTATAGAGGGGAAGGAAAGAGGAGAAGGGGAGAGAGAGAGAGAGAGAGAGAGAGAGAGAGAGAGAGAGAGAGAGAGAGGAGAGAGAAAGGAAAAAGGAGAAAAGTGATGAGAGAGCAACTGGGAGAGTGGGGCTGAGACTGCAAGCAGGAAGGGAGTGGGCGTGGTTTGTCTCTTAAAGAGACAGAGCATTACAGAGATCACATGTTCATTCTCTGGGGGGCAGTTTAAGTAGCCTGTGGGAGTGGCCTTGACCCACCCTGGGGAGGGGTTACCATTTGGAGGGCTATAATATTCCAGATTCTTTGTATAAAAGGGTGTTAGGGAGCTGGGGTGATGCTTTTGACCAAACAGGTGTATCCTTTGCAAATATTTAAGTAAAAGTAAGAGAAGGAAAGATGCAAAATAAACGAAGAGAAAAGGAGAAATGGCAAAATGCTACCAGTTTGCAGATAGTAAGTCAGAAGCAAAGATTACTTCTTGAATGTTTTGTTTTAAAGATATATTCATGTGATAAAATTATCTCTGGGAACATCTCACAGAAGATAAATAAAATAGCATTCATTTACTCAGAGCCAGAAGCCTGTATTTGCCTTGATTTTCTCCCATGCCCTCAACACTCCCTTAGCTCTGCTGGTAAAAGCTGATGGAAACAGAAATAATGGTCAGACACTCAAGCCATCCAGAAACATCTCACTTATTTCCTCTTTCTTCATACAGCTCTTATACTCACAAATACAAATTCTGAGCCCATTTCATCCCTCACCCATTTCATTGTACAAAGGGGACAATTTAAAGAGACTTATAGCTGAAAAGTGAATTTTATACTATCGTAAAAAGAGAGACTCAGCCCATCCACAGCTAAGGTGATACAAGTACAGAGAGTGAATATTCCTTTTATTAATCTGTTTATATGACAGAGAAGAAATTGCCCCACTATAATCTTTCTACTGATCATTGAATTTTATACTTGCTTCCTTTAGCCAGCAGTCATTAAAGTAAATACACAGTTCTAGCCTATCTACCACCAGGAGCAAAGTTGTGTGGTATGAACAAAAAGGGTTAAGGGAAACAGAAGTTGACCATTTTATCGAAAAAATCTGGAGAATTACAAGTTCTAAATTTTTATTTTAATGAAATGCTTAAGCAAATGTCCCTTTGCTAAATGCCAGTTGGTCCACAGCCTTGGAACTCGTTTATGATCAGGTGTGGTAAATCCTGCTAAACCTGGGCTATGAAAATTTCTTAACACTGTAATTTCTGTGGTCTTGTTGCGGATGCCTGTTGTGTAATCCCTGCTTCCTGGGGCGGGGGGGGGGGCGGGGAGGGAAGGAAATGAGAAGACACAGAGGCAGAGACACAGACTCGGAGAGATTCTAATACAGAAGACCTTTATTGTAAAAAAAGGTGGAGGGGGGCATGTTGTTAAGGGGTCAGGGAAATTAAGCTAAGCAGGAATGTTTCTGGTTGGTCCTTTTGAAACTGGCGATTGCTGCTTGGGCTGTTGTGATTAGCTAGGAGTGCGCCTCATTAGCTATTGTGCTTTTGGTGTGCTGGTAGGTTGTTTTGGCCAGTTTTGCTTGTT
The DNA here is from genome assembly GCF_950005125.1 of Chionomys nivalis. Classification (NCBI taxonomy): domain Eukaryota; kingdom Metazoa; phylum Chordata; class Mammalia; order Rodentia; family Cricetidae; genus Chionomys; species Chionomys nivalis. Next base: position 10,399,176 of record NC_080089.1, on the reverse strand, counting down.
CACTGTGAGTTTGCATGCGCTTGCTTGTACTTGGGCTATTGCCCTGCCTCAACTCTACAAACCTCTGAGTTTACACTAAAGAAACATAGAAACAAACAAACAAACAAAAACAAAAAAAAACCACAAATATTTTACTTTCATGGGCAAAGGGCAAATCTAAAAGGAAGGCAAAGACATTTTTAAAAATGACAGCAAAGGAGCCCCAGGAGGAAGACAGTGCCACAGACACAGGGAACTGTCAATTCCAATGTAAATGAAGGGGTTGATCTGAAGGGAAAATAATTTGGAACTGATTAAAGATCATAAGTGTCCTTGTAGAAATCATACCAAGAAACCTTGCACCATATGGGAAGTTAGTGATGGGAACAAAGAAAAGGATGAAAATAAACAAGGTTGTTATTATTATCTTCAGGGAAAAGAATCATAGACACAGCACACTGTCATACTCAGCTGTCAATGCCATTTGTCTGAGCATTATTAATTATATTATTTAATTAAATATAATAACTCATTATTAATTTAATAATGTATCAAAATATTATTAGAATAGATGTTCTATTCTCTATGATGATAAGTTGATGGTTCAGATATAAACCAAATAAGTCAAAAGGCAGATACCAAACTCCAAAGTTAGCGTGAGAGCAAAATTCCTTCCATGGAGATGCTAGGAGGTCCATTAGGAAATAGATGTGTGCATAATAACGGTGATTGAAAAATACAAGCCATGCTGGGAAAATGACTGAGGTTCATCCTTTGCCTAATAGCAAGGGCATGTTCCGGGAGCTGCAGGAAGTTAACCATCATTGTTGGTACGGTCTTACGTGATAAAGAAAATTGAAGGGTTAAGCAGATGGCTCAATGGGTGAGGTTCTTGCAGCCTAAGCTAGAGGAACAGAGTTCAGATCCCTAGAGCCTATGTGGAAATTGGGTTGTTATGTCAGCCTATATGTCTCAGGGCACATGTGGCAATGTGGGATTTCGTGGACAAGCAGACTGCCCAGACTAGTATAAGCAGTGAGCTTCAGATTAACGAGAGGTGTTGCCTCAAGGTATAAGGTTCAAAGTGATGGAGAAAGACACCAGATGTCAAACACAGGTCTACACTCCCCTCCCCCCCACATATCCATGCATACACACATAGATATGCATACACACACGCACACACACACACTACATGTGCATGCATAAAAATGACCAGGCATGGTACAGTCAGCCTTCAATCTCAGCACTTGAGAGGCAAAGGCACACAGATATGTGTGAGCTGGAACCCAGCCTGGCCTACAAAGAGATTCCAGGATAGTCAGGCCATATAGAGAAACCTTTCTGCAAACAAACAAAGTATTAAATCTCCCCAGACATCAGCAGAACACTGAAGGCTTGGCAAGGGGATGAAGTGATGAAATCAATGTCTCTCAGAATCTGAACCTGGCCTCAGGATGTTAAATGATTCAAGGGACAGCTAAACTAAATACTGAAGATTAGTTTGAAGAAAAAAAGGTAGTTAATTGACACTAGAAGCCCACTGTCTCATAAACATAACTATAGAAAATGGTATTAAATGTTACAATTTTAATTTTTAAAAAACACCAATTAATCATTGTAGTAGCATTTCAATTGTATTTTAATAAGTAAAGGCTGCCTGAAGATCTGAGAGTCCCACTGGTCAACCTTACAGACCAGGTTATCATAACACACTTTTAATCCCAGTAGCCACACTAGATGCCTTATAAATCTAGCGGTGCATGCCTTTAATCATGGTGGTGCCTATAATCCCAGCCCTAGAGAGGATTATAAAACAGGAGGAAACAGTTCTCAACACACAGTCTTATTCTGAAATCCCTGGAGGCAGGATTGCCATTTTAGGTCTGAGGTGGAGGCAAAAGCCAGTGGCTGGCTGTTTTACTTTTTGGATCTTCAGGTTGAACCATAATTTCTGACCCTGAGTATTTATTAATCATGTTTCAAATCATCTTTTGAAATTTCCTCACTGGAACATATACTCCGCAAACAGAAAACAGTTGATAAGAGGGAAGTTTAATCGAACTGTTGACTCTGCCCATCACTGTGGCCATCAGGTCCTGTGATGCTGAGCAATAGAGAACTGTTTTGTTATGGACTTTAATCATTAAACAAAAAAGAGCAATGATAATTATTATTGTTATAGTCAATAGTTCCTAATGTTCACTGTGAATCAGATATTATTATAAGCTTTGCCTATATTAAAATATCCAATTCAAGAGTGGGGAGATGTCTCAGTTGGTAAAGGGCTTGCCATACAAGCATGGGGACATTAGACAGACCTCCAACACCCATGTAACAAAGCCTTGGCAAAAGTTTGTGATCTTAGTGCTAGAAAATGAGACAGAAGGACCCCTGGAGCACTATGACAGAAAGAAAATTATATCCCATTCTTTTGTCTTCCTGTCTTTTCCCTTTGGAATTAATTGTTATTGACTCAACTATATTCCCCAATTACTGTAATCAATAAATATCTGATATAAATACCAAAGAAAAAGTAATCACCTAGTCCACATTAGAACTGACATTGATAGGTATGTGTTAGAAGTTATGAGCGTTGTTGAGCTATACAGCCTGAGGTACTTTGCTGCAGCTGCAACACCATACACTCTGCTTTGCTCAATAAACTACTGGTTTATGTGGCAATGAAACTGGCACGACTCACACATCTTCCCATTTGCCCTCATCTTTTTTCTCTGCTGCTATTCTCTGCTTTCCCTCTAGACAGTATGCGTAGAACACACCGGCATGGTAACCTCATCACTGGAGACTGATGCACATCAAAGTCAGCATCGACTATTTACTGTGACCCTGTCTCAAAAGAGAGAGAGACTGAGGAGAAAGAAGGGGAAAGAAAAAATGGTGAACCAAACTTGGGCCACACCCTTAAAGAAAACTGATGCTCCCTCTCCAGCCATCAATGGCCAATAGTGCCTTGACCAGAGCTGGGGATCCATACCCATCGCCAGGTCTATGCTGGGACTTTGTCTGGCTTGATCTTGCACGTGACTTATGCATGCTATTAAAATCACTGACAGTCCATAGCCAACGGAAGGTCACATATCCAAAAGTTATTATATGGGCAGCACAAGTCAAACATGATGGGGTTTTAAAAGATTAAGAGAGAAGATACAGAGTTGGATGGGCCAAAAGGTGAAGGTGAATCTGGGAGGAGCCAGGAGAAGGGGTGAATATGACTGAAACATGTTGTATGAGTTTTTCAAAGAAATAATTTTAAAGGAAGAAGAAAACAAATTGGAGGAAGCTAAGTAACCCCAATTCAATGCCGCTTGTGTCATTCAACAGCCCCTATCAAGGCCAGCCACAACATCACATAGCTAACTCCAGCCTTAAGCACCAGGAGACCTGCCCTTAATCTGTTTACTTCCCTAAACCACTGACTTTTGAACATGTGCTATGCCATGCTATTGTAACTGGCAAACAATTGGTGTAAGAATCAAATAAAGTCCAACACCTTACACAGGGTAGGACCTACCCTGACTTAAATTCAGCCTCCAGATTTGCCATGTGCTTTCAAGGAGGACAGAGTGCAAGATGAAGCCTGTGCCACTCTGCCCTCATCACAAGGACAGACATGAATCTACTCATGAGAAGTGAAAAACTGCAACATTCTGCTTGGATAGACACGAGTTGATGAGAATAGGAGATCATTCTTTAAAGGATGCCCATGTCCATTGTAAACTATTTTAAACGTTAACAGGTCTTAATTTCCCTGATAGTGTTAGTAAAGAAATTCACAATTACCTGTAGATTCATTAAATTAAATCAATCCTCTAATGTGTTCAAATTCATTATCATTAGTACGATGATTGCTTTGGCCACAATGAATAAAGGTGTTACCAACTTTCAGGAGTGGGCTCCTTTCAGAGATTCGCTCTCCATTAGGGCTCGAAGAGCACACTGGCTTGATTTGAGCAGAATTTGAAATTTAGATTCAATCCAACTTTTTTCCCAAAGAGTGAAATGCTTAGATACTCTTCCTATCATCCTCCAAATTCTGTTTTCCACTATTTCTAACTAGATCCGAACAAATGACAAATCCTATACCCCATATACTATACCTTTAAGATGATGTTTATTATAATCAATTGTCAAACAGCAGAAAATGATTTTATGAAATCTAATTATCTAGATATGATGACTCATGCCTTAAGAGGCAAGGTGCAGGAATGTCATAAGTTTGAGGAGAGCCTGAACTACGAAATGAGTACCTGGAGAACCTGGTCTACACTGTAAGACCCTGTCTCAAAACAAGAACCATAAAAAGATGCCATGAAGTCTCTCTAGGCTACTCTTAGTAGTGATAGAAATGTGAACAGCAGGGCAAACTCACATAGGTGCCACTTTAGAAGGAGTTAGACTTTGTCAGAGATCGTACAATGCTGCTTTCCAAGATGGAAGAAAAGTCTCTGTGTGTCAATGAGAATCTAAGCTGGTCTAAAGAAGTTAAGCAAACAGGAGGCAAACCTGTGAGATTCTAGTTCTCAGAAAACATGCTAGCATCCAATAACAGAGAAATAAAGTAAACACACACCTCTGGAGTGGAGATGTGAAATGTGTGATGTTCACGTCGGGAATCACGGGGAAAAAATAGCAGAGCAGCCTGGGGATCCAGTGTGAAAAGGACTCTGTTGTTCTAGTTACATGTCTGAACAAAGTACAGCCTCTGACCCAGAAGAGGTACTCATTCCTGTATTGTCCTTAGAGTCTTCTCTACAGAGAGAGGTTAGTTAATACCATGCACCTTGAAACAAGCTTCCGTTAAGTAATCATCTCTATTTCTAAAACAAAATTTGAAAAAAGCATGGGACTGAAAGACAACAGAATTTTTATTGTTTAAGAATAAGGGACAGGGGTATAGTTTAGTTGGTAAAATGCTTGTTCTAAACCTTGGATTCAACTCCAGGACAAAAGATGATAACAATGAGGAGGAGGGAAAAGAAGAAAAAAAGACACTAGATCCAATTATATAGTGATATTTTGTGTTTTAATAAACAAAGCTGTACGGAATATGGGAGTGCAGAGCTAAGCCACTAGAGCCCAAGGAGTAGTGACACACACTTTTAATTCAAGGACTCAATGCCATCCAGAGTTACTTGACTCTAAATTTGTCTAAAAAGAGAAATAGAAGAGTATTGGTGTCCTAAAACACCCCCCCCGGGCTCTGACTCTTCACAGATCCTCAAACCCTGATATTGTAGGAAGTAGTCTAGAAAACTACACCCATATTCCCAAATATTGCTTATAAATGTGTGTTTATATTTAAAGGGGAATATGTTATAAAGATTTGCATTAATATGCATCTTGCTATATTGATTGAAATTTAAGGTCAATTTTGTTATGTTGTGTGTGTGTTTGTGTGTGTGTGTGTGTGTGTATTTCTGCTCTTGATTAAGATATTGTGTTTGTGTAGCTCATTTAAAAATGTAATGTATGATTAAAAAATATAGGCTAATAGATAATCATCTGTAATAGTCAAGCTTGTAGTCATGTTAGTTATATTTTCTAGATGTACAGAGATGTATTTCAGATGGATAGGCATTCTTCAAACTTTTCAAAGACTATAGAATATGGTATTTAAAATGTTTTAAGAAGTTAGGACTTTTCATGACAATGAGACACATCTGCTCCTGGCAGCACCAATCCACTTCAAGAGGATAATAGTATCGAAGGGGCTCCTTATGGAGTTTGTTAGTCATTTTGGCAAGAAACTGTTCTTGCCTGGACTGCTTGATGACATGTTATAAAAACTGAACATGCAGGACCCACAGAGAAATGACAGTTGAACTTGCCTAAAGGTGAAATGGTTCTCTGAGATCTCCTGCTTCATGGAAGAGTCTGCCAAACACATTCAGGGCACAGAAGAAAGTGACTGACAAACTTCCAATATAGGTACAACTCTCCTTGAAATTTCCTAGTTCATGTAAAAGTCTGCTGGATACTACAGGCCACTGGGCTGAAGATGGGTGCTGCAATGGTACAGAAGAACTTTGGGTGACTGTCCAGGTAGCGAGATGTATCTGTCAATTCTAGAGTTTTGGAAGTTGTTTACTTAGGAAATATTTATGTCCTTCTGGAGTCTTTGATGGAGTTGAAGAGTAGATAGTAATAAAATAGCTTTCCTTAGTTATAATAAAAGATAAAATAGATTCAAATATTATAACTATAATTCTTGATTAATTACTGCTTTGTTGTATGTAATTTTCTATGTTAAAGTTAAAACCTTCCTTCTTATTTAAAAAGGAAAGGTGATGTGGGATTCCTTTTTGTATGCTGGGAATATCATTGGTTAATAAAGGAACTACTTTGGACCTATAGCAGAGCTATAGGGGAATAGAGGTAGGTGGGAAAAACTAAACTGAATGCTTGGACAAAGAAGACAGAGTCAGAGAGAAGCCATGTAGCATTGCCAGAGACAGATGACAGAAATTTAGCCAGTAAGCCAGAGTCATGTGGTGATACACAGATTAATAGAAATGGGTTAAATTAAGATGTAAGAGTTAGCAAATAAGAAGTTAAAGCTAATGGGCCAAGCAGTGATTTAAATAATATGCTTTCTGTGTGATTATTACATGAGTCTGGGTGGCCGGGAAATGAACAAGCAGCATCCTCCAAAATAAATGAAACTTGTGAATAACCTATTTCAAAAACGTTTAGATGTTCTAGTGTACTATGATACTGTAATTTCTGAGTTTTTAAAAAATGTTTATTTATTTTATGCATATGTCTGAGCATGTGTTTTATGTGCACCACATGAGGAGAAGTGGCCAAGAATACCAGGAGAGGGTATTGGTACCCTGGAATTGGAGTTAGACACAGTTATGAGCTGCCCAGTATGGCTACTGGGAGCTGAATCTGGGTCCTCAGCAAGAACAGTCAGTGTTCTCAACTACTGAGCCACCTCGTCAGTCCCTTCATTGTTTCTCTTTCTTAAAAGGGTTTAACGTATCAGGGAACTCCAAGGGCTCTTTTATGTATTCCAATCACATCCATGCTGAGGCAGCATTTGGCTTTTATTGTTAGCTAAGTGGTAGACTGTGCTGGGTTTCCTATGCAGGTATCTGTCGCAGACTAAAATCTATGGGCAAAGGGTAGATGTGGAGAAGATTCTAGAATGGATTGTCCAGGTACTTCAGAATCTAATTTACCTAAATGTACAGACATCCAGTCAAAGAAATTTATGGTTTACCTTAGTAGACCTCTCTCCTTCCTCTTCTCCCTTCTCCTCTTCCTCCTTTCTTCCTTTCCCATAGCACCTTTCCCCATCTGTGTAACTCAAAAATCAAGCAGTGAAAAAAAATAGTTTTCAAGATACTTATTGTATCTGAATAACAGTAAAGTACAGCAGTACACAGAAATCCAAGGAACCAACTTCTCCAACTGAAAACTGTCTGCAGATGCATAGATGCTTCCATGCATGCTTCTGTGTTTGTGTATATGTTTGTATTATGTATGTGTGTGCGTGCGTGCGTGTGTGTGTGTGTGTGAATATCTGGGAATATGTTAGTATATATGTGTATGTTTGTATGTATTTGCATTTGTATATGCATATTGTATAAGAATACAATTATGATCATCTGAAGTTTGACATTTCCCACCTTAAAAACTGGAATGTTTACAAAACGATGCAAGACTTATTAATCCTCCAGGTGTAAATGTGTGTGTGTAGTATGTAAAATGTAAGAAAAGGACAAAAAAAGAAATAAAGGGGAGTAAAAGAAGGACCAGGGATGAGACAACATGCTAAAGCATTCACTTATGCAATGGAAAGAAGTGAAATAGAGATGAAAACAGCAAGCTGATCTTTTGAAGTATGGTTTAAATAGAAGAACTATTGATTAGATAATAAATAAATAGCAAAAGACTTTCAATGTGAATGCATATATAAAGAAAAAAATTGAATAGAAGTCAGTTTGTTCCTTCTCATCTTAAATCCCTTAATACTATTAGACACTAAAAAATCTTATACTAGCTTTATTTCAATTTAGGCAAATTCTTGAATTTAAAGTGATCCCAGAGTCTTGGTTGGCGATAAGTCATGAGGAAGGGGAATAAAATTAAGTTAAATTTATAAGGTTGTGATGATTTGACCCAGAAACTCTACTTCTTATAATATTCCCTAAAGAAATATTCAGAAATGAGGACAAAGATTTATGTAGCAGGCTGTGTGTTGCAGTATTAATCACAATAGTAAATCCTTGGAACCCCTTACACAACAAATATTGAGAAATAGATTACATAAATGGTAGTTTAACCACAAATAGGATATTTAAAAGTCACTTAATTATTTTGAGAGTATCTGGGAGACTCTATGATGTTCATGTCATGTTATTATGTCAAGTGAAAATGAAGGATTACATAGCACTGTCACTGTGTTCAATCTATCTTTCTGTCTGTCTGTCTATCTCTATATATGTGTATGTGTATGTAGTGATCATACACAGAGCTAGAGACTCAGCAAATACATGACCCAGGAGATATACATGGGGGTGTGTATCTCTCTCTGTGTGTGTTATCAACAGATTTTTGAAACTTCTAAAATTTTGACTCTAAATTAAAGAAAATAATTCTAGAAAGAAGGAATAAATTAAAAGTCAATAGCAATAAAGGAAATAAACAGCATTTTCAAATCTAAATGCACAAGGACATTAAGGGCTTTAAAACATATCCATTATATCTACATAAAATCCTAGAGATTAGATGTGTATCTAGGAAGAAAAGTGAATTAAATTTCTGATTGCTTTCAAGAGAAGGTAAAATTATTTGAACATTTAAACTTATGTGTACTATAGCAGATGACCGAACTGCTAAAGCAGATCCAAGTTTTTCACATTTAAAGTAATATAAATAAGAAGATGGGATAAGGGTGAAGGATTAAGAAATAAAGGCAAGACGAGAAAAAAGCAGAAACCAAGGGCAGGTAGAGGTGAGCAAACTGACAAGTAAATACAAAGAAAAACAGAAAAATTAACACAAATATAGGAACCACCATCATAAATACATTAAGCCTAACATTTAAAGGACAAAAATTGTCAGACTGGGTGTTTAAATCCTAACTCACACCTACTAATCTGAGATGGAAGATGTGGGGCTGTATTCTAAGAAGATTGCAGTGAGAACCACCTGATCATCAAGTCAGCCTACTCTGTCCCGTCAAAAAAGCCTTTCAAACTGTTCATCACTGCACAGACAGCCATGTGATGAGGGGTGTTTGAGAAGACAGGAAAGTTGTCAGGGGTGAGTGCTAGCTGTGCTGTTGCTGGGCCTTTCTTGTTGGAGTCCCAACAGTAGTTGCTTTACCATTCTTAGTCTGAAAAGTAGCCCATATCTGGGAAGTGCTCAAGAAGTCACAGTAAAGAAGGAAGGCTGGCTTCCCCATCCCCCATCTTTCCTGAACACACTGAAGTCCATGCATTATACAGTCCTTTCTTGGCTGCCTGATTGCCTTGCCTGTAGGGAAATTACATTCTTTGAGCAAGCTCATCTCTCCCTATTTTGCCATGCATTAGACCCCTGACCTATAAGCTTGTCACTCACTGTAGTGGTTAGACACAAGTACCTTGGTTATGAATATGAAACACTACCCCTGTTGTCTGCTATCTCAGGCTTATTGTTACCACTCTTACTAAGAGGCCCTACAGTGGTAGCCTCTCCTGTCAGATGAGCCATTCCTAAGTATCTCAGCCTGTATTAGCCCCATATCCAGTATAATCTTTTTGTCTTGGTAAATGGAGAAGCCACTGGGACCCAACCCCAAAGAACATTGGTAGCTAGTGGGGCCAGCTAGCATGGGTGTTGCCTGGAGCTTCTCCATGGCTTCCTTCCCAGTGTTCCATTGTAATGTCTCACTTTCACTTGTCATTGTTATCTCTCTTTTCAAATACTAACAAGCCACCTTAGGAATGCATAGCCAGGCTGCTCATTTCTGCTGCAGAAGGGCATGCTGTTGTCATGGACAGCCAGAGTTAGAGTCTGCTGCAGGAACCACATTTTCACAGCTAACTCCTTATTTTTGTCAGTTCCTCGTAAGCAGACATTAAGAGTTCTCTGCACTATGATTGTATTGGCTGGTTTAGTGTGTCAACTTGACACAAGCTAGAGTCATCAGAGAGGAAGGAGACTCAGTTGAGGAAATACCTCCATGAGATTCGGCCGTAAGATATTTTATCATTTAATGATCAATGGGAGTGCATAGCCCATGGGCTGCTGGTTCTGGGTTCTATAAAAAGGTAGACCGAGCAAACCATGGGAAGCAAGTCAGTAAAGAGTCCCCCTTCTTGGCCTCTGCATCAGATCCTGCTTCCAGGATCTGGTTTTGTCTGAGTTCCCATCCTGACTTAACTTCAGTGATGAACAGCAATGCTGAAGTATAAGCCTAATAAACCCTTTCCTCCCATCTTGTTTTTTGGCATGGTATTTTGTTGCAGCAATAGAAACCATAGCTAAGACAATGATTTCTCTGACTTAGCAGCCCCCTCTCTTCCATACTTTATGTCAACACTGTCTATGGTCTTGAGACCAAGGTGGAAGTAAAGTAAATTACCAAGGGAAAGAGGGTTTTAAGTTACACATCAAGTCATTTATGCCACTTTCCTTGGTCTCCAGCAAAGGGCAGATGTGTAGGGATGTGTGAATAACAGCTCATCTGAGTGATATGTAGGCTATTTTTGAAGGTCCAAGGGATTCAAAACCAGGAGGTTCAAGAGCTTCAACACAAACATTCTAAACTTTGGGTTCCACACCTTTTCAACTTGGTTGTTTTGGACATTAGAACCTTCTCCCAAGTTCTATAAATTGCAGCTTTTAGAAGGAAACATTGATATTTCCCTATGACTTTAAAGTATGCAGAGATTCTTAAATAGAATATAAAATATGCTCACCAGAAAAGAACTAATTCAGAATTAAGATCTTGTTTTGTTGTTGTTGTTGTTTTGGGTTTGTTTGATTTTGGTTTGGTTTGGTTCAGATTTTTGAGACAGGGTTTCTCTTTGTAACAGTCCTAGGTGTCCTGGAACTCACTCTGTAGACCAGGCTGGCCTCAATCTCACTGAGATCCATCTCCCTCTGCCTACCAAGTGCTGGGATTAAAGATGTGTGCCACCACTACCTAGCAGAATTAAGATCTTACGTTGTTCAAAATACATTAAGTCAAAACTCGCTGGGATAGAGAGACTTATCTGTGGTTAAGAGTTCATATTGCTCTTGCAGAGAATCCAAGTTAAGTTCTCAGGACCCAGATAAGGACAGCTCACAGCCTCCTGTAGCTCCAGTTCCAACATCCTCTTTCGTCTTTGGAGCACACATTTAATTTATGTGTGTTCACATACACATGCACGTGCCATTAAAATGTAATTTTTTTAAAAAAAAAATCACGAGCTATGGTAAGATATTTATAGTACATACACTTCACAAAGACAAATATTTTATGTGTATGCTGATTAATAATGTGTAGCTTCAAGAAAATGAATGGAGTTTTGCATAAAGGAAAACGTGTGAACTGGTAAATATTTGAAAAAATCGCCCAGTTTTATTATCAAGAAAATGTAAGATAAATTGGTGAGGCAATAGAATTTCATTCTAAACAAATGGGCAAAAATATCAGGTGATAACTCCAAATGTTGGGAAGTTGTTGCTGGTAAATTTCAGTGTTCTACCTAGTCCAGTGGGTTCACCACATGAAGTCTGCAACCATAGACTTAATTAGTTAAAGCAAACACACACACACACACACCACAAAAATCTAAGCTTTTCTTGCTTTAATGTCAATCAGATATTGAACCCAAGGCTACTTTGCTCATGGTAGGTGCAATTTATCAGCAACTAGTAAACTTCAAGGCAATGGACCTTAGAGGGAAACCATTAGCCTGCAGTGCAGACACACATTGGAACCCAACAGGTCCACATGGGAATCTATGCTGCTCCACAGACTTCGCAGCTCTTAGAATTATCATCTGAAATTTTATATATGCATATATGTGTGTATACACACACACACATTGTCTTTCTGATGGAGGGTCATCTGTCTATCTGTTGCTTTCATTGATTAATTAATAAAGAAAATGCTTGGCCTGATATGTCAGAACATAAGTGGGTGGAGAAGACAGAACAGAATGCTGGGAAGAAGGGAAGTGAGGTAGTCACCATGATTCTCCAACCCCAGGCAGATGTAGGCTAGAATGCTTCCCAGTAAGCCACCACCTCATGGTGCTACACAGATTATTAGAAATGGGTTAATCAAGATGTGAGAGTTAGCCAATAAGAGGTTACAGATAATGGGCCAAGCAGTGTTTAAAAGAATACAATTTGTGTGTTGTTATTTCGGGTATAAAGTTAGCCTTGCGGGAGCTGGGTGGGAATGCAGCCCGCTCCTCACTACATCTTTCAACATCTATAGCACATATAATGTCACACAAGAACAAAATAATATAGAAAATTATATAAAAGAATGTATTGCAAGTAGGAAAGTCAGTTGTTGGTGACATTAATTATTCTTTAATTATATATGCATATGCATGAGGCCTTTAAATATGGAAAGCAGGAAGTATGTGATAAGGTATTTATAGCAGAATATTTTTAATAGCAAAGAGTGGAGAACTTTTGCATGTCCACACACAAGAGATTAGACACTTTGCAATGCTCTGAGGAAATAAAAAAATGCCACACAACTGTGCTAAATGAAGTTTCTGGGAGGCCATTGAATTGGAATAAACCTCTTATTTGAATCAACAAAAGACCAGGCTAACCCAGAGTTCAGCTACCATAACAGAGCTGTGGTCATTTGAGGAAGTTCTATAACCATTTAACTGTCCCCACAAGGCATTTTCTTTCCATAAATTCTTTGGGCTATGGTCTTGGTTGGGCTTCTCTAAAACTGCTTTACTACTGGGGTGGCATGATTGAAAATCCATTTTTTTTGGTTTGTTTTAAATTGTTTTGCTTTGTTCTCTTTTATTTTTGATTGCTCAAGTTACCACTACAACATAAGTCTAAGCGTTTTTCTTTGAGTAGGATGGAACAACAATAAAGTTCGGAAACATGAATAAGTTTACATCTGTGTATGGGTAAGGAAAGATGGAGGGGTGGAGAAAAAGAGAGAAAGTGAAGAGAACAGAGCAGAGGGTGAAGGTGGGGAGGGAACCATGTAAAAAGAGTTCCAAAGATGTAATTGGGATGACAATTCTTAAGCACGGTGTAAGGGATACAAATGCTTCTCAGATTGATGTTATATTTTATTAATATTGTACATTTCAACCTAAGATATTTAAAATACACACAGAGATATATACAAATAGAGAAATCGTGTGTGCATGGTTATGCACTTTGTAGCATGCCACTGAAAGCTGAAATCAAGACACTATTTAATTTCTACTTTGTACTCGTTTATATAGTGTAAGTTGTCTTATCTGAGACTGATATCCTCCTGAACCAGACATTAAATATTCACTTAGTGGCTGTCTTTGCAGAAAAACAAACCCATGTCATATTCAGCTGACCTCAGAATCCTGCACTATCCCAATGTCTACAGGCATTTGCTGACTCTAGCATAACCGAGTATCATAGTTGAAGGGTGTTCACCTAGAATCTGAAAAATCTTAGTTTACACATTTTTGAGAAATGCATAGGGTGACTTGAGGTGAGGTAGAAAGAGAAGGAAAATTGTTGGAATGAAGAAAAAGAGAGGACTTCCACCCAAGAGTTTCCTTGCAGCCTTTAGTTTGCTGAGAGTCAGTGGTCCAGGCACAGTGAATGCCTGCTTGAGGAGTCCTCAGTTTAAGATTCCAGCATGCTGTTTTCTAGGACTCTCACCAGAAAGCCTTTTACAGAAAAGAAAAGGCAAGTCCAGCCAAGTTAGTGGGTCAAATACTGTGAAAATGAACATAAAAAGTTTATTGCCAGAAGATGAACTGCTCAGATACAGGGATGAAGAAAGACATGAATTTTCAAAGAGACCTCTCTCCTTTTGATCACTGGAGAGATAATCAGGAAGCTTTATAAAGGGGAGTCATGGGAAAGTCCGCAAAGAAATGTTCAAGACAGATGTCTTCCCTCACTGGGCTAAGCTCTACTCTGTGCTCTCTGTGCGAGCCTCTTCTCATCGCAGGATACCCTCCTATCTCCCATAGCTCTTTAGCTTCACATTTTATGCTCAAGAGGTAAAGGCCCTTTCTATCAAGCCAGACAACCTGAACTCAACCCCCAAGGACCCACATTGTGGAAGTAGAGAACTGACTCCTTCAAGTTGTCTGTGCATACAACTCTAAACATAAACAGAGTAAATGAAATAAAATTCATCTCAGGTATCAGGTGCCTCTGGAAAAAACACAAACATATACGCTCATACAGACACAGACACAGACACACACACACACCTTTCTGCCTCAATTGTGTTAACTGTTTCTCTCAGAGTCAGCACAATGATGCATATTCCTGGGATCAGTATTTGTGTTTCCTGCTCTGCCTCCCATATTCTCTTCCTTTGTATTTTTTGCTTACCAAAGAAGCAATGTTATGACAACTTTAATATAACAACAGCAATAACAATAATAATAATCAAAAGACTTTGTCAGATCTGAGATTTTCCAAGCTGTTTCTGGTTGGCATGTATTTCCAGAATGTTCACTCCATTCCTGGTTCATGAAACACTTAGGTCTCTATGCTCTTATGCAAAATTTGCAAATACAGAGATCAATAAAATTCTATCCCTATCCTCAAACAATTAATAATTGAGCGAGAGAGACAGCTTAGTAAGCAGAAGTGACAGCGAATCGATTCCCAGTAACGAGCAAGTTCTGCACATTTGTGTTGAGCTGGCTCTAATGTTATGGCTACAACCTCAGACCCCTCTTACAGGGTAAAACTCACAATCTGTGTTGCAAAAGCGACAGACTCAAATGGAATTTGAGCTATTTCCATGAGGATCTTAACACTCAGCACTGGAAAGAGCCATCTTGTTTTGTGTTTGAACCACTCTCAGGAGAACACTAGCTGAGTAGAGTGAGAAACACACATATACTGGCAGCTAGCTTATTTCCAGGATGGCCATTCCTGGGCCATGCTAATTCTCTGGAGGTCCAAAAACAGGTGGTCTATAAATTCTCGCTGACAGTTTTAAGACAGCTCTGCCTCTGAACACAGGCAGAGAAGGCAAAATCCACCTTGGGATATCTTCAAATGTAAATTCTGTCATGTGAGGTGTTTCTTACATTAGTTTCATATAGAGACAAAAAGATAATGATATAAATTCCAAAAAAGTCCGTTAGGAAAAAGTCTGTCCTCAAATTGAAAATTTTATTAAATTATCATTGAGTTGATGGGTGGTCAGGTGAATACTTTACAAGATTGATTTGTATTACCTTTGAGATTTTCATCTTTCATGAGAAAAAAACAAAACAAAACAAAACCAATTCTCTCGTGTGTCAGCTTTTGTTGTTATTTATTTATTATTTTTTTTCTTTTCTTTTTTTCTTTTTTTTATTAATTAATTTATTTAATTATTAAAGATTTCTGCCTCTTCCCCGCCACCACCTCCCATTCCCTCCCCCTCCCCCAATCAAGTCTTCCTTCCTCCTCAGCCCAAAGAGCAAGCAGGTTTCTCTGCCCTGTGGGAGGTCCAAGGACCACCCACCTCCATCCAGGTCTATTAAGGTGAGCATCCAAACTACCTGGGCTCCCACAAAGTCATTACGTGCAATAGGATCAAGAACCCATTGCCATTGTTCTTCAGTTCTCAGTAGTCCTCATTGTCCATTATGTTCAGCGAGACCGGTTTTGTCCCATGCTTTTTCAGACCCCGGCCATTTATTTATTATTTTTACTTAAAAATAAAATTTCCACCTCCTCCCATTTCCCTTCCCCTCCCTCATCCCCCTCCCCCCATCCCTTCCCCCTCCGTCTCCAGTCCAAAGAGCAGTCAGGGTTCCCTGTCCTGTGGAAGTCCAAGGTCCTCAGAGAGTGTACAAAATAATTGGGTTAAGATCTGCAGAAATGGCTCAGTGATTAAGAACATTTACTATTCTTTCAGAAGACCTGGCTTGACTCCCTTTACCCATATCAAAGGGCTCACAAGCATATACACCCCAGATCCAGGGGATCCAATACTTTCTTCTGGCCTCCATCGGCACCTGTATGTACATGGTGCATATAAATTAATGTGGGCCACACAATTGGAAAATAAATAAATGTTTATTCCATAATAATGGGCTTCATTATTATATACTTATACTTCATTGAACTTTCTCACATTCTCCCCACTCCGCTCTCTCTTATGCCCTCTCTGCTCTCCACTCTTGCTGATGTCTTGCCTCCCCATAACAAGGCATCCATTTACTTCCATGACATATATACATACCATGAAACCTTCTGGTGTTTGCCTGTTTTTTCCACACACTCGACATCTTGCTCCTTTCTCCCCTCTCCTTAGACCACTTCCTTTCTGTGCATAGCTGTCTCCTCAATTCTTTGTAAACAGTCTTTAACCTAGATCTGCATATGACAGAAGACATGCAACATTTTTCTTTCTGAGTGAACTAGTTAATTTTCTGTTGCTGCGATAAAACATGCTGACCAGTGAAGAGTATTTTGCCTTATAGGTCCATGGGGGAAAGAGTTCATCATAGAGCGGGGGGCGGGGGGGCATGGCAACAAACAGCAAGGCATAGCACAGCAACAGAAAGCTAAGCTCACATCAAGTACAAACACCAAAGCATCATGTATAGAGGATGAACTGGAAATGCCACACTGTCATGAGGCTTGTCATCATAAAGCCCTTCCACAGTGATGTACTTCTGCCGGCAATGCTGTAACTGCAAAACCTCCCCAACAACACCACTCGCTGGAAACCAAGTATTCAAATTCACGAGTCTATGAGGGACACATTTTTTTTAAAGATTTATTTATTTATTATGTTTACAGTATTGTGTCTGCCTGCAGACCAGAAGAGGGAACCAGATCTCATTACAGATGGCTGTGAGCCACCATGTGGTTGCTGGGAATTGAACTCAGGACCTTTGGAAGAGCAGGCAGTGCTCTTAACCACTGAGCCATCTCTCCAGCCCTGAGGGACACATTTTTATTTAAACCACCACACTGAGTCTACCTTATGTTCACATAGCAGCTTTAATTAAATGGCAGTTATACTGTTTCTAACAGTATATAGTTTCTAAAGTATATAGTAGTCTGTATAGTCCTTGTCTCCCAGGGATCTGTGTGTCGGATGTTTGTTTCCTGATGGCAATGTTGGGAAATGGACAGAAGCTGGAACTCTGGGGCCTGATAGAAAGTCCTTGACTCTCAGGGGATGAAGACTTCACTTGAAGTCCCTAAAGGGAGCTCTGGCGGACCACTGAGTTCTTATCAGTAACTGGTGGGAAACCCAGAGATGACCAGTCCATCTCACTCTCTGGTTTCCAGCCAGATGTGATCATGCATCCCTGCATTTGTTCCTGCTGCCACTTTCTACCACAACATGACAGAGCTGAGAGGGTTCTCAACAAACTGTACGAACACCTGTGCTGTGCCCTTGAACCTCCTGAAGAGTGGGCAACATACATGCACCTTGTAAAGAGAGACTACCTCTCTTCCTTTGTTGTAATGAAGTGAATTAGATGCTTATGAGTCAGTCTCTCACTGTGTAGCCCAAGATGATTCTATAATCTGTTTTTAAGCCTCCTTAGTGAGGAGGTTATAGGATTGAATCCTGCCCAGAACATCAGCTCAACCAACATTGATACTCCATAATCTTCAGGCAAAAGGGGGGAACCCACAAAAAACAAACAAACAAACAAAAAAACCAAAATGGTCTTGTCTAAAGATACAGCTCAACAATTGAATGCTTTCCTGGGAAGAATTGGAAATAACTGAGTTATTTCCCTAATACTGCAGAAAGGAAGAAAGAAATGAAGAAAGAAGAAAGGAAGGAAGGAAGGAAGGAAGGAAGGAAGGAAGGAAGGAAGGAAGGAAGAGGAAAGGAGGGAGGGAGGGAGGGAAGGAGGAAGGGATGGAAGGAGGGAGGCAGAGATGGAGAGAGGGACAAAGGAAGGAAGGATTGAGGGAAGAAGGGAGAGGGGAAGAAGGGAGATAGGGAGGAAACGAGCAGGAAGGGAGGACTCCAGGATACTGATTTATACCACATAAGGAAACCCTGTTTCTTGGTGATGCTCTAAGTCTCATCCCCCTAACCACCTGATAGCAAGCACAGTTTTGACTCAGAAGGAGCCAAACTAAAAGTGCTACAGCCTGAGCATCTAACTGTGAATCTGGGCACCTTGTTGCATTCCCACGTGGAGGACAGGGGTGAGGAATTTTGATGAATACTAAATGAGCCTTTCCTTCTGCTGGAAGTTCCACCTTGCTATTACCTTATGGCACTCATTCTCATGTTGCACTTTATACTATAAAATAATGAAATAATATCCCAAATGAGCCAATAAAGTCTACAATCTGATGACCAGAAACTTAGAACTACGGCCTTTCAGAATATATATATATATATATATATATATATATATATATATATATATATATATATATATATATATATATATATATATTATATCTATATCTATATCTATCTATATATATAGATATAGATATATATTTTTTTTTTGGTTTTTCGAGACAGGGTTTCTCTGTGGTTTTGGAGCCTGTCCTGGAACTAGCTCTTGTAGACCAGGCTGGTCTCGAACTCACAGAGATCCACCTGCCTCTGCCTCCCAAGTGCTGGGATTAAAGGCGTGCGCCACCACCGCCCGGCTAGAATTTATATTTTGTTATTGCTGTTGATGTTTTGGGATAGGGTCTTATGTAGACCACACTGAGATTATAGGTATGTGCCACCATGTCTGCATTATGTAGAGCTGGTGATTTAACTCAGGACTTTGTTATGCTAGACAAGCATCTCATCAACTAAGTTACACCATCAGGCTCCCAGAATTCATGTTTCTAAGATATCAGCAATATAAATTGATGCTTCAATGTTATTAACAGCCCATCATCAAACATCATCAAACTGTTGCAGGTAGATATGTAAATACTCAAACAAGAAAGGCAAATATTATAAATAGCCTCAGAATGAAATAGCTTTTGTTATAAATGAGTTTGCAACATACTTTTAAAAATCAAGACAAAACTTTTGGTATTGTATTTGAATTGTGAACTTGTTTCATTATTCCTTGGATAGATGCCAAAGAAAGTAATCTAATAGAAAGTTACAACCTCCAGGAGACCAATATTAGAATCTAAGACTTCCTAAATGGAGCTAGCTACAAAGAATGGCCTCTAATGTGTTGGCTTTGCATGGACTCTTGGGAGTTAAACTGTACTTCCTAAAGCTCACTGAAGTCCTGCCTGCCCTTCTGTGTGCTCAGAATATTTGTTTCCCCCAGGACACCAGGAGCCCACACTGAACAAAGAATATATAAATGGTAAGAACATCTATTAAATTATGGGAAACAAGATCACATAGAGATGTGGAGCACTTAGGAGGGAGGGTCCAAAACTCCTTCCATAACTAAAGACTAAATCGGCCAAATTATTTACTTGTTACTGTGTATTAAAAACAGTTCATTTTAATATTTAACAGCTTTTTTCTGGGTGTGGTATGAACATATGCAATCTGAATACTTAGAAGGGTGAGACAGGACATTGCTAACCCGGAGGCGATCGTGGACTTCACAGTGAAACTCTAACATAAAAAATAAAAAAAATTGTGGTGTATACAAGAGACAATAGTCATCATTCTATAGATCAAAGGTGGGTGGACTGAGTAGGATCCCACCAGCTCAGGCTTAATCAGGACCCTAAGGCGGACTGTTAACTGGGAGCAGAGTGTCTTCTGATGATTTGACAGGGTGGAGACACAGATGTCTCCTTGTGTGGTCAGTTGAATGGTCATTGAATGTCTCAGTTCATCACCTCTACACACGGCCATGGGCTTTGCTTAAGCAGGTGACCTACAGGAGTGTGAGAGAGTACCAACAGAAACTAACATCTTACTGGAAATCTAGAAACCCACTAACTTCTCTATATTTTGTGTTTTAAATTTAAATTGGTGTATTCAGCCCTTCCCTAAGAAAGACCAAACACAATAGGGTGGATATCTTAGGATCTGGGAATCATTCAAAGTTCATTTAAGAGATTATCAAAGAATTCAGGAATTTGCAAGGCATGGTCATGTTCAGAAGGCATCATCAGGAGCGAGGAAGGTAGCTCAAAGGTTAAAGAGCTCATTACCCAAGTATGAAGCACCGAGTTCAAGTCTTCAGCACCCACATATAAATTCAGGCATGATCCCATACCCTACTGTAAGCCCAGAACTGTTTAGGGCAGAGATGGGAAGATTGCTGAGGGGTGGGGCTGCTGGCTTCCAGCCTAGTCTCAGGCTCAGTGAGAGACCCTGTCTCAAGGAGACGATAGGAGAGCCAAAGGGCAGGATACCTGATGTCCTCCATGTACACACACGGGGGCATATACAAGCACACACACACACACACACACATATTCAAACACATATACAGCACTACAAATGAACAAGACATCATTTACTGGTTTAAAATAGCAACATGTTATATACAAATACCCAATTTATATTCCTTATATTTACTTATATTTCTTCTTACAGAATAAAGAGAATTGTATTGTAAGGAGTCACTATCCAGTTATAATGCAGCTTTCTCCACCTGCTTGTTTCAGATGTGGAGTTTGTCCACTCCAACATTACTACTGTCATGAAGACTATCATGGCAAGAAGCCAGCTGAGAGAAATCAACACACTTGCTGGATAGTTCATGAAGCTATGCAGCTAAATATCTCATGGATTTTGTAGAAAAAAAAACACTTAAATAAAGCAGTAAGAACCAAACAAATGAGCAAATAAAATCACAATAATATTTTAGGCAGGTTCTCTTATATCCCAGGCAGACTCAAATTTTCTACATATCTGGAGATGACCTTTAACTTCTGATGTTTCTACTTCTTTTGCAAGAGTGCTGGTATTGTGGGTATGGGCAACCACCCGGTTCTATGCAGTCCAA
Organism: Chionomys nivalis; assembly: GCF_950005125.1. Taxonomy (NCBI): domain Eukaryota; kingdom Metazoa; phylum Chordata; class Mammalia; order Rodentia; family Cricetidae; genus Chionomys; species Chionomys nivalis. Next base: position 10,378,108 of record NC_080089.1, on the reverse strand, counting down.
CTGTGCCACATCCACAGCTGCAAATCCTAATTTTTGAACACATATTAGGAATTTTTTATCCTCCCATGACTTACGATTTAATATGATGCTATGTTATTTACTGTGTGCTTGAAGCCAGGAGCATGTGCATGTGTAGACATCAGAGGACAACAGTCAGGAGTCAGTTCTCACCTGCCACCTGACTGACTCAAGGTTCCTCTCATTTCTGATGCTGTGTTGTACACTCGCAGATAGTTGTTCTGTGACCTACCAGGCAATCCTGAGAGTGCAGGTGCATGAACTACTGTCATCACAACCAACTTTTTACAAAAGTCTGGGGATCAAATTCAGTTTATCAGCCTGGTCAGCAAGTGATCTTACTCACAGAGCCATCTCCATATCCTTATAGTGCTATTTTAGATCAGATTTTCTTCATTTCAAGTCTTCAATAACTAACATTAAAATTAATGATAAATTTACATTATATTGAAGTTGAGTATATTAGCTAATTTTGTTTACTTTTAAGGTTTTCCTGTCTTCTGATTTTTAAAGCATAAAATTATCAGTTTTTATTTATTCTTTTCTCATATGTTATATCCTGTCCACAGTTCCCAGCCCTGTTTCCTCTCAGTTACTATCAAGTTGGTTTCATTCAATGCATGCATGCAAAGACAATTTGACATATTCAAATAAAATATGTAACAGACTTAGGGACAGAGATCACATGGTCATTGCTGTAGACACGGAATGAACATTTGACAATTTTTAACGTTCATTCACAATAATATGGCCAAACATAATAGAAATAAAAAGAACATATTGGGCTTGTAAGATGGCTCAATGGGTAAAAGTTCTTGCTAGCAAGTCTGATAACCAGACTTCAAACCCTAGTAACTACCTGACAGAAAGAGATAATTGGCTCCTCCATTACCTTGTGACTTACATATGTGCTGTGGCATTGACGTGCCCTCCAGTAAATAAATGAGCAAAAAATAGTAGTAAATAAAAATTAAATGCCTTTTTAAATGGCTATATACTAAAGATCTGTCTCCAATCTTATACTAAATGCACAGTTTAAAGTATATCCTACAAATTCAGGAATGAGACCAGGATGTCAGTGCAGTAAGGCAGAAGAAATAAACAAAGTGATATAGATATGACAGAAACAAAAAAAAACCACTGCAAGTTGGGCAGACCTCTTGGGCACATGATTCACAAAAATTATACTGAGCTCTGTAAAAATGACAAAGTCACTGCAATCTCCACTAAAATTTCTAGTTACAGAGAACTAGAAAAAAGCATTTTAAAATTTATATAGAAGGAAAAAACCCACCCCAAAATACCCAAAGAAATCCTGGACAGAAAGAGCAATGCGGGAAACATCATAGTATCTGATCATAAACTGTATCACAGGGTCATGGAGACAGCAGCATAGTACTGGCAGAGAACAGACACATGAAGCAATGGAACAGAGGACTCGTGCAGTTCCAGCCATCTCATTTTGACACATTGTCAAAAACACAATTGGAGAAAGGGTAGCCTCTTCAAACTGTCTTGTGGAAATTGCATTTCTACATGAAGAGTGAGACTGGATCAATCTTTCACACACTGCAAAAAAAAAATTAGTTCAAAATAGATCAAAGCCTTTGACCTAAGACCTGAACCTATGAAACTATTATAGGACAGGCAAAATGCTTCAAGAAGCTATGCATGGCCTCTTGCATCTGAAATCTCAACACTTGAAAGGCTAATGACAGGGAATGCCACAAGTCCAGTCTGGGCTACTTAAGTGTGTTTCAGGCTAGCCTGGGATACCATGATGCCAAGTCTGAAAAGAGAAAGAATGATGGAAAGAAAAAATAGAAGGAAGGAATTTTTAAAAAAGCAACTTGTCAAAAGTATAAAGCCTTGAGAACTTGTCAAAAGTATAAAGATGGCTCAGAAGTTAAGAGCATTTGCTACTCTTTCAGAATACCTGGGCTCAATTCACACCACCTACATGATGGTTCACAACCATATCTAATTCCATTCCAGTGAACTCATTCCATCTTCTGACCTCCCTGGGTGCCATGCACACATGTGTCAAACATACACAAATGCAGGCAAAACTAGGGAGAGGAGCAGAGAAAAATGTAGAACTCAATAAAATCAAGAAAAATAAATGAATGAATGAATCTTTTTTAAAAATTAATGTACTATATTAATTTTTTAAATAAAGAAAAATAGTAAACAGATTAGTGCTAAAATGTAAGAAGTTGGTTGAATTATTGTTACAACCAGCTCTTGCTGTACCCACCTACAAGCCATCATGGACCAATAGCAATCCTTTAAAAGTCTGAGTCACAGTATAGGCTGGGCTTTGCTGTTTACCCAATACTGTTTTGTGGAAGATGACAAAGCAGGGCTTTGTCCCCACTGATAACTTCTAGGTCTTTCCTCACAATGTCTGCAGTTGGATAACTTAGTGTTTCATTTGGTAGCTCAGATTTTAAACATGGGTGCTCAGAAAGACAGGAAGTTGAAGATGTCAGTGTCTTGAGGGTGTAACTGTAAACTAGGTAACTGTTGTCATACAGCCAGTGGTCAAAGTAGTCATGGAACGCACCCCTGTATAAGGAGGGGAGACCCCGATATTGCCTTTCAAAGCATTGTTGGCCCTCACTCTCATCCATAGATTTTGGATCTTGTCCTGTAGTTATGAGGAGTTAGCAAAAAATTTTCATCTATGCATACAAGCAGGTAGAACACTGTATCCACAATAATTCATCTATGAAAAGGCACAGTGAATGATATACTATATCAGACAAAAAGCTTGAAGCAAGGAGTAAGGGATGAGAAAATTAAGGAGTGATTGCTGCTCACTCAGAGTCAGAGAATATTTACTGCTATGTAGTCATTTCTTCCAAGGCTGTTGGGGGGTCTGTGTTTCCATTGTCCTAGTTGTAAGGTCAGTAACTTGTGGCCAGTACGTGACTGATAACAATGTTAGTAATGCACGTTTATATATGCTGTGTTGTCTTAGACTGCATGGTCTTCTGAAACGAACCTTTGCAGCACTGAGCACTTTGTAACGAACCTTTGCAGCACTGAGCACTTTGTAACGAACCTTTGCAGCACTGAGCACTTTGTAACGAACCTTTGCAGCACTGAGCACTTTGTAACGAACCTTTGCAGCACTGAGCACTTTGTAAGTGCTCAGAATATGTTTCTTTATTGGCAAATTAAAGACATGAAAACAGAGGACCCCTCCTCCACTTGACAAACAGGAGTTGAGTTTATCTCGGCCGAGCATTGTCTCCATCTACAACACTTGAAGTTCACTGCTGCGCCAAGCAGATACACTGTCCCCACGGTGTGCTAATATTTTAAATCTACAACACTGATAATGGAAGAGAAAGATCTCCTGAGATGTTCAGCACAAGGAATTTGTTACTCTCTCCTGGGCTCTCACCTGAGTGAAAAACGCCTCTCTTTTCTGTTAGCTGCAAATGACCTTGGAATCTGAAATTACCTTGCTTGTATAAATAGACAATCATTTCACTCAGCACTGCAGGGTCTATAAGTCAGCTGAGACAATCAAGAGGCAGTGAATATCCATCTAAAGAGGGGACTCTGCCCTTGCAGACGCCTCTTCATTGGGATCCCGGCTGCAGCTACTGCTGTAACAAGATCTCAGTTGTATACCACTAAGAGCAAGCTGTCTTTTCCACTTAGGGCTTGTCCGAGGATGTTTGTTTTTGTTGTTATACAACCTGAATGAATGTCCAGAAAGAAAAAAAAAACTGTTTCTTAGCTTTTGAATACACCCATATCCCAAATCAACCTCCATGTCTTGGGAGCTTTAGAAGATACTCACAGAGCAAGAGAATAATCCAAAGTTCATACCAATGGTGGAGACACTCCAGATTCAAAATAACGATATAAGGAAATGCCGACTACAGTCACTTCTTCATCTAAACCACATTCGTATGCTTTGGTTTGGTTTGGTTTGGTTTGGTTGCTTGAGACAGGGTCTCACAGCAGGTCCATCTTGTCCTCAATGTTTTAAGTCATATTTTTGGAAAACCCAGGAATTGACTTTGAGAAAGCAGCTTTCATGATCTCAATCAAAGCATGATTTGTAACAAAGTAGCATGTCTAGAAAGAGAGTGGGGATGTATAAAACGCATAGCTAGATACTGTCCTATCATAAAAATGGCACTCCTTGAATACCTTCTATATTACAGGCTTCTAGATATAGAATAGATAGCCAAGAAGACAAGCTGCCTGGCCCATGAAATATTCACGATACTGGAGAAGATGTATATAAATAGAAAGTTTTATTTAAAACTTTGTGCTTTACCAACAAATTAAATTTTAATGTGAAGAGTGCAGAGAATTGATATGTTTATATATCAAGGATGGGGATATCAATTGACTGAAGCAACTCAAGTGTATTTTTGTGGCATTTATCAAAAAACTCTTTCAATATATGCTGATTCTAGCAATTCTTCTTCTTGGAACTCATCCTAAGAACCATGAATCTGCACAGAAATTCATCTATACCTCATATTTTGTAATAGTAAGAAATTGGCCACCACTTCAAAGCCAAAAGTTGGAAGTCTGATTAAATTTCTTTCTAATTTGTGAAGAACTGAAAGGATGAATGCTGAGGGGGAATATAGTCTCTATCGCCCAATGGTTATGTTCTTAAAGGAAAAAATACAGACAATATAATGCTATTTTTATTTAAAAAGAGAAAGAGTATTATGTATGCACTGCAAAGAACTGGCAAAAAACCACCCTTCATTGTTCCCATCCATGGGAGGCCAGAAATCAACAGGATTTAATCACAATTGGCAGTCTTCCCTTTGGCACAGAAAAAACATTCACCAACAGCCAATATAGTGGTTCTCGTGATTCAGCCAAATTTTAGGTCTGGAAAGAAAGAGCCAAATGCTGCTTGGCATTATAACAGGGCAATCTGTTTCATAAGGACAAAGCACAAATCTAAGCTCAAGAAAAAAAAAATGCCCTTTCCCCATCACCAGACTGGCTGTATTTTCTCAGAGGAAAATGAATGTCTATCTTTGGGAGAGGGATGTGCTTTGCAGGTAATTCAGTCAGGAGAACCTGGTCTCAAGAGGCAGAAGGCCCAGCTGGTAATGAGATTGGCATTCGCTCACTCTAATAGGAGAGAAGCCAACTGGCATCACTTGCCAGTTACAGTCTGTTGCAGAAGTCAGCTAGCTGTGGTTCACCTGGCCAAAGCCAGACCACCCATTCCATGTCTTGAGTAACCCACAGGTAAAACTAGTTTCAATATTTCAAATAGTTCAATAAAAACTGTTGTTTTGAAGAATAATACTGTGAGGACACGGAGCGCAGCTCAGTGGATAAAGCGCTTGCTTCCAAACCTTAGAACTGTAATTCAGATCACCAGACCCCAAGTAAGAGCTAGGCAGATTTAGCAGTCACTTATAATTCTAGCACTCAGGAGGAAAAGCAGGACAAGATGTCTAGCTACACTAATTGAAACTGGAGAACTCCTGGCTCAGTGGTGACCCTACTTGAATACATGAGGTAGAGAGAAGACCCCTGACATCAACTTTGGGTCTCCTCCATAGGCATGTGCACTTACATGCATGTAGGGAAAGGGGAAATTATACAATTATAATCTCAAAAAATAAAACAAATAATTGAAAAAGAAAGTTTCTCCCTTCGTGGTATTTTATAGGGAAAGGCCTCTTGCAAAGGGAGCTGAGAAGTAGGGCATAGTATTAGCTCTCGTGTTTCATTTATGCATAAATTGGGACTGGCAGACATCCATCGCATTTGTTCCTTAATTTTATTCTTCCATACAGAAGTACAACCTGCTGAGTATTTTTAATCTTACTTGTATGTATGTTTCAAGGCAGAACACTTGGTATTTCATAACTGATTAGTGTGTTCTTCCCAGGAAAATACTATGGGGAGAAACTTTTTTTTAATTTTCTCAAACTATTTCATGAAGCAATTTCTCTCAGCTCTTCCATGATGCCCATTTATCTGTGAACTTTCTGTATCTGGAACCCATGGCATCTGAATGGTTGAGAAATCACCACTCATCCTCATATGCAAGCCAAGGTCAGCATGCTGATAGCATCTGCCTCTTCATGCCCTACAATAGTACCAGGGAAGACAATAGAGACACAAACATTTTCTGTTACCAAATATTGCCCCAAATCCAACCTATCTGCCATAGAATTCTATTGGTGTGACAAGGTCTCATGATCAAAAGTAACTTGGAAAGAAAAATATTTATTTCATCTTACTACTTACTTGTCACACTCCATCACTAAGGGAAGTCACGACAGGAATTCAAGGCAAGAACTGAAGCAGAGGCCATGCAGAAATCCTGCTTACTGGCTTGCTCCTTGTAGTTTGCTTTGTTTTCCTTTTTAGGGGTAGTTGTGTCCTTCCCAGGGGAAGCTGTGTCCACAGTAGGCTGGCTTTTCTACATCAGCCATTAGTCAAGAAAATGTCCTATATACTCTCCCACAGGACAATCTGGTTTGAGGTGCTCTCCTTCCAGATGACTGTAGGTTGCATCAAGTGGACAAAAACTAAGCAGAACGACACCCATGAAGATCTCTTGCTGGGATTTCTTTAATGTAGGAGGCAGTCATGAAAAGAGAAGTCTCATGATGAGATTAGAGTCTTTGTAAGAAGAAGAAAAGATGTCTAGTGTTTGATGAATAGATTGATAGAAAGACAGGTATATATACACATATGCCTACATGGTATATAGATCTATGTTATATTTGTAAATATATATGATATACATGTATATATATGAACACAAGTAAGAAAACATCCATCTGAATCCAGAGAGAGAGCTGCCACAGAACCCAATCATCCTGTTACCTTGATATTGTTGTTTGCATCTTCAGAACTGTGAAAAAATGAACTTTATTGTTTAAGACACCTACTCTGTTGTATTTTGTGATAGCAGCTGAATTAGAGTAAGACAAAAATTAGCACTGAAAAGTGGAATACAACAAATATCTACAAAGGTAAAGCTTTACTAAGCTAATTCCTGGTTGGGTGGCTGAGTTTTGAGGTGCATGTTCGATTAGAGTGTTTGTCATGAGGGAAGTGTTTAGTGATCCCCAGCATAGAGAGATGTAGAAAATTTTCTCTCTTCTTAGAGAGCATGAAAGTCATCACAGACACAATGTTTTTAATAAGAGAAACAGTAAAAAGTTGCATGATAAATATAACTGCCTAGAAGCATGCACATGTATTAGGAGCCATGCATTTGTCAAAAGGAGTCAAAAGTCTCTTATGGTGTATCTCAGAATATAATGACAAGCTCACAAAAATGACTTTAAGGGTCTGAGGAAAAGTTTCAGTAACCTAAATGATGCCTCACATGTATGAGGATCTAAGTTCTATTCTAAGTACCCACATAAAATTAAAAAAAAAAAAAAGCAGGCATTTCTAATCCTGAGGCTGGAAATCAGAGACAAGGAGATATTTGGGGCTAGGTTACAAGCAAGCCTGGCTGAACCACTGAGATCCAGATTCATAGAGAGACACTGTCTCAAAACACAAGGTGAACAGAGATTGAGGATGACACCTGGCATCCACTCTGGTCACTCCCCATCACCACAGAAATAACACTGAGTTACAAAATAAACTATTTATGCATAAAAGAAATATATGTACAAATTATTGTTTTTAGTCCTTTGATCATAGCTGTTTAGTTAAGTTTCAGAAGCCAGAGTGTGAACGTTCTTTCTCTGTCTTCCTTGGGGCAGCTAACCTTGCTTCTAACTTAGAGAACAGTAAAGAGTAACCATTACTGATGGGTTCTTGAAATCCCCATCTCAAGCAAGAATATAGAGAATAATATTTATGAGTCTTCTAGAAGTCACTGATGACCTCCACCAGAATTTGACCTCAATAAAAGACTTGTTCTCTTAGAGATAACACAGTCCTACAGTAGAAGTCAAATGATTAAAAATAATCCAAGCAGACTAGCTTCAGATATAGTGGTCACTTAGCACTGACCCCTGGCAGTGAGCTGCTGAGGTTTCTAAGACAGGAGTTGTAAGGTTTCTGAACATCTTCTTATGTTTCTTCACCTTTATATTTGTTCAAATTCCTCTAATTAAGCACTGCTACACCTTTTCTACATTCATTATCATGTTTAAATTTAATTGGAAAAGTAATATCCTCACAAATTATAAATGGTCTTTTGACAGTACTTCAGAAGAGTAAAGCAATTTCCTGGCTCTCATTAATGATGAGACTGATATCTTTTTGAAACTGAACAATGGATCTATTAAAATTATGACTTACCATCTGGGTCTCCTTGAAAGCTTGTTTGAGGCCAAGCCATCACTTCCAGAAAAGGAATGAAAATGGACCAACTTAGAAGTCTATAATTGGCCTGTCACATAGGGCATATACTTCCCTAACCTCTATCAGGAAAAATTACAATAAAATGGAGATACTTAGCAATTTTCAAAGATAAATCTTACACAGTGAGGATGATCCAGAAGGTAAATCAAAGGCCGACCACATCCATTTCATGTCTGTGGTAAAGTAGTAGCAATCATCATCAACAGGTATTTTGAATTTAAGAGGTCACCATGTGGTTGCGGAGCATTCATCTGGCACATTATTAAAGTAGTCATCAGAAGCCCCCTTCCTCTGAAAACCTGTCCTGGCCACAGGACAGCTGTGTAACGTGTATGCATTTCTTCACTCATCTCTTTACCATTTGAGTCATTTTCAATATAAGGACAATAATTATGATACTACCATCTTCATAGTTGTTTATAAGTATTACACAAGAGAAAACACAAAAGCACATAGAGCAATTACTACACTGCTAGTCCATTTCCATGTATCATCTTTGTAATCAAGTTAAAGAAGGAAGCATATTAAGTAAACATCAAAAGATATTGCTTTCTTATTTTTTATTTTATGAAAGCCACGTCAATTTCCATAGTAATATAATCCATCAATAGGTTATGTTAATAAAATCAGTTCATTCTGTGGTTTGCTTTCTGCCTTTTTTGTTTTGTTGTTTGTTTGAGTGATTGTTTTTGAGATAGCATCTCATTAGATAATCCAGTCTGTTATGAAGCTCATGGTGCTCCTGTTTCTGTCTCTCAAATGCTGTTCTAAGAAGCATCTGACACTGTAAACAGAGACCATACTTTCATTTCCCAGATGCCCAAACCCAAATGATTATACAGAAACTATATTAATTACAAGACTTTGGCCAGTAGCTCAGGTGTATTCCTAACTAGCTCTTATATCTTAAATTAACCATTTCTATTAATCTGTGTACTGCCATGAGGCTGACAGATACATGGGGTGTGCCTGACTCTGCCTTCTTTCTCTCTGCATTCAGTTTAGTTTTCCTGCCTACCTATATTCTGCCTTACCCTATGCCAAAGCAGCTCCTTTATTAACTGATGATAATAGAACATAGTAATAGCATACAGAGGGGAATCCCACATCATGCCACAAGGCCCAGCTCCTTCACTCCTTCCAGAGCATCTACCATGATTCAGGAGATATTTTAGAAAATGAAAATAAACAGAAAAAACGAAAAAAAATATTTTTATGGAATCTATAACCAACTAACAGTTAAAATAAGTAAATTATATACTGTAAGCAGTAATACATGTTGCATAGAAAAGAATATAGACAGGAAAAACTAGGCCAGAACTTGGGTTGTAGTTCAAATAAAATGGCCAAGGGAAGGCTCACTAAGAAGTTAATATCCATTCAGGTGTGGTAGCTAAACTAAGCCCAGCAATGAGAAGGTTGACACAAATGGTACTGAGTAGAAAATTCCAGACTGGCCATTGGCTACATAGCACGTCCTAAAAAAAGGAGGAAACAAAAAGCTAGCAATTAAACAGAGGCACAAAGAAGGAGAGGGAAAAGACCATGAACATCCTAGAATTTCCTAGATTGATGGGACAGACGGCAATCATGCTGGTTTCAGGAACAAGCAAGTAGTGGCACTTAGAACATAAGGCTACAGAAGAGAAGGGAACCACACCACAAGGTTGGTTCCTTGTCATAGTGAAAACCTCCCCTGAGTGAGGTTCAGTTGTCACTGAGTAGTTGGAGTAGTATTTTCTTATTCATACTTCAAAGAATATTTTTCTTGTTGCTTCATAAATAATAACTCTAGGGAGGTGACAGTGGGATCATAGCAATTAGAAATTTGTGGTATTCTAAAAACAGTTTGTGGTGGTAAATGACAGAGCCAAAGTATTTACTAGCAATCTGGGTTTTGATAAAGAGGAATTAAGTATGATGTTGAGATCTTTGCCTCAAGATACTGGAAGGGTTTAATTATTAGATTAGAGGGAGTAAAGATCAGAAGAAGACCATGTGTATAATGAGGGAGGGGAATAATCTACTTAATGTGGAACATTTCATGTATGCATGCAAGTGACAACATCAAGTTATTATTTAGTACTTGATTCTGGTAGACTAAAGAGGAAAGTTCAATCTGGAGCTATAAATTTTGTAACTATCAGATATAACATCTAAAAGCAGAGACTTAATGATGATAAATAGGATCAAAGGCTGAGCCCTATGGCATCCCACCAGAGAGAGCAAAGGACCCTGAGAATTGGCCAGTGGGTAAGGGAAAAATGAATGAAAGTCTGATTCTTATCTTGTATATGGAGAAATTCTCCTGTATGAGTAATAACATAAACTTCCTGTCAACAGTCAAGGAAGCCAAAGACTAAGATTTGTTTCTTAGACTCAGCAAAATCGAGGTTGCTGGTTAACACACGTGCAGCTGAGATGGCATCCTAGAGGAAAAAGCCTGATACAAATAAGATGCAGAAAGGACTCTGCAAATCTGCTAGGAGGATTATATCACAGAACGTCCCCTCCACCATTCCTTTACTCCTCTCAGTACTTTATCATGGCCCCATCTCCAGCAAGCCTTCCCTGGGAACCAGAAAAGCAGCCCTGAACTCCAGCAGTCATTCCCTGTGAATCTACCAGCAAAGTCTGCCAGAGAAACAAGTAGGCTAACCAAGCAGGTAGGTGAGCTTCAGAGTTCACTTTCCCTCCTCTTCCAATCCCCCAGTCTCATCCCAAGATCTGCAGTTGACTACCTACTGTTGACTTCTTCACTGTTTGCCTCCATTTCCAGGAGCCTAAACAGATCCCAGTGGAACACGTTGCTTTCATTCCTCTTGTGGACCCCTTCCCCTTTTCCCAAGCACATCCCATTCCTAAAACCTAGAAACAGCTAGACCCACAACTCCCAGTTGTCACATCTAGAAAGATCCCAGAACTCCTCCCAGACATCACACAACCACTATCCCCTTGTAAGAAGCAAAAGAGAAAATACAAAGAAGCAAAACAGCCACCCAACAATGACAAGATCAGATATCAGCATCTAAAATTACAATCAACCCTAACCCAAATGCCTAGACACCAGCATAAAAACACAATCAATAACAACTAAGACAATATGTCAATACTAGAGTACAGCAACTTAAACAGAGTAGGCATTAAAATTAGCAACATAATGGCAGCATAGAGTAAAACCTTAATATAGCTTTGTGAATAGGATGGAGGCCTTAAAGAGGAAATTAATGAATCACTCATAGAAATCTATCAAACACTAACAAACAGTGGAAGAAAATAAAATGGTTCTAAACCCAGAAGTAGAAAAGAATCAAAAGAGAATGCCCAAACTAAGAGAAATCTGGAAACAAAAATGTAGGAAATTGAACCAGAAGCTCATAGACAAACCTCGCCAAAGAATACAAAAGATAGAAAACAGACTGTCAGGTGGATACCTCAGTCAGAAGAATAGTAAATATAAAAACCTCCAGACACAAAATATGCACGAATTTTGGAACACTATGAAAAAACTATTGTACAGGTAATATGAATAGAGGAAGAACAAGAAACCCATGTCAAAAGCACACACACACACACACAAAAAAAAACAGTTTTAACACAAAAGCATAGAAGATAACTTCCCTAACATAATGCAAGAGATGCCTATAAAGGTACAATAAGCATGCAGAATACCAAATAGACTTGTCCAAAAGAGAAAGTCCTCTTGGCATATAATAATAAAGACATTAAATATATAAAACAAAGAAAAAGTAATAAAGCTGTAAAAGAGAAAGACCAAGTAACAGACCAATTGAAACAATGCCAGACTTCTCAAAGGAGAGTCTAAAAGCACGAAGGTCCTGGAGATATGTGCTACAATTTCTATGAGAGCACAGATACTGGTTCAGACTAATATGCCAAGCAAACTTCAATCACATTAGAGGGAGAAAATAAGACATTTTATGGTAAAGGCAAATTTAAGCAATGGCTACCTATGAATTCACCACTAAAAAGGCAATAGAAGGAAAACTCTAAACTAAAGAGGTTAACTACACCCAACAAAAGACAATGAAGAAATAATCCCAGACCAGCAAATCAAAAAAAGGAAAATATACACACTAACACCACCACCACCACAACCACAACACAATAATAGGAATCAACAAACAATGCTCATTGATATCCCTCAGCAATGACCTTAATTCCCTAATTAAAAGACAGAGACTAAGAGAATAGATTAAAAAGCAAGAGCCATCCTTCTAAAGTATCCAAGAAACACACCTCAACATCAAGAATAAATATTACCTCAGGGTAAAGAGTTAGAAAAAGATATTACAAATGGATCTATGAAGAAAGCTGGTATAGCCATTTCAATATTCAATAAAGTAGACTTCAAATGAAAACTACTCAAAAGAGAAAGGGAAAACACTACATAACCATCAAAGTAAAAAATATATCAAGATGGACATTTCAATTCTTCACATCAATGCTCCAAACACAAGTGTTATGATTCCTGCATTATACTGGCCCCATTCCACTTGGGCTGATAACCTTGCTTACTACACATTCACCATCACTGGCATTTTCCAATGGCCACCAGCAACACAGGAGTGAGATGGCCATTCATAGTACAGTAGTGAGCAGCACACCAGTGACGCACAGCAGCAGCACAGCATTGGCACACCAGAGACACTGATAGATGGCCACTGATGGCAGAGCAGCAAGATGGTCACTGACAGCACCAACTAACACCTTTGCCACTGCTGGTCTACCGCATTTCCTTCCCCTTACACTTACCCTTCCCTAATCAACTCCGACATGGTTTTGTCGAGCTCTGTGGTTTACTTCTCAAAGCAGCAGAGAAACAACAAGAAGGGTATCCAACTTTTTAAAAGAAACACTACTATAGCTTAAATCATAGATTGACCCTCATACACTGATATCAGGAGACTTCAATACCTGACTCTCAACAAAAGACTGTCCATCTGGACAAAAACTAAATAGAGAAATGTTAAAACTAAATGAAGTCATAAACCAAATGGACCCAAAAAACGCTTACAGAACATTTCATCCAAGAACAAAGAATATACCTAATTGAAGAAAGGGGGGGCACCCTGGAGCTCACCTTCACAGAAAAGATTTGCTGAAGAGAACACAGCACCAGCACTAAAGTCAACAGTTTAAAAATGGAACCTTGTAAAACTGAAAAGTTTCTACATGGCAGAGAACACCATCATTCAGAAAAAGTGACAGCCTAGAGACTGGGAAAAGATTTTCCCAACTGATTAGCCATCCCACATAATTCTAATATCCAAAATATATAAACAACAACAAAAAGAAAAGTCCTCTCCACCAAGAAAATAAATAATGCAGTTTATGAAGTACACATCTAAACAGAGAATTCTCTAAAGAAGAAATTCAAATGGCTGAGAAACATGCAAAATAACAGTCATCAGGAAAATGAAAATCAAAACTATTTTGAGATTCTGTCTTATACCTGTCAGAATCGCTAATGGTATAGGAAGGTCTTCTTTCTATGTGTTGCTTTCATTGGTCAAATAGAAACTGCCTAGGCCTTTTGATATGGCAGAACTTAGATAGGCGCGGAAGATAGGACTGGATGCTGGGAGGAAGAAGGCAGTGTGGCAGATGCCATGGCTCTCCTCTCTGAGATGGATGCTGATTAGACTCATGCCGATAAGCCACAGTCAAGTGGCAATACACATTAATGGAGATGGGTTAAACTAATATGTGAGAGTTAGCCAACAAGGGGCTGAAGATAATGGGCCAGGCAGTGTTTAATTAATACAATTTCCATGTGGTTATTTCTGGTATAAACTATCCGGGTGGTGGAGATGTAGCCCACTGCTCCTCATTACAATAGGCTAAGATGAATAAAACAAGTAATAATTCATGCTGGAGAGGTTGTAAAGTAAGGGGAACACTTAGTCATTGATGGTAGGACTGCAAACTTTCCATCCAAGATGATGGGGATCTATCAACCCTCAAATCCATCTATACAACTCTTGGGCATATACTCAAAGGACATTTTATCCTACCATGGAGACAACTGTTGACAATATCCATTGCTGCTCTATTCATAATATTGAATAGATATTGGAAACAAACTATATGTCTTTCAACAGGTGAATTGATAAAGTAAATGTGGTACATTTATACAATGGAATATTACTCAGCCATTAAAATGAAAGGAACTCATGAAATTTACAAGTAAATGCATGATACTAAGGAAAAATTACATAACCTAGAACCATAAATACAAATATTGAATGAATTTGCTTATATGTGAATATTAGCTTTTAAGTCAAAGAAAACCAAGTTACAATCTGTAGAACAATATAGATTAGGTATGGAGTAAGGGGCTATGGCCAAGACAGAGAATTATCCATTGGAAAGGAAAATAGAATAATTATAGATTGATGGGTAATCTGGAATGAGAAAATCAAGTAAACAGGGAGAGAAAAAAGAAAGGTGAGGGAGTGGATATGAGGAATCCCAGCTAAAACTAAGGACCATTTGATAGGTCTTATGGAAACCTAATGCAGTAGATGTTTCTAAAAAGAAATACATATATGAAGGTGACCTAAACAAGGTGTCCCCAATTGGACATCTTTTATCACCAAATGAATTTTCCAGTACCAAGAATGGGTTACATTTAATTGAATTGCTAGCCAAAGTGGTACCATCAAAATTCACAATCAAGCTGTCTGCAACACATACAGTCAAGGAGCTAAAAAAAGAAGTTGATACCTCCTCTACCATTAAACTTGAAGCTATCTCCAATTGAAACTGTTTGCAAATAAAATTTTAGTTTCCTTCGAGGGAGTCTCTGGGGAAGCAAATTACTCTTAAAATTGGACTGCATGTTCAACAGCAGATGGTCAACAGAAAGCAAACTCAAAGATGGCATCTCTGG
Source organism: Chionomys nivalis (assembly GCF_950005125.1). Classification (NCBI taxonomy): domain Eukaryota; kingdom Metazoa; phylum Chordata; class Mammalia; order Rodentia; family Cricetidae; genus Chionomys; species Chionomys nivalis. The sequence continues at coordinate 10,362,825 of NC_080089.1, read as the reverse complement.
AGTTTCCTTGTCAGGCTTTTTAAATTATTTATTTATTTACTTTCCATCTTATTTTACTCATATTTCTTCTTTTTACCTAGATGTTCTTTGTGTATATATTATCACTCCCTTTTAGCATCTTTATGGGATTTTTGAGTGTGTGAATGAATGGGACTCTGCTTGCCTTTCTCTGTTAGTTGTGTCTTTTTCTTGGGTTATTTTCCTTATGTTTGTTTGTTCTGTTTCATTCAGAATTTTTAGCTTTTGCTTTATGACTTAATTTTTATTTTGTTTTATTATTATTACCACCTAAAAGTCTGTGTGTTTTCTAATGAGAAACAGAAAGAGTGTGGATCCAGATGGGAGGAACAGTGGGACAGAATTGGGAGGAATTAAAGGAAGAGTAAACTGTAACCAGAATATATTATGGGAGGAAAAATCTCCATGTTCAATAAAAGTAAAATTGCTTTTTTAAAAATGAGGTGGAAAGAGGGGCTAGAAAGGTGGCTCAACAGTTAAGAAGATTGTTGCTCTTTCAGAGGAACAGAGTTTGGTTCCTCATACTCATATCAGGTAGCTCATAACTATCTGTAACTCCAGCAACAGGGAATCCATTGTTTGTGGCCACATAAAGCCATATACATGCTCACATGCATGCACACACACACATACAAACACACACACAGAGAGAAAAATTAACACATAAATAAAAATAAATGTCTTTAAAAGCAAAGACTTTGAAAGAATAGGAGAATACATTGAAAATAGCAGCTACAGACTAATTCTTCCAGAAGTAAATCATGGACAATAAATATTCAAAATATCCCTAACAAAACATGTAGACCTTAGAAACAAAGAACGTGTGGATGATGATTTGAATAGGAATGTCTTCCGCAGGCTCATTGCCAGTGGCCATGTCAGAAGAGCAACAGTTGGCAATTGAAGTTCAATGTGTGAGTCTACCAGAAAGAAATTTTGATGGGACAATCTCAGACAGGCAAGGTCCTGAGACCATAGACGCCAAAATGTCTTTTGTTTCTGTTGTGCCCTAATGTGTTTGCTGCGGTGATCTTTCTCTGGTATTTGGCATGGGGTGAGTGGATGTGAAGAGACCCCTCACTGCCTGTAATGCAGTATGTTTATCTCATGGGAACATCCCAATCTACTGGGCATTTTCATCTGTGGAACATCAAGAAGATAATTCTTCCCTAAGCTGTAGTATTTAATTGACGATAATAGTATTAGCTTGTACAGAATTTTGATGAATAAAAAATAAATACAAGGAAATTCTACAAAGTCAGGGCCTATAAGTTTCACCTAAGGAGTTGCATAGATTGTAGCTCAAGTTGATGATTAACAGTTGAGTCCCAGTAATCCAGTAAGTTTAAATTCTTTTAACGTTAATGTTGGGAGATGAGTTCACAGGCTTTCGAGTGCATTACAGCTGAAACAAAGCTTTGAAAATAACAAAGTTCGACTAAGATGTTTTTGTTAAATAGTTTTGAGGAGAAAAACCCAAGAAGACAATCTAAATTTTTAGAAAGGGACATAGAATGTGAAAATCCTGATGATCAGGGAACAGGAACAAAGTAGTCCAGTTACCATTGGCCATTGGCTAATGTACCTTTCTTATCAGGATTGACAAAAGGTTGTGATTAATTCCTTTTAGCCCTCAATCTCCCAATTGTGTGTGTGTGTATATATACAAATATTAATAATAGACAAATATTAATGAGTGAGCATTATACTAAAGATTTAAAGTAAAGGTGACTGATTCTTTTTCATATATAAAAGTTTAGGTTTGTGATTCCTTTAAGATTCCTTATAAGATAAGGAATAAGTAATAAAGTAATTGGCCCTTTCTTTGTAACTGTAAAATGCAGCCTACCAGTAAAAGACCTGAAAAGAATACATTGCTTACACACACAGTTAATCTATAACAAGTTGCTTGGGTATGAATGTATGTGGGTTCTTAAGATAATTTGCTTTTCACCTAAAATTCATAAAATGTTTAATCATGTAAGGAAAATGGAAAACAAGCTGTTTTTTACTGTTTATTTTGTATTCATTATAATCATTCACTTGAAAAACAGAATGTAAGAACACTGTAATTCCTATATTGCCTCAAAAATTGTTGGGATATATAAGCTGTAGAAAAAAGTATATAGTAAAAAGAACATGAGAAGAATAGAGAAAAAAGAAGAAAACCATCAAGAAAGTGTGTGAGTGTCTTCTTCCCTAAGCCCCTCAGATAAAAACATCTAATTATGGATTTCCCTTTGAGTTCTGTGCTGCCTAGGGGCTCGTCCCCCAGGCAATGACAGCTCATATATTTGATACTTTGTCATCAGGAAGTGGCACTACTTAAGAGGGATCTGGCCTTGTTGGAGGAGGTATTCCTTTTCTAGGGAAAGTGTGTAGTTAGGGGTTGGGCTTAGAGGTTTCAAAAGTTTAAGTCATGTCCACTGCTTCTGCTGCCTATAGCTCTGGATACAGAACTCTCCCCTGCTTCTCTAAGACCATGACTGCCTGCATGCTGTCATGCTTCTTTCCATGATGATGATGGATTAAATCTCTGAAACTGTAAGCAAGTCTCAAATGAATGCTTTCTTCTATAATAGATGTCATGGTCTTGGTGGTATCTCTTCATGGCTAAAACATAGAGTTAGCATGAAATGGCAACACTATCAGAAAGAAAACTAGAATCTAAACACAATTTTCTAGTGACTTTTCAATATTGTGTCTGACAACATCAAATTTCTCTAGTATTAAAAACCCCTCTTTTTCATCCCAATTCAGCATAAGTTTCCAGAATATGAATTTTTCTTATGTGCTTTCCCTTAAACTGAAGTTTTATTCAATAGCATCTTCATTGGGAAAGAATTTTCTTAAATTAAATCACTGCACTTAACACTGGATATAAACTTGACTTTTCAATTCAGAAGCAAAGAATTAATACCCGCCAATCCTTTTCCTTTGAAGGAAAAATGCACCTATTCATCATGTTGCTCAGATCATTCTCCACTTTTGAGGCTGATGGAAAGAGTATCTCTATTGGAGGTTTTTAAATCATCCCATTGTAGACACTTGAGCTCTTTTCTAGGAATTTGGTGGCATGGGTTTGCTGGATTTATTCAGAGAATTCTTCATTTGGTACCAGTTCTCTGTTATCCATCCAGAAACAGCTGCTCCATCTCCTGTGACTCAGGATGCAATAAAAAGGAATAAACGGAGTAGAGTATTTTGATAAATTAATCACTGCGGGGTGTGTAGCGTTCAGAGCACTCACTGTGAATGTGAAGAGATTATAGCAGAATGACATCTGTTTTCTTCCATGTAAATTGCTAGACGTTGAATCTGCTCTTATTTAGCAGATGTGTAGATTTAATTATTAGGATTGCATAACCGCTGGGGAAAGCATGTGATTTTATTGATAGCTTGCCACCTACAGTAATTGCAGAATAAGTAAACTGCCTTTGTCTCCTTGGTGAAAATAAAACCAAAAAAGTTAAACTACTGAGGGACATGTTACTGCTTCTTGCTAAGGTACATGTGAGGTAGTGTTTTGAGCCATGGGTATTAATAAAATTCCAGTGAATGTGCATAATAGTTGGGTGGTTATTTTCCCTCCATTTTTTATCTCTAGACTTAATAAAATACTTCAAAGATGCTTATTGGCCTGTATCATCTGCAAGCATAAATCTCTCCTCTGTATTTCTAATGTTTTCAGAGGATTGTCTACAGTATAAATTAAATAATCTGGCATATTAGCTACCCTGTCCATTCATTTAATGATTGAAGGTAAGCAAGAATGAATTACAGTATCCAGAACTGAGAAGATACCTCAGTTAGTAAAATGTTTGTTTTGTGCCCATGAGGACCAGAAGTAGAGCCTCAAACCAACATTTAACATATGCGGTGACAGGTGCTTGGAATCCAATGCAGGAAACAAAGTCAGACGGGTCCCTGAGTCTTGTTTGACATTCAGGCTAACCTACCTGGTGATTTCCATGCCAGTAAAAGAACCTGTATCAAAAAAGGGAAGAGAGTACCTGTGGCAGTGTGAATAGGTATGGTCCCCATAGACTCATGTGTTTGAATGTTTGACCCACAGGGACAGGCACTTTAGAAAGTATAGCCTTATTGGAGTAGGTGTGACCTTGATGGAGGAGTTATGTCACTGTGGAAGTGACTTTGTGATCGCCTATGCTCAAGCTATGCCCAGTGTGGCACAGAGTTCACTTCCTGCTGCATGAAGATCAAGATGTGGAATGCTCAGCTCTTCTATTAATGTTTCTGCCTGTATTCTACCATGTTTCCCACCATGATGATAATGGTCTAAACCTCTGAAATTATAAGGCATCCTCTGTTAAATTTTTTCTTCATAAGAATTATTGTGGTCACGGAGTCACTTTACAGCAATAGAAACCCTAACTACAACAGTACCTGAGAAATGATTTCCATAGGCGTTCATACACATGCATATACCACTGTAAACACAAGTGTACTCCCTTGAAAGCATAAACACGAACACACACACACACACACAGAGAGAGAGAGAGAGAGAGAGAGAGACAGAGAGACAGAGAGAGAAAGAGAGAATCAAGTATGCACGTGCAAGCTTGCTATATTCTTTGGTCCACATCAGTGCTTAGGACAGCATTCACTGGGAGATGACCCAAAACTTGTTACCAAATGCGATGCATGCCATGTAGGCTGCCTTGCCTAGTTGCATGGTTTCACCTTTGTGTGGTAACAAAACTACATTGAAGACAAATGAGGTGGTAACAAAGACATAGGGAGATTGTTGATTTAGATGTCAGAGGGACATATACGATTTCAGAGCTGATTCCACATGGGCCACTTGAGTGACCACTGCTCTGTTTCCTTATCTCAGGGACAATGGTCCAGGAATATGCATCTCTGGATGCAGGGTAAATCCATCCCTGTGACAGTTCTGAAAAAGTATATACATAGAGGAGCTTAATTTATGTAGAATATGTTTCCACTCCTCTATAAAGCAGGGATATTCTATTCACAGAATACTGGAAATAAATAATGTGGGTCAAAACAGATTTAAAAACATACTTTTAAAATATCAAACAGCAACAGATTTTTTAAAAATTACAATTTCAGACATGCAAATAAATTATGTGGACATTTGAAAAACATTTAGGTAATGAAAACAATGTCTTCCATCTTGACTCCAGATGTTTCAAAGCTCTACATATCACTGAAGCACTCCTCTGGCTAACTGGACATGAATTATCCAGAACATGGGACTAGATAAAGTTCAAAGAGAGCCCTACACCACACACATTGCCCCTGTCGCCTATCTCCACAGCACAATTCGTTAGACTGAACCAGAGATTTAGAAGCTGTATCTTTCCCAGAAAGACACCACATTCACTATGATAAGCCTTCAGAACACAGCACATCTGGCCCCATCTGAGAACTCTGTTGTTATTCACCAATTTTCTAGAGTCTTACACCATCACCCTTCTCATCTGACTCAAGGTACCATCATACATTGTCCTCTCTCTCATCTATCTCTGTACACTTGGAGGACTTTGATGAAGCATGATGCTCTTCACCTCTCTGACTCTTCCTCCTCTCCTGCCTAACAGAACACAACTGCTCTGAGGATGCTGCTGTGCACATAGCTGATATAGGTGATGTCTCGTTTCTCCTTTCATTACTTACCATACTGAATATGGAAGTGGTGAGGAGTCTATCTTGCTCCCCACAGGCATTCATGAGCTGTTACCAGTGTCTGCTCCTTATAACATGTCAGCAAGGCATTACCATGTCTTTTCTCTCCAGCTGCAATTATTCACACACATCCAGCTCCTTACTGTATCTTTCTAAAGATGTATTCCTATCAAAAATCTTTATCATACAGGTGGATACAGAGGACTTTCAAAATATTTGATAACCAGCAAGAGAAAGGGACCAAAAAGGGGGAAACATCTGTTTCCTCACTATTGGTCCAGTTTTTCAGTTACCTCATCTCTCAGTCACCAACTGATTGACCCCATTTTATATGTACCATTATCAAAGATACCTTTTTCTAAGTAGTCTATGTAAATAAATAACAATCAATCTAATTCTTAACATAAAAACATGACATATGCATGTGCCCATGGTACATTTGTGAGTTACTAATATCTCACATTTCTCTTTTAATTAAGATAAAAGGAATAGGAGAATGTGGGATTTCTTCTTCCCATGAGTATAATCTAGGACTTAGACCAATAGCCATCACACTCTGACCAATACTCAGTGGTCATCCCACATTGTCCATCACAGACTGGCCATAACACCATGGCCTTTACACAGTAACAAAGGCATAATGAACATCACACAGTGAACAGCACAGAATGGCCATCACACAATGACCATTATGAAAATAGTGTAACACAATTAGCATTACTGAGTGGTTCTCATTCAGTAGTCATCACATGGTGGCCATTAGACAGTAACCATGACATAGTGACCTTGAAACAGTGACTATCACACAGTGGATATAACTCAGTTGGCCTTCACTCATTGGACATCACACAATAACCAATATAGTATGACAAGCACACCATAACCATCACACAGTGACCATCTGTCTGGTGCATAGTAGTCACCACATCGTGGCCATCACATAACCATCTCTTGGTGGCCATCACTCAATGGTCATCACATGACCATTGCAGAGTGATCATTATTCAGTGGTCATAACAAAGTGATTATTATGCTGGGGTCATCACAGGGTGGCCATTACACAGTGATAATTGTAGACTGAAGTTTCTGTCCCGCCTGGTCTTGCAGATATTCAGTCCCAAAGAAACACACAGAGGCTTATATTAATTATAAGCTATTTGGCCTAGTAGCTCAGGCTTATTATTAACTAGCTCTTACAAGTTAAAGTAACTCATAATACTTATCTATGTTTAGCCACATGGCTTGGTACCTTTTCTTAGTGAGGCATATTCAACTTGCTTCCTCTGCATCTGGTTTGCAATTGTGTCTCTCTGCATTTTTCCAGAACTCTCCTCACCTGGTTGCCCTGCCTATACTTCCTGCCTGGCTACTGGCCAATCAGTGTTTTATTAAACCAATATGAGTGGCAAATCTTTACAGTATAAAAAGCTTTTTTTTTTTTTTTTGATTTTTCGAGACAGGGTTTCTCTGTGGCTTTGGAGCCTGTCCTGGAACTAGCTCTTGTAGACCAGGCTGGTCTCGAACTCACAGAGATTCACCTGCCTCTGCCTCCCAAGTGCTGGGATTAAAGGCGTGCGCCACCACCGCCCGGCCAGTATAAAAAAACTTTATCCTACAGCAGATAATCATGTAGTGGACTTGACAAATTGGCCATCTCACAGTGACATCACAAGGGGCTATCATATAATAATCATCACAGAAACACCATTGCTCAGTGGTCATCACATGCTGGCAATTACTCAGTACTCATCAAATCATGGCCATCACACCGTGGCCTTCTAACAATGACTATCACACAGTGGTTATAGCTCAGTGACCATCACATGTTATCCAACAGACAGCAACAATCATATACTGGCCAATACTCATTGATCTTCACACACCATCCATGATAGAGGGGCCATAACACCATGGCCTTTACATAGTTAGGATCTAAGAGGTGATATCACTCAATGGTCATCACAGGGTAACAGTGACACAGTGGTCGTCTCAAAATGAACATTACACAAAGACAATCACACAATGGCCATTATTCAGTGGTCATCTAACACTGGCCATCACACAGTGGCCATATTCAGTGGTGATCACATGCTATCCATAACATAGTAACCATCAAAAAGTGGCCATTACACAGTGGGCACTAATCTGTGGCTATCACATGCTGGCCATTACACAGTAACCATCACACAGGACCCATTAATCAGTGGTCCTTACTCAATGACCATTACACCGTGACCATAACTGAGCAGCCATTACTCTGTGGTCATTAGTTCCTGACCATCATAACTATAGTTAGTAACTATAACACAGTGGTCATCACACATTGCTCATTATACTGTGGTCAACAAACAACCATAAAACAGTGACTATCACATTGCACAATGGCTAATACACAATGTCCTTAACATAATGATCATCACATAATGGCCATCACATAATAACCATCATATAATGACCTTTAAAAGGTAACTATCACACACTGGCTATCATATAGTGTCCATCAATTAGTTGTCAATGCAGTGACTATCACAAAATACCACTCACACTGTGACCATTACACAGTGACCATTTCAAAATGAACATTACTAATTGGTTATTACATAGTGATCATCATACAATGGCCTTTTCAAACTGAGCATTGCACATTGTCCTTCATTCTCTGATCATCACATAGTGATCATCACACTGTGATCATACCCTAATCTTTACACAATAACTATCACATATAGGCTATGGAACAATGACAGTCACTCAGTGTTCATTTCACAATGACCATAACTCAGTGGTTATCACACTATGACCATCAGTGACTGAAGATTGATACTAAAAAATAATTCCACACTAGCTCAGAATTGAGTAAAATAAAAGGTTATTTATTTAGGGGTAGCTTCACAGATCACAGTTCTCTGCATAAACAAGGAACAGGAACCAAAAACAGCAGCCAGGAGAGATAGTGCATGAAAGCAAGCATTATGGCTGCATTGATAGTGTGAGAACACACCCAAATGGGCTGGTATCTTAAAGGCTATTAGATGAAGGAGTTCTCACAGTACCTCCTCCTTTTGTCTAAATAAGAGAGTTTTAAGTCTATTACAAAACTATATAAAATAAGAACAAATATCAAGTATTAAAGTTAGAATTATAGCCAGCATAAACTGTGTCAAATGAGAAACACAAGCTAAATGTTTTAATAATTATTCTATTCTAAAGAGTCTAAGTCTTGTATTATAAATGACTTACCTAAGTCATGAAAGAAAAGTAACTATGACTATCTAGTCTTCAACCCATTGAAGTACTGAGAAAGAAAATAATATTACTTGAGTAAACAGGAAATGCAATCAAGCAACTTCCAAAATGTGCAATAAATGACAAAGACAACTGGCTACCTGGGCAATCACCCAACGTCTCATTTACAATGTTGGAGCAACCAGCTTTGGCTAAGGCCTAGAATAACTGACAGACCATTTTAAGAGGCAGGACTATTTTCAAAACCATCCTACCCTGTCTTGGCAAGGTTTGACAGTCTTTTTTTTTATATTCTTCTTGTTCTGTTCAGACATCATGCATTTTGTCAGTGGTTGAGGTACAGACAGTCCCTTGCCCAAAGACCAGTTTTGTCAAGGAGAAAACAAGCTCTAAGTAGAAAGAGGCAGAGTCAGAAGAAACCATGTATCTGCTGCAGGAGACATATGCCATATGCTGGACAAAACCTTACCAGTAAGCCACAACCACATGATAATACACAGATTAATAGAAATGGGTTAATTTAAGATATAAGGGATAGTCAATAAGAAGCATGAGCTAATAGGACAAGCAGTGTTGTAATAATAGAGTTTCTGTGTGATTATTTCAGGTCTGGGCAGACAGAAAATGAACAAGCAGTCTTCACCAACAAATGACTGTCAAAAAGTGGCCATTACACAGTGGTCATCTCAGGCTTCCCAGTACACAGTAACCATCAAACAATGACCATTATTCTGTGGCTATCACACCATGACAATTACAGCATGACCAAACTGAGTGACCATTACTCTGTTGTTATCAAACCCTGGTCATCACATAGTGACCATAACAGAGTGGGCATCAAACATTGACTATCATACTGTTGCCATCACATTGTAACCATCACAGTTGCTATCTCATAGTGGCCATTACACTATGGCCATCACACAGTGACAATCAAACCATGGTCATCACTATGACCATCACATACTGACCATCCATCACCCAGTAGTCATCATGTGGTGTCTGTCACACCATGACCATTACTCTCTTCATCTGTGGTCATCATATAGTGAACATCACACCGTGACCCTTACAGAGTGGCCAAGACACTCTCACCATCACAGAGTGGTCATCATGTAGTAGCCACCACACATTAGCCATCATACGGTTGCCCAGTGGTTGTCTCCACAAATCCATCATTTTATAGTTGGCATTACACTGTGGCCATCACATAGTGACCATCAAATAGTGGCTATAACTGTATAAGTATCATATAGTGACCATCACCCAGTAATCTGTATATAGTGTCCATCACACAGTGGTCATTTAACAGTGGCCGCCACACAATGGCCATAATACCATGGCCACCACACACTGACCATGACACAGTGTCTATCATCCTGATATCATCAAATAGTAACCATCAAACTGATCATTACCCAGTGGCCAAAACATTGTGACAATCACACAGTGACTAGCATGTAGTGGTCATCACACAGTAAGCATCACTCAGTGATCATCACCCAGTAATCAACACTCCATGGCCAATAATCACTGGCCCTTACTCAGATGACATCATTCTATTGGCCTTCACACACTGGCCATCACACATTTGATATAACACAGTGGATATTACAGTACGGCCATCACACCATAGCCATTATACAATGTCTCTCACATGGCGGCTATTACGCAATGGCCATCACACTGTGGCCAAACTGAAATGTAATTATTCAGCAATCATCCATCCCTGGCCATCACATAGTAAGTATTATGTAGTGGTCATAAGGCAGTGGTAATCACACCATGACAATCATGCATTGACCATCACATGTGGCCATCACATAATGACTATTTCTCAGGGGCCATCATTCAGTGATCATCACATGACCGTTACACAGAGGCCATTAGTCAGTGATTATCACATAGTGTCCATCACACAGTGACAATTAAACTACGGCCATCACACCCTAGCCTTCACATAGTGGTCATATAGGCTATGACATAGAAGCTGTGACACAATGATGATCATTCAGTGACCATCACACAGTGACCATCAATGACCATCACATAGTGGCCATTATACAGTGCACATTACTCAATGTTTATCTCATGCTGGCCATTACACATTAACCATCACATTGGCCTTTAATCAGTCATCATCACTCAATAACCATCACTACATGACCACAACTGAATGGCCATTACTCTGTGGTCATCAAACCCTGCCCATCACATAGTGATTGTAACATAGTGGTCATCATATCAACACATAATACTGTGGCCTGATGGTGGCCATCACAGGTTACCACCTTATAGTGGCCATTAAACTATGGCTTTGACACAGTGATGATAAAACAGTGGCCATCACCGCAAACCACCACAGGAGTGACCATCACCCAGATGTCATTACTTGGTGTCCGTTACACACTGGCTATTACTCATTGATCATTACATACTCACCATGATGGAGGGTCCATAACATCATTGTCTTCACACAGTGACAATCATAGAGTTAATGTCACTCAGTGGTCATGACAGGGTTACAATCACAGTGGCAATTACACAGTGACCATCACAGTCATTAATCACAAAGACCACCCATCACACAATGGACATTACATAGTGGCTATTCCACAGTTGTCATCACATATTAATCATCACACAGTGACCACTACATTGTGGCCATTTCACAATAGCTAATTACGCAGTGTCCTACGTACAATAGTCATTAATTAGTGGCCACTACAGAATGACTATCACATAGTGTCCAACACATGGTGGCCATCTCATCCTGGCCATCACTCAATGACTATCACTCAGTGGTCAATACAGTGGCCACCACACAGTGCTAATCATACAGTGACCATCACACAGTGACCATTTTACAATGACCATTACTCATTGGTCATCACATAGTGACCATCACACCATAGCCATCTCAAACTGACCATCACACATTGCCCATCAATCTGAGATCATCACATAGTGTCCATCACACAGTGTCCATTACACTATTACGATCACACCCTAGCCATTACACACTGACCATCATGTAGTGACCAACACATGGTAACCATCACATACTGGCTGTTCCTCACAGTCCCTCAGTAACCATAACTCAGTGGACAATGCAGTGGCCACCACACCATGCCAATCATACAGTGCTCATCACACAATGACCATTATACAATAATCAAGACACTTCATGTATATATTGGGAATCATGAGAGACACAGCAAACAGCACTGAGTGATAAACCCACCATGGCCATTACACACTGAACCTTACTCAGTGGCCATCACACAGTGGCCATCATGAAGTGGCCATTACACAGCGACTACCACATTCTCATCACATAATAGCCATTACATAACAACCATATCTCAGTAGCCGTCAGTCAGTGATCATCACATGACCATTACACAGTGGCCATTATTTCAAGGTCACCACAGATTGACCATCATGCTGTGGTCACTTCAGGGTTGCCATTACATGGTTATCCTCTCAGGGTGGTCATCATTCAACGGCCATCACTCAGTGACCATTATACTGTGGTTATCACATAGTGGCCTTTACACAGTGATCATCACACACAGCCATCACAATTTTACCATCTTGCAGTGACCATCACACATGATCTTCACATGATGGTCTTTCCACAGTGGCAATCACCCAGTGCTCATTGCCCTCTGGCCATTATCCAGTGGCCATCTCACAGTGCCCATCACACTTTGGCTATTACACAGTGCCATTACTCAACAGTAATCTTATATTGGTCACTATACAGTGACCATTGGATAGGGACCATCACACAGTGGCCATCACATACTGGCTATGATACAGTGACCATCACTCAGTGGCAATACAGTGGCCATCACACTGTGCCAATCACAGTAACCATCACAAGTGACCATTTTACAATGACCATTACCCAGTGGTCATCATAGTATGACCATCACACAGTGGTCATCATAACATGGCCAACACTCAATGCTCATCATTGGAAATCACACAGTGGCCATTTCCCTGTGTCTCTCACACCCAAATGTCACACAGTGATCACTACATGGTGGTTACCACACAATGGACATAACACAGTGTCTATTATGCAGGGGCTATAACTCAGTGATCATCAATGCCAATCATACAATGCCTATTACACAGTGGGCATTACTCAATGGTAATCACATGCTGACTATCACATAGTAACCATGACACAATGCCATTATTCAGTGGCCATCACACAGTACCAATCACCTAGTGATCATCACACAGTGGCCATTTCACAGTGGTCATTGCTCAGTGGTCATCACATGATGGTCAGCATACAGTAACTATCACAGAGGGTCGATTATTCAGTGAACATCACACTGTGGCCATTAGACAATGACCATAATGACCACCATACAATGGCTATTACTCAGTGCTCAAGACACAGAGATAATCAAGTAGTGGCCATCACAAAGTAATCATCTCATTTTGGCCAACACACAATTGTCATTATACAATGGCCATCACACAGTGATCGTCACATAGTGGTCATCACACAGTGGCCACCACACCATGATCATTCAACTTTGGTCATCACATGGTGGCTATCTATCATATGGCAGCCACCACATATTGGACATTATATAGTAGCTATTACACAATGGTCTTTACACAATAACTATCACACCATGGCCATAACAAATAGGGTATTTCTCAGTGGTCATCATACTAGGCCATCACATATTGGCCATCACAGAGTGGCCATAACTCAGTGGTCATTACATGTTATCAGTCACACAGTGACAATCATGCTCTGGCCATTAGGTCATCACATGTTGGCCACCACAGAATGGCCATATCACTGAGGTCATCACACGGTAACAATACCACAGTGGACATCACTCAGTGGTCATCACAAACAGTACAAATCAAATTGATTATCACACAGCAGCCTTCACACAGTGTCCATTACACAATGACCATCAGATAATGGCCATTAAACAGTGACCATTACTCAGGGGTCATCACACAATGGCCATCAGACAGTGACCATCACACAGTGAGCATCACATGGTGATCACCAAGTGGTGACCAAAACAGAGTGGCCATCACTCAGTGCTCATCATATGGTGGCCATCACATTATGGTTATCACATAGAGGCCATTACTCAGTCACCACCTGTTGTAGGGAGAGGGCCCACTTGTTTATTCCAGCTGCCACACTAGCTTAGTCCCAAAATAACCACACAGAGATTGTATTCATTAAAATACTCCTTGGCTCATTAGCTCTAACTTCTTATTGGCTAACTCTTACATATTAGTTTCACCCATTTCTATTCATCTGTGTATCACCACATGGCCATGACTTCCTGGGTAAAATTCTAACTAGCATCTGTCTCAGGTGGAGGATCCATGGCTTCTCTCCTACTCTGCTGTTTTCCTCCCAGAATTCAGTTCTGTCTTCCCTGGCTACCTAAGTTCTGCCCTATCAACAGGCCCAAAGCAGTTTCTTTATTAACCAATGAAAGCAACACAAAGACAGAAAGACCTCCCACCCAACCACCAAACAGTGACCATCATATAGTGATGATCTCACAGTGTCAATCACAGGTTAGTCATCACTCAATTGTCATTAAATCTTGGCCATAGTGGACATAACTTTGCAACCATTATTCAATGGTCAATATAGTGGTCATCACTCTGTGCTGATCACACAGTGGCCATTTCACAAGGACCATCATTCAGTGGTCATTATACAGTGACCATGACACAGTGGCCAATACTCAATAGTCATCACATTTTAGCCATCACATGTTAGACATCACATAGTATCCATTACACTGTAGCCATCACACCCTAGCAACCATCATATGATGGATATCAAACCATCACACAGTGACCATAACTCAGAGGTCACCACATAGTGATTATCAATGACTATTGCATAGGGACCATTATACAATGTCCATTACTCAGTGGTAATCACATGCTGGTCACCACACAGTAGCTGTTAATTGGTGATGATGATCACACTGTGACCATAAAAGAGTGACCATTTCTTTACGGTCATCAAACCCTGGCCACCGCACAGTGACCATATGATAGTTGCCATCAAAAGTTGAGAATCATACTGTGGCCATCATATGGTGGCCCTCACAGACTTACCATCTCATAGTGGCTACTACACTGTGGTCATCACACAGTGACTATCAAACAATGGCCATCACTGTATGATCATCACATAGTGGTCATCACCCAGTGATTATAACAAGGTGTCTATCACATCTTGACTATTACTCACTGGTCATTTAAGGGTGCCCATCACATAGTGGCCATGACAACATGGCCATCACACACTGACATCACATAGGGTATATCATTCTGTGGTCATCATATAGTGAACATTACACAATGACCATCACACAGTAAACATTATGTAGTGGCCATCACACATTGACCACAATGCAGTGATCATCACACTGTGGTCATCACACCATGATCCTTACTCAGTGACCATCACCCTGTGGCCATCACTCCATTGGCCTTCACTTGGTGGCTATCACACAATGGCCATTACATAGTGTTCTTCACACAATCACGATCATCTCATGGCCATAACTTATAGGACATTACTCAGCAGTCATCACGTCCTGGCCATCACATGGTGGTAATCACACAGTGATCATTACATGGTGGCTACCACATAACAATCATTTCCCAGTGGCCATCACACATTGGAAATCACAAGTGGTCATTAAAATGTGGCCATCACATCCTAGACATCACACAGTGACCACCACATGGTAGTTATCACACAATGACCATCACACAGTGCCTGCAGCATAGTGCCTTCATGCATTGGCCTTCATATAATGGATATAAAACCCAGCAATGTGTAGAATACATTTGTCTGAAAGTGATTTATTTAGGAGCAAAAATGGAATGGGTTAGCAATTAAAACAATTGGTTTCCACTTATTGCTGTTTAGAGTTTAATACTTAAATATATGATACAATTTCAAATGAATCAGAGAATATTTTTACTAAGTTTGGAAAGAAATGCCTCTTAATTTAGGTAACCAGAGAACTCTCAGTCTTGAAAAAGTACCCTTGTCTGTGCCTTGACAGGCACTTGAAATCTCAAGAAAAAAGGGGGTTCTGGAAATACCAGGTGATAGGGATCATGATGTAGACAAACTTATAGGAAACACATCACTTCACCCTAAGATTATAAAAATATATAAATGAAAAAGAGAAATTCAGTCACCAGGAATAAGACTAAGTTTCTGCCTCTGCCCACATAAGTTTTCTTTCTTCCAGAAAACAGCATTAGGAGAGGCACAATTCATTTATTCATTAGGGGATTTGCCATATAGAAAAGGATATATGGCATGGGTTGCAGAGAAGGCGTACATTATTCTAGCATTCTCTAACAAGCCAGCCAAGCTTGCCAGGTTCCAAATTAGCATTTAGTCATTTGTCCTGTGAGAAAAATGCAAAATTATTTATTTATACCTCTTACAACTCTGCTTGGTTAGAGCTGTATCTGCATAATAGGCAGTGTGCTGGAAGGGGCAGGAAATATGCTTATGGTATCTACCATAAAAAGACGCTATTAAAATGACAATGTTACTGATGTCTCCAGCAGTGAGAATAAGCTCTCCATGAAAAAAAATCATTCAGCAATAACAGGCTAAACTAGAAGC
The DNA here is from genome assembly GCF_950005125.1 of Chionomys nivalis. Lineage (NCBI taxonomy): Eukaryota > Metazoa > Chordata > Mammalia > Rodentia > Cricetidae > Chionomys > Chionomys nivalis. Next base: position 10,346,210 of record NC_080089.1, on the reverse strand, counting down.
TTTTATTAGCAAAGCACTCACAGTTTTACACACTGGACCCAAAGACATCTACATATGACAAAAGAGAAATCATCCCTCACTCGAAACCCAAGCCGTCGTTGCCTCACCTGAGACCTGAGAACACAATCCGGGCAAGAAGAGAAAATGGACTAGAGAGATGACTCAGAGATTAGCAGCATCTATTGCTCTTGCAGAAATGGCAAGTTCAATTTCCAGCACACATGTGGCAGCTCACAAGCATCTGTAAATTGAATCCTAGGAGAATCCAGTGCCCTCCTCCGGCTCTATTGGCACTAGGCACACACATAATACACATACATATATGTAGACAAAATATTCTTCTTACACAGAAAAAATTAAAAATAAAGAGAATAAATCTACTTTCTATTAAAAAGAAAAGAAAACAGAAACAGACCCCCATTCAAAGAAGGAATGTAAAGAAATAATACCAAGTTGACTCAAACTTTGAAATTATTTTGTATCATAAGTTTACATTTTAGTTTCAATTGATGTCAATGATAACACACATTGAAAGATAGTAAACAAAAAATCTTTGCAAAGCATTCTTTGGAGGCCTTTCATAAACCGTCCCTAAATTCCTTGCTTTTAACCCTATTTTTTCAAGTTATATTTATTGTTTTTTTCCCCTTATAATCTTGAAAGTTTCTGTCTCCTGAGGTTTCATTAATCTAAAATTATCTTATCTCCACTCTGGTACTGCCCACTAAGAGAAAAACCTGTGCTTCCACCCATCAACCAGCCCACCCTTGGCAGTAAAGTGTACTGCATATGCTGTGATGAAATGATAGAGCTGGAGACAAACTGAACATATACAAGGAGAGGAAACACAGCAGAAGTGATTCTCCTTTGAACAAAACAGTTTAGAGCAGGGCTTCTTAAACATTTTTCCATTTTGGCACCTACTCTCCTGAAAACATTTTATTTGACCATGGGTACACAGGTGCATAGAATAGTTGTGCAAACAGAATATTATTGGTAATGAAACATGAAGAAATCTCTAAATGGATTCTTTGGCCTTGGATATAGCTCAGTTGATGGACAAGTGTGCACATGGTCCTGAGTTCACCTACACTAGCACTGTCTTAGACATGGCTCTATTGCTATGAAGAAACACCATGACCAAGTAAACTCTCATAAAAGAAGGCATTTAACTGGGAAGTTTCTTACAGTTTCAGAGGCTTGTTCCATTATCATCATGGTAAGGAACATGGCAGCTGGCAGGTAGGAAAACATGGTGCTGGAGAAGGAGCTGAGAATTCTGCAGCCTGACCTACTGGTAGCAGAAAGAGAGACTGGATTTGGCACGGGCTTTTCAAAACTCAAAGCCCAAGCCCAGTGACCTTGTTCTTCCAACAAGGCTACACTTTCTAATCCTAAATAAATAGTAATAGTTCTAGTCCCTGGTGACTAAGAATTTAAATATATGAGCCTATGAGAAACATTCTTATTAAAGTCACCATATTCCACTCCCTAACCCCCATAGGTTTATAGCCAAATCATAATGCATAATACATTTAGTCCAAGTTCCAAAGTCCTCACAGTTTTTCACAGTCTCAGTACTGTTTAAAAGTACAACTCTCTTTGAGACTTAAGGCAATATTTTATAGATTTTTCATGTCTTTTACATACCAATCACAGTTTCCCCTCCTTCTGTTCTTCCCATTCCCTACCCCTCCTCCCATCTATCCCTGACATCCACTCACCCTCCATTCAGAAAGGGCAGGCCTCAGTGGGAGTCAACCAAGCATGTCACACCACACTGAGGCAGGACCAAACTCCTCCCCCCTCATCAAGGCTAGGTGAGGCATCCCTGCTTGGGGAATAGGTTCCCCATATAGGTTCTAGTCAGTTGTCTCTGGGGGTTTCCCAATCTTGATCTTGACCCACCCCATCTTGCTCATATAATCGTTCCACCCTCTGATCAACTGGATTCCTGGAGCTTGGAGTTTGGCCCAGTGCCTGGCTGTGAATCTCTGCATCTGCTTCCATCAGTTACTAGATAATGACTCTCTGGTGATAATTAAAGTACTCGCTCCTATCTGATTACAGAAGCCCAGTTCAGGCACTCTCTCCACTATTGCCACGATATCTTAGCTGGGGTCATCCATGTGGATTAATAGGAGGTTCCCTGGCACCAAGTTTCTCCCCTCTATCAAGATATTTCTTTCATTGCTCTCTCCCTCTGTCCCTCTCCAACTCATCCAACCCAATCCCTCACGTTCCCATTCCCTCTTCCCCTCCTCTCCACTCCCACCCTTGACCCCAGTTTATCCAGGAGAACTTCCCCTTCCCAGGGAAATCCATATGTCCCTCTTAGGATCTTCTTTGCTACTAGCTTCTCAAGGACTGTGAATTATAGCCTGGTTCTTCTTTGCTTTGCATCCAATATCCACTTATGAGTGAGTACTTACCTTGCTTGTCTTCCTGGGTCTGTGTTACTTCACTCAGGGTAGGTTTTTTTCTACTTCCAATCATTTGCCTGCAAATTTCATGATGTCATCTTTTTAAACCTATGAGTAATACTTTATTGTGTAAGTGTACCACATTTTCCTTATCCATTCTTCAGCTGAGGATTATCTAGGTTGTTTCCAGATTCTGGCTATTATGAATAATGCTGCTATGAACATAATTGTACAAGTGTCCTTGTAGTATGATTGTGCATCCTTTGGGTATATGCCTAAGATTGCTATATATTGGTCTTAAAGTAGATTGATTCCCAGTTTTCTAAGAAATTGCCATACTGATATCCAAAGTGCCTGTACAAGTGTTCACTCCCAGTAGTGGAGGAGTCCACATCCTCTCCAATATAGGCATTCTGACGGGTGTAAGATGGTATCTCAGAGTCATTTTTATTTGCTTTTCACTGATAGCTGAGAACGTTGAACAATTCTTTAAGTGTTACTCAGCCATTTGAGATTTTTCTATTGAGAATTCTCTGGTTTAATCTGTACCCCATTTTTAATTGAATTATTTGGTATTTTGATGTCTAGTTTCTTGAAGTTTTTATATATTTTGGAGATCATCCCTCTATTAGATGTGGGATTGGTAAAGACCTTTGCCTATTTTGTAGGCTGCCATTTTGATTTCTTAACCATGTCCTTTGCCTTACAGAAGCTTCTCAGTTTCAGAAGATTGCATTTACTAATTTTCCATCTCCTGCTGTGCTACTGGGATTATATGAAGGAAGTAATCTCCTCTGCCAATACATTCAAGGCTACTTTCCACTTTCTTTTCTATCAGGTTCAGTATAACTGGATTCATGTGGAGGTCTTTGATCTACTTGGATTCGAGTTTTGTGCAAGGGAATAGATACAGATCTATTTGCATTCTTCTACATGTGAACATACAGTTATGACAGCACCATTTGTTGAAGATGCTTTCTTTCTTTTTTCATTATATAGTTTTGTCTTCTTTGTCAAAAATTGGGTGTTCATAAGTATGTGCATTTACCTCAGGATCTTCTATTTGATTCCATTGATCTACCTTTCTGCTTTTATGCCAATACCATGCTATTTTTTTTTATTACTATAGCTCTATAATAGAACTTGAAGTCAGGGGTGATGATACTTCTGGAAGTTCCTTTATTATACAGAATTGTTTTACCTATCCTGGGTCTTTTTGTTTTTAAATGTGAAGTGGCTCAAGGCATTTTTTTAAATGTAAACTCCTGGACAATCAAAATCAAAGAACAGATCACTCATTTCCAAGATAAAATGGAATATAATATACATTAGTATTTGAAAATGGAGGAAACAGCCATAGTGAGAAAATAAGGAACCAAAGAAAGACCTAAACCCAGCAGGGCAAAGTCCACAATGTGCAACTCTGTTTCTAATATCAAATTGCACTTCAGATCTCCATCTCCTTTCAACTTTATTAATAACAACACACTTTCCTCTCATGGGCTGCTTCCACACCCCACCTGCAGGTCTCCTTGGCAGATATACCCTGACTCTTATATCTTCAGTATCTTGGAGTCTTCAACACAATCCTGGCTTCACTTTCATAATTGCATGCAATAGCCTCTCTAGGCCTTTATGAGGAGACACATCTCGTCTCAACAGTTTTCCTTAGCCACAGAGGGAGATTCCGCAAACCCTTTCTTGTATCCTTGACTCCAAAGCCAGAAGTGGCTAAAGCTGCCAAGTTCTATTGCGTGATTGGCTGGAACTCTGCCCCCTTTTTCAATTATATTTGTATCATCTTTATTTGGTTGATGGTTTCCTTTACTGCTTAATTTTTCTTTTAGTTCATTTTCACAAGTTGGAAACTTAGCTTGATGGGGTCTTGACCTGAGGTCACCACATTTATTCCATTTAGTGTCAGGCTTTTCTTTAAACATTTTATTACCTTTAGCACGGGATTTAACTCCATTGCACTTCCTGGTGCTGCTTTTCTCCTCAATCTGTACATTTTGTATTTCACTGTCTCCAGATTTCTCCTTTCATTAAAGATCTGCATAAGTACAATTCCTAAAAACCACATTAGATATTTAATACTAGACTGTCTTGAACTCTCTCCTGCCAAGGTTATTAATCCAAATCTCATTTTAGCCTCAGGCAAAGTTTTAGGACAAGGGCAAAAAGTAGACACATTCTTTGCCAAGATATCAGGAAAATGGTCTCTAGACCACTTATTAATATTCTTCTACTCTGAATCTTTTGGGTCAGATCATCATAACTTTCATGACTTCCATTGCTCTCAACAACCCCTGTCCTCTACTAGAATGGCCCATTAAGTCCTGCTTAAAGTATCCAACCACTTTTCTAGTTCAAACTTTCAAAGTCTTCCATATTTCTCCAAATCAGCGTGGTCAGGCATGTGGGAGCAAGCCCTATCCCTGTTACCAACTTCTGTTTTAGCTACTGTTCTATTTATGTGAAAAGAAACTATGGCCAAGGCAACTTATAAAAGAGAAAAAATTTAATTGGGGACTTGCTTACAATTTCAGAGGTTTTATTTATTATCATTAGTGGGAAGTATGGTAGCAGGTCGGCATGGTGCTGGATAAGTAGGTGAGAATTTTAAATCCTGATCCACGGGCAGTGGAAGAGAGACTGTATCCGGCATGGACTTTTGAAAACTGAAAGCCCAATTCCAGTGATATGCTTCTTCCAAAAATGCCGCACCTCCTAATCCTGAGCATTAAAATATATGAAACTATCAGGGCCATCTTTATTCAAACCACCACAGCAAAATAAAGCAATTGTGTTGGAACACACTTGTAGATTCAGTGCTCAGGAGATAAACACAAGAATGTTAGGAGTCCAAGGGATCATTCTCTACTACAGAGAGAACTTGAGTCAGCCTGGAGTACATGAGTATTTGTCTTAAAAAATAATAATTCTTAATATATATATGTATATATAGATAGTCTTACCATTATTGAAGAGAAAAGTAAATTTGCATAGTAATAAAATAGGTATTTATTTTCCCATAAAGAATTAAATATTGGGTAAATATTTAATAATATAGGATATAGAACATATTCAGTGTTTTTCACAGTAGATTGATAGTTAGATTTTTTTTTAATTATCAGTGCTGAGAACCCTAATATGTAAATATGTAGTATAAAATTCCAGAAGGATGTTAAGGACCTTTGCAGAAATAGTTGGAAATTCTATTTCCAAGCCAAAATTCATTTAAGAATTTTTATGAAATTCAAGTCAGTAACCCAAAACGCAATTTTTAGAAATCAGAGACTTTACTACAACAAAATAGAACATATTACTAATTTCAACTTGATTGCTAAAGAATAATGATAAAAAATATTTATTTTTTAATTGACAATAAGTTTTCATACAATATATTCTGGTCCTGGTTTCCCTTCCCAGATCTTTGCCACCCCCCAGTCCATCCAACCCCATGCCTTCATTTTCTCTTTTTATAAAAAACAAGTAGGCAAAAAGATAATAAAAATAAAAAGCAAAGATAAAACATGAGAAACACATACACACTAAGAGACAAAAAAAACACATGAAAACAAACCCCATAAAAACAAAATCTAGAAACAATAATGCACAAGAAAAAGTTCAATAAAGCAAAAAAATATCTGCAAAAATCTCATTGACTTTTTCATGTTGGCTGGGCATTGGAACTGGCCTCAACTATGTTTATATACCCAGTGAGACTCCACTGAAGAAAATTAATTTTTCCTTTGTAAGTGGTTGTCAATTAGAGATAGCGTCAAGATTAGGGATGGGAGCTTGTGCCCAGTTCCACTCTCAGCACTGGGACATTATCTAACTGACTGTGCACAGGTTCTGCGCATGCTGCCAGCCTCTGTGAGTTTAGGTGTATGTCGGTCCTGTTGTTTCTGGAAGGCCTTACTTAGTAGAAAAAGACTTAAAGCCTTTGTTTTCTATAATGGAACGATTGTCATCCTTTAAATTCAGAAGTTTGCTTATACATGGTGTAAAACACTGCAATTTATAACATATAACAGTCTCATATCTGCACCAAGATGCTTTGGGCAGTGCTCATTGATGTTGTGGCATCACACAAGGTAAAGTGCAGACTTTGTGCGTTCAGAGCCAAGGGTTCAGTGGAGGCAAACAGGCCAATGCTGCCAGCCCATGACCCATAGCTTAGGAAACCATGCCCCAGATACCACTTCCCATTACACTACCTTGTGTTGTCCAGACAATTTCTGCTTCTATTCTTTTCCTTCCAACCTGGACCAAACGCTGCCCACACAAAACACCTACACTGCTCTAAAATGCCTCAGACCATAACTTTTCTCAACTCATTTTTGGTATTCTCATCAAAATTCCCTTTTCTTGAACCTTGCAGTTCTCTGACCACAAAGACAGCACATCTGCATGGCCATCTTCCTGAACTCCTTGGCTACTACTTCTCTGTGTTTTCTGGGGGCAACTCTTTGCATTCCATGTAAGCGTGCCAACCTGATGGCATCCCATGCTTTGCTGCCTTCCTTTATAACGTGCCTCCTGTGAGCAATCTGATCCAATAAGGTTCCATCTGTACTTTCATAATACTTTAATATGTTTCTCCAGTCCAATCTTTTCCTGAGAGGTAAGCTCCTGTAACTTAGTGTTTGTAAAACCTTCCACCTAAGATACCTGAAAGCATAGTGCTGAGCAAAGCACCAGTCCCTTCAAACCCCTCCCCGAATCATGACCATATCAGCAATGAACCACTTGGTCCTCTCCATAGGATACCGCAAACCCACAGTTTAATCTTTCCTGTCCTTCTGTAGTCTATAACATCTTTTCTGATCTAAATGACCATCTGTAGTCTCATCAATGATTATTCTCAAGTCTCTCAGCACTGGGGTCCAAAATTTACTGAATCCTCCACACTCTGGCACAATGCACCTTTTCGTAGGACCACATCTTTCCCAAATGACACTTCTTTGCAACAGAAAAAAGCAAAATTTTCTCGGGTCGCTTGGCCAGGAACAAAGCCTATAAAACGGTCATCAACTGGATTTCCGCATCCACCTTTTATTTTGTGTTTCTGTACAGAGCATACTCTGTGTTCATGTGGCAGCCAAACTGTAACACCAGTGGGCAGGACATGTCTCCAAAACCTGCATTAGTGTGGGTATCCATGTTCCTGGTCCCCGCTCTCTTCTTCCCTTCCTGATTTCCCACATCCTCTTCACCTTCCATTTTCAATCCTCCCTCTAGGCTTCCACTTTATTGTCACGAAAGCTTGGATTTTCCCTAAGATAAATAAGACAGCATCATACAACTGTTAGTCTGCATGTCATATTCTTACAAATAATTATTTATATGAGGAAATAGACTATGCTTGTCTTACCTCTGGTCAAAGAAGATGTGTGGGCCCTGGGAGATGCTTGGTACTAGATAGATTTAAGTCAGTTGGAAAAACAGGATAAAGCCCAGATTCCTAAAAAGGCTTCAATTGCGAGGAGTAAAAAAAAAGCAGGACTAAATAAAGTTGACTCTGACAAATGCTGTTACCCAACACCCAAAGTTCTGACTGCCAAGACCCTTCCCTCTCTTTCTTATTTTTCTCAAAAACTGAGAGTTTTGCCTTGAAATAAAATGTTTACTTTTTATATAATTTGAAAGGTGATTATTGATCTTCTCAAACTAGGCTATTTGCTACCCTCTCTAAAACATGCTTTTTTTTTTTTTAAATAGCTCAATGTCTATATGTCTTGTCTGCTTAGCAGACAAGCGTGACAGCTCAACTTTTTAAATATTCCCTTAAATTCCTCCTGGGTTTTTCATGTCCCTCTGGCCATAGCAGACTCATTTGTAATGGAGATTGGCCACAGACTCCAAAGCTTTGCTAATCCCCTGTAAGAAAGACAACCTTGGGGTATTCAGGTTGATATGTGGGAGTTTCTACAAATTCCATCAGTGTTTCCTAGACTTTGCTTAAGGATCCATGAAATACAGAAGTACACTGCAAAGTGTTTGAAAAATTCTTCCTGAAAAACTCACTGCGGAAGGATAAGCTTCCCTGAAATTTGGGGTGTGAAAGCTTTAAGTGCAATAGAAGACAATGGGGAATCAGCAAGAAAGAAAAGGGTAGAGAAACAGAGACCCTCATCAGAGCAATGGACTGAGCTCCCAAGGTCCAGTTGAAAGGCAGAAGGAGGGAGAAGACAAGCAAGGAAGTCAGTACTGCGAGGGGTTTGTCCACCAACTGAGGCAGTGTGCCTGTTCTAATGGGAGCTCACCAAAGCCAGCTGGACCAGGACTGAATGAGCATGTAATCAAACTGGACTCTGATTGTGGCTGATAAGGGGGGCTGACTGAGAAGCCATTGATAAAGGCACTGAGACTTGTTTCTGCTGCATGTACTGGCTTTTTGGGACCCTAGTCTATATGGATGCACAGCTTCCTAGGCCTGGATGTAGGGTGGAAGGGCCTTGGACTTCCCACAGGGCAGGGTTTCCGGCCCTCTCTCAAGCAGAGAGAGGAGGGAGGAGGGTGAGTGGGGGAGCAGGAGGGAAAAGGAAGGAGGGGAGGAAGTGGAAATTTTTTAATGGAAAACGAAAGAAAGAGAGAGAGAGAGAGAGAGAGAGAGAGAGAGAGAGAGAGAGAGAGAGAGAGAGAGAGAGAGAGAAAGAAAGAAAGAAAGAAAGAAAGAAAGAAAGAAAGAAAGAAAGAAAGAAAGGAAACTGAGATAAAATACTAGTCCTTAGCATTCTCTCCAAGCTCAGGGGATATCAGAAAAGAGGTGAAAAGAATGGAAAAGCTGAGAAATAGGGAGAAGGGCCATGAAATGCTCTATTAGAGCATGGCATGACCAAGGCGGTCATAAATTTACAAGACTGCTGTGACCTGCATAAAACCCACATGAATCTAGAAATAATAAACAGTCATAAATGGAGTGGGCACTCATGGGACAGTCGGGACCTGTGAAAGGAGAGGAAGTCATTGTCTTCAATGATGTAGCCATTATGAGCCCCGCAGGCTTCCTGGGGCCGTTTCATTTCTATGCCCATGCGAGTGACCCTGGTTATACCCAGTGAGGCCAGAAAATAAAATGAAGACCTGTGGTATGAAAGGGGATGGGAGAAAGGATGATAAAAGAGGATGGAGTAAAGAATGTGAACAGAATGCACTAAACAAATGTATTAAATTTTCAAATAAATTAATTTTTAAAATGATGACCCATTCATCACTAATGTGTACCCTAATTGTCTCCTACTATATGTCCGGTGTGATACTTAAAACTTAGGGAATAGAATGGATAGCAAAACAGGCAGGCCTCTGCACTGCTGATAAGTAAGCAACTTATTCTATTGATGATGGGAAGTGTCTTATAATCAGATTGGTCATGGTTAGTGGGAAAAAGTTATAATCTCCCAACCGCTCCTCTCAACATGTTTCACTGACCCACACTTGGGCTGTATAATTTTGTCCTTTGATAGGCATGGTAACACATGGCAGAGTGGTCTCTAGTTTAGTCACCCCAGCTGTCCTTCACCTCATGGAGCCAGTGGATCTTGCATCTTACCTTCTGCCAGCACATTCTTCATCTCAAAGCTCCATCACTGCTTGCCAACCAGAGGTTGAAATTCTGAACTAATTAGCAAGAGATGGCTGGGAGGGGGGCAACCCCAGCTTTCACCTCTCTGTTTCCTAACTGTAGACTGTGACCAGTCTTCCTGCTATGAGTTCCTCACCATACTGGACTGTGAGTCAAAACAAACCCTTCTTCCCACAAGTTTTTTGGTTGATATTTATATTGCAGCTACAGAAAAAGTAACTATGTGAATCACGTGACTAAAGGCAATGGCTTCAGTGAGATGACCAGCTATTCTGTGCTGGGAATCGTATTTTCCTCTGGTCCTACCACATAATGCTTGTGCTACAACAATGCCCCTCGTATTAACAAGATGATTAGAAAAATCTTATTGTAAACCACAATCCGCTTTTATGGGTGCATAGAGTAAACCCTCCTCTAGCAATCTTAGAACACCAGAAGCCTCTGTGGCAGGGCTCTACCGTTTGTTCTGAATGTCCCCTTCTAAGCCAACCTACGCTGTGGCCCACCTAGAATTCTCTGTCTTTACTCCACGTGAGCTGCTCAAATGTTGCCCTTTTGGAATCCTTCCTCTTCCTCAGCTTTTTAAAAACTTCATCTTTGGGAAAAGTCATTCTCCAGCAGATCTGAGAGTCTAGCAGACATCCACCTGCATTTGATGCTTCCCCCAGGAGACCTGGAGACATAAAACAGGATATCTGTCACTTTTTTCCTGTGCTATGAGATTTAAATTCTTGTCCTTGTTCATTTCCCCATTATCTATAATCAGCACCTATGGTGGAGTGTAAGTTTACTACCCACAATCCTCTATGATGTTGGCATCCTTTCCTAAAAGGTTCTGTCATAAAACTAAAATCGAAATCTATATTAATCTCAAATATCCAAAGTATCAGACTCTTCTCTGTCACCTTGTGACAGTCTCAACACTTCAGCTAAGAAGAAGGCAGGAAAGCTGAGGTTGCTTTCCACAGCTCCTGTTCTGAGCCTCAGTTCTGAGAACACAGAACATTTATTCCATTCTTGTGGCAGAATAGATCAGATGCTGGGAAAATAACTCTGAACAACTAAACTCACAACTGGCTAAAGTACAAACAGAGACCCAACTTGTTCATTTTCAGTGAAAAATAGAACCATTATGTGCATCTGAAATGTATCTGTCAGCCTGACAAAATATGCTCTCAACATAGGCAGATCTATTTGGAAAGCCAAATTATGGGCACACAACAGCTTGGTGAGTATAGAATCAGAGCCAAGTGAAACTAGCTAAGCGAGGCCAGTATTTATAGACAGATACACACTACTAGATCCTTCTCAAATTACAGATTTATCCACTGCATGAGGGAATAAATTGAATTCCTGGTGTAGGACAACCTTCCCCAGAGAACACATTGCTATTGTTTATGATCTATCCCTGCCCATCCATCTATGTGTTCATAGACTCTTCTCCTTACTGAAGCTTTGGCGATTAGCCCCAGAACCTAAATGCATTAGAGAGATTGTATTATGTGTTAGCTTCCAAGTTCCTTCTGACTTCACTAATCCATCTCCATTTAATTCTTATCAGAGCCATAAGAGACTTGCTTGGAGAGTGTGACAGAATCGTACTAGAAAAAGTGCAGTTATTTTAAAGATTGTATCTAATGTACCCACTATCAAAATCTCAGCTATGCCCTTCCTTCATGATGCCTGTATCCCACAGGAAGTTCATTATTTCTTACCTGTGGATCCCAGGAGAAGGCAAGAAGGAGAAAGAAGAGAGATAACCCCAGAAAGAACACATGAAGGAGGTATTTAAGCCCTCAGAGACCTAGACAGCTGCCCATAGAATCTCCAGAGAAGAAGCCCAGAAAGAACATTATTCTAATTTTTCAGGTCTCATGTTATCTAGTAACCAAAGTAGGAGAATTGAAAAACTGAATAAATGAAATAAAATAAATGAAAGCAAAAAGGAAATGCAAAAGTCACCATCAACAAAAACTACTCCCCCAAAGCATACATTATACATGGAGATACTTTGATCTCAGTCAACAGCAATAATGACCTTAAAACTCTCAAAAATGAACTTCTCAAGGCTGAGGACCAGTTACCACTGATATCTCTATCTCTCACCAAGGTCTTATTACTAGGCAAACCCAAGAAAATAGACCTAAATTCCCAAAACATCCACCTTGATATCCTCCCTCTCCTCCATTTATTTTTTTTATGTCTATGTGTGTAAGTTTCTGTATGCTCAAAAACACATGTATGTATGGGTGCCGTACATATGTGTGTATGTGGGGAATTACCGTAAGCTTCAGGTGCTCTATCTCAGGCACTAGCTTAACTTGTGCTTTAGGCAAAGTCTCTCAATGACCTAGAGCTCACCAAGTTAGGGAGGCTGACTGGTCAACAAGCTGCAGCTATGAACCTGTCTCTGCCTAGTGCTGGTGTCAGGTATCAAAAGCATATGATACCACATTCAGCTTTTTATGTGGGTTCCGGGATTAAACTCAGGTCCTCATCCTGGAACAGCCAACACTTTGTCAAATGAGCTAATTCTACAACCCTTGCCGTCTTCATTTTCTTCACAGCACACACTGCAACTTGGAAACAATATTATTTTTCTTGCCTACTTATAGTCTGTCTTCTGTACTAGCTTGAGAGCTTAAGAGTAATTATTCATAATTATCTAACACACGGCACAGTATGTGACAAAAATACAGACTCCATGGATCCTAGGAAAGTGAAGGATGCTGACAAGTTGATCCCACAGTAAAAAATGTTAGAAGTTGACAATAGTTTCAGCCCTTAATTCAAAATAGGAGCTTATCTTCAAACACCAAGTGTACGGTTGGCAATTATACCCAGTGCAGCTTGGGGTATCGCCTGTTCCCCAGTGCTCGAATGATAATTGGGCTATGGGGGTAGTTAAAAGGACCGGGCAGGGATTGGTGATTAGAAACGAAATCGGAAAAACTTGACAGTGAAAGAGCTGCTGCAGTAATCCTCTTTCCTCCCGTCTTTATCTCAGGGTGCTGAAGGTTTCCATATGGATCACACTTTCAGTTGTTAGTTCTCAAATGCATAATTTATCCAGCTTCAAAAGAATAATTGGCAACCTATGAATATGCATGTGCGTATTTAGGATGTTGCATCCACCAGGAAGATATTGCCTTTCCCATTGGACTTTAGGTGTACACCTCTGCACCTCAGAATAATGAGTTTGCATGGATGCATGTCAAACAAAAGGCTCTACCATTCTTTATTAGTTTTCCTTTCATAGTCTTTTGTGCCAGGAACAAAGGCCATTTTCTTCAAAGGTTGTTTTTATAGAATGCTTTCTCTGGGTGATACAAAAGAAGCAGCATTTGTTTCTAAATGGAACTGCAGATACGAGGTTCAATCTTCTGGGGCATCACTGTCAACAATAAACAGTGTCTAGAATGTGTTCCATTTTAGTCCTCAATTCTGTTTGTTCTTCAAATTGATCTGTAGAAGATTCTCAGATTTTCAGCCCTATAAATGAAAACCAGCACTCCTTCATCGGCATGCCTCATGAGACTTCCCTGCAAAAAATCCTTTTGCCAAAATCATTACCTCCACTTACAAGAGTGCTTACAGATATTTACTGCTATAATTCCAGCTCTCAAGATACACAAGCTGGACCTCCTCTCAACTACTGTTTCCTGTTTGCAGTGCTGGAGATCGTACCCAAGGCATTGTACACACTCAGAAAGCATCCTAGCACTAAAGCTACATCCTCAGCCTAGTTACAGTTACTGTCAACTGAACATTTTCTTACTTTATGTACATGATAGTATTTATCCTTACAAAACTCGTGTGGAAACTATCCAGTGTAACACTCAGCAAAAAGATATTCATTGAGAGGATGCTAGAGGGCTTAGTGTCTTGTAGAGAGAGTAGAAACAAATAAGATCTGAAATGAAGCAGAAGCTACTATCTGGACAAAGGGGATTCAGATGCTACAGAGATAGTGTGTTCAGAGAAGTTCTATTGAGAGAAGACACTGTTCATGCATCCTTGCTTCCGTCCATGTGCTTAGGGACATTTTAAGCATTTTACATCATCACAGTGTACTGCAATGTCCACTGTCTTGTGTCTATAGCTATTTCTCCCCAAACTTGAAGGCTCCCTGTAGGCAGACTATGTGCACTATTGGATACCTAAAGGCAAATATAGCAAGAGGCAGGAAAGATTGATGGGCGCCCCTGTGATTCCCGTCTCAAATGAGGAAACTGAGGGAAGAGAAATCTAATTCTCAGAGTCACAGTTGACAAGGTGGGAAATTAAAGCTGTCAGTCATCTTTAGAACGTCTGCTGCTAATGATCATACTACAGATTCAAGCTACATTCAGAAGTGTTGTTGTGGTTGTGGAAATTTGGAATGATCCCGTCTGATTTATACTTACTTGGTCACTTGAAAGTCTTTTGACTAAGGAACAGTGGGCCCCTGATGACTCCACCACTAAACCCAATATATTGAGGAAGCCATGACACCTCCAAAGGGATTCAGGATATTGAAAAAAAAGGCAAAATGAGAAGTCAGAGGTTTATAACCATCTTCTCACAATCACACTCACAATCAATTCATAATTAGTAAACTTCTCCATTTCGTAGATGATAAAAGTGAACTAAAAAACACTGTGTGTTTATGTGTGTATGTAAGAGATCTTTTATTTCTTTGATGAGGAAACCAAGTGTACTGGGTTAAATAGTGTTGCCTCCCCAGGAAAAGATTTCCTATCTACCCAGAACCTATGAATGTCACCCTATGCCTACATGAGATCCTTGAAAGTTATGTTAAAATAAGGCTATTGTGATCTGAATGTAAAATGTCCTCTGTAGACTTGAGTATTTGAGCACTTGCTCCTCAAATGGAAACATTGATTTACAAAGCTGTAGAACCGTCAAAAGGTAGAACTTTGTTGAAGGAAGTACGTCATTGAGGGTGGGGCTTGCGGTTTTATAGACCAGCTCCACATCCTTTCTGTTCTCTGCTTTCGGACAGCCAACCCAATGTGACAGCTTGCCTAGAGCTCCTGCCACCCCACCTTCTATGTCAAGGTAGACAGTGTGTCACCAACTGTATGTGGAGAGAAACTCTCCTTCACTTAAGTTGTTTCACTCCAGGATTTCCCACATCAGGGAGGCCATGTTAGATCAGACCAGTCCTTATGTAATGATGTTCTGCAGAGAGGGAAATGTAGATCCATCACTGAAAGCAAGGGAGATATTAGAATGTCCAAGAAATGGAGGACAGGTCAGGAAAGACCCACACCTTCAGCCTTCAGAAAGAGCAAAGCCCTGTCAAATCATGGACTGCTGACTTTGAAAACTGAGAGAATCAATCTGTACTATTTCACTACCTTCTGGTCTTCTGGAATCCTGCTCTCTAATTTATACCCTTCTATCATGAGCCTATGTCATATTTCATCGCCCAAGGCTTGCTCACCATTCTGCTATTAAGATGAACTGGTGTAGCAAGCAATTCAGAAATTACCAATGCACAGTAATGCAACCATTTTTATTTGACAAGAACTTTATAAAGATGAATATCTGAACTAAAGGTCAAGGTCGTATAGGATAAAGGATGGAGAGGTGAGCAGCCAAAGCACTTTATCCTTGTGCAACCACTCTACTGTTTCTATAAATACTGGCGTGTGACCTCTCAGACTCTTTATAACACTGTTCAGTCTTTTAAAGATACAGCTTACTATGAGGGGTAAAAACTAACTCTAGTCTTTTGAAACTAGCTACTTTGATTTACAGTGATAAAATTTGACCTTCTTTCCTACAGCCTGTAATTCCCATTGCTAAGCCAAAATATCTGTCTCTATAACCTTGAATCAGTAGGGAACTATTGATCTATAAGTACCAGAAAAACAAACAAGCAAATAGTAACCTTCTTGGTAATTAACAAATAAGGAGGGATTGAGAGGGGTTGTTGTGAGAAACACCAGTCAAGAGTGCTCCAGCTTTCTGCATATTGTTTCTAAGAAAGTCTTAGTAGTCATGAATATCAAAGGATGCCAAGGAGTCACTTTTCCTGAGAAAGTATAGCTACCACTCAATCAAACAGAGACTATCATAGAAGAGCACAATTGGACACAGTGTAAAGATTAGTAGACCATGGGGACCCCAGCCTCAATGGGTACATTGAGCAGCTCCTGTGTCTATGACTCAGGGAACACCTCAGATGAGGGAGTCAAAACACTGTGAGATCCGGGTAGTCTCTCCTAGAAATTTCTGCATAAACAAGACCAAAACAATGGCAATATCAATGAATATATTAATGTAGGAGGATGAAATTTGACGTTGCTACCCTCTAGGCAAAGAACTATAGGCAACTAACAACTACTGGGAAGGAATCTGCATCAAGAAAATAAAGGGGTTGCACAAGTTTGCATTCCCACCAGCAATGGATGAGAGTGCCCCTTTCTCCACAACCTCTCCAGCAGAGGCTATCATTGGTGTTTTTGATTTTAGCCATTCTGACCGGTGTAAGATGGTATCTTAATGTTGTCTTGATTTGCATTTCCCTGATTGCTAAGGAAGTTGAGCATGATCTTAAGTGACTTTTGGCCATTTGAACTTCTTCTCTTGAAAAGTCTCTGTTCAGCTCAGTGCCCCATTTTATAATTGGATTGATTAACCTTTTATGGTCTAATTTCTTGAGTTCGTGTATATTTTGGATATCAGACCTTTGTCAGTTGCGGGGTTGGTGAAGATCTTCTCCCAGTCAGTGGGTTGCCTTTCTGTCTTAGTGACAGTGTCCTTTGCTTTACAGAAGCTTCTCAGTCTCAGGAGGTCCCATTTATTCAATGATGTCCTTAGTGTTTGTGCTGCTGGGGTTGTACGTAGGAAGTATTCTCCTGTGCCCATGTGTTGTAGAGTACTTCCCACTTTCTCTTCTATCAGATTCAGTGTGTTTGGACTGATATTGAGGTCTTTAATCCATTTGGACTTGAGTTTTGTGCATGGTGATATATATGGATCTATTTTCATTCTTCTACAGATTGACTTCCAGTTTTGCCAGCACAATTTGCATCCATTGCTGGTGGGAATGCAAACTTGTGCAACCACTTTGGAAAGCAGTGTGGCGGTTTCTCGGGAAAGTCGGGTTCAACCTACCTCTTGACCCAGCAATACCACTATTGGGAATATACCCAAGAGATGCCCAAACATACAACAAAAGTATATGCTCAACTATGTTCATAGCAGCATTGTTTGTAATTGCCAGAACCTGGAAACAACCTAGATGTCCTTCAATGGAAGAATGGATGAAGAAAGTTTGGAATATATACATATTAGAGTACTACTCAGCAGTAAAAAACAATGACTTCTTGAATTTTGCATACAAATGGACGGAAATTGAAAACACTATCCTGAGTGAGGTAAGCCAGACCCAAAAAGAGGAACATGGGATGTACTCACTCATATTTGGTTTCTAGCCATAAATAAAGGACATTGAGACTATAATTCATGACTCTAGAGAAGCTAAATAAGAAGGTGAACCCAAAGAAAAACATATAAGCATCCCCCTGAATATTAACCTTCATCAGGCGATGAAAGAAGACAGAGACAGAGACCAACATTGGAGCACTGGACTGAAGTCTCACGATCCAAAGGAGGAGCAGAAGGAGAGTGAGCACGAGCAAGGAACTCAGGACGGCGAGGGGTGCACCCACACACTGAGGCAATGGGGATGTGCCATCGGGAACTCACCAAGGCCAGCTGGCCGGGGACTGAAAAAGCATGGGACAAAACCGGTCTCGCTGAACATAATGGAAAATGAGGACTACTGAGAACTGAAGAACAATGGCAATGGGTTCTTGATCCTATTGCATGTAATGGCTTTGTGGGAGCCCAGGTAGTTTGGATGCTCACCTTAATAGACCTGGATGGAGGTGGGTGGTCCTTGGACCTCCCACAGGGCAGAGAAACCTGCTTACTCTTTGGGCTGAGGAGGAAGGAAGACTTGATTGGGGGAGGGGGAGGGAATGGGAGGTGGTGGCGGGGAAGAGGCAGAAATCTTTAATAATTAAATTAATTAATTAATAAAAAAATCAGCAAGAAAAAAAAAAGAAAGGAAAAAAAAAAAGAAAATAAAGGGGGAGATGCCCAGTGTACATACAGTCATTTACACACACACACACACACACACACACACACACACTATACACACACCCAAACAACAATAAGCTAGATGTGAAAGAACACATTTGCAATCCTGACACTCAGGAAGTGTGGGCAGGAGGATCAGAAGTTCAATGTCATCTTTGCTCACAAATGCCAGCTTGGCCATGAAACTCTCATCTCAAACATCAAATTACGGCCGGGCGGTGGTGGCGCACGCCTTTAATCCCAGCACTTGGGAGGCAGAGGCAGGCAGATCTCTGTGAGTTCGAGACCAGCCTGGTCTACAAGAGCTAGTTCCAGGACAGGCTCCAAAACCACAGAGAAACCCTGTCTCGAAAAACCGAAAAAAAAAGAAAAACAAAAAAAACAAAAAAACATCAAATTACCCAATGTGCTAAGACATAGCCAAACATGAGCTGAGAAGAAACCACACAGAAAGTGACCTTAGAAGGCAAAGACAATAGAAGGATGACATAAAACTAAACAGTGAACACCTTCAAGACTTTTCAAAGGATACAAACCTAATTAGATGGAAAATGAAATTTTAAAAATAGAATATCTAAAGCTGAAAAATATCACATCTGCAATGAAAGATTCACTGAATGAGAGTAACAAAGTAGCCATCTGACAAGAATAACCACTGTATCTGAGGATCTAGAGCAGAAATCACTTAAGTGAAACAGGGGAAGTTAACATTGAAGGGAACTGTTCTCAGCCAGCGATGACAGACACATAATATTCCGGTGCAGACTGCACTGGCTTCCCATCAGATCTACAGGATGGAGACTCAGAAAAACAAAAATGCAAGAACTAATAGCTGAAATTTTTCTAAATTTCAATTCACAGATCTAAGAAGCTGGACAAACCAAATCATAATTATTAAGTAATCTTATAATAGAATCAATGAAAACTAGTCACAAAGAAAAAACATTCAAGTTGTCAAGAAATGGAAGCAGTAGCTACAAAGGAACAAGCAGGTGGACAGAGTACTCACACCTGCAATCGCAGCAACAGTGAATCTGAGGCCAAGACAGTCAGTTCTGGGTCATCCTGGGCTACAGAGTACAGACCTTGTGTTTAAAAAGAAAGAAAGGGAAAAAAGAACATAAAAAGCACTGCTGATGTCCCAGAAACAAGACAAAAAAGTCACCTCTGTACTCCAAGAAAGTTGAGTCAACATCCAGTGTTCAGTACCCTTTAAAGGGTACTTACACTTAACACAATATAGATAGGAATGTTCACGGATGCAGTCAGCAGACAGCCTACCAAACCTACGTCCTGCTCTCGGGAGGCTCTCAAGCTGGTAGAGAAATAAATAAGAGACAAAAACAAGCCATTATATCGAGGTAAAACAGATTGCTTAGGAATTTTAAATGAAGTGAACAGCATGTCTTCCAAAGAAACATCAATGAAGTTTCAAAGACAACCAGGTGTTAATGAGAAAAATAAAATGTACAAAACACGTCACAAAGAAGAACGTGTGTGCCAAAGCACTATGCAGACTGAGGTGATGGCTCGGGGTTTGTACAAGTGCTTGCTTCCCAGTCTAACCTGGGTTTGGCTCCTGTATCTCACCTGGTAAAATAAAAGAACTTGTCCACTGACCTCCACAAAGTAAGTCAGAACATGCACATAGCACACACAGACACATAGACACACAGACACACACAAATAAATAAATGAAAAAAGTTAAAAAAAATACTTCAAGGCAAAGGGAAAATCAACTGAGTGTTAGCTAGTGGAGGCAAATGAAGCCAGTGGGGTTCTGGGTTCAGATTAGGAATATGTCTGGCATGACATCACACATAGGACGGTTTCTTGTCTTGCCAGCTCTGCAGATCACTGAAGACATTACATAAATAACACAGCCAGATTTTTATGTTACAAAGGCCATTTACTTTTTGAAGAATGGTTTGGGAGTTAGTGTATCAGTGATGAAACTGAACAACTCACGCCCAGTATAAAGACTGACAGAGCTAAGGGAAAACTGCGGTGACAGACAACAGAATTAAGAGGCAAAATGACTCTTCTGTCCTGGACTGTGGAATACAATGGACTAAAATACTAAAGAAACCCATTCCCTTCACAAACTCAACTCCCCAACTTAAAAACGGTAGAAAGAGTTAAGTAATCCCCTGCGTTGGGGAACACGTTTTCATATTATTGAGGTATTCTGTTTTTATTTATTTATTAAAAATTTCCACCTCCTCCCCTCCTTTCATTTTCCTCCCCCTCTCTCCTCCCCCTCCCCCTCCCTCTCCAGTCCTAAGAGCAGTCAGGGTTCCCTGCCCTGTGGGCAGTCCAAGGTCGTCCCCTCTTCATCCAGGTCTAGGTAGGTGAACATCCAAACAGACTAGGCTCCCACAAAGCCAGTCCATGCAGTAGAATCAAAACTTAGTGCCATTGTCCTTGACTTCTCAGTCAGCCCTCATTGTCAGCCTCATTCAGCGAGTCTGGTTTCATCACATGCTCCATCAGTCCCAGTCCATCTGGCCTTGGTGAGCTCCCATTAGATCAGTTCCACTGTCTCAGTGGGTAGACGCACCCCTCACGGTCCTGCCTTCCTTGCTCATGTTCTCTGTCTTTCTTCTCTTCATCTGGACCTTGGGAGCTCAGTCCAGTGCTCCAATGTGGGTCTCTGTCTCTATCTCCATCCATCGCCAGATGAAGGTTCTATGGTGATATGCAAGATATTCATCAGTGTGGCTATGGGATAAGGCCAGTTCAGTCACCCTCTCCTCTGCTGCCCAAGGAGCAAGCTGGGAACATCTCCTTGGACACCTGGGAACCCCTCTAGAGTCAAGTCTCTTGCCATCCCTAAAATGACTCCCTTAATTAAGATATCTACTTCCCTGCTCCCATATCCACCCTTCCTCCATCTCAACCATCCCATTCCCCCAAGCTATTCTTGACCAAGAACTAGTAGAGAATTCTAAATCCTGACTCTCAAGTTTCAATTTTGAAGAGAAAGAACACAAATAAATTCATGGGAAAAAAATTGCTTATAACTTTATATTAGAGCTAAATGTAAAATGGAGCACAGACGCCTCATCTGTGCTTCCAGTGTTTGGTTCAGGATCTTCAAGTCCTAACGAGGTAAGCTTCCAGCACACTCATCTAAAGACCAGTGGGCTAAGAGGTTCTGTTCCACAGTGAGCCATGACTCCTCCACTGTCTGGCTCTTGCAGAATTTTCCTTTGGATACTAATGCTTGCTAAAGTGCTAAGGAGACCACCCCTTCCCTGCACTTCCTCCACTTCTCCTTCATAGCCAATCCTCGCAGTTATCAGGTCCAGGAGATGCACAGTAACCAGGGCCAGCACCTTCCAGGGTGGAGGAAAGTCGAGGGCAGTGCAGAGTGAGAAATGTGGGGATGGTGTGGGAATTGGTTTCAGTTATTCTATGAAAGAGATTTGCCTCCAGGGGACCTATTCAGATCTTTAATCTTTCTATTGCTATATCCTTGATCTGTAATAGCTTATGGACTTTTAATTTTCTTTTTATTTTAACCATTTCATAAAAGTATTAGCCTTAAATCACCAGACTTCCCTTCCAATACACTGAGACATTGATCCAGCAAATTTCACACACTAGTAGCACCTCACGGGATGCTGATTTAGAAAACAAAAACCTGGTGTAGTCTGGTACCATACCAAAACTATAGGATGCCTTCCTGCCTGTGAACTGTGAACAATCAGCTAGGAATGGGAATTTTAATTAGATATCCAGAAAAAGGCAGTTTATGCCCCACTGTTCTTGTTCCAAACAAACACCCATATGTTTCTGTTTGTATATAGAAAACTAAAGTTTCCAGAATGAGTTTGACCCATAACCCATAACTACTTTTATGCATGGCTATGAATGCTGATGTTGGTGGTATAATCAGAAATACTTAATAATTAATGCGATATACAAATATAATTAATCTGTGTAGAAAATAGAAAAAGAACCAAAAAGCTCTATAAATGGTGGTGTTGATTTCTCAGATATGTTTTGAGCATAGATTAAAAAGTATTTTGAATAAGCTTTTCAATCTCATTTTGACAGCCTACAATTAATCATGTGACTCGTATTCACTTTTTTTCTGTGTCCGTTATAGAGCAAGGATAAGTCTAAGCCCTTGTGGACCACACATCCCATTTTCCTTTTCATACATCACACTTTAAACAAACCACATCTCTGGCTTTCAGCAGAGATTATGAAGGAGTAGAGAGACAGGACTCTCTTAGAAAAAAATTCAAAAGTGATGACCATTTGGAGAAATTACTGAAATGAAAATAATAGGCTTCCCTTTCCAAAGGAATGAAATGAGCTTTCTGAGTCAGCTCATTTGTCGCCTTGTAAATGTTAGCAATAATAAAAGGTTGTCAGTCCAGGGAACTGGGAAGTGATAATTCACTTTTAACAAGTACACTTTGCCAGGCTTCTATCGCATTATCTGACATCTTGACTACCTCAGAGGTCTCTAAAGCAATAATTATACATAAATCAGGGACAGGCTAATGGGTTAAGGAAATGCCTGAGTTAACCTTTAGTAATAGAAGGGATCTATGAGAATAAAGTAGACTATTAAACATATTAAACATTGTTTTTCAAATAATATATTGACCTGATGACCAAATTCATTTTAAAAGTCATTATAAAAGAATTGAAGTAGCAACTTCACTTAGGTGGTTTAAGGGGAAAACTAGTGTGTAAGGCTTTATTTTACTAAAAGTTATCCCAGAAGAAGAATTTCAGTTAATTTCACAACACAAAAAAAAAGGGGGGGGAGGAAAATTCTGTAGATGTCTATGGGACCAAAATAACCATTATTAAGGACTGGCTGTAATAAATCATTATTCGTGGAAGGGACTGAGTGATGTCACTGACTGGTGGGACTATTCTAAAACTGCATTGTGACAATAAACATAGCACATTTCCTGGATATTGTAGAATTGTACAATTTTGTGCATGCAAATTATACCTCAGAAGAATTTGGGGGTGGGTGGGATTTTTTTGGCCCTCTGTTGTTTTGTTTTTGTTTTTGTTTGTTTCGTTTTGTGTCTTGCTTTGGAAGTCCATGATCCCTGTTTCCTCTGAATGTAAAGGGCAAGGGAGCTTCTTTTGCAGTAGTATCGATGACTGCAGACTCACAGTTAAGAATGAGAGAAATAGATGGGTCTGTGACAATCTCTTTTTCCCATACGACACACCCCAAAGGCAAACAGCCCAGATATGAAGCCTTAGAAGAGAACTCTTAAAGGCTGTGATAGATGGTGCTCCTCCTCCTCCCATCCCAGTACCAGCACCACTGGTAGGCCCCGCCCCCAGCTCCAGTGGGATTTCACTACTCTAGTGCAGTCCTCATCATCCAAGGAATTGGCAAGTGATCTGCCTGTCACCAGAGTGCTGCCATCCCCCGGATTCTGTCCCACCAAGACCCATTCCACTCCCTAATTCCTCTCACCTCATCACCCTCCCACAACTCCAGCAAATTACATAGGCCCAGGTACAGCCCATACCAGTCTGAAAAACAAAACGGGTGAATGGCAGGCCAACCAGTTGAGCTGTCCCAGTCTCCAGACCCTAAGCTCCAGGGTACATCCCTTGCCATGCCCCATTCCCATCTCAGCACTAGCACATCAGCTGGGCCAAACTACAGTGAAAATTCACTGTTCTGGTGTAGTAATCACCAATTCAAACAGTTGAGTGACCTGTCTGCAAACTGGATTGCTGTGCCCTCATTTTGTTCCCCCAAGACACCCTCCACCCAACCATTCCTACCTCATTATTCTCCTTATGGTCAGCCCTTTCGCACAACTCTGGAAGGCTCCATGGGTCCAGGTATAAACCATTCTAGTCAGAGTAACAGTACCCCTTCCCCTGGGCTCCATATTCTGGTCTACAACTTCAAAAGACTTTCACTTCACTGAAGGCCATCATGATCTAGGGACCAAAGACCCATAACTCCACACTACTGGACCCAAAGACTCTCTAGTCACTAAAACCCTTGGCCACTTGGACCAGGAGAAATAGAAAACAAAGGAACAAAGCATACATCTAACAAAGATGAGTGTAAGAATCAACACTTTGACCTAAAATCATCCCAAATTCAAATGCCTAAATGCCAGTGTAAAAACAAAATTAATAATAGAAAGAACAATATGGCACTGTCAGAACCTGGTGATCCTATGACAGTAAGGCCTGAACATCTCAGTGGAGCTGAAGCACAAAATTCTGAACTTAAAAATAACATAATGAAGATGATAAAGGCCCTTAAAAGATGAAATGAAAAATTTTCCTTAGAGAAATTGAGGAAAAGACAAATAAAAACTTGGAAGAAATCAATAAATCCCTTAAAGAATGCCAAGAAAGTTAAAAAAAATCAAACACACAAAAGAATGTTCAAGACCTGAAAATGGAAATGAAAATAATAAAAAAAAATACAAACCAAATGAATTCTGGAAATCGAAAATCTAGGTAAGCTAAAAGTTACTACAGATATAAGCTATCACCAACAAAATATTAGAGATGGAAGAGGGACTCTGAGGAATTGGGGATTCTATAGGGGAAATAGATTCAACAGTCGATGAAAATGCTAAATGTAAAGTATTCCTTATATAAAGCATCCAGTAAATCTGGGACAGCATGAAAAGACCTAACTTAAGAATAACAGGAATAGAAGAATTCCAGTTCAGAAAACCAGAGAATATATTTAACAAAACATAGCTTCCCCCTAACCTAACAAAGGACTTACCAATAAAGGTACAAGAACCCTAAAAGAACACCAAATAGACTGAACCAGAAAAAAAAATTGATTCACCAAATAATAATCAAAACATTAAACATGGAGAAAAGAAAAGAATATTAAAAGCTGCAAAGGAAAAGGCCAAGTAACATATAAAGACAGACCTATCAGAATTATATCTGACTTTTCAATGGAAAATCTAAAAACCAGGAGGGCCTGGACAGACATCTTGCACAGAAATTAGAAGACCAGGAATACCATCCCAGACTTCTATACCCAGTAAAATTTTCAATCACCATACACAGAGAAAACAAAATATTTTGTGATAAAGTCAAAGTTAAAATATATTTATCCACAAATCCAGCCCTACAGAAGGTACTAAAAGGAAAATTCCAACCAATGGAAGTTAACTGCATCCATGAAAAAACAGAAAACAGATAATTTCACATCAATGCCACCCAAAAAAGGGAAATACACATACACATACACACACACACACACACACAACAACAACAACAACAACAACAACAACAACAAAAACTAGAAAAAAAAGAAATTAACAATCCCTGGTCATTAATGTTCTCAATACCAATGGACTCCATTTGCCAATAAAGGCACAGGTTAACAGAATGGATACAAACACAGGATCCATTCTTTTCTGTATATAAGAAACACACCGCAACATCACTGACAGACATTGCCTCAGAGTATAGGATTGGAAGAAGATTTCCAATCAAAGATCTTGTTAAGAAACAAGCTGGTATACTTATCCTAAATAAGTTTCAAACCCAATTTAATAAAAAGTAATGAAGAAGGGCATTTCATATCAATCAAAGGAAAAATCCATCAAGATGATATCTCAATTCTGAACATCTATGCTCCAAATGCAAGTGTACCCACATTAGTAAAAGAAGCATTACTAATACTTAAAATCACATATTGAACCCCATAAATAAATAGACTTCAACACCCCACTCTCACCACCAGACAGGCCTGCTAGGCAAAATCTAAACAGACAAATAATAGATGTTATTACTCAAAGTGAACTAACAAACATCTTCAAAACATTTCACCCAAACACAAAAGAATATACCTTCTTCTCAGCACCTCATGGAACCTTCTCCAAGATTTAGCACATACTCGGTCACAAAGCAAGTCTAAAAATTTAAAAGGTACTGAAATAACTCTGTATCTTATCAGATCACCATGAATTAAAGTGGGAGTTCAACAATCAAAGTACAAAACAAAAACCCTACAAACTCATGGAAATGGAAGAACTCTCAAATGAATTACCAGTTGTTGCTGGGTCCTAAAAGCTTGCTCAGGTAAGGGGATGAGAAGATGCTGCGTCAATGGCATAGACTCCTATAGTCAAGCAAGTAGCAAGGCAGATTCATTTATTCAGCCATGGGGAGTGTCTTACTTATTCTTCTCCCAGCACCCAGGCTGTGCTCTGATCTGTTGGCATTTCATGGCCACCCTTTATTGGCTAGGTATGATCAGAAACTCTGACAATGCTTCTTGCTAGGCCCCTGAGGCAGACTCCAGGATGGCTCAACTCTCATCCTTGCTGAGTCTCATCAAGGTATTTAAAGTGCAAATTTCTTTCCCTAATAATAAGTCAATTTGTTTGGGGTACAATGATAGCAAGAACAGGGAGTATATATATTACCCTTCCTGAGTTATCCCCAATGAAGGGAGGTGGGCAAATGGAAAAGCAGACTCGTTTATTTAACAATGGGGCAAGCTATATGTACCCTCCTCCAAGCACCCAGGCTGTGTTTCAATCCACTGACATTGTGTGGTTGCCCCTTATTAGCTAGGTATGATCAGGACCTCTGGGAACACCTGTTGCTAGGCACTCAGGCATACTCCAGGTGGGCTCATCTCTCAGCCTTGTAGGCCTTATCTTCCTATAACCAATGAGTCAAGGAAGAAAAGAAGAAAATTAAAGACTCCCTAGAATTCAATGAAAATAAATGGACAACATACCCAAACTTATAGGAAAGAATGAAAGCAATCCTAAGAGACAAGTTCATAATTCTAAGTGTCTGTAAAAAGAATTTAAATAAATCTCATACTACCAACTTAACAACACAACTGAAAGCTCTCAAATGAAAAGAAGCAAACACAACAAAGAGGAGTAGACAGCAGGAAATAATCAAACTGAGGCCTGAAATAAATAAAATAGAAAAAAGAAAACAATACAAAGAATCAATGAAACAAAGAGTTGGTTCTTTGAGAAAATCAATAAGGTAGACAAATGTTTATCCAAACTAACTAAAAGGCAGAGAGAGAATAGCCATAAACTAAAATCAGAAAGGAAAATGGTACATAACAATAGGCACTGAGGAAATTCAAACAAATATTAGGTCATAATTTAAAAAAACTGTACTTCACAAATGAGAAAAATCTAAAAGAAATGAACATATGTATTGATATGTTATCAAAATTAAATAAAAACCAGATAAACAATTTAAACAGACAGCCTATATATATATATATATATATATATATATATATATATATATATATATATATATGGATAGAGAAGCAGTCATTAAAAGTCTCTCAGCCAAAAAAAGGCCAAGACTAGATGGTTTCAGCACAGAATTCTACCAGACCTTTAATGTAGAGATAATAACAGTACTTCTCAAATTATTACACAAAAATAGAAACAGGAGGAAAGTAACTAAATTTTTTTTAGGACACAGTCACCCTGATACACAACCACACAAAGATTTAACAAGAAAGGGAATGACAGACCAAATTCCCTTGTGAACATTGATGCAAAATACTCAATAAAATACTGGCAAAACAAATCCAAGAACACATCAATAAGGCCATCCATCATGATCAAGTTGGCTTTGTCCCAGAGATGCAGAGATGGTTCAACATACAAAAATCTGCTGATGTTATCCACCAAATAAACAAAGTGAAAGAAAAAGAATACATTATTGAGAGCTGGCTTGAGGCAATGAGCTCCACAGGAGCAAGAATGAACCAGCTACCTAGACCAGAGTGGGCCTGAGAAAGCAAGCTCCAAGGGAGCAAAGCAGACCCAGTCCAGGGACATTTGCAGACCAGTACTGAGCCAGCAACCTGGGTCAGAGCAGAACTGAGACAGCAAACTCCACAAGAACAGGTACAGGGGAGCAACCACTGAGCAGTGATCCAGAGACAAAGACTGCTGATGGTTTAGACATGAATCTGGTACCTTCAAAGGAGTAGATAGAAGCCAGGACCCCTGTGGATCTGGGCATGAGTCTAGGACCTCCGAGAATCTAGGCCTGAGCCAGGACCTCTGCAGGTCCAGGCATGAATTTGGGACCTCAGAGGGAATAGGCAGGAACCAGCGATCTCTGCAAATCCAGGTGTGAGTCTGGGACCTCAGGGGGAGTAGGCCTGAGCCAGAACCTCTGTGGGTCGCAGCATTGGTCAGGCATGTCAAAGGGAATAGGCAGGAATCAGAAACCTCTGCAAGTCTGAGCATGTGTCAGGGACCTCTGAGGGAGTAAGCCTGAGTCAGGTCCTTTGCAGGTCTGGGCACACCCGAGGCTGGGAATTCTGAAGGAGTAGATTGGAGCCAGAGTCCATTATAGATAGGATCAACCCTAAGCTAGGGACCTCTGCAGCAATGGATCCAGACCAGGGGCATTTACAGAAACAGACCTGAGCTGACAACCTATGCTGGAGCAGGCCTGAGACAGCAAACTCCAAGGGAGTGGAGCAAAGCCCTGGAGCACTGATTGATCTCCAGGAACACAGAGTGACCAATGGGGTAACTTGAACTGTGGCACTGACTGTACCATGAGGAACAACCATCTGACTCTTGGATTCACTGGCACCTAGATTAATCAATAGAATCACAGACAGTTCCAATGGCACCTTCCTGCTTCGGCTCCCTTCCTGATTGCACAGAGGGCTGTTATCTGAGACGGTGATCTGCAGGCACAGGCAGGCACAGGCGGTGGAGACACCAGAGCGCAGGCAGGCACAGGCAGGCCCAAATGGCGGGGACACTGGTATGCAGGCAGGCCCAGGCGGCAGAGACACCTGCATGCAGGCAGGCCCAGGCGGCAGAGACACCAGCACACGGGTCAAGCAGCGGAGACACCGAGCAGACCCAGCGGGGATGGGATACTCCAAGCATGAAATAGTGAAGCCCACACTGAGAGCAGATCACCCCACTAAAATTAAATCAAACCCATTAGATAGCATCGATAGGAGGAGATGGGCAGACTCCAAGGCAAGAATTCACCCAACAATCTGAAAAACAACATGAAAACACCAGAACCCAATGATCTTACAACACAAGTACTTGAACACCCTAACACAGAAGAAGAGGAAAAAAATGGACTTTATGAAAGCAATAGAGTCCCTTAAACAACATGTAAAACACGTCCTCATAAAAATGGATGAAAAGTATAATAAAAAGTTTGAAGAAATGAGCAAATACATAAATGATACCCTGGGAAACCAAGAAAAAAACGATCAAACGGGTAATGGAAGCAGTTCAAGAATTGAAAACTGAAATGGAAACAAGGAATAAAACACAAACTGAGGACCAGCTGGATATAGAAAATCTAGGTCAACGAGCAGAGACCACAGAAACAAGCATAATAAATAGAATAAAAGAGATAGAAGAAAGAATCTCAGATTCTGAAGACACCATAGAGAAAATAAACGCACTGATCAAAGAAAACAGCAAAACCAACAAATTCTCATAGATGGAGGAGTTAATTTCATTGGTTAAATAAAGAAACTGCCTTAGCCCTTTAATAGGACAGAAAATTAGGTAGGCAGAGTAGACAGAACAGGATGCTGGGAGAAAGAAGCCGAGTAAGTGAGTCGCCATGATTCTCCCACTCCAGACAGACACAGGTTAAGATCTTTCCTGGTAAGCCAGCTCGTAGTGCTACACAAAATATTAGAAATGGGTTAGATCAATATGTAAGAGCTAGCCAATAAGAGGCTGGAACTAATGGGCCAGACAGTGTTTAAAAGAATACAGTTTCTGTGTAATTATTTCGGGTATAAAGCTAGCTGTGCAGGCGGCTAGGTGCCAGGAATGTAGCCCGCCGCTCCTAATACTACATCTCATCACAAAACATTCAGGAAATATGGGACACAATAAAAAGACCAAACCTAAGAATAATAGGGATAGAAGAAGGAGAAGAGTCACAGCTTAAAGGCCCAGAAAATATTTTTAACAAAATTATGAAAGAAAACTTTACCAACATAAAGAAAGATATTCCTTTGAATATCCAAGAAGCATACAGAACACCAACAGACTGGATAAAAAAAAAAACCATCCCCTCGCCATATAATAATCAAAACACAAAATATACAGATTAAAGAAAGAATATTAAGAGCTGCAAAGGAAAAAGGCCAAGTAACCTATAAAGGTAAACTGATCAGACTTACACCTGACTTCTCTATGGAAACCATGAAAGCCAGAAGGTCCTGAATAGAGGTACTGCAGAAACTAAGAGACCATGGATGCAAGCCCAAACTACTATACCCAGCCAAGCTATCGTTCACTATCAATGGAGAAAACAAGACATTCCAGGATAAGAAGAAATTTAAACAATATGTAGCCACAAATCCAGCCCTACAGAAAGTAATAGAAGGAAAATCACAACCCAAGGAGTCCAACATTGCCAACACTGCCTACAATAACTCAGGCATCTAGCAACCCTTCACCAGCACAACTCAAAGAAGGGAGACACACAAACTCTACTACCAAAAGCAATAGGAATAACAGGAGTAAACAACCACTGGTCATTAATATCACTTAATATTAATGGTCTCAATTCACCTATAAAAAGGCACAGGCTAAGAGACTGGATACGAAAACAGGATCCAACATTCTGCTGTTTGCAAGAAACAAATCTCAACCACAAAGACAGGCATCTACTCAGAGTAAAGGGTTGGGAAAAGGTTTTTCAAACAAATGATCCTAAGAGAAAAGCAGGTGTGGCCATACTAATTTCTAACAAAACTAACTTCAAACTAAAATCAATCAGAAGAGATTGAGATGGAAACTTTATACTCATAACAGGAACAATTGAGCAGGATGAAGTCTCAATCCTGAATATCTACACCCCTAATATAAAAGCACCCACTTATGTAAAAGAAATATTACTAAAACTCAAGGCAGACATCAAACCACACACACTAGTAGTTCGAGACTTCAACACACCTCTCTCACCAATGGACAGGTCAATCAGACAGAAAACTAATAGAGAATTAAGAGAATTGTTGGAGGTAATGAAGCAAATAGACTTAACAGACATCTATAGAACACTCCACCCAAATAGGAAAGAATATACGTTCTTCTCTGCAGCTCATGGAACCTTCTCAAAAACTGACCACATACTCGGAAACAAGGGAAACCTCCACAGACACAAAAAAATATCAGTGTCCACCTGTGTATTATCAGATCACCACGGATTAAAGTTAGAAGGCAACAACAATGCTGCCCCCAGAAAGCCAGCAAATTCATGGAAACTGAACAGTCAACTACTGAACCACACCTGGGTCAAGGAAGAAATTAAGAAAGAAATTAAAGTCTTCCGTGATTTTAATGAAAACAAAGAGACAACATACTCAAACCTATGGGACACGATGAAAGCAGTGCTAAGAGGAAAGTTCATAGCACTAAGTGCCCACTTAAAGAAAACAAAGAAAGCATACATTGGGGACTTAACAGCACACCTGAGAGCCCTAGGAAAAAAGAAGCAGATGCACACAGGAGGAGTAGAAGACTGGAAATAATCAAACTGAGGGCTGAAATCAACAAAATAGAAACACAGAAAACAGTCCAAAGAATCAATGAAACAAAAAGTTGGTTCTTGGAGAAAATCAACACGATCGACAAACCCCTATCCAAACTAATTAAACGACAGAGAGAGAACACGCAAATAAATAAGATCAGAAATGAAAAGGGGGACATAACCACAGATGCAGAGGAAATTCAGAGAATCAGTAGATCTTACTACAAGAGCCTGTATGCCACAAAATTGGAAAATACAAAAGAAATGGACAATTTTTTAGATAAGTGCCATATACCAAAGCTAAACCAAGAACAGGTGAACGATCTAAATAGACCTGTTAGTCGTGAAAAATTAGAAATTGTTATCAAAAATCTCCCCTCCAAAAAAATCCCAGGACCAGATGGGTTCAATGAAGAATTCTACCAGAACTTCCAAGAAAAGCTAATACTTATACTCCTTAATGTATTTCACAATATAGAAACAGAAGAGTCATTGCCAAATTCCTTTTATGAAGCTACAGTTACCCTGATACCAAAACCACACAAAGACCCAACCAAGAAAGAGAATTACAGGCCTATATCACTCATGAACATGGGCGCAAAAATTCTCAATAAAATACTGGCAATCCGAATCCAAGAACACATTAGAAAAATTATCCATTATGATCAAGTAGGCTTCATCCCAGAGATGCAAGGCTGGTTCAACATATGCAAATCTATCAATGTAATCCACCATATAAATAAACTGAAAGAAAAAAACCATATGATCATTTCATTAGATGCTGAAAAAGCATTTGACAAAATTCAACACCCCTTTATGATAAAGGTCTTGGAGAGATTAAGGATACAAGGGTCATACCTAAATATAATAAAAGCTATTTACAGCAAGCCGACAGCGAACATTAAATTAAACGAAGAAAAACTCAAAGCCATCCCACTAAAATCAGGAACACGACAAGGATGTCCACTCTCTCCATACCTCTTCAATATAGTGCTTGAAGTTCTAGCAATAGCAATAAGACATCATAAGGGGATCAAGGGGATTCGTATTGGAAAGGAAGAAGTTAAGCTTTCGTTATTTGCAGATGATATGATAGTACACATAAACGACCCCAAAAACTCTACCAAAGAACTCCTACAGCTGATAAACACCTTTGGTAATGTGGCAGGTTACAAGATCAACTCCAAAAAAATCAGTTGCCTTCCTATACACTAATGATAAGGAAACAGAGAGGGAAATCAGAGAAGCATCACCTTTCAAGATAACCACAAATAGCGTAAAATATCTTGGGGTAACTGACCAAGGAAGTGAAAGATCTATTTGACAAGAACTTTAAGTCTTTGAAGAAAGAAATTGAAGAGGACACCAGAAAATGGAAGGATCTCCCTTGCTCTTGGATTGGGAGGATCAACATAGTAAAAACGGCAATTCTACCAAAAGCAATCTACAGATTCAATGCAATCCCCATCAAAATTCTTCACAGATCTGGAGAAGACAATAATCAACTTTATATGGAAAAACAAAAAAGCCAGGATAGCCAAAACAATCTTATACAATAAAGGATCATCTGGAGGCATTACCATCCCTGACTTCAAACTCTATTACAGAGCTACAGTATTGAAAACAGCTTGGTATTGGCATAAAAACAGTCCGACCAATGGAATCGAATAGAAGACCCTGACTTTAGCCCACAAACCTATGAACAGCTGATTTTCGATAAAGGAGCTATAAGTATACAATGGAAAAAAGAGAGCATCTTCAACAAATGGTGCTGGCAAAACTGGATGTCAATCTGTAGAAGAATGAAAATAGATCCATATCTATCACCATGCACAAAACTCAAGTCCAAATGGATTAAAGACCTCAATATCAGTCCGGACACACTAAAGCTGATAGAAGAGAAAGTGGGAAGTACTCTACAACACATGGGCACAGGAGAACACTTCCTATGTATAACCCCAGCAGCACAGACACTAAGGGCATCATTGAACAAATGGGAACTCCTGAGACTGAGAAGCTTCTGTAAAGCAAAGGACACTGTCACTAAGACAGAAAGGCAACCCACTGACTGGGAGAAGATCTTCACCAACCCCACAACTGACAAAGGTCTGATCTCCAAAATATATAACGAACTCAAGAAATTAGACCATAAAAGGCTAATCAACCCAATTATAAAATGGGGCACTGAGCTGAACAGAGAATTCTCAACAGAAGAAGTTCAAATGGCCAAAAGACACTTAAGATCATGCTCAACTTCCTTAGCGATCAGGGAAATGCAAATCAAGATAACATTAAGATACCATCTTACACCTGTCAGAATGGCTAAAATAAAAAACACCAATGATAGCCTCTGCTGGAGAGGTTGTGGAGAAAGGGGTACACTCATCCATTGCTGGTGGGAATGCAAACTTGTGCAACCACTTTGGAAAACAGTGTGGCAGTTTCTCAGGAAATTCGGGATCAACGAACCCCTGGACCCAGCAATACCACTCGGGAATATACCCAAGAGATGCCCTATCATACAACAAAAGTATATGCTCAACTATGTTCATAGCAGCATTGTTTGTAATAGCCAGAACCTGGAAACAACCTAGATGCCCTTCAATGGAAGAATGGATGAAGAAAGTATGGAATATATACATATTAGAGTACTACTCAGCAGTAATAAACAATGACTTCTTGAATTTTGCATACAAATGGACAGAAATAGAGAACACTATATCCTGAGTGAGGTAAGCCAGACCCAAAAAGATGAACATGGTATGTACTCACTCATATTTGGTTTCTAGCCATAAATAAAGGACATTGAGACTATAATTCGTGATCCTAGAGAAGCTAAATAAGAAGGTGAACCCAAAGAAAAACATATAAGCGTCTTCCTGAATATTAACTTTCATCAGGAGATGAAAGGAGACAGAGACAGAGACCCACATTGGAGCACCGGACTGAAATCTCAAGGTCCAAATCAGGAGCAGAAGGAGAGAAAGCACAAGCAAGGAACTCAGGACCGCGAGGGGTGCACCCACATACTGAGACAATGGGGATGTTCTATCGGGAACTCACCAAGGCCAGGTGGCCTGGGTCTGAAAAACATGGGATAAAACCAAACTCGCTGAACATAGCGGACAATGAGGACTACTGAAAACTCAAGAACAATGGCAATGGGTTTTTGATCCCACTGCACATACTGACTTTGTTGGAGCCTAGGCAGTTTGGATGCTCACCTTACTAGACCTGGATTGAGGTGGGTGGTCCTTAGACTTCCCACAGGACAGGGAACCCTGATTGCTCCTTGGGCTGACGAGGGAGGGAGACTTGATGGGGGGGGGGAATGGGAGGCGGTGGCGGGGAAGAGGCAGAAATCTGAAAGAAAGAAAGAAAGAAAGAAAGAAAGAAAGAAAGAAAGAAAGAAAGAAAGAAAGAAAGAAAGAAAGAAAGAAAGAAAGAAAGAAAGAGAGAGAGAAAGAGAGAGAGACAGAGAGAGAGAGAGAGAGAGAGAAAGAAAGAGAAAGAAAAAAAGAAAGAAAGAAAGAAAGAAAGAAAGAAAGAAAGAAAGAAAGAAAGAAAGAGTCCTTTTAACAGAGCTAAAAGTAAGCAAAGTTAGTAAAGGCTCTGCCCTCTCTCACCAAGGTTTGAACTATGGGAAGATCTGGGGTTTAGCTTGATTTCTGAATAACCAAAGAAAACATAATGGGAAGAACCAAAATCCATTGGTACTTGTTGGGCTAACATCATATCTCCTCAAATTCATACAATGGCTTTCTAATCCGTGCACCTGAAAATATATTTTGGAGAAGTATATTTAGAGCAGGGGTGATTTAAGGAGGTAATTAAAACAAAACAAAATTTTCTAAAGGCCATATCGTTGGGTTTTATTCCAACATGATTTTTCTCTTTACAGAAAGAATGTTAGGTAAAGAGAAAGCCCAGTCATAATGAAGATGGCATGAAGACACCAGGAAAAGGAGCCATTTATGCACCAGGGGCTTAGAAAGCTCTCAAAGAAACCTATCCTTGCCAATATCTTGATCTTAGACTGTGACTTGGGAGCCATGAAGGAGTCCATGGCTGTGGTTTAAGCAGTGAGTCTAAGCTCCCTTTTCTAGTCTTCCCAGCAAAGTAGTGCACTGCTCGCCTCCTCTACTTTCTTAGGTTTCTCTTCCTACCTAGGGCAACTGTGTGGGCAGAGGAAGGGGAGAATTTAAAGAAACTTGTCTGAGCCAAATGCTTTCTGGCCATTGTCTTGACACCCAATATGTTTTCACAGAAGACCTTTCAGAAGATTTCTGCTTTGTGCCCACTGTTTCTTAGCCATTTCATCTTCCTGTCCCCCTCTGTTCTTTTGACTTAATCTACTACCTGTCCTAAATTAATCTCCAGACCTGACATTGCATCCATGTGCTGAGTGTAATCACAGAGTCTGCCTTATTCCTTGACACTCTGCCCATCCTTGGTTTCTGTAATTCTCCCACTCAATACTGGACTGGCTGCTACCCTTATGAAATGAGCACCCCATATCTTTTGTAAGAGTAGAGACAACTAATCCAGATTTACTGAAGCAGTCCAACTAGAAATGTAGGACTGGAAGTTGTCTTTTTCATGAGCTTTCTGGTTTGCTCTGATGATCCACATGATCTGAGAAAGATCAACACTGACACACCTCTGCCTGAACAGTGCCTCTTCCTGAATAACCCTACTATTTCTTCTCTGACTCTTTATCTACCAAGCATTGCTAAAGAACATCACTTTCCACTGTGGTTGATTTGATCCTCTACATTTGAACCACATGGACTCCAGATTTGTGTGTATGCAATCTGTGTGTACATGTGTATGGGTACATGAAAGAGTATAATCCAGAAGAGGTCATTGAGTATCTTTATTCTATCATTCTCTGTCTTAAACTAAACTTGGGCTTTCACTGAACTTAGACCCTGAGGGGCTCTTTGGCTGGGCTGGTGATCAGCAAGCCTCAGCAGTCCCTGTTGCTACCCCCTACCCCCAGCACTACAGTCATAGCTATATGTAGTAACATCTGGTTCTTTGTATGGGAGATGAGGATCCTTGGGTCCTCATTCATGCACAAGTGTTCTTATCCACCAAACCACATCCTCAGCTCCTCAATATATTCTGAATATCTTATTAGTGTTCATTGATCTTTTTTTTCTAGTCAATCTATCTCACCAGTGAACTTCATCTTATCCTCACACTCTTGCCTTGCTCTCAGCAGGAGTCACAGATTCCATGTCTCTGGGAATATATAGACCAGTAGCTTTCAACTGTGGTTGCACATGAGACTCACCATGAGAACATTTAAAAATATTAGGGTATGAACTCTGCACTTGAGACTTGGCTTGGATATGCCTGGCAGAATCCACATATTTTTGTAATTTTTTTGTAAAGTCTTCCCCAAGTGATCGTAATGTTCAGACAGTAGTAAAAAAGAGCCACTGATCTAGGACAATT
The DNA here is from genome assembly GCF_950005125.1 of Chionomys nivalis. Classification (NCBI taxonomy): domain Eukaryota; kingdom Metazoa; phylum Chordata; class Mammalia; order Rodentia; family Cricetidae; genus Chionomys; species Chionomys nivalis. Next base: position 10,309,085 of record NC_080089.1, on the reverse strand, counting down.
AACATGGAATGAAGGTGCATAACCTAGGAGCACAGTATCTTGCCAAACATGTAGAAACAAGGCGTCTTGACTTGCTGCCCTCCTTCCTGATTGGATCTTCTCTGTATAAACCATTATCTGCTATCAGTCTTGCGCAGGTCTAAAGTGATATTATCATTTATTATCATAAAACCAACTCAACAGAATAAAGAGCATTTAGATACACAGCCCATCCAAGTTTCATACAACATGACTAGACCACAAGATGACTCAACTATTTCTGGCTGTGATGGATCTGTGAAAGTGTTCCATAGAAGATCACTTCAGGTGACCCTTCCCAACAGCGCTGGGAATTATCCTATCCACTCAAGGCCAAACAGAATGAACAGGTGAAGACACATTCACTGTCAACATAATACTAGAATCTGACTCAAATGGTCGATCTTCTTTCATTGGCATTCCAGGTTTCAAGTTTTCAGACTTTCGTTGCTTCCTCCAGCCACTCCTCATGACCTAATAAAGTCTCACTTCTCTTGACATTGCCAGCAGCCTATGATTGAACTTTCATGACATGAGTTTCTAAGGGGCATTATAGATTGAATTCTTAAGTGTTAAGAACAAAACTCAATAGTAGAATACTTGTGGACAAAGCATGAGACCCTTCATTCTCATTCTCAGAATAGTTTTTTGGGTTTTTTTTTTTTTTTTTTTTTTTTGGTTTTTCGAGACAGGGTTTCTCTGTGGCTTTGGAGCCTGTCCTGGAACTAGCTCTTGTAGACCAGGCTGGTCTCGAACTCACAGAGATTCACCTGCCTCTGCCTCCCAAGTGCTGGGATTAAAGGCGTGCGCCACCACCGCCCGGCTCCAGAATAAATAAATGTCCTAAATATAGCACACACTATCTAAAAAATTAGAAAGTGTATTTTGGGGGCCTAGAGATGGCTCAGTGGTTAATAATGCTTCGAGAATTATTATAAGGACCAAAGTTGGTGTTCCAGTAATAATGTCAGACTTTTCCCAATCACATTTAGTTTTAGATTCAAGGAATCTAATGCCATCTTCTGACCTCTGTGGGTACCCAGGCCCATAGATATGCCCCTATGCTCACATAGATATACAGAAAATAGACACAAAAATAATAGTAATATTATTAAAAAGAAAGGATGTCTGTGCACCCAAACACACCAAAGCAGACCATGTTTCTTGTTTTCTCATGATAAATAGCTGAATATTAATTAGAAAATTCAATCTAGCTTTTTTGTGTACTTGCAACTTGTTTAATGGGATTGCAGGTAATATACTCCAAACCTGTCTTCTCATTTACATTGCTGGAGGAAATGCTCATATGTTGCAAGGATCATGAAACAGGAAGGAAAAACAACTTTGTAGGCCAGAAGTTACTTTCAAAAGCATCTTTAATTTAATAGCTCTATATTTCAATTTCCTTCCATCTTCTCAAATACATTTTATGGAGCTGTGCTGTTATGTGTGAATGATCCAATAACTTCAGTCAAGGAAATACATATCTTATTATGTTTTATTTTACATAATTGAACCGTCTACAATGGCATTGTTTCGGAAATAAAGACAAATGATTTAACTTTTTAATTAAGCTTTAAATCCCCTAATTAAATGCCTAAATTGCAAGGAACCATTTCAGCCCAAATTATCTTCAGATTGCTGTGTGTGGATTTTCCTTCCGGGAAGAACTGTATATCAAGCTCCTACTTCAGACTCAGAGCCTTTCATTGTCCAGCAAGACAAGATCAGAGAACAGAGAATGTTCCAGGTGGACCAAAGCCTCACTGCTCTTGTCTGCTGCCTTGTCATGATTGTAGCCTTGGGAGTCTGTGAATTGCCTGTGCCTGTTAGCAGGTATGAGGGAAAGGCTACTAGACTATCACTAACTGGCCACATGGTGGACCTATGCCTAGACATGATCTATAATACCTAAAGGCTTTTTGTAAGGCATGGAATTTAGAGGCTATTAATTAAAAAATACATAGAAACTTGTATTTAGTAACTATCTAATTATATGTTGTCTTAGTACTGCTTTGAAGAGATAACATGACCATGGCAACTCTTATAAGGAAAACATTTAATTGAGATGACAGTTTATGGTTCAGGGGTTCAGACCATTATCATCATGGTGGGACATGGCATCTTGCAAGGGGCCATGGTGCTGGAGAAGCTGAAAGTTCTACATCTTGATCCTAAGGTGACAGGAAGTAGACTGTGATACTGGGTGTAGCTCAAGCACAGGAGACCTCAAAACCAGCCCCCACAATGACACACTTCCTCCGACAAAGCCATACTTACGCCCACAAAGCCACATCTACTGTAACAAAGCCACACCTCTTATTAGTGGCACTCCCTATGAGCTTATGGGGGCCAATTACATTCAAACCACCACATATGCCAAAATACATTAAAGGACAGTCTTATTCTTAAGTGTTTATCAGTTATTTATATTTATCATTTATCAGAGGGCATGTAAATGGAGTTAAGGCACACCATGCAGTAGCTGGTTCTCCCCTTCTTTATTTCTACTTTGTGGGTCCTGAGAGTCAAACTCAGTTTTGCAGACTTGGTGGCAGGTGATTTTACTGGCTGAGATATGTTTTCAGACCTATATCAGTTCTACAAGAACATTTTTAATCCATTTATGAAAAGTGAAGCCCCCCAAAAAAGTAAATAAGTTTAATGTGCTTCAATCAGAAAGTTAGAGTGCAGGGGCTTAGCCATGTTCTGAAACTATAAATTTCTTTTAGTTTTGAAATTATAATATAATTGCATCTTTTCCCTCATTCCTTTCCTTTTTCCCCCCCAGGCCCTACTTTCAAATCCATGGACTCTTTTCCATTAATTGTTGTTACATGCATATTTGTATATGTTTATACACATACATTCCTTAATATGACCTGTTCGGTCTGTGAACTGTATGTCTGCATGATGTAGGTTGCTTCTATGCTTGTTGTCAGGATGACCCTTCGGTATGGGGTAACCAATTACTCTGCTCTTCCTGGGGAAGACACTTCTGCTTTCAGCCTTCCTTGGTTGCTTGTAGTTCTTTGAGTAGAGCTGAAGCCTCATGGACTTTCCCCCATCTGCATTTAGCAAGTCTATTGCCTTTGTTCTTGTCCAGCTCATGTTTAAGTAGTCATATTGGTAAGACTTTGTGAGAGAACCTTGTACTTTAACACATCACTATCTTTAAGGGAAACATAAAGTAGAAAGAGATATCAGTGACTATATTTAAGAATTTCAATAATTCAATTACTTACCCCACCAAGCAAATACTTGGACAAACAAAATTCACAGTTCTCTAGAGCCAGGGGCAAGATGCAAAATGACAGGTAATTTCAAATGTACTTCAGGTGGTGTATGTGTGTGTACATATGTATGTGTGTTATATTGTTGTGCATGAATATGCAGATGTGCTCGCCCAGTTGTACACATGCTAAGGCCAAAGAAGGGTGCCAGGTGTCATTTTCAATCTCTCTCTGTTTACTCCCTTGGAACAAAACTCCCTAAATCTGATCTTGTCATTTTGGCTAGACTGACCAGCCTCTGAAAGCACACTTTCTCTTGCTCCAACACACAGATTAAAGGAAGATATGGCTATGCCTGGGTTTTAGGTGAGTGCCTGGAATTTGAACTCAGGTTTTCATGCCTACAAAGCAAATGTTCTTACCCACTGAGCCATTGCTCCAGCTTTTGATAGAATTTAATAATTGAGTATACATTTACAACATAACCCATAAATCCCATATTTAGTTACTTAGCCAAGGAACTAAAATGATGTTTCCTCAAAAATGCAAATAGCAGCTTTATTTGTAATCATCAACGGATGCAAATAGCTAAATTGTCCTCAAGTTGGTGACAATAAAAACTAGTAGAAAATAGAATTGTACTCAATCATCTGAAAGGATAAATTGATTCACAGATATATTATGTTAAATAAAAGAAATTAGGATCAGGAGTTCAGAGATGACTCAGTGGTTAAGAACAGTGACTGCTTTTCCAAAGCACGCAAGTTCAATTCCCTGTACCTCCATGACAGCTCACAACTGTCTGTAACTCCAGTTCCAGGAGACCCAACCCCCATGGTAAAACACCAATGCATATAAAATAAAAATAAAGAAAAAAATTAAGATCAGAAGTCTGTGTATTGGATGCTTGGGGTGATAATAGTAAAGAATGCCTGCTGCTCTCCCAAATGACCAAAGCTGATTTCCAGAACCCATGTCATGTAGCTCACAACTACCTGTAAGTCTAGCTCCAAGGGATCTAATGCCCTCTTCTGACCTTTTAGGATATTTCACTCAGTTGTGTACACAGGCTACAACACACACACACTATTTTATAATTATAATTAATGTTTTTTTTAAAATCTGTTTATTATTTATTTTATATAAAATTAATGAAGGAGGTAACCATTCGAGTCTTAGCCGATACTTCCCCTGGAGAGGTAAATGGCTGGGTCCCCACTTAGAGGCTTTATCTCTCTAATCCCTTTCCCCACTTGCCCCCACCATGTCCCTGAGACCCCAAGCAGCCTCCACATAACAGCTACCATCCCCACCGCATCTGTAACCACTGGAGCCTTAGCCCAAACTGCCTCTAAACAGATAAAGTGCTGGGTCCCCCCTTAGGGCTCAGCTCTCTTGGCCCTTGCCTGGGAAGGAACACCTCATTCCCCTGCACCCACCCACCAAGCCCTGGAGTCAGCAAGCAGCCTGTACACACCCATTATCATTTCCTACCACATCTTTAACCCCCAGAGCCTTGAATCAGACTGCCCCGGGAGAAACTTCCCCTGGAGAGGAGCCCCAGAACTTGATCAGCATCCACTAGAGGCACATACCTGCCTGCACCAAGAGGAAGAAAATCCACTAGAGACGTGTACCCGCCTACACCCAGAGGAAGAGCAGCCACCTAACCCACAAGCCCCACCATCACTGATAGGAAAAACGGACCCCCTGAAACACAGGCCTCATCTGAACCCACTGAAGGAAAAGATGGGCAGACTGCAGTGTAAGAACACATCTAACAACATAAAAACCAATATGGCACCATCAGAACCTAGTGGTCCTACAACAGGAAGACCTGAATGTCCTAACCCAGAATAAGCACAAGAAAATGACCTTCAATATAACTTAATGAAGATGATAGAGACCTTTAAAGAAGAAATGAAAAAATTCCTTAAAGATATGTATAAAAAGACAAACAAAAAATTAGAAGAAGTCAATAAATCTCTTAAAGAAACCCAAGCAAAAGCAATCAAAGAGGTGAAGCAAACAGCTCAAACAGTTTAGGACTTGAAAACTGAAATGGAGGCAATAAAGAAAATGCAAACTAATAAAATTCTGGAAGTGGAAAATCTGGGTAAACAAACAGGAACTATAGATGCAAACATAAACCAACAAATTACAAGAGATGGAAGAGAGAATCTCAGAAGTTGAAAATATGATAAAAGAATTAGATTCAACAGTCAAAGAAAATGTTAAATCCAAAAAATCCTTAGCACAAAGCATCCATGAAATCTGGGACACCATGAAAAGACGAAATCAAAGAATAATAGGGATAGAAGAAGGAGAAAAACTCCAACTCAAAGGCACAGAAAACATATTCAACAAAATCATAAAAGAAAACTTTCCCAACTAAAGAAGGGTATGCCAATTAAGGTACAAGAAGCTTACAGAACACCAAATAGACTGGATCAGAAAAGAAAGTCCCTTACCATATAATAATCAAAACTCTAAACATGCAGAATAAAATAGATATTCTTCAAATCTTTAGAGACCTTCAGAATATGACATTTAAGTGTTTTAATGACTTAGGACTTTTCCGGACATTGAGATACATCAGCTCCTGGCAGCACCAATTACTTCAAGAAGATTATGGGAATCAAAGAGGCTCCTTATGGAGTTGGTTAGCCATTTGGGCAAGAAACTGCTTTTGCCTGGACTGCTTGTTGGCATGCTGTATGAACTGGACATGCAGGACCTACAGAAAAATGACTGCTAAAGTTGCCTAAAGAAGATGAGACGGTCCTTCATGAGAGAACTGCCAGACATTTTACAAGATGCAGAAGAAAGCAACTGATGAAATTTGCCAGTACAAAGCATAAGAAATCTTCTAATTCCCTGCTTCATGGGAAAGTCTGTGGGATACTGTGGGCTTGTAGGCTGAAAATGGATGCCACAATGATACAGAAGATCTGTGGGTGACTGCCCAGGCAGTGAGATGTCTCTGTCAATTCTATAGTTTTGGAAGCTGCTTACAATGCACTTCTTGTTCACTTAGGTAATATTATATCCTTCTGGGATCTTTGATAAAGTAAAAGATAGTTATAGTTTTCCTTAGTTATGTGAAAAGATACAGTAGATATAAATATTGCAACTGTAATTCTTGATTGATATCTGTTTTGTTATATGTAATCTTTCTATGTTAAAGTTAAAACTTTCCTTTTCATTTAAACAGAAAAGGGGAAATGGTGTGGGAAGTTCTTCTGTATATGTGTTACTTTTATTTGTTAATGAATAAAGACTATATCTTGGCATGGGATAGGGCAGAGTAGAGCTAGGTGGGGGGAAATCTAAACTAAATGCTGATAGAAAGAAGGCGGAGTCAATGAGAATCCATGTAGTCCCACTGGAGACAGATGCCAGATACTGGATGGAACTTTACCTGGTAAGCTACAGTCTCATGGTGATACACAGATTAATAAAAATGGGTTAACCAAAGATATAAAAGCTAGCTAGCAATACACTTAAGTAATTCACCAAGCACTGATTTAAATAATATAGTTTCTGTGTGATTATTTTTGGGTTGTGAAGCCAGGAACAAATTAACAGTCTACCCCAACAAGAAAGAATATTAAGAATTGCAAAGGAAAAAGGCCAAGTAACATATAAAGGCAGACCAATCGGAATCACACATGACTTCTCAATGAAAACTCTGACAGCCAGAAGATCCTGGTCAGAAACTCTGCAGACACTAAGAGATTATGGAAGCAAGCCCAGACTACTATACCCAGTAAAGCATTCCATTACCATAGATGGAGAAAACAAGATATTCTATGACAAAACCAAATTTAAACATAACTTACCCACAAATCCAGCATTACAGAAAGTACAAGAAGGAAAACTCTAAAGCAAGGAAATTAGCTGTACCCACAGAAACACAGGCAACAAGTAACCTCATACCTCATACTGCAAATCCCAAAAAAGGAAAACACACAAACATTACCACTGAAAAATAGCAGAAATAAATAATCACTGGTCACTAATATCTCTTAATATCAATGGACTCAATTCACCTATAAAAAGACACAGATTAACAGAATGGATATGAAAACAAGATCCATCCTTCTGGTGCATACAAGAAACACACCTCAATTTCAAAGAAAAGCATTGTCTCAGAGTAAAGGGTTGGGAAAAGATATTTTAATCAAATGAACCTAAAAACAAGCAGGCAAGCAGATGTACCTACTCTAATATCTAACAAAATAGACTTCAAACTAAAGTCAATCAAAAGACATGGAGAAGATATTTAATACTCATCACAGGAAAAATCCATCAAGAAGTCTCAATTCTGAACATCTATGCCCCAAATACAAGAACACACACATAATGTAAAATAAATATTATTAAATCTTAAACACACATGAATCCCCACACATTAATAGTAGGAGACTTCAACACTCCATTCTCACCAATGGACAGGTCTGCCAGGCAGTAATGAAACAGAGAAATAAGAGAACTACCAGATGTCATAACTCAAATGGACTTAATAGACACCTACAGAACATTTCACCCAAAGACAAAAGAATATACCTTCTTCTGCACACTGCATTGAACCTTCTCTAAAACTGATCACATGCTAGGTAACAAAGCAAATCTCAACAAACAAAAAAATTAGAATAACCCCATGTATCTCATCAGATCACCATGACTTAAGTTAGAATTCAAACACAACACAAATTGCAGAAAGCCTCAAAACTTATGGAAATTGGAGAGTGCTCAACTGAATCACCCCTGGGTCAAGGAAGAATAAAGAGAAGAACTAAGGACTTCCTACAATTCAATGAAAATGAATGCACAACATACCCAATTTAAGGGACACTTTGAAAGGAATGCAAGAGGAAAGTTCATAGCACTAAGTGCCTACATAAAGAACCTGAAGAAATCTCACACAAGTGATTTAACAGTATATGTGAAATCTCTAGAACAGAAAGAAGCAAACTCATTCAGGAGGAGTAGATGCTAGGAAATATTCAAATTGAGGACTGAAATCAGTAAAATAGAAACAAAAAAATGATACAAAGAATCAATGACACAAAGAGTTGGTTCTTTGAGAAAATCAACAAGATACAAAAAACCATTATCCAAACTATCCAGAAGGAAGAAAGAAAACATGTAAATTAATAAAATCAGAGATGAAAAGAGGGACATAACAACAGACAAAGAGGAAATTCAGAGAATCATCAGGTCATACTTCAAAAACCTATACTCCAAAAAAAATTGGAAAATTTAAAGAAAATGGACAATTTTCTGAATAAGTATCACATACCAAAATTAAATCAAAAACAGATAAACAATTTAAGTGGATATATAATCCACTAAGGAAATAGAAATAGTCATCAAACATCTGTGAACCAAAAAAAAAAAAAAAAAAAGCCCAGGGCCAGACAGTTTTACTGCAGAATTCTACCAAAATTTCAAAGAAGAGATTGTATCAATACTCCTCAAATTGTTCCATATAATAGAAACAGAAGGAACATTTTCAAACTCTATTTATGAGGTGATAGTTGCCCTAGTACCCAAACCACACAAAGATGCAACTAAGAGAACTACAGGCTAATTTTCCTCATCAACATTGATGCAAAAATATTCAATAAAATACTAGCAAACTGAATCCAAGAACACATCAAAAATATATCCACCATGATCAAGTTAGCTTCATCCCAGAGATGCTGGGATGGTTCAACATATGAAAATCTATCAATGTAATCCACCATATAAATAAACTGAAAGAAAAAACATATGATCATCTCATTAGATGCTGAAAAAACATTGTACAAAATCCAGCACCCCTTCATGATAAAGGTCTTGGAGAGATCAGGGATACAAGAAATGTATCAAAACATAATAAAAGTAATATACAGCAAGCCAACAGCCAACATCAAATTAAATGAAGAAAAATTCAAAACAATTTCACTAAAATCGGGAATAAGACAAGGCTGTCCACTCTCTCCATACCTATTCAACATAGTACTCAAAGACCTAGCTAGAGGAATAAGACAACAAAGGGAGATCAAAGAAATATCAATTGAAAAAGAAGAAGTCAAACTTTTGCTATTTGTAAAAGACATATAGTATGCATAAGTGACCCCAAAAATTCAACAAGGTAACTCCTACAGCTGATAAACAGTTTCAGTAGTGTGGCAGGATATAAGATCAACTCAAAAAAAAATCAGTATATACAAATGATAAAAGTGCTGAGAAAGAAATCAGAGAAACATTACCATTTGCAATAGCCACAATTAACATAAAATATCTTGGGGGTAACACTAACCAAAGAATAAAAGACTTGTAAGACAAGAACTCTAATCTTTTGAAGAAAGAAATTGAAGATGATATCAGAAAATGGAGAGATCTCCCATGCTCTTGGATAGATAGGATCAACATAATAAAAGCAGTAATCCTACCAAAAGCAATCTACAGATTCAATGCAATCCCTATCAAAATCCCAGCACAATTTTTCACAGATATTGAAAGAACAATACTCAACTTCATATGGAAAACCATAAAACAAAACAAAACAAAAAACAGAATAGCCAAAACAATTCTCTACAATAAAGGAACTTCTGGAGGCATCATCAACCCTGATGTCAAGCTCTATTATAGAGCTACAATAATGAAAACAACTTGGTATTTGCATAAAAACAGACAGGTGAACAAATGAAATCAAATTGAAGACCCTGACATTGATCCACACACCTATGAACACCTGATTTTTGACAAAGAAACTAAAATTATACAATGGAATAAAGAAAGCATCTTCAACAAATGGTGATCTCATAACTGAATGTCAATATATAAAAAGAATGCAAATAGATCTATATCTATTCCCATGCATAAAACTTAAGTTCAAATGAATCCAAGATCTCAACATAAATCCAGTCACACTGAACTTCATTGGAGAGAAAGTAGGAAGTAACCTTGAATGCATGGGCACATGAGACAACTTCCTAAATATAGCACCAGTAGCACAGACACTGAGAGCAACAATTAATAAATGGGAACTCCTAAAATTGAGAAGTTTCTGTAAGACAAAAGACACAGTCTCTAAGAGAAAATAGCAATCTACTGAATGGGAAAAGATCTTCACTAACCCCACATTGGACAGAGGACTGATCTCCAAAATATATAAAGGACTTAAGAAACGAAACATCAGACTATCAAATAATCTGATAAAATGGGGTACAGATCTAAACAGAGAATTCTCAGAAAAAGAATTGCAAATGGACAAAAGACACTTAAGGAATTCCTCGATATCCTTAGCCATCAGGGAAATCCAAATCAAAATAACTCTGAGATACTATATTATACCAGTCAGAATGGTTAAAATCAAAAACACCAATGATAACTTATGCTGGAGAGGATGTGGGGTAAGAGGAGCACTCCTCCATTGCTTTTAGGATTGCAAACTCTTTTATTATTATTATTATTATTATTATTTTTTAATTAAAATTTCCACCTGCTCCCCGTTTCCCATTTCCCTCCCCTCCTCCCAAATATTGCCCCCTCCCCCCCCACTCCCCTCCCCCTAACCCCACTCCTCTTCTCCTCCCCCCACACCATTCCCCTTCCCTCTCGATACTGAAGAGCAGTCCAAATTCACTGCCCTGCGGGAAGACGAAGGTCTTCTATCTATGTCCAGGAAGGTGAGCGTCTAAACAGGCTAAGCACCCACAAAGCTAGTTCATGTATTAGGATCGAAACCTAGTGCCATTGTCCTTGGCTTCTCATCAGCCTTCATTGTCCGCCATGCTCAGTGAGTCCAGTTTCAACCCATGCTTATTCAGTCCCAGACCAGCTGGCCTTGGTGGGCTCACAATAAATAAGTTCCACTGTCACAGTGGGTGGGTGCATCCCTCGTGGTCCTGGTTTCCTTGCTCATGTTCTCCCTCCTTCTGTTCCTCATTTGGACCTTAAGAGCTCAGACCATTGCTCCAAATTGAGACTCTGTCTCTACCTCGATCCATCGCCAGATGAAGGTTCTAAGGTGATATGCAAGATATTCATCAGTATAAGATAGGGTCATTTCAGGTTCCCTCTCCTTACTTGCCCAAGGTACCAGCTGGGGACATCTCCCTGGACACCTGCTAACCCCTCTAGAGTCAAGTTTCTTGCCAACCCTAAGATGGCTCTCTTAGATAGGATATATACTTCGCTGCTCCCGTATCCTCCCTTCCTATATCCCAACCATCCCAATCCCCCGAGCTCCTCCCATCCTCCCCTTCTCATGTTTCTCATCCCATTTCCCCTTTGCCCCTTGCCACCTCACCCGCAAGTTCCCAGTTTTTGCCATGCAATCTTGTCTACTTCCCCTCTCCAGGCGGATGACTATATGATTTTCTTTGGGTTCACTTTCTTAATTAGCTTCTCTAGGATCACAAATTATATGCTCAATGTCCTTTATTTATGGCTAGAAACCGATTATGAGTGAGTACATCCCATGTTCCTCTTTTTGGGTCTGGGATACCTCACTCAGGATAGTGTTTTCTATTTCCATCCATTTGCACGCAAAATTCGAGAAGTCATTGTTTTTTACCACTGAGTAGTACTCTAATATGTATATATTCCACACTTTCTTCATCCATTCCTCCATTGAAGGGCATCTAGGTTGTTTCCAGGTTCTGGCTATTACAAACAATGCTGCTATGAACATAGTTGAACAGATACTTTTGTCATTTGATGGGGCATCTCTTGGGTATATTCCCAATAGTGGTATTACTGGATCTTGGGGTAGGTTGATCCCAAATTTCCTGAGAAATCGCCACACTGATTTCCAAAGTGGTTGCACAAGTTTGCATTCCCACCAGCAATGAATGAGTGTGCCCCTTTCTCCACAACCTCTCCAGCAAAGGCTATCATTGCTGTTTTTGATTTTAGCCATTCTGACAGGTGTAAGATGGTATCTCAAAGTTGTTTTAATTTGCATTTCCCTTATCGCTAAGGAGGTTGAGCATGACCTTAAGTGTCTTTTGGCCATTTGAATTTCTTCTGTTGAGAATTCTCTGTTCAGATCAGTGCCCCATTTTTTATTGGGTTCATTAGCATTTTAAAGTCTAATTTCTTGAGTTCTTTATATATTTTGGAGATCAGACCTTTGTCTGTTGCAGGGTTGGTGAAGATCTTCTCCCAGTCAGTGGGTTGCCTTTTTGTCTTAGTGACAGTGTCCTTTGCTTTACAGAAGCTACTCAGTTTCAGGAGGTCCCATTTATTCAATGTTGTCCTTAATGTCTGTGCTGCTGGGGATAAACGTAGGAAGTGATCTCCTGTACCCATATGTTGTAGAGTACTTCCGACTTTTTCTTCTATCAGGTTCAGTGTGTTCAGACTAATATTGAGGTCTTTAATCCATTTGGACTTGAGTTTTGTGCATGGTGATAGATATGGATCTATTTTCATTCTTCTACACGTTGACAACCAGTTCTGCCAGCACCATTTGTTGAAGATGCTCTCTTTTTTCCATTGAATACTTTTAGCTCCTTTATCAAAAATTAGGTGTTCATATGTTTGTGGGTTAAAATCAGGGTCTTCTACTCGGTTCCATTGATCGACTTCTCTGTTTTTATGCCAATACCAAGCTGTTTTCAATACTGAGGCTCTGTAATAGAGTTTGAGGTCAGGGATGGTAATGCCTCCAGACGATCCTTTATTATATAAGATTGTTTTGGCTATCCTGGGTTTTTTGTTTCTCCATATAAAGTTGATTATTGTCCTCTCAAGATCTGTGAAGAATTTTGATGGGATTTTAATGGGGATTGCATTGAATCTATAAATTGCCCTTGGTAGAATTGCCATTTTTACTATGTTGATCCTCCCAATCCAAGAGCAAGGGAGATCCTTCCATTTTCTGGTATCCTCCTCAATTTCTTTCTTCATAGTCTTAAAGTTCTTGTCAAATAGATCCTTTACTTCCTTGGTTAGAGTTACCCCAAGATATTTTATGCTATTTGTGGCTATCATGAAGGGTGATGCTTCTCTGATTTCCATCTCTACTTCCTTATCCTTTGTGTATAGGAGGGCAACTGATTTTTTGGAATTGATCTTGTATCCTGCAACGCTACTAAAGGTGTTTATCAGCTGAAGGAGTTCTTTGCTGGAGTTTTTGGGGTCGCTTATGTACACTATCATATCGTCTGCAAATAATGAAAGTTTAACTTCTTCCTTTCCAATTTGAATCCCTTTGATCCCCTTATGTTGTCTTATTGCTATTGCTAGAATTTCAAGCACTATATTAAAGAGGTATGGAGAGAGTGGACAGCCTTGTCGTGTTCCTGATTTTAGTGGAATATCTTTGAGTTTCTCTCCATTTAATTTGATGTTAGCTGACGGCTTGCTATAAATAGCTTTTATTATACTTAGGAACGACCCTTGTATTCCTAATCTCTATAAGACCTTTATCATAAAGGAATGTTGAATTTTGTCAAATGCTTTTTCCGCATCTAATGAAATGATCATATGGTTTTTTTCTTTCAGATTATTTATATGATGGATTACATTGATAGATTTTCGTATGTTGAACCAGCCCTGCATCTCTGGGATGAAGCCTACTTGATCATAATAGATAATTTTTCTAATGTGTTCTTGGATTCGGTTTGCCAGTATTTTATTGAGTATTTTTGCGTCGATGTTCATGAGTGAGATTGGCCTGTAGTTCTCTTTCTTGGTTGTGTCTTTGTGTGGTTTTGGTATCAGAGTAACTGCAGCTTCATAAAAGGAATTTGGCAATGACTTCTCTGTTTCAATATTGTGAAATACATTAAGGAGTATAGGTATTAGGTCATCTTGGACGTTCTGGTAGAATTCTGCATTGAAGCCGTCTGGACCTGGGGCTTTTTTTGGTGAGGAGGTTTTTTTTATAACAACTTCTAATTCTTCGCGACTAACAGGTCTATTTAGATTGTTCACCTGGTCCTGGTTTAACTTTGGTATATGGTACTTATCTAAAAAAGTGTCCATTTCTTTTACATTTTCCAATTTTGTGGCATACAGGTTTTTGTAGTAAGATCTAATGATTCTCTGAATTTCCTCTGTGTCTGTGGTTATGTCTCCCTTTTCGTTTCTGATTTTGTTAATTTGCGTATTCTCTCTCCGCCATTTGATTAGTTTGGATAGGGGTTTATCAATCTTATTGATTTTCTCCAAGAACCAGCTTTTTGTTTCATTGATTCTTTGGATTGTTTTCTGTGTTTCTATTTTGTTGATTTCAGCCCTCAATTTGATTATTTCGAGTCTTCTACTTCTCCTAGGTGAGTCTGCTTCTTTTTTTCTAAAGCTTTCAGGTGGGCTATTAAGTCTCCAATGTGTGCTTTCTCCGTTTTCTTTAAGTGGGCACTTAATGCTATGAACTTTCCTCTTAGCACTGCTTTCATAGTGTCCCATAGGTTTGAGTATGTTGAGTCTTCGTTTTCATTGAATTCAAGAAAGACTTTAATTTCTTTCTTTATTTCTTCCTTGATCCAGGTGTGGTTCAGTAGTTGACTGTCCAGTTTCCATGAGTTCATAGGCTTTCTGGGGATATCATTGTTGTTGAATTCTAAATTTAATCCATGGTGATCTGATAAGACACAGGTGGTTACCGATATTTTTTTGTAACTGTGTAAGTTTGCTTTGTTACCGAGTATGTGGTCTATTTTTGAGAAGGTTCCATGAGCTGCAGAGAAGAAGGTATATTCTTTCTTATTTGAGTGGAATGTTCTATAGATGTCTGTTAAGTCCATTTGATTCATTACCTCCCTTAATCCTCTTATTTCTCTGTTAGGTTTCTGTCTGATTGACCTGTCCATTGGTGAGAGAGGAGTGTTGAAATCTCCTACTATTAGTGTGTGTGGTTTGATGACTGCCTTGAGTTTTAGTAACGTTTCTTTTACATAAGTGGGTGCTTTTATATTAGGGGCATATATATTCAGGATTGAGACTTCATCCTGGTGATTTGTTCCTGTTATGAGTAAAAAATGTCCCTCTCCATCTCTTTTGATTGATTTTAGTTTGAAGTCAACTTTCTTAGAAATTAGTATGGCCACACCTGCTTGTTTCTTAGGTCCATTTACTTGATAAACCTTTTCCCAGCCCTTTACTCTGAGTAGATGTCTGTCTTTGTGGTTGAGGTGTGTTTCTTGTAAGCAGCAGAATGTTGGATCCTGTTTTCGTATCCAATCTCTTAGCCTATGCCTCTTTATAGGTGAGTTGAGTCCATTGATATTAAGTGATATTAATGACCAGTGGTTGTTAACTCCGGTCATTTTTCCTTTCTCTCTTTCTTTCTTTTGGTAGTAGAGTTTGTGTGTTTCCCTTCTTCAAGTTGTGCTGGTGAAGGGTCATTAGATGTCTGAGTTATTGTGAGCATTGTTGGACTCCTTGGTTTGTGATTTTCCTTCTATTACTTTCTGTAGGGCTGGATTTCTGGCTACGTATTGTTTAAATTTGTTTTTATCCTGGAAAATTTTGTTTTCTCTATTTATAGTGAATGAAAGCTTGGCTGGGTATAGTAGTCTGGGCTTGCATCCATGGTCTCTTAGTTTCTGCAGTACATCTATCCAGGACCTTCTGGCTTTCATCGTTTCCATAGAGAAATCAGGTGTAAGTCTGATAGGTTTACCTTTATAGGTAACTTGACCTTTTTCCTTTGCAGCTCTTAATATTCTTTCTTTATTCTGTATGTTTTGTGTTTTGATTATTATATGACGAAGAGATGTTTTTTTTTGATCCAGTCGATTCGGTGTTCTGTATGCTTTTTGGACCTTCAAAGGAATATCTTTCTTAAGGTTGGGAAAGTTTTCTTCTATAATTTTATTAAATATATTTTCTGGACCATTGAGCTGTACTTCTTCTCCTTCTTCTATCCCTATTATTCTTAGGTTTGGTCTTTTTATTGTGTCCCAGATTTCCTGAATGTTTTGTGTTGAGAATTTGTTGGTTATGCTGTTTTCTTTGATCAGCTTGTTTATTTTCTCTATGGTATCTTCAGTGTCTGAGATTCTTTCTTCTATCTCTTGTAATCTGTTGGTGGTACTTGTCTCTGTAGTTCCTGTTCGTTTATCCAAATTTTCCATCTCCGTCCTTCCCTCGGTTTGTGTTTTCTTTATTACTTCCACTTCATTCTTCAAGTCTTGAACTGTTTCCCTTACCTGTTTGATTACTTTTTCTTGTTTCTCTTGGTTTTCTTGGGTATCTTTGAGATATTTATTCATTTCCTCTACCTTTTTGTTTGTAATCTCTAATTGATTATGGCAGTTTTTCACCTTCTGTTTAAGGTCCTCTATTATTTTCATATAATTCACTTTTGAGTCGAATTCTTCTAATTCTTCTGGAATAGGGTGTACACTTCTCATTTCGGGATTCCTGGATTCTGGTGATGTCACATTGCTTTTCAAGTTGTTGGGGGAATTCTTGCATTGGTGCCTGCCCATCTTTTCCTTCAAATGGAGCCAGGAGAGGCCTGGTGTCTTGGACCAGTCTTTGCTGTGACTAACTCTCTGGGTGTATCTCCTCAGTGTAGGGGCAGGAACCGTTCCCTTGCAGATGAACTCCTCAACACCAAAACAGGGATGCCTGGTATTCCAATGACCCGCGGAAAGAAGGCCGAATGAAAGGTGTAGGGCGGGGTTGAGTAGAACACAGGTGACACTGCAGTACAAGCTGGAGGTGCCTGCGCTCCCTTTCAGGGGTTGCTGAGGCCTGCCCGCTAGGCAGGCACTCACTGCTCTGGTTGGGTAGCCTTAGTGTAGGGGGGTTTGTGCTCTCTACCGGGACAGTCCGCCCCAGGCTAGTACACACTCACCCGTCCAGATGGAACTTCTCAGCACCTACACAGGGACTCCTGGTAGCCCCAATGAGCCAGGGACCAAGGGAAGTAGGGGGCAGGCAGAGCAGGTCCAGGAGAGCACAGCAGACACTGCAGCCCCAGCAGCAGGGGCCCGCGTTCCCTGGCGGGGACCTTGAGGCCTGCCCTCTAGTCAGGCACTCACTGCTCTGGGTTGGTAGCCTTAGTGAAAGGGCAGGAAACTGTTCTACAGCAAAGGACCTTGCACACAAGGCAGGCTTGGGGGTGGGGGTGGGGGCGCGTGTGTAGAAAAGAAAGCCCTGCAGCAGGTGCTGGGGGAGGGGCGTTTGTGCTCTCTACCAGGACAGTCCGCCCCGGGATAGCACACACTCACCCATCCAGATGGGACTTCTCAGCACCTACACAGGGACTCCTGGTAGCCCCGATGAGCCAGGGGCCAAGGGAAATAGGGGGCAGGCAGAGCAGGTCCAGGAGAGCACAGCAGACACTGCAGCCCCAGCAGCAGGGACCCACGTTCCCTGGCGGGGACCTTGAGGCCTGCCCTCTAGTCAGGCTCTCACTGCTCTGGGTTGGTAGCCTTAGTCAGGATTGCAAACTCTTACAGCCACTTTGAAAATCAGTACAGCAGTTTCTCAGAAAATTGGAAATCAATCTACTTTAGGACCCAGCAATACCACTCTTAGGCATATACCCAAGAAATGCCCACTCATACCACAAGGACATTTACACAACTGTGTTTATAGCAGCATTATTCACAACAGCCAGAAAGTGGAAACAACCTAGATTTCCCTCAACTGAAGAATGGATAAAGAAAATGTGGTACTACATCTACACAATGGAGTACTACTCAGTAGTCAAAAAACAATGACATCTTAAAATTTGCATGTGAATGGATAGAACTAGAAAAAAAATTCTGAGTGAGATAACTTAGACCCAGATAGACAAACATGGTAAGTACTCTCTCATAAGTGGATATTAGATGTAAAGCAAAATATAACCAGCCTATAGTCCAATATCCCAGAGGAACTAGGTAACAAAGAGAACCCTAAGAGAGACATACATAGATCCTCCTGGGAAGGGGAAACACACAAGCCCTCCCGAGAAAAATAGGAGCAGGAGAGAAGGCAGGGTAAGAGGGAAGGGGAGGAGAGAAGGGGAAGTAGGAAAAGAACATGAGGGGAGAAGGGGAGGTAGGAGAAGCACAATGAGGAAGAGAAAGAAAAGAGGTATCTTGATTGAGAGAGCCATTAAAGGTCTACCAAGAAACATAGCACTAGGGCTAGGAAAAAATCCCAGGAGTTCTCAAGGATGACCCCAGCTAATACTCTAAGCAATAGTGGAGAGGACGCCTAAATGGGCCTTCCACTATAATCAGATTGATGACTACCTTAATTGTCATCACAGAACCTTCAACCAGCAACTAATGAAAGCAGAAATAGAGATCTACAGCAAAGCACTGGGCCAAGCTACCTGAGACTGGCCCAAGGGAGGGAGGAGTGATAATATGAGCAAAGGCATCAGGCCCATGATGGTGATACCCACAGAAACAGCTGACCTGAGTTAGTGGGAACTCAGTGACTCTGGACCAATAGCAGGGGAACCTGCATAGGACCAAACTAGGCCCACTTAGTGTGAGGAACAGTTGTGAGGCTTGGATAGTCTGTGGGGGCCACTGGCAGTGGAACTAACATTTATCCTTAGTGCTTGAACTGGTGGCACATTCTTTTTGGAGGAATACATTGCTCAGCATAGATATAGGGGGGAGGCCCTTGGTCCTGCCTCAAAGTGAAGTGTCAGACTTTGCTGACTCCCCATAGAGAAGCCTTACCCTTTCTGAGGAGTGGATGAGGAGGTGGGGTGGGGGTAAGGTGGAGGAAGCAGGAGAAAGGGAGTGAGTGGGAATGGGGATAGCTATGTAAAATTAGAAAAGATTGTATTAAAAATCTTATTTATGTTTTTATTTTTTTATTTTCAAAAAAGAAAACAAACTATTTTTATTATACATACTCAATCCAAGTTCCCACTCCCTCTCCTCCTCCCATTCCCTCCACTTACCCCACTTCCAGCCTATCTCCAATCCACTCCTTTACAGAGGGTAAGGCACATTGCTTTGAGGAAGGTCCAAGGCCCTTCCTACTATATCTAGGCTGAGAAAGGTATGCTTCCAAAGAGAATAGGTTCCCAAAAAGCCAGTACAAGCAGTAGGGATAAATCCTGGTGCCACTGCCAGTTGCCCCCCAGTCTGTCCCAAGTCATGCAGCTGTCGCACACATTCAGAGGGACTAGTTTGGTTCTACGGTTCTTCCTTCTCAGTTTGGCTGGTGTCAGTGAGCTCCCGTTAGCTCAAGTAGACTGTTCCAGTGGGTGTACCCTTCATGGTCTTGACCACTTTGTTTATATTCTCATTCCTCCCACTGTTCAACTGGACTTTGGGAGCTCAGTTCAGTGTCCCATGTGGGTCTCTACCTCTGTTTCCATCAGTTACTGGATAAAGGTTCTATGGTGATATTTAAGGTATTCATCTGTCTGACTATAGGGAAAGGGCAGTTTGGGCACCCTCTCCTCTATTGCTTAGGGTCTTAGCTGAGGTCATCCTTGTGGGTTCCTGGGAATTTCTCTAGAGCCAGGTTTCTTGCTAACCCCATAATGATTCTCTCAATCAAGATTATCTCTTTCCTTGCTCTCATCTCTGTCCTTCCTGCATCTCAACCATTATGTTCATGAAGGAGCAAAACTATGGCAGAAGACGATAAACCAGCGCGGATAAAGATGTAGGTAGGTAGGAGGAGATGGGTATGAAAAGGGGTTGGGGAAGTAAGGAGACAATAGAAAAATTCTGTACCTTGATTCGTGAAGAAAGAGGTAGCTGGATATCAAGATGACCTTAGTGCTTGAGACTATTCTGATGCTTAGCTGGCCTTGACGAGTCTGCTAAACAGTCTTCCTAACTTTAGGTCCTCCTTATTTTGGTTTGGTTTGTCATGATTATTTGTGAAGAACACTCCACTAACACCACACCACTAACCAGATGTTAGCCAACAGGTGCTATGTTTCCTAGCTGTCTTGGCTTCTTTTCGTGCTGCTGTGATAAAATACCCTCCTTATAGAAATCTAAGGGTAAAAACATTTATTCTACTTCACAAGTCAATTTATAAACCATCAATCACACCAGAGAAGTCAAGGAGGTAGGAGCTTGAAGCAGGTGGTCACATGACATCCACAGTCAAGCAGAGAGCAGAGCGTGCTTACATACTAGTGTTGAGCACAGTTGAGCACAGCTTCTCCATACAGTCCAGGCTCCTTGTCCACAACTAAACTGAATCTCCCATACCACATAATCTAGAAAATCTGCCACATGAATGCCCAGAGACCCTTTCTCTAAGTGATTCTAGATTCTATTACGTTGATATAATTAACGTTGACATACTAGTCAATTATTTATATACTTAGGGTACATGACTCTAAGTAAATTCCAAAACAATGTTTTGTTGTGTTGTGAAAGAATATTTGTGTCCCATGAACATGCTAGGAACAACTGAACTAAGCAGGGTCACCCTTTTCAACAGACACAGTGGATCAGAACTAAATCTGCTTTATGGATGTAACAACTGTCTACAATCCAAAGGGGCCTTCACTTTAAGTCATCTTACTTTGTTTTATATATTTTTTGAGATAACATCAATATAGTATAATGCCTCCCTTAAAATCTAAGTAGCTAAGTGTTTGTGTGTGTACATATATATGTAAATGATAAGGATCACTATGGCTTTGACAAATAGAAAACCTGATCTTTTTATTTCAATTTCACTTAAATTTTAACCCTTGGTAATTCTAGTACATAAAATTATGAGTGAAAGTTGAAAGTGGGAGGAAGTTTGATACTTTCAAAAATGCAAACACAAGGTCATAACCAAAATAATCAAAAGGGAGATCTAGATAAGCCAAAAAATAACATTTTCCTATAATTCAAAGGAAATGGGCTTTAAGTTGATAGCTAGGGAATAAAGGAGTGCACCCAAACTTCACCCACACAATAGTTAAAAGAGCTCATTTATATTGTGTGCTGTGATGCCCTGTGATTAACAACCTTTGGGACCAATGTGTTCATCCCTCCAGCTGTTAGAAGGGAAGTGAAAAGAATTGATAACTCATAGTTCTCTCCCTCTCTCTCTCTCTCTCTCTCTCTCTCTCTCTCTCTCTCTTCCTTCAGTCAATGGAAGTTATTTGACTCAAGATCACTATGTTGGTGACAGTGACCTCATAAAAACATGCTAAATTACAGCTGAATTCCTAGCATGGAGTTCCTTCTACAGCTGATCGACACAGGTTCAGTAATATCACATGTCACCCTTGATCTGCCACATGCAATGGCTTTTTTCCGATTTTTTTAGAGCAGAGAATCAGAAATGCTCTTCATTCTCATGAGATGAATGATAATATGTATTTTATAGCTGTACTTGGATCATATTATCCCTGTCACTCCACTATAACAAAATTTTTATGGACCTGGACCATTTGAACACTCTACAGAATTTTTTGGTTGACAAATATTTGTAATATCATGGCAATTAAATTAGAATTACCAAACAAGGGTAGAAAAGAATGACAGCAACCACAGAAGGGAGTATTTGTTTCCAAGTAATGACAAAGCCCACAAAAACTTGGGGATAACAGGCTTTCAGAAGGCAGTCGTGGTTTAGAAAAAGGAAAGGCATTCTTTAAGAAAAAAGAAAAGACCTTATCACCAGACTCCCATTGTCAGACAGATGGAGCACGGAAGCTTAATTATCCCCAAGGTAGTTGCGTGCTCTGAGGACAGCTGATTTAAGGCCTTGGAATTTTGTTCTGACTTGATGACAAAGTCACACAGAAGAACAGAACTGGACTCCCAGACGTGGGTGGTTCTAAAGAAGCCCTGGATGTGCAGAAAATGGCACTACTATTCAGAACTCAACTTGTGTTCATTCCTGAGCATCAGAAGCATCAATAATGGGGAAAAAGGTTGTGTAAAGCTTACAGCAAGATCCAGAGAAAGAATCACAGCTTCGGTCATTTAATGAACTGTAAAAGATCATGTAGTCTGAAAAACAAATTTCAAAAACAATTCCCTTTCATAGGCCAGTACTTCTACAACCTTAATTGGAAATAAACCTTTCCCCTCTATATGTTGATTATATTGGGTATTCTTTGTAGTAACATGAAGTTGACTAAAATGCCTTTCAAAGCCCTCTAGCACACTACTGAACGCTACATATAATAGATACATGGGGTCTGTTCTTGGGAAATTAGGAGTATATGCTTCTAGAGCTGCCATTGCATTTGCATCACCAAGTAAATTAATATACCAGGGAAAGAAAACTTCATAAAAAACAGGCTTGAATTCGACCAGGGGTGAAAGTAAGTCTCATAAGCAGGTGGTATCAAGTTCCACACCTCCCAGCAATATTTTGTTCACATTTATTGTTGGGTTGTGAAGACACTTTTATGAACAGATAAGCTAACTGGAAATTTTTAAAAATTCTCATTCTGATTCATACATGTGTGTTGAAGTGTGAGCGGCGGCGGGGCTGCTTCCCACCACCCAGCTAGTTTTACCCGAAATAATTACATGGAAACTGTATTCTTTTAAACACTGCTTGGCCCATTAGCTCTAGCCTCTTACTGGCTAGCTCTTATATCTAGATTAACCCATTTCTAATAATCTGTGTAGCACCACGATCTGGTGGCTTACCAGGGAGATCTTAACCTGCTTCTGTGTCTGGTGGACAAATTATGACGACTCCTAAATCTGTTTCTTTTTCCCAGCATTCTGTTCTGTCTACTCCGCCTACCTAATTTTCTGTCCTATCAGAGGCCAAGCAGTTTCTTTATTAATTAACAAATAAAAACAACAAATAGATACAGACATTCCCACATCACATGTGAGCTGAAGACACACAGAAGCATAATTACAAATTCGTTAAGGAGTGCCCATAAAGACAATCAAGTAAGACATTCTTCACATTGATTAACTTTAAAGATATGCCTGCATCAGCCTCCTTGATGAGGAAATGTGGTCATGGTAACAGTGTACAAGAACACATGAGCAGTGGTCATGAAGCTTGAAGAAAGAGATTTTTAGACCTGGGAGATGAGGTCTGAGAAAGAGATTGTACAACAGTTGTAGACACTGAACTTTGTGATGATGACCACAAAAGAGAATGCACCTTGAAAATGGAAACAGTCAGATGGCTCAAGTAGGCCAAAGACATAAACCAGTATCTGTCATCAGTCACTCCAGTGTCACTGTCACAGCCATAGAGACAGGGAGCTGAGCAGTGTGATACTCCCATGACTAAGACTTGATGTATCTGCAGCTACTGCTGGCAGTGTCCTCTGTGAGACGCAGAGTCCAGCCCTTCAGTCTCCAACACAACACCAGCCTGTACTCTCGATCTCCTGAGTGCAATTGCAATACATTGCATCCTCTATCTGGTTTTAGATGCCATTCTTCTGGATGGAATTGACACATACTCAAGGTCTGAATTTAGACAGTTCAGCAGATGCAGATTCAGAGCTGTCAACAGAGTGAAAGCACAGGTTGTAGCAATTGGCACCTAAGAGTAGAGTCTGTTGATGTTTACTTCCTATCACAGCTGCCAGACTGAAAGAGCAAAAGGAATTTCTAAAGATATATTGGCATACCAGCTTAAAGTTTGATACCATAAGAGGTGCCGATCTCTTGAGAACACTACAGCCTATATGACCCTTGTCTGATATTAACTTTCCATTAGGCAAAAATGTATAGGCTTGAAGACTCAACAAGGTTGGGTTTCTGTTGCTGTGATAAAATACAGTGAACAAATACAATTTGAGGAGGAAAGAGTTTATTTCATCTCACACTTTCAAGTGACAACCCATCACTGAAGGAAGCCAGGGCAGGAACTCAAATGGGGCAGGAACTTGGAGGCAGCCACAGATGTAAAGGCCATTGGAGGAACACTGATTACTGCCTTCCTACTACTAGCTTTACTTTCTTATAACACCTAGGACCCCAAACCAACAGCCCAGGGGTAACACCACCACATTGAGTTGGATCCTCCCATACAATCATTAAACAAGAAAATGCACCACAGGCTTGACCACAGGTTAACCCACAGGCCAATCTGGTGGGAAAGTTTTCTCAATTATGGAACCATCCTCTGAGATGAGCCAAGCTTGTGTTCAGTTGACATGAAATTAGCCAGCCATAGTCAACAAATATGAAAGTGAGAGTATCTTCAGATCTTTGCCTATAGCAGTAAGATCTGCAATTCTACACGACCTGAGAGCAATCTTCAATAATATTGCTAACACAAACCTTACTTTCAGAGTTCATTTGATGAGGAATCTCAGGTGTACCTGTTTATACAGATTTCTATACAAATCTTTTGAAGAAAGATGAAGAACTCTGTAATTGGTTGATAATTAGAGTAATGTCTTGGCTTATTATTGCATGTCAATGTGACTATAAAGAGAATGAAAATAGACAGTTCATTTCCAAACACTAAAAGGAACAATTTTAAATCTTTCACCACAAAAAAGTGATAGACATTTGAGAAGTACCCTGCTTATCCTGAGTATAAAATTATCACATTAACCCATAAGTACGTGCAACACTTATGCCTTCTAAAATAATTTAAAATTTTAAAAAAATGGAATAATGGCAGAAATTTTTCCAAATCTTAAAAAAAGTGCAGTAATTTTGGTTTAGGAAGCTTAAAATCTATAACTAGAGTCAACACTAATAAATAACTATAATCAGTTAGCAAAAGGCAATTAGCCAGGTATAGTAGATGCCTACAATTTCAGTCCTCAGAAATCGGAGGCAGAAGAATTGTCAATTTAAAACCAGCCTAGGCTACACAGGAAGATTCTGTCTCAAGGTTTTCCCTTCTCCTAACTTGCTCTAACAAAGAATTTTAAATTCAGAAAGAAAGAAGCAACTTCTTAGACACAAAGAATGGTGGATACTTATGATTGTCACTTGTGGTCCTCAACCTTCATATCTTCAGCCTGTAAACACAGATGTCCAGTTGTTATTCTCTGGTGGCCTGTAAAACATGTACTCCAACTTTCTTTCTTTTTTTTTATTAATTAATTTATTTAATTATTAAAGATTTCTGCCTCTTCCCCGCCACCACCTCCCATTCCTTCGCCCTCCCCTAATCAAGTCTTCCCCCCTCCTCAGCCCAAAGAGCAAGCAGGTTTCTCTGCCCTGTGGGAGATCCAAGGCCCACCCACCTCCATCCAGGTCTATTAAGGTGAGCATCCAAAATACCTGGGCTCCCACAAAGCCATTACGTGCAATAGGATCAAGAACCCATTGCCATTGTTCTTCAGTTCTCAGTAGTCCTCATTGTCCATTATGTTCAGCGAGACCGGTTTTGACCCATGCTTTTTCAGACCCCGGCCAGCTGGCCTTGGTGAGTTCCTGATAGAACATCCCCATTGTCTCAGTGTGTGGGTGCACCCCTCGCGGTCCTGAGTTCCTTGCTCGTGTACACTCTCCTTCTGCTCCTCCTTTGGATCGTGAGACTTCAGTCCAGTGCTCCAATGTTGGTCTCTGTCTCTGTCTTCTTTCATCGCCTGATGAAGGTTAATATTCAGGAGGATGCTTATATGTTTTTCTTTGGGTTCACCTTCTTATTTAGCTTCTCTAGAATCACGAATTATAGTCTCAATGTCCTTTTTTTATGGCTAGAAACCAAATATGAGTGAGTACATCCCATGTTCCTCTTTTTGGGTCTGGCTTACCTCACTCAGGATAGTGTTTTCTATTTCCGTCCATTTGTATGCAAAATTCAAGAAGTCATTGTTTTTTACTGCTGAGTAGTACTCTAATATGTATATATTCCATACTTTCTTCATCCATTCTTCCATTGAAGGACATCTAGGTTGTTTCCAGGTTCTGGCTATTACAAACAATGCTGCTATGAACATAGTTGAGCATATACTTTTGTTGTATGTTTGGGCATCTCTTGGGTATATTCCCAATAGTGGTATTGCTGGGTCGAGAGGTAGGTTGAACCCGACTTTCCTGAGAAACCACTACACTGCTTTCCAAAGTGGTTGCACAAGTTTGCATTCCCACCAGCAATGGATGAGAGTGCCCCTTTCTCCACAACCTCTCCAGCAGAGGCTATCATTGGTGTTTTTGATTTTAGCCATTCTGACAGGTGTAAGATGGTATCTTAGTGTTGTCTTGATTTGCATTTCCCTGATTGCTAAGGAAGTTGAGCACGATCTTAAGTGTCTTTTGGCCATTTGAACTTCTTCTCTTGAAAAGTCTCTGTTCAGCTCAGTGCCCCATTTTATAACTGGATTGATTAACCTTTTACGGTCTAATTTCTTGAGTTCTTTATATATTTTGGATATCAGACCTTTGTCAGTTGCGGGGTTGGTGAAGATCTTCTCCCAGTCAGTGGGTTGCCTTTCTGTCTTAGTGACAGTGTCCTTTGCTTTACAGAAGCTTCTCAGTCTCAGGAGGTCCCATTTATTCAATGATGTCCTTAGTGTTTGTGCTGCTGGGGTTATACGTAGGAAGTGTTCTCCTGTGCCCATGTGTTGTAGAGTACTTCCCACTTTCTCTTCTATCAGGTTCAGTGTGTTTGGACTGATATTGAGGTCTTTAATCCATTTGGACTTGAGTTTTGTGCATGGTGATAGATATGGATCTATTTTCATTCTTCTACAGATTGACATCCAGTTTTGCCAGCGCAATTTGTTGAAGATGCTCTCTTTTTTCTATTGTATACTTTTAGCTCCTTTATCAAAAATCAGGTGTTCATAGGTTTGTGGGCTAAAGTCAGGGTCTTCTATTCTATTCCATTGGTCGACTTCTCTGTTTTTATGCCAGTACTAAGCTGTTTTCAGTACTGTAGCTCTGTAATAGAGTTTGAAGTCAGGGATGGTAATGCCTCCAGATGATCCTTTATTGTATAAGATTGTTTTGGCTATCCTGGGTTTTTTGTTTTTCCATATAAAGTTGATTATTGTCTTCTCCAGATCTGTGAAGAATTTTGATGGGATTTTGATGGGGATTGCGTTGAATCTATAGATTGCTTTTGGTAGAATTGCCATTTTTTCTACGTTGATCCTCCCAATCCAAGAGCAAGGAAGGTCCTTCCATTTTCTGGTGTCCTCTTCAATTTCTTTCTTCAAAGACTTAAAGTTCTTGCCAAATAGATCTTTCACTTCCTTGGTCAGAATTACCCCAAGATATTTTATGCTATTTGTGGCTATCGTGAAAGGTGATGCTTCTCTGATTTCCCTCTCTGCTTCCTTATCCTTAGTGTATAGGAAGGCAACTGATTTTTTGGAGTTGATTTTGTATCCTGCCACATTACCAAAGGTGTTTATCAGCTGTAGGAGTTCTTTGGTAGAGTTTTTGGGGTCGCTTATGTATACTATCATATCATCTGCAAATAATGAAAGCTTAACTTCTTCCTTTCCAATATGGATCCCCTTGATCCCCTTATGTTGTCTTATTGCTATTGCTAGAACTTCAAGCACTGTATTGAAGAGGTATGGAGAGAGTGGACATCCTTGTCGTGTTCCTGATTTTAGTGGGATGGCTTTGAGTTTTTCTCCATTTAATTTAATGTTAGCTGTCGGCTTGCTGTAAATAGCTTTTATTATATTTAGGTATGACCCTTGTATCCCTAATCTCTCCAAGACCTTTATCATAAAGGGGTGTTGAATTTTGTCAAATGCTTTTTCAGCATCTAATGAAATGATCATATGGTTTTTTTCTTTCAGTTTATTTATATGGTTGATTACATTGATAGATTTGCGTATGTTGAACCAGCCCTGCATCTCTGGAATGAAGCCTACTTGATCATAATGGATAACTTTTCTAATGTGTTGTTGGATTCGGTTTGCCAGTATTTTATTTAGAATTTTTGCGTCGATGTTCATGAGTGAGATAGGCCTGTAATTATCTTTCTTGGTTGGGTATTTCTGTGGTTTTGGTGTCAGGGTAACTGTAGCTTCATAAAAGGAATTTGGCAATGACTCTTCTGTTTCTATATTGTGAAATACATTAAGAAGTATAGGTATTAGCTCTTCTTGGAAGTTCTGGTAGAATTCTGCATTGAAACCATCTGGTCCTGGGCTTTTTTTGGAAGGGAGATTTTTGATAACTGTTTCTAATTCTTCGCGACTAACAGGTCTATTTAGATCATTCACCTGGTCTTGGTTTAGGTTTGGTATATGGTACTTATCTAAAAAAGTGTCCATTTCTTTTGCATTTTCCAGTTTTGTGGCATACAGGCTTTTGTAGTAAGATCTAATGATTCTCTGAATTTCCTCTGTGTCTGTGGTTATGTCCCCCTTTTCATTTCTGATCTTATTTATTTGCGTGTTCTCTCTCTGTCGTTTAATTAGTTTGGATAGGGGTTTGTCAATCTTGTTGATTTTCTCCAAGAACCAACTTTTTGTTTCATTGACTCTTTGGACTGTTTTCTGTGTTTCTATTTTGTTGATTTCTGCCCTCAGTTTGATTATTTCCAGTCTTATACTCCTCCTGGGTGCGTCTTCTTCTTTTTTTCTAGAGCTTTCAGGTGTGCCGTTAAGTCCCCAATGTATGCTTTCTCTGTTTTCTTTAAGTGGGCACTTAGTGCTATGAACTTTCCTCTTAGCACTGCTTTCATCGTGTCCCATAGGTTTGAGTATGTTGTCTCTTTGTTTTCATTAAATTCAAGGAAGACTTTAATTTCTTTCTTAATTTCTTCCTTGACCCAGATGTGGTTCAGTAGTTGACTGTTCAGTTTCCATGAGTTTATCAGCTTTCTGGGGGTAGCATTGTTGGTGCCTTCTAACTTTAATCCGTGGTGATCTGATAAGACACAGGTGGACACTGATATTTTTTTGTATCTGTGGAGGTTTCCTTTGTTTCCAAGTATGTAGTCAATTTTCGAGAAGGTTCCATGAGCTGCAGAGAAGAAGGTGTATTCTTTCCTATTTGGGTGGAGTGTTCTATAGATGTCTGTTAAGTCCATTTGATTCATTACCTCCAACAATTCTCTTAATTCTCTATTAGTTTTCTGTCTGATTGACCTGTCCATTGGTGAGAGAGGTGTGTTGAAATCTCCTACTACTAGTGTGTGTGATTTGATGTCTGCCTTGAGTTTAGCCGTATTTCTTTTACATAAGTGGGTGCTTTTATATTAGGGGCATAGATATTCAGGATTGAGACTTCATCCTGCTGAATTGTTCCTGTTATGAGTATAAAGTGTCCCTCTCGATCTCTTCTGATTGATTTTAGTTTGAAGTCAGTTTTGTTAGAAATTAGTATGGCCACACCTGCTTTTTTCTTAGTACCATTTGCTTGAAAAACCTTTTCCCAACCCTTTACTCTGAGTAGATGCCTATCTTTGTGGTTGAGATGAGTTTCTTGCAAACAGCAGACTGTTGGATCCTGTTTTCGTATCCAATCTCTTAGCCTGTGCCTTTTTATTGGTGAATTGAGACCATTAATATTATTGATATTAATGACCAGTGGTTGTTAACTCCGGTTATTCTTATTGCTTTTGGTAGAAGAGTTTGTGTGTCTCCTTTCTTTGAGTTGTGCTGTTGAAGGGTCGCTAGATGCCTCGGTTATTGTAGGCAGTGTTGGCAATGTTGGACTCCTTGGGTTGTGATTTTCCTTCTATTACTTTCTGTAGGGCTGGATTTGTGGCAACATATTGTTTAAATTTGTTCTTATCCTGGAATGTCTTGTTTTCTCCATTGATAGTGAATGATAGCTTGGCTGGGTATAGTAGTTTGGGTTTGCATCCATGGTCTCTTAGTTTCTGTAGTACCTCTATCCAGGACCTTCTGTCTTTCATGGTTTCCATAGAGAAGTCAGGTGTAAGTCTGATCAGTTTACCTTTATAAGTTACTTGGTCTTTTTCCTTTGCAGCTCTTAATATTCTTTCTTTAATCTGTATATTTTGTGTTTTGATTATTATATGGCGAGGGGACGTTTTTTTTTTGACCCAGTCTGTTGGTGTTCTGTATGCTTCTTGAATATTCAAAGGAATATCTTTCTTTATGTTGGGGAAGTTTTCTTCCATAATTTTGTTAAAAATATTTTCTGGACCTTTGAGCTGTGCCTCTTCTCCTTCTTCTATCCCTATTATTCTTAGGTTTGGTCTTTTTATTGTGTCCCATATTTCCTGAATGTTTTGTGATGAGAATTTGTTGGTTTTGGTGTTTTCTTTGATCAGTCCGTTTATTTTCTCTATGGTGTCTTCAGAATCTGAAATTCTTTTTTCTATCTCCTGTGTTCTATTGATTATGCTTGTTTCTGTAGTCTCTGCTCGTTGACCTATATTTGCCATATCCAGCTGGTCCTCAGTTTGTGTTTTCTTCCTTGCTTCCATTTCAGTTTTCAATTCTTGGACTGTTTCCATTACCTGTTTGATCGTTTTTTCTTGGCTTCCCAGGGTATCATTTATGTATTTACTCATTTCTTCAAACTTTTTGTTATACTTCTCATCCATTTCTATGAGGGCGTTTTTTACATGTTGTTTAAGGGACTCTATTGCTTTCAAAAAGTCAGTTTTTTCCTCTTCTCCTGTGTTAGGGTGTTCAAGTCCTTGTGTTGTAAGATCATTGGGTTCCGGTGTTTTCATGTTGTCTTTCAGATTGTTGGGTGAATTCTTGCCTTGGCGTCTGCCCATCTCCTCTTACCGATGCTATCTATTGGGTTTGATTTAATTGTTGCGGGGCAATCTGCTCTCAGTGAGGGCTTCACTGTTTCTTACCCGCACTATCCTGCATCCAGTGCCTCCGCCGCCCGGGCCTGCCTGCCCGCCGGTGCCTCCGCCGCCCGGACTTGCCTGCCTGCCGTTTGCCTCTGCTGCCCAGGACTGCCTGAGTGCAGGTTCTTCCGCTGCCTAGGCTTGCCTGCCAGTGCCTCCGCCACCAGTGCCTGCCTGCCGGTGCCTCAGCCGCCCGGGACTGCCTGCCGGTGCCTCCACCACCCGGGCCTGCCTGCCTGCCGGTGCCTCAGCCGCCCGGGACTGCCTGCGCGCCTGTGCTTCCGCCACCCAGGCCTGCCTGCCGGTGCCTCTGCCACCGGGGCCTGCCTGCGCGCCAGTGCTCTGTACTCCAACTTTCATTGGGTGAAAATATAACTTCTGATCACAGAAGCACCAATATAATAAATAAACCCCCTTTCATAATTAGATGACAGATGGATAGATAGATAGATAGATAGATAGATAGATAGATAGATAGATAGATAGATAGATAGATGGATAGATGGATAGATGGATAGATATGGACTTTATTAGTGCTATTTCTTTTTTTGACTGATACACAAGGGATTATCTGTCAGTGTGTGTATAAGTGGCTTTGACAGCAAATGCTAACCAGGAGACACAGAAATGATATATTCAAGTTGAAAAAAGAAAAAGCCTGCCAACCAAGCACACTAAATACAGAAAGCCAGCTTTACAAGAAATAGATAAATTTTTCCTCAGAAAAACAAAAGCTAAGAAGTTTGTCACTAATAAACCAATCTTACAAGAATCCTAAAGTGAAAAAGAAAGGATGCTTATTAGTTACAACACAAGAAAGTACAAACTCACTGACAAAAGTAAAGAACCAAATTTAAAATGCTCTAATATACTAATAGTGGCCCATAAACAACCTATAATTCTATTGCAAAAATTAGAAGACAAGAATATCAAAGAAACTATATCTACAATAATTTTAATGTGTTTACCATATCCTGATGTGTGAATGTATGCACTGTAATAGCAGTAGCATAAAACATGAAGACAAGAAAAATCAAAGACATGCACTCTGAAAAGGAACACACGTCAGTTTTCACAAGGCATGATCTTCTGTGGATAAACGCTGGCTGCTACCAAAAAAGAAACAAGGAAAAAAACTGTAAGAATAATAAGTTCAGCAAAGTTGCAGGCTGCAAGATCCATATACAATAATCAATTGTATTTCTATATATGAATAGTCAGGAACCAATAATATGAAGAAATTTGTTGAGAACAGCAGAATTCCTCCCAAGAACTGCATAGAACTCCAAGGGCAATGGTAATGCCCTGGTGAGCACCTTAGCACATGAAGGCACTAAGCTAAGGGATAAAATTCCAGTAATGGAGTATGTTTTGGGGTACAAACATATAGCATAACTGGTGAGTCCAAATGATAATGAATGCTGCACTTGAGATTCACATTGATAGTGCATCTTCAGTGTTCTCATTATGCTCATCCCAAAAACTCAACAGTCATTTGAGAGAAAAGGTATATTACTTCACTAGATTCTGCTAGTCATTTCCTAATGTAAATATATATGTATATATACTATATGTGAAATATATAATGTATGTGTATATATATATAATTTTGTTTTAATACCCTATTCAATTTTTGCTTGCTAATTGTATCTCAATAAAACCGGGGGAGAAAAGAAAATACACAATTTGTCAAAGACATCATAAAACTGATTACTGGAGATTTCTAATTAGCCCATCATGGCCTTCTTATTCTCCTGCATCTGACTTATCTTCCTGTATAAAGTTTTCAGAGTATTCATAGCTTTTAACTTTTAGCATTAATGAGAATGAAGTGTTTTCATTTTTCATTTGCTGCATGCGAGGGACGATGTGTTAAATGGAAAACTGAATCACAGTGGCCACACATCAGTGTGTTTTGCTAGTAAGGGCTTCGTCTCTTTGACATTTAGCATTGGAAATTAACACAGATTCAACCAAGAGGATCTACGATGTGATTCATGCAGACAGCAGGAACACATTTGATTCAATACCACCCCAAAGAGAATCTGCAAGGCTGGCAACTCTATTTGGCCATAAAGCACTTCAGTAAATCACACCTTTCTAATGAAGGATGAAGATGAATTGCCTTGGTTAGAGGCAATGCTACAGCATGGAGAGAGGGAAGGGGGATGCCTACAAAAGACTCTTTCCTCCTTTTGAGCTAGGAGGAAAAATAAATATTTAATGAAAGAAAAAAATGGGACTCAATAAAACCAGACAGGGAATACAGTAGAGCTTTATTGAGAAAAAGTACAAGTTCTAAAATCCAATCCTAAACAGAGTCCATTCACACACTGAAGAAGGGTCCCTGTTGTCAGCATCCTTAGGTTCAGCTACCATCAACACAGGATTATGCATGGTCCCCAAACTACGATGAACACCCAGCTAAGGACTATCTAATGTGTTGCCTTTTAGCTTTGACTATTATGTAGTAGTATCAGCCATTTCTCTGTATGATTGTACACAAGTTTACCTAATATGTTTTTCTATACATTGGCTCAATTCTTTGTTTTCCAACATCATGTTCAAATGAAAACCTGCACTCTGTAGAAGATGTTGTATCATACTTATGAGCTAGTTATTTTGTCATAATAAATATTAAACACCATTCCAAAATTGCAACCCATAGTCCCCATAAAATTTTCTTACATTCTTGGGGTGGCAGTGCACACCTATAACCCCAGCACTTGGGGCAAGAAGGGGTAGAGAGAAAGGATTAGGAGGTGAGTCTCAGCTATACAGGGAACTCAAGGCCACCCTGGGCTACATGAGACCTTGTCTCCAAACCAAAATTTTTTGGATATCACCAGAAGTAATTATAACAATACTGGAAAATATTGGTCTAATTCAACTCTATACTTGAGTACTATTAGACATACATGTTTGCCCATGATGTGAATGTGTGCGTAGCTTCTGTAAGTACCAGCTCTCTTGCCCCTCTATCTAATTCAGTCATTGCTCCTGTGCTGGTCTGATAAGAATGGTCCCTATAAACTCATATGTTTTAATGCTTGAACTCAAGTTGGTGGAACTGTTGTAGAAAGTTAATTCATGAAGCAAAAGCTGGTTTATAATTCTTCTAAGTTTTGCTTCACAGAACTAAGCCATAGTTTTATCTTCTTAGCCATCTTGGAAAGTTTCTTAGGCAAAAGGGCCTCACATAATTAAGTGCCTTCTGTGTTTTTCATGTTCTGTTGTAAAGTCTTACATGATTTCCTGCTGGCTCATAGCCTGCCTTGCCTTGCTTCTCAATTCCCCTTCCCTCTCTCTCTGCCTTAGGCTGTCATCTCTCAAAAATAGCATCAGGGTATTAATTCTGGCCCCAGAAACATCTTTCTGAGAAATTCAGATTGGGAAACCTGCTCTTTCCAGTCATCCATGACAAGTCATTCAGCTCATGTTTGAAAACCTCTGACGACTTAACATGCAAGATTTAAACATATGAACTAGTGATCATGCTGAGCAACACAAGACACCCTGAACTGTAATGTCACCTAAGTGAGCCCCTCCAATGAAGGCGAGTGAAAAGGATTTACCGTAGAACTGGCTCTCACAAAGTGTGCTGGAAAGGGTCATTGCGTTTATGTGAAATTATTAAACCATAATAGCTGACTAGTGTTAATTCATGACAAGATACCTAGAAAATGAGACGAGTAAGGACAATGGAAGAAAGGGCTTTTGTTTTTAAGAATTAATCCTATTTACATAGATTGCTCCATTTCTAAGATGATGACCTTCCTAACTTTTTGGTATTTAAAAATGCTTTTTCTTTTGTAAAATGTTAATGGCAATAGGTCAAAAACTTTAGTTGTCCTTTCTTGTCTCTGAAAAACAAAAAGAAAGACAGATAATGATTCTTTCTTCTGTGTTTACCTTCTACAAAATCTGAAGGCCAGAAACAACTACCCACTGAGCTATGTGCCTAGATCTCAGGGCAGCAGATTCTGGATTAATATTCATAATTAGGCTATAGGTCAGTGGTTCTCAACCTTCCTAACGCTGCAGCCATTTATTACAGTTCTTCATGTTGTGGTGACACAACCATACAACTATCTCCTTGCTACTTCATACCTGTAACTTTGCTACTGTTATGAATCTTAATATAAATATCTGATATGCAGGGTGTCTGATACATGACTCTTATGAAAGGATTGTTCGACCCCCAAAGCACCGCTCTGATTTACAATCTGTATTCTACAAAATTGTGCTGCTTGCTTCCCTCACTGCTGTGCCACAAGCAGTAGTTTAAGGAAAGGCTTATTAGGGCTTACAATTTGAAGGGACAAGGTCCATCAAGGAACAAAAGGCATGGAGCACACAAAGATGAAGCTGCTTATCACACTAAATGCACAGTCAGGAAGCAAAGAACTGAAAGGAACCCTCAATGATCGATTTTCTGTAAAACAGCTCCACTTCCCACAGGTTCCAGGGCCTTAAAATACAGCACCTCCAGCTGGAGACCACACGTTTAAACATAGAAGTTTATGGGGACATGTCACCTTCAAATCAGAACAGGAGAGCTGGGAAGATGCATCAATGCGCAAGAGTGGTTGTTGCATGAGCATAACAACCCAAGTTCAACCATTCATGTACCTGAAACTCCAGCACTGTGGGGAGTGGAGACAGGAGGATTGCAGAGACAAGCTCCATGTTCAGTGAGAGAACATGTCTCAAGACAATAATCCAATTATAGAGGTGGACACACAGCATCTTTCTCTGATTTCCACACATGCACACACCTACACATACACACAGACACACACACACACAAGTACACACGTGAGCACGACATCATAGTTGCTACTTTCCTATCTAGCTCTGCAGAATGCCAGCATGCTCATGCATAAACTGCAGCCCTTCTTTGCCGCTCACACAGACTTCTTCGTTTTCTTTTCAGGTTTATTTAACACTTAATGCTGTGGACGGCAGCAGCCAATCAGATTGTCAGCAGTAAATTCCTTATCAACCTGGTCATCATTTTCATCATTCACAAAACTGCTATTGAATTTGTCATGAAGTGATGGATAGCCACATCTGTGTTGACAAGTAAGAAGTGACTGCCAACAATCCATCCTTCAGTTCAGACAAAGGGCACCTGCCAGGACTTCTCCACAGCAAGTTACCCTAATGCCAGGCAGCTCCTGGGGTTGGTGAACACATTATCTACCTAAACATGAAGCAGCTACAAGAAGTGCAATTTCAAATATACATATGTATATTTATATGTATATATATATAAAATATTCAATGGGACAGTTAAGTGATCCCCATCTACTAACAACTGTGTCAATAGCAAATAACACTTTAAAAAAAGATTCTTCACACATGCCATGTTTCAGACCCTGTGCTAAGTGTTTGGAAGTATCTTGTCACTTAACTTCACTCAAGTCCGTTACTCCAAGAACATTATCTTCTGGGTGACTCTGGACAACACCAAATTCTAATTCCTATAGCACCATGTGCACGCTCAATAAACCCCCATTTATGGAACAGGTGAGTAAAGGGGGGCCAGTAGAACTTGAGGCTCAGAGCCCTCAGAACTTTAGAGTTGTGGGGGGAAAAATTAAATCACTAAAGGATCTAAACATCAAAGCAGTTATGAGCTATGCTTTTAAGTTTACAGAGCTGAAGTTTCTAATCTGGTGTATATGTGTTGCTTTTATTGATTAATGAATAAAGTTGTTTCAGTCAGTGTTTTAGCAGATCAGAGCTAGGCAGGAAAACTAACCTGAGTGCTGGGGAAAAGAAGGTGGAGTCAGGAGAAGCCACATAGACGCAGCAGGAGACAGATGCCAGACACTGGATGGAGCCTTGCAGGTAGGCCACAACCACATGGCGATATACAGCTTAATAGAAATGGGTTAGTTTAAGATGTAAGAGCTACCTAGAAATACACTCAAGATATTGGCCAAACAGTACTGCAAATAATATAGTTTCTGCATGATTGTTTTCCATCTGGGCATCTGGGAATGGATGAGCAGCCGCTGCCTACATTAATCAGCTGTGAGGTATAAGACAACACTGGGTATATCCTTCAAACTACTTGAAAATGTTTTATTAGTATTTATCATATGCTTTGTTGTAGGTACAAAGACAGGCTTTAGTTGAGATAGTTATAGCATTTATTGATTGCACAGTATAATAGATAGCTCACAAACTGCATTCCCATCTATCATTTTTATACAAGAAATACCAACTGTCATTTAATTAGTGCTGGGGACAAAAGTCAGGGCCTCAGCTTCTGAGGCAAGTGCTGCACCATGGAAACACAACCCCAGTAGCAACCATTTTTATAACCAAATAATTATTTGAATGACCTGGCTTGGGTGATCTCTTTTTATTTTATTTTATTTTATTTTTTTGCGGTGGCAGAAGTTCTTTTTTCTTTCATAATTTTTACATGTGTTTACTGACTCTGGTCATACATGTGAACATTGTCTAGAATAGTCTTCCTATCAGCAGCTGCTGCTGTGTCTATATGAGTTCATAGTTTTCTGTACTTTGTAGCAGGTCTGTTAACCTTGACTTTCCCCTTTTGTCTTCCTAACAGGCCCTTAAAGACTTCTCCCCTGCCTAATTACCCCTGCTTTTGAAACTACTGTAGCCATCTTAGTTTTGTTGTCTGCCAAAATATTGGTTTTGACCACTACAAGGGACAGAAATAGTGCCCACAAAGCTCCCCCTGTTTGTGAATTTTTTTTCTATAGCCAAAAAAGACATGAATTCAAAATATGTCAAGGATGAGGCGCAGATCTTACTGCTTCTCTCTCCCCAGCACTAGGACTGCTTGGTGACTCACACCATGTTCAGTTGATGCTGTACTAGGAATTGAACTTTGGAGACTGACGGACTTTGTACCTGCTGCGTAAATATTCTACCAACTGAGCTACAGCCGCATATTTTAAGATTGAGTATCTTCAGCATCAAAATCAGTATGCAAGAATGGAATAGCTCCCACTTGCCCACACCATCTGTGATCTCTTCTTTACCGTACAGAGCAACAACCTTTGAATGCAGAGGATGCTTCCATTATTTTCTAATGAAGAGATTTCCCTCATACATGTCATTTCTTTTTATAAGCTCTGTCATCTCCTCTCACCTCTGCTAAGGCCCAGGCTTTTGAAAAGTAGTAAAATGCATGTTGAAAACTACCACATTTTTAACTCTTACTGCACAAAGCATGTAAGGCGCAATAGACCATACCTGCATGGGAACATACAGAAAGAGGAGACACAGTGAAAGACATCCCTCACCAGTGACCCAGGCTGACTTTGCCTGTGCATCTTTTAGTGCAAAAGCAGATAGTCATTTGTTGATTCTTAATATCTCTAATTCTCCTTCCCTGTCATCCCAAGGCCACTGTGTGACTTGGAGCTGTATCATGTTGCATCTGAAGTGCTGCATTTTTACCTAACAAACTCATCAGAATTCGTTTTCTAACATAAAAGCTTGCGCTTGTCTGCAATGTTTCAAAACCTCAGGCCTACTTTCAGAAGTAAAAGCACACACTCTCTTGGTCTATGAGATGCCAAGGACCACACTCGTTCCTTGCTGTACTTCGGCCTATGCTCACCCTAAAGTCAAGAGGCAGAAACATGCTAACATATCCTTCTAACTCTTGCTCTAATATTCTCTTGTGCACACTTTGTCCCTTCAGACCCTCCTCTGACCTCTCTCCTGCAAGGAAAGTCCCCTTCCCTTCCCCTCCTTTGCAACTAAGTTGTTTTCCAGGTGTCTGGAACATTCCATGCAAACTACTCTGCTCATTCTTGGTTCCTTTCTGTTTGTGATAAACACTCTGACCACTTAGAAGTCACTTAGAAGAGGAGTTTGTCTTACTCTTCTAGACCACATTCTGTCTTTAAGGGAAGTAGGACAGGAATTCAAGAACTTGAAGCAGAAATCATGGAGGAACGCTGCTTGCAGGCTCATCTGTGGGCTCATGCTTCTTTTTTTAAAAAAAATTATTTTATGTATGTGAGTGTTCCACCTATATGTACACTTTTATGCCAGAAGAGGCCACCAGACTTCACTAGAGGTGGTTAGGAGTCACCATGTAGTTGCTGGGGATTGAACTCAGAACCTCTAGAAGAACAGCCAGTGCTCATAATTGCTGAGCTATCGCTCCAGCCTGAATAGCTAACTTTCCTACACAGTCCAGCATTCAAGAATGGGTTCCTCCCCCAGCTGGTTGAACTCCCTTGTGTCAACAACAATCAAGACAATCCTTCACAGATGTATCAACAAACCAATCTGATAAAGACAATTACTCAGTTGAGACTCTCTTTTTAATGGCTCTAATCTATGCTGGGTGACAGTTAACACTCTCTAGAACTGTGCTCTGGTTCATTTGTTTGGTTTGTTTTGATACCCCCTCCCTAACCTCTGAAATTCTATGAATCTTCAGATCCTAGCATGTGGTTATTGGAAATTTTTGCATTAATGCATAATCACACATTTAATGGTATCCAAAATAATGTAAATTTTCTTTATTATATGTTTAGAAATGTGGCTATCTGGATCAAGAAAATTAGTAATTTCGATAACCAGTTCCAAATGTGCTGAACTGATTAACATTTTGATGGGTTTTATTTTCTTCTAAATGTATTACTCTTATACTCACTTAACTATCTGTAATTCTTGATTAATTTTTAAATGTCAGTAATAAGTGTCTGAGCTTCAAAATTCTTTAAAAAACAGAGTAGCAAATAAAACACATATAGGTATAACTTATAAGTTACATCACTCCCTCATAGAATCTTATGGAGGGAAAAATTATTGAAAGTTAAATGAGGGTTAGGATGTGGCTTAGTTGACAGTGCTTGTCTGTGATATACAAAGCTCTGAGTCCAAGATCCAGCACTGCAGATACTAGGCATGGTGGTGCATGCCTATAATCCCAGTACCTGGAGTTGGGGTGGAGGCAGGAAGATCAGAGGTTCAAGGTCATTCTCAGCTTCACAGTGAGTTTGAAGCCATGGGAGGCTACCTGAGACCCTGTCTCAAAAATACAAATGGAAAGTTAAAAGGTAAATGATTTCTAAATTATTCCAAGGCAAAATCCATGGGTTGCAGATTCTGTCTCCTGTCAGCTAGGCTTTGGTTAAACATGCTTTCCTCACAGTCCCTGCACACCACTTTCCAAACTGCTGTTGTGTGCTGTTGGCTGTACAGGTGCAATATCGTGTATTTATTCAATTAGACCCATCAGTCTTTGCTTATTTACTTCAGGTAACATTAAGTAAGCTAGCTAAACAAAGAAATTCAAATCAAGACTCCAACATGATCTAAATGAATATTTAAATTTGTAAAAATTAATTTGACCTATTTTTACCCTCTTCCATGCTTTTGTTCAGTGAAGCTCTTCCATTCATTACCATTGGATTAACTGTCAGAGATTTCTAATTAAAACTATCCCTAAGCATCGTGCAGGTAGACTTTCAGGTCCTGTGGTCTAATGAAAGGGCTGTAGTTTGTATTATACACACCTTGGTTCCCTTTAAAGTATACATAGCAAACATGCAGCATTATACAAAGGGTCAGAAAGCATCTGCTCTTAGGCAGGGCTGGCACCTGCGTGTAATTATCCTCCATGATTAATGAAGGAGGAGATCAAAGTTTCATGCGATTTTAATTTTATGCTCTGGGCTTGATGTGCAAAGTATTTGTACTGGGTAATAAAGGAATATAGGTCCGTTCTAATAAGCATGACAAATGAATTTTTTAAATGAGTCTAACTCATTAACTAGGCCTAGATAAACCTATGTGACCCTCAGAGCTCCAGGGGGATTGAGGAACAATCTTAATGCCTAATCAGTGGTTGTGTGGCAGTATTTCAACAAATTAATTCCTTTCTGAAGACAAGCACACATAAAAGTATTCCTGCTGAGAGATGACAAAACCCAAAACTCTTAGGATGGGATCCTGACTGCAAAAGCTAAATCACATTAGCAGCAGTTTGCCAGGCTGGTCTATTTGTTACATCTACAATGGGCCTCTGGAAATACCATGAGAAAAATGGCATCTCGGCAGAACTTACAACCCAGGAAAAGAGGCTATGTTCTAACCCTGACATTTGAGGTTTTGAAATGGGAAGCTCAAACAACCCTGGATGCTGTGTGCAGGTTCTACATGCATTTCCAGATGTTGCTGATTCAAATGATTTCAATGTCCATATTATAACAGGCTGTATTGATACCTCCAGAGAGTAGCAAGAAAGTTCAGGACCTTAAATTAAGATAAAGTACCCATCCTCTTCTAAGTAAGCCCTGAATATATATATATATCACTGTGCTGGAGAGAAGAAAAACATAGTGTGTGCTAAACAATTACAGTGTGAAGTTCTAAATAATAGATTATGGAATTCAGAGCAAACAGAAACAATTTCTAGAATTTTTCTCAGATGGTCTACATA
Organism: Chionomys nivalis; assembly: GCF_950005125.1. NCBI lineage: Eukaryota > Metazoa > Chordata > Mammalia > Rodentia > Cricetidae > Chionomys > Chionomys nivalis. The sequence goes on along the minus strand of NC_080089.1, from coordinate 10,267,799 downwards.
ACTCTTTAAAAAAATAATAAGTTCCTGGCTCAGCAGTTAGGACTGCTTGCTGCCTTTGCAGAGAACCTAACTTCCTAGCACTCACACTGAGAAGCTTGCACCCTCCTGAATCCCCAACTCCAGGAGATCAGACACATTCTTCTTATATCCTCAGGCATAGACACACGGGGGGGGGGGGGGGGGGGGAATAATGTTGTTAGAAAATATTTAAAAGATAATATGCTTTTTCATGGGAGTCCATTTTTACAACTTTTGGAGTAAAACTTTGATGGTCCCAGGGACTCAGCAAACAATAACATTCACAGCTTTCATTCCAGGTCACCCTCGACCAAAGTCATTGCTTTGTAGAGTCACATCCCAGCAAAGAAGAACCAGGCACCTGGTGCAGAGCTGAGTTCCTAGGCATATAGAACACACCCCATAGCTTATCTTCCCAAGCTCACACTCTGCTCAAGGAAAGAGAAGCAAACGAAAGTAGATCTCAAGGTAGTCATGCACTCCAGACAAAGCAGCTGAGTGTGGTGAGAATCCAAGAGCACAGAGGAATTAGCAGTTTATCCCAGAGCTTGGCAGAGGGAGAATGGAGACGCTTTGGGAGAATGCGCATTCATTCCTTCAGCAGACATTGATGTGCGGGAATGATGACTCCAGCGCTCACTAGACACTTTGTATACAAATAAGTAAAACAGAGTCCTTAAGCTTTTGTTCTTAATGATGGGGAGGAGGTGCAGGGAGCACATGTGAGTACGGGTGCCCGAGGAGACCGGAAGAGGAAAGTCAGGCCCCCTGAGACTAGAGTTAACAGACAATGTGAGATACCTGGCATGGGCCCTAGAAACCAAACTCAGATTCGTTAAAACAACACATTCTTTAACCACTGAGCCAACACTTCAGCTCGCCCATGCCCTTTAAGATCTCAGAGTCTCTCTCTTTCTATCCCATCAGTAAATGTGGTTTGGTCTTGGAGAATACAATGATCAGGCAGTCAGGGTTCAGATTGGGGGGAGTTTGTAATTTGGAAGGTCATGTTGTTATACCACAACACTACAGGATAATAATAACAGGTGACAGTGGGCAGGGAGAGAGAGAAGGAAAGAGACAGTGCTTAGGACTGACACCAGTCCATCTCAGATTCCTCTGGCCTTTCCAATGTCAACAGTGGATGCTTCCCTGCTGAGAATTCCATTTGAGACGTATGAACATCTATATGGTGACATTCTGTGACATAAACAGCAAGTTTGATGGACAAGAGTTTCCTTTGCAGATCCTCTATAGTGACAATACTCGATGTAGACAACAGGTCCTTTTCTTGCCCTCATAAGACTGAAGACCTCCTATCGTAAGTGGGGGGGGGGATCCTCTTTACAACCTAAAGACCAGCCGAAAGCCAGCAAGTAGAAACAGGGTTCACTGAGGTGTGATAAGATAAGGAATAGCTACCTCCCTATCAGATATGTATTTAAATGCACTTGTTGTGACTCTGAGTCTAACTTCCTCTTTTCCTCTCTCTCTCTCTCTCTCTCTCTCTCTCTCTCTCTCTCTCTCTCTCTCTCTCTCTCTCTCTTCTCCCCACAGATAGAATGCCAAGAATTCAGCTTCCCTTCCCTGCTGTTTCACTCTCAATCTCTAAATAAAAGTGTCCTTAACTTTCCTTCAGAGTCCATTATTAATTTTTTATCAATAAAACAGAAAATGCACAAGGGGACCTGTGTCCCCTGTAACAATAATAGTTTCTAAACATCTATGGGTTTCAATTACTCCTTAAGCCTGACCATGACCATGTGAGATATGCTGTGTTTTAGGGGCTGGATTTAGAAGAGGAAAAACAGGTGTGGATCAAAAGCTCCCAAATGTCTGGGAAATAGAACTGAAAGTGGGAGACTCCAAGGACTGTGTTGGCAGAGTAAGCTGCAGGGAATGCCGGGGCACATCACTGCTTCAAATCCCATGATACACACTCATGATACATACACAGGATTCTAGAGCATGGAGCAGATTTAGAAATTTCAAGGATTTGGAAAGATGTTAAAATCTGTGTGGAAAAATGACATTCATGATGAAATTCTTAACACCAGAGAAATAAGTACTTTTTCAATGGCAAACCTCTGAGAGTGTGGACTTATCTCAGTTAGTACACTGCTTGCCTTGTAAGCTTGAAGACCTAAATTCAATCCCAGAAGTCACTTTTTAAAAGCCAGGTATCGTCACACAACATGTCTAGAACCCCGGTGCTAGCACAATCTTTGGGCCTTTCTGGACAGCCTGCTTAGCCAGGCCAGGATGAGAGAGATCCTGTTTCAAAACAATAAAAGGTGGACAACACTCCAGGTTGTCCCTGGCCCTCACATGTACCTGCATTCACATGAATGATGCACACATTCCCACACATATGGACAGGCTTCGGGAGTTACCATGAGGCCCCTGTTGCACTAGAGCTAAGATGAAGAAGGTTGAGTGAACACTGAGCCTGTAGGAAAAAGAACAACTTTCCATGCTGAATAAGAGCCATGGGTAAAAACACAAAGGCTGGTTTGACTTTCCATCCAAAAGCCCTTGCTACTCTAGTGCACAATAATGATAACGGATTGATTGATGGAAAGTTTCAGGAGGACTGCTCCTCTAAGGAAAATTGAAAAGTTTAAACACCTACATTTGCTCATCAAGATTCCAAAACTACTTAGAACCCAGGGAACCACTGATGGTAGCACATTTACAATGAAGGGGACTCTAACCCCAGCAAATTAGATGTACATGTAGAACTAATAGCTAATGACTATTATAACCATTGTCTCTACCTGGCATGGCATGGTACACTTTATGCCAATCCCTTAGTGAGTGAGAAATGCAGATATGTGTTGTCATTTTTTTTTTTTTACTTTCTATGAAAGAGAAAACTGCAACTTGGAAAAGCAAGGTAATTGACCACACAGACAAGGGGACACAAGTCAGGGCACCAGCTGGCTCAGACATAAAGCCGTTCTCTTCTTGCTACATTTGTTAGTTATTTTTTCATTGCTGAGTCAAAACAGCTGACAAATACAAGCCAACGAGGGAATGGTTTGCTTTGCCTTATGGTTCCAGGGGCTACAGGCTGTTCTGCAGAGAAAGGAGAGGGGCCTAACACTACAGCTGTGCATCTTTGACAATACCCTCATCTCTCTGAGCCTTCAGTCTATTGTTAAAGGGAAGGGATTTGGTTATACAGTGTCTAAGACCCTCCCTCGCTGTAAAGATCTATGATTTCAATTCTTTTATTCTCCTGTAATTTCATACATGTATAAACTGGATTTAGTCATACCTCCCCCCAACTCACCCTCTCTTTACCTATGAAACCCTTCTTTTTTAATGTCCTTTTTCGTCTTGTGGGTTTTAGGTTTTCATCTTGTCATTTTTGATCCACTAAGTTTAATCAAGGTTGCTAAAAGTGAGAATACTTGAGAAAGCCCTATAGAAATGTACAATTTTTATGTCTCTTAGAATATATATGATTTTTCTTGTGGGGAAATGTGTGTGGGTGTTTTCCTTCTTTGAGTTTTGCTGGTGTGAGATTATTTGTTGTCTGTGTTTTCATTATTCATGGGTGTAGCTAATTTCCTTGAGTTGGAATTTTCCTTCTAGTTCCTTCTATAGGGCTAGATTTGTAGATAGATATTGTTTAAATTTAACTTTATCATGGAATATCTTGTTTTCCTCATTTATGGTGATTGAAAACATTGCTGGCTGTAGTAGCCTGGGCTTGTATCCGTGGTATCTTAGCATATGAAAGACTTCTGTCCAAACCCTTCTGGCTTTTAGAGTCTTCATTGAGAAATCAGATGTAATTCTGATAGGCCTTTTTCCTTTGCAACTTTTATTATTCTTTCCTTATTATTCTGTGTGTTTAGCAAATGTAATGATGTCTAACGATATAACTTAGTCGTTACCTGAGTGGTCATTAGAGAGCCTTTATCCAATAACTGATAAAGCAGATGCAGAGACCCACGGCCAAGCATTGGGCCAAGCTAGGGGAATCCTGCTAAAGAGAGGGAGGAAGGATTGTATGAGTTAGTGGGGTCAAGGACATCACAAAGTAACCCACAGAAACAACTAACCGGGGCTCATAGGAGCTCACAGGGTCTGAATCAACAGCCAGGGAGCCTGGGCCCTCTTCATAGGAGTGACAGCTGCATAGCTTGCTCTAATTGTTGGTCTCCCTACAGTGGCAGCAGGGACTGTCCCTAACCCTTTGGATGTCTTTTGGGAACCTGTTCCTCATACTGGGCTGCTTTGTCAAGCCTTAATAGAAGAGAGGGAGCTTAGTCCTACCTCAGCTTGATATGACATGCTTTATTGACACCCATGGGAGGCCTGCCCCTTTCTGAACAGGAACAGAGAAGTAGTAGATTTCGGGGGCAAAGGACAGAGGGGAGAAAGGGGGTAGGGAATGGAGGAAGGAGAGGAAGGGGATGTAAAATAAAAGAATAAATTGCATGCATGTGTGATAAATTGTGTGTGTAATAGATTGTGTGTGTGATAAATTGTATGTGTGTGTGTGTATGTGTGTTTTACAAAGCTTAAATGGAAGCAGTTTATATCTGTGGATAATCTCCTCCCAGCAGCCTAAAGTTATCAAATAAAAATCTCAGTACCAAATATGGAATACCTCACTACTAGCTGTTGGTCAGGGGTGTCCCAGGGGTTCCCCCAAAGATACAGGCTATGGGTTTCAATTTGTTAATACGTAAGTAACACTCTTGTCTCATTTTTGAAGATGAGGGAGGTGTCTGGGAGGACAAAGAGACGAGAGAGGGTAGGCATGAGATTAAATGATATGCAATGTACTACATATTTGTATAAAATTGTCAAAGAACAAATGTACTCTATAAAAAAGAGAATTTTAAAGCCATACATTAAAATTTTCACTAATTAAAATTTCAACAGGTTTTAGACTAAAATTACCTGAGGGCTTAGCCTCATGGCTCAGATACACTGAGCTCTCACCCACCACCACAGGCATCTGCCTCACAACACAGACTACAAGTGCAGTTCCTTTCTTCATTTCCAGAAAGATTGCATTCCTCCGGGGGAAAAGGTAGTCAGAGATGAGTGTGGGAGGGGAGTTCAGGCTCTCATTCTCTGAGTGTCAGTTTCTGTTCTTCTTAGACCTTCCTTGCTAAATCTGGATGGCTCTCTTTAGTCTAGGATGCCATGTGCTGCCGAGGAGAAGGGAAAATCTGTCTCTCTCCATCCGAAGCCAAATGTGAAGATTCCTCAAGTATGGTATTGAATCTCAGTGTGCATAGTTTAATCAGCTAGCTTGTGTCTGCTTAAATTATGCCTCCAAGAGCCCCTAGTTTACTTCGTCTACACCCCTAGGAATAACCAGAGAACCTGAAAACTGTACCGTCATGGGCAACACTCTGCTCAGGTTCCCAAGGGCTGCTTCACACCGATGTCTTCAAGTCTCTTTGCTCATCGGGTTCATTTGTTAGGGTGTCCATCCTTCCGCATCTCCTGCTATCCTGCTGTAATGCAACCCCTTCCGTGTGGCCCAGCTTTTGTGACTAGCCCCTCTGACACCAAGAACATCATTGTCCAATTCCTGCCCCATGTTGGCCTTCCAGGAGGAAGTGAAGAGAAGAGGCAGACAGAAAGCTGAACGTGAAAGGGAAGGGAAATTGTAGGCGTTTCTGCCAAAAGATATGTAAAATGCATGTAATTATAATTGTACGTTTAGGAATTATTTACCTACATATCCTGCTTTGTTCCACAGACTTTGGCAGGCCAGTGTGTTCAGGCCAACTTTGGCATGAGAATACAACACTCAAAGGAAACCAGTGGGACTCAGTGTTCTGGGAAGGTCAGAACAGGGGCAGAAACCTGGTGGCCAAGGCTGACACAACAAAAGGCAGCCAGCAGGAGGGAAGCAGAGCAGAGTGACTCTGCCTGTTCGCTGTGACGTGGAAATCCAGAGGATTTCGGAGGAAGTATTATGGTGCTCCATCTCACAGAAGTAGGCAGTCACAGAGAGATGCGATTGGATAAAACATCTGACCCAGTGGTCCCAGACTCTGGGGAAACCAGTATGAAGTCTTTGTTTAGCCTCTGCTTGGCCTTTCCACAGTCTTCCTGCTCCTTCCTTAGAGGCCTGGAGCACCGGGGAATAGAGATTTTATAACCTACTTTCAGGGGAAGGAAGCAAGCTGACAGTGACCTTTCTAAATCATATGGTTTGCTCTGGAAGATACAAGTTTTTCATTTCTATGACTCACAGTGGAGAAGAGAAATTCTGCATTGCACGGCTCATCCTGGAAAAGGAAGGAGATGGAAGAGAGTCAGACATCTGTGCTCTGAACCTTCTCTCTGTCCTTTGTTTCAAAGCACCTTAGGATAATGTCTTTGGAGCCATCATACCATCTAACTCCAGTGACTGTAGAGCAGGTCCCCAGGTACAGCTCTGAGTAAGCCCAACCATAGATTAACATTCATCCTAACACACCAAAACTTAATGCAGCATGGTTCATGAGCTAAAGGTCACTAAATTATTTACAAATATATTTGTCTACCTGCCTTCCCCACCTCCAGAACTGTATAATGCAATTCTAGCATTTTCTTCAGCTATACTTATAAATTAGCCGTTGTACTTTTTCTGCTGCTGCCCCATCAGCTTTGGACAAGGTGACTCTGGCATCCTTGAGACACGGTGGTATTGCTAGAAGAGTTCCTTGATCTAGGAGAATCACAACTGTGGAATCATGAGAGGACAACCTTGGCTCAGAGAAAGCCTTTATAGCTTAAGAAACATGAAAGGAAGCTATGTTTCACATAGAGGGGGGGAAACAGTTTGCAGCAAAACAAAATCAAAAACTAAGTAGGCTGGCACTCAAGTGGACCTTAATGGAGCCTACATTAATGTCAAGCGATAATAACAAACGGCACCTGATGAGCATTTGGTGGAACAAATACTAACACACGTATTTACTTATTTAATTCTCATGGTACTCCAATATGCCAAGTGTCAGCTATTATCTTCAAGACAGGAATGAATAAGCTAAGACTTGTAGAAAAGTATTTAACTCTTGAGATGACTAAGACATTATCACAGTTCTATTATTAGTATAGAAACAGCCAGGTAGCCAACTCTCAGACTATTTATAGGACATAAGCAACGGAGATAATAGAACTCCTTTGTAATTTTTATGGAATTTTCTTATGAATATGTATCACATTCATCACTAAACTGCAAACATCTGCCATCAGTAAACATAGATGAACAGATTACAGACCAACTTTCTTTAAAGGTTATTTTAAGTGCTATTTTAAGACAACTGTTTTTCACCAAAAGTTATTTACTTTATAGATGAAATGATTTCATCAAAAATTTGTAAATAAGGTGATTATATAAATGCCCAATATTGGGTAATATAACTAACAGATTGCTACAGTTATAAATCTTTTATAATGCTACACCAAAAATGAGATAGTTTCACTAATATCCACTACTTAGTAAAGACAAGCCTCATGTTTAATACAATAAGAAAACAATTTTGACAAAAGTTTAGCCTTATTTCAACTCGGCTTACAGGGGGAACTCAATTTTTTCTGTGTGTTTGTTTGATTTTTTTTTTTTTTTTTGACACAGGATGTCACGTTTTTCCAGAGTAGCCTCAAACTCATTATGTAACCAAGGATGGCCTTAAATTTCTGATCCTCCTGCCCCCACCTCCGTAGTCCTGAGATTATCCATATGCGGCACCACTCCCAGATTATGAAATGGCATGGACTGGGCCCAGAGTTGCACAGGCCCAGCCTGAGGAGCCATGTTTTCTAATATTATATTCACTTCTACGGCTGTCACAAGCAATAACAGGTCAGCCGTGAGTTCACAGTGATAAGCACTGGAGGCTCCTTGTTCCCACTCCAGATTGCCTGCTTACCAACCCTGTCTGCTCTCTCAGCTGCAGTACAAAATCCTGACTCAGGAGCCTGGGATTTCCACGCTCCTGTTCCTGGGAAATGCGCAGCAACTGTGTGGGAAGCTTTTACAGAGGAGATGATTTGAAAATGTATTTTTAAACCTAGAAAAGAGGCATGCAAATTTTGAACTATTTCTGCCCCAGCCAGGCAGAAGTCCCTTGAAGGCACTGTAATGAGATGAGCAGATTACAGCTGTGTTGCAGGGTTAGTTTCTGCCCACTCAGTATTCACCTAGTTAGAATTTATCTTTCTGAGTTTGGGGTTTTTTTTTTCTTCAATTTTATTATTCTACAATCCCAAAAATATGTATGTGTCATTTTGGGTTGCCAGAGAAATGTCATGAGTGGAATGGTTTACAGCAGGGGCTCTTAAGTGCCTTCAACAGCGATCAGTTTTCATTGAAAACACATTTGCTCAGCCTTGTGTGTATAGGTCAATAAAATAGTAAATAGATCAAGCCCTGACAGTTAATAAATCATAGAGGATTTGCTTTAAAAACACTCTTCTTTTATATACATATAATTTTACTATATGTTAAAGATAAAACAAATTTTACTAATAAGACAGATGTGCATGTTTATTTTTACAAGAATCACCTTGAACCTTGAACAAGAATCACCTGAATGTTGTATACACGGGCTGTAGAGAATCTTCAACATCCTTCAGAGTTGATGAACATTTTGATTCTATAATCACCAATGTTGACACCTCCACTTCATACAAATTCATAGTATAAGGATGTTTATGGCAATATAAAAAATTGTTGAAACATCTGTCCTAAATACAACAGAAAATTCTCTTGATGATATTTTATGGAACTCAATTCACCAACTCAAACAGCAATTTGTAAAATCAAGTATTCTAAATGACACATTTCAAAACAGACTAATGTGATACATTCTGAAGAGCGACAGTTTTAAAAATGCATAAAATCTTTGTTTTCTGTAATTATACTATTGTATTTCTAGAGGAGCTGAAATCTTTGCATACACAGTAAAAATAATGCAGTTCATAACATACAAAAGTTGGAATCTGAGCCAAATTATTTCAGGTGTGTGTGTTGACACTATACAGCATGATGGCATGTGCAGGGTCAAAGGTTCACTTTGCATGCTCAGAACCAAGGCTGCCCTAAACCAGTCCATGCACAGGGGCAGGCCTTGCCAGAAGCACCTCAGCCACACTGAACAATTGTTTTTCAGTTAATTTTTGGTACTTGCACCTCAGATACCCTTTCCCATATCTGAGATTTTTTGCAGCACTACTTTCAGTTATTTGTCACAGTTTAAGAATGGCACTGGGTTTTTGATCCTACTGCACGTGCTGGCTTTGTGGGAGCCTAGGCAGTTTGGATGCTCACCTTACTAGACCTGGATGGAGGTGGGTGGTCCTTGGACTTCCCACAGGGCAGGGAACCCTGATTGCTCTTAGGGCTGACGAGGGAGGGGGACTTGATTGAGAGAGGGGGAGGGAAATGGGAGGCGGTGGCAGGGAGGAGGCAGAAATCGTTAATAAAGAAATAAATAAATAAATTTAAAAGAAGAAGAAGAAGAAGAAGAAGAAGAAGAAGAAGAAGAAGAAGAAGAAGAAGAAGAAGAAGAAGAAGAAGAAGAAGAAGAAGAAGAAGAAGCTGGGCTTGAACAGGTGTAGAAGCTGAAAATCTCAGATCTAGGAACTGAGAGACACCATGTCCAGTAGCAACATTTTCTGGTCTTCAGATAACTGTATTGGTGTGGGAAGTTCTTCTGCCTGTGTGTTGCTTTTATTGGTTAATGATTAAAGAACTGTTTTGAGCCTATGGCAGGGAAGAACAGAACTAGGTGGGAAAAACTGTACTGAGTGCTGGGAGAAGGAGGATGAAGTAAGGAGGAAGCAATGGAGCCGCCACTAGAGTCAGACATGCTGCAACTTTGCCAGTAAGCCACTGCCACGTGGCAATACACAGAATAATAGAAATGGGTTAAATTAACATGTAAGAGTTAGCCAATAAGAAGTTAGAGCTAATGGGCCAAGCAGAGTTTCTGTGTGGTTATTTCAGGTCCAAGCTAGCTTGATGACCAGGAACCAACAAGTGGTTCCTCCTTCAACAAACTTGCACATCGATGTGGGGGACTAAATCCATGTAAAATCTGAGAAAGCTTAAAAAGGAATTCTAGACATGAAAGAACAGAGTTTAGCACAGTTTCTTGGTAAACATATTTTTTTTTCTAGATGGGCTTGCAGCAAGCAATGCACCTGTGGCACAATAAAAACTGCGCAGCTTCTTTTTAAAAAGTGGCAGCTTCCTGGTTCACCAGCACGAATTCCTCTGCCTCTTTTGGGAAGTTCAGTTACAGAGCATTTAAATGGGGTTTGTGGGCAGCATGTTATGAACTGCTTAAAGGCTTGACATAGACCCACTGCATACTTGGAACTGGGGCAGTGTGCACAGCTCAGAGGCAGTGAATGGACCTTTTCACCATGATGGACTGGGCAGGGAAAGCAGGCACTTCTATATTTCCCCTAGCAATGACCCATTAGAATTTTAAGAAGTGCTGCTGGACAATAAAGAATTACAGATACACAGTAGGACAGATTCAGACATAAAAGACCTCTAAATGGGTCACAATGTTGAATAAATATACGTAAACTTGGAAGAGAGAAGAAAAAGCGTATAGAGAGTTGGAAAAGAAGTAAATGGTTTAAAAGGAGGGGGGGTAAAGTCTTTAAAGAGACAAAATACAGACAATCATAGATTAACGGAGTAAAGATAATAAATAAATAGTAAAAAGTAATAGAGTAAAAACAAGCCATGTAAAGATGAAATACGCATAGAGAGCCTGGATTGTGTATATTATTGTGCTTTAAATTTTTTGACTGTGAAGGAGCTAAGTACAGAGAGACATTTCATTGCATGGACTGCTAAGTTAAACCAACATAAAGATATCTTGATTCCAAAATTTGAGTCTAAGGATATGCTGCTTTGGAAAAGAGGTTCTTCTTTTGTTTCCACAAAAGATGAGAGCCTGTAGATTGTTTCCAGATTGGTGTGGTTTGGTAAAACAAGACTCCCTGAAAGGTTGTTGTAAACACTCCCACAAAGAAAATACTTCACCCAATAAGCAGCAGGAAGCAGTTTGGAGAAACTACACCCATATTCCCAAATATTATCTATAAATGTTTGTTTACATTTAAAGGGGGGATATAATATAGACATGAATAATTTGAATTGGTATAGATCTTGGTTTATTGATACAAATTTAAGGTCAATCTTGTCATATGTATATTTCTGCTCTTGATTAAGGTGCTGTGATTGTGTAGTTCATTTTAAAATGTAATGTGTAATTAAGAAATATAGGTTAATAGATAATCATCTATAATATCAAGCTTGTAGTCATGTAAGTCAGATTTTCTAGATGTATAGAGATATATATCAGTTAGATAGTTATTCCCCAAATCTTTCAGAGACCTTCAGAATATGGCATTTAAAATGTTTAAGAACTTTAAGACTTTTCATGACAGTGAGACACATCTGCTCCTGGTAGCACCAGTTACTTCAAGAGAAAGATGGGCATTGAAGAGGCCCTTATGGAGTTTGCTAGTCATTTCAGCAAGAAACTGCTCTTGCTTTGACTGTTTGACTGGACATGCATGACTCGCAGAGAAATGACTGCTGAACTTGCCTAAGGTGAGATGGTCCTTCTGGGTTCCTGCTTTATAAAAGACTCTACTAGACATTCTGAAGGATACAAAAGAAAGTGACTGGCAAACTGCCAGTATAGGAGGAACTGTATTTGAAATTTCCTGCTTCATGAAAAAGTATCCTGGATACTATGGGCCTATGAACTGAAGATTTGATGCCCCAATGGTACAGAAGAACTTTGGGTGACTGTCCAGGCAGTGAGAAGTCTCTGTCAGTTCTAGAGTTTTGGACGTTGCTTATAATGTACTTCCTGTTTATTTAGGTAATGTTATATCCTTCTGGAGTCCTTTAAAAAGTTAAAAATAGTATAGTTATAGTTTTCCTTAGTGATAATAAAAGAGAAAGTATATAAATATTGTAACTGTAATTCTTGCTTGATAACTGTTTTGTTATATGTTAAAGGTAAAGCCTTCCTTTTTGTTTAAACAGAAAAGGGGAAATAGTGTGGGAGGTCCTTCTATCTATGTATTGCTTTTGTTGGTTAATGAATAAAGAACTGTTTTGAGCCTATGGCAGGGAAGAATAGAACTAGGCAGGAAAAGATAGGCTGTATGCTGGGAGAAAGAGGGCAGAGTAAAAAACAAGTAATGGAGCTGCCACTAGAGTCATACATGCCAAAACTTTGCCTGTAAGCCACTGCCATATGGCAATACACAGATTAATAAAAATGGGTTAAATTAAGATGTAAGAGTTAGCCAAAAAGAAATTAGAGCTAATGGGCCAAGCAGTGGTTTAATTAATACAGTTTCTGTGTGATTATTTTGGGTCTAAGCTAGTTGGGCAGCTGGGAACCAATAGGCAGCTTCCCCATGTAACACTATATTCTGGGTGTATCACTGAGATGAAGGATTAATTCTTGAGTGCATCTAATACCATACCATTGGAAGTTGTAGCTTCAAATTTTGACTTTGAGGCAAAGGGTCACCAACTTGTAATGCACAACAGCATCCTAACATTTCTGCCTTAGAATCTTGTGAAGAATACACAATTAAATACATATGGATGATATTATTTTATGTTACAATGTAATAATGTATCAGAAAATCTGGCAAGGGAATGGTGATGTGGGATTTCCCCCTCTATATGTTATGAATACCATTGGTTAATAAAGAAACTGCTTTGGGCCTACTGCAGCACACAATAGGGTGAAGTGTGAATTCCAAGCAGATAGAGGAGAAAGTAGACAGAGTCAGAGAGAAACTATGTATCCACCTCAAGAGACAGATGTTGGATGCCAGAGGGAACCTTACTGGTAGGCCACAACCCAGTGGCAATACACAGATTAATAGAAATGGGTTAATTTAAAATGTAAGAGCTAGCTAGGAATATGCTAGTCATTGGCCAAGCAGTGCTGCAATTAATATAGTTTCAGTGTGATTATTTCAAGTCTGGGCAGCTGGGAAACGAATGAGTGGCCTCTGCCAACAGAATGGCCCATATTATCAACACTTCTTACATGCTGATTTCTCTGCCAAAAGACCTTAATACATCATAATTTGATTCTTGTTGAAACCATTATTCTGAGGAGTGTCAGCCAGGAAAGTTGAAAACTAGTATAGGGAGGCTCACAGAGAGATGAGTTAAAGTCCATAGAAAGGTAACTGCCTGCAAGGGGTTAGGAAATACCACCTTGCTACATAAAATCTGACTCGGCTCAGGCACTGTCTGGGTAGCTAAACCACTGCTGTTCTGCCTGCCCTTCTGTAATAACTTCCTTTGATTAAGTCAGTCATCATGATTAATCAGAGTGGATAGTGAAGTATATTAGATGCTAATGATTAAATAATGCTTAAAAACAATAGTTTGGCATCTTATGAATCATTATATTTAATAATGTAGGAAAGGCAATTAGAAAAACAAACAGCAAAAGCATCAGAATAGTAGACAAGTTAAGTCAACATGAACATAACTTCTCTCAAGGCATTTTAAGTGGATTACTGTGAGCTTGTCTTCAGTTGAATCAGCAGAGAGATGTAGACCACAAATACAGTACCTATAAACTTTCTTACTGCTTGTCTCCAAGTTTTCTCTCAGAGATAACAAAAGTGATGTAAAATGTAAGCACTTTAGAACTGGAGAGATGGCTCAGCAGCTAAGAGCATACAGCTTCTGCAGAGGCCCCAAGTCAGCTCCCAGCACTGTTATAAAATAAGCAGGCTGCATTCCCAGCCCGGCTAGCTTAACCCCCAAAATAACCACACAGAGATCTGTATTAATTAAATTGTTGCCTGGGCCATTATTTCTAGACTCATATTGGCTAACTCTCACATCTTAATTAACCCATTTCTATTAATGTGTATTGCCACTTGACTGTGGCTAAGGAGTGTCTGTCTCAGAGAGGAGAGCCATGGCATCTGCAACACTGCCATCTTCCTCCCAGAATTCTGTTCTGTTTACTCCACCCACCTAAGTGCTGCCCTATCAAAAGGCCAAGGCAGCTTCTTTATTTAACCAATGAAATCAACACAAATGCAGAAGGATCTCCTACACCACAGCACCCATGTCAGAGAACTAAAAAGTGCCAGGACCTCCAGGCACAAGTGTTCAGAGGCTCCTTCTAGGCTACCTGGGCACCAGTGTTCACACAGGCACACAGCCACATGCAGAGACACATAAAAATAAAACAAACCCTTTTCAAGAAAATGCTTTGTCTTACTGTGCTCCCATTTCAATGCAAAGCACGCACTTAATTTGTTGAGACACATTCCTTTAAAATTAAAAGGCATAAATCATATATCCATATTCTACAACCAATCTGCCAAACACATCTAACAGAAAAAGGCTAAAGAAAGAGCAATGCACTTTAAAGTGATGGAAATCAACAGCAGTCTATTAAAATCTCAAATTAGCTGGCTGTTCTTCATAATCATACCTATTTCAAATGCTTTAAAGTGCTTTCTTATTGATTTATACATCATGACGAAGTGGCTAATAAAACCACAAGATTTGTCTGAACATTTTAGCACCAAGAAATAGAAACCTATGTAACTCACAAGGTCTGAGCCTTTTAAAAGGTGGACATTTTTATTCTCCTCCCCACTCTAACGTGGTCTGATCAAGACAAAAACAGAGAGGAGAAAGAATTGTGACAACGACTAAGGGAAATAAATGGCAGGCACTTAAGCACCCCTGCGAGAATCATGCTCTTGGAGATAACTCAAACTTGAACAACACTCTTAAAGGGAAATGTGTGTGCACTTTCATCTTGGCTTGTGCCTCACAAGTAAGTTAGCTGGGCATGCTAATGTTCTCATTGCAGAGATAATGGAACAATCTGGGGGCAGTTGGGTGGTATCTGTGTCGGGGGGGAAGTCAGGGCTTGAACTGCAGTGGCCCTAGTCCACTCCTTTAACTATGTCCCACTGTCCCCACCCACCCACCGGAGCCCCTTTGAGAACTAATTGCCATTTTTGCCATTTTGGTAAGTGGTGGAAGTGTGGTAACCCCTTGAAAAACATTTGGTACGCTGATGAATGGTTCAGGCACTTCATTGGGATGCTTGCCAATGCACTGGGTTACTACAGCGCGTTTCCAGAGGCTCTGAGCAGCAGATGAATTGCACATCAATTTATTTAAATAGCAAGAGGGCGAGCCTATTCATGGCCATTACCAGGTGCGGATTGATGCCTGCTAGCATAGATTTCCCACTGTGAAGCCCTTTAGTCGCTCCATGTGGCTTTCCCACTCCATTATGCCTGCTAAATGAATCAATCTTACCTTAATATCATTCTTAAATATTTAATGCCAAGTTACAGTGCTGCCTTTTAAAATCAGTTGGTAAAATAAAAGCAAAAATTGTTCAGCAGGATGCACCCCCCTCAACAGCCTGCACTCATCCCCATGCTGGCTTGTTGGGTGGGCTGTTTGCCCCCTGGGGAGTGGGCCAGTTAAAAGGATTTATTTGCTTGTATTGCACTCTGGGCCATAGCAGAAGGAACTACAAAAAACAAAGAGTGAGCAACTTAAGGCTCAGTTTCCTGGTTGAATCCATATTAATTGTAAAGCAGAGTTTGACCCAGAAAATGGCTTCTAACATTTTCTCAATGTGGTCTTTACAGGATTCAAACCAGACACCATGTAGAAGAAATCAAGATGCTTCTTTTTTCTCTCTCACAAATGCCATATGATCATGGATATAACTTACAGGACAACATCCAGGTCCTCTCTTTGAGTCTTTTTCCCCCCCTCTGGATACATGATTTGAATGAACTTGATTTCAAAGTTGGCAGATCAATTACAGAGGGGAAAGAGGTTGCCTGAGACATCCAGGCAGCAATTTGAAATAAAAATTGCCTAACAACTGTATGAGGAATATAGACACATGCATGCCTATATAAGTATGTTTATCTGAGTAGTTAAAACTGTACTTGCTTCATATTTTCCATCTTTACTTAATATCTTCTTATGATTTCAGATTTCATTAAGGCTGTCACAGTACTTTTAATGCCCTGCATCCTTGGACCACCTTTCCAATGCTGCACTCTTGGGATGGAATTCACAACACAGCTCCACCTCCACGAATTATTTGGAATTTTTCTATGCAGAAGATTTCCATTTTCTGCACAGATTTATTTGCCTCATCATTTATTTATATCCACGGGTCCTCATGGATATTTATTTTCTACTTTGGGCTTAAAATTGTTCAGATCGTCCTAGCTTTCACCATGAGTCCATCCAGCTGGTTCCCGAGTCTTATGTCCTTCACTCAGATCCCTTTCAGTGTGCGGTAGCATTGATGTCAATATTAGCTTAAGCGGGAGTTCAGGCTGATGTCTCCAACTCTCGTCCCAGGCCACGCAGACCGTTCTAACCCTCTTACCGTCTTACCCCAGCCCAGGAGGCCCGCCTGCTATCAACTGTCATATGGTTCAGGTCTTGTGTATATGAACACATAAGTCTGGATTGTTCATCTGAACCTCCTCCGCGTCTGACCCTGTGGACCACAGAGAGTCTTTGTGTAGTCTTCTCATGCTTCATCTGCACCTGTCTTTATCTTTATGGACTCCTCTCATTAGCTCAACACTTCCTTCCCATTCTCTTTAGGGAGGTTTGGAAAGTCCCCGCTGGACACGCCTTCAAGTTCATGGATTGCTCCATCAGCCAACCAGGTTTCTTGCCACGTCATCAAAGGCATTCTTCATTTCTATTACAATGGGTTTTTTTATTTTTTTCATTTGTATTTGTTTATTTATTTTATTGTTTTTATTGAGCTATATATTCTTCTCTGAACAATCAGTCTTGCTTCTGGGTGGAGCTGCTATACAAATTACTGTATTGCTGGATTTTTATTTATCAAGAGGGGGAGGTGTGTGTGCGCGCTGCGCGCGAGCGCGCGTGTGCATGTGTGCACACACACACACACACACATACATACACTTGCAGTTTGCACATGCCACAGAGTACATTTAGACATCAGAGGATAAATTTCAGGAATCAGTTCACTTTTTCCACCGTGGGTACCAGGGATGGAACTAGGGGATCAGGTTTGAATGGCAAGAAACTATGCCTACTATACCATCTTGATGGCCCATCTCTGAGTTTCCAAACAACACTCAGTTAATTCAAATCAAAAATTTTATTTGTGGTGTCTTGGCCCACAACTCTATCTGAAGTCCCTTACTCAACCAGAGATGACGTGACACATATAAGCCACACTCACACACCACCAGCACTTCTGCAGAGACTGCCCAGCCTTCCAGACAGAAGCCTCCCTCTCTTCATCACCATTCTCCAGTCTACAACTCTTGCAGAAGCCCCCTCTTTACCTGAGACCACACAAATACCAGAAATCCGGAGACAATGCCTGCATCCAGAATCCCAGAGGTCACTCAGGCCTCCAGAACTCCAGTGATGGCATGTAACACCCGATTCTGTGTTACCCTCTTGGTACAGTTCGCTTGCCACTGTACCACACGCGAGCCTGGCAAGAGCCTGGAGATTGAAAGAACACACAAGAGACCTGGGTCATTAGAAAGGAGATCAACCAACTGACTGTCATTTATTCAACCTTGGGGAAATCCTTCAGTAACTAGCTACTGCACAAGGAATTCCCCCCAGGCAGGTGGGAAATTGTCACACCCAAGATGGAGTAAACAATGCCTTACAGCTAATCACCAGGCAGGGCAAAGGGAGCACAAAAACAAACAGAATGTTTTAGCTGGCTGACCAGAAACTGTCCTCAAGTAACCTCAGGAGCAGGGGCAGACCCAGGCCCTACAATGGCACCCTACGAGACCAGAGCACTTGCTAGGCCACCAGAACTGCAGGTAACTAAGGCCAGAAAATGGGAGAGGAAGGAGGAACTGGGGGAAACACCCATACAATAATCACAAACTCGCTAATCAGAACCTACACCTATAATTACCAATAACCCAAATGTCTAGAGGGCAGCATAAGAACAAAATCAACAACAACCAGGACAATATGCCACTACCAGAGCCCAGCTATCCTACTACAGCAAAATCTGAATATTCCTACACAGCTGAAGCACAAGGCAACTGCCTTAAAACCAACTTTTGAAGATGATTGAGGTGCTTAAAGAGAAAAAACAAATCCCTTAAAGAAATTCAGAAAAACACAAACAATTGGAGAAAATGAGTCCCTTAAGAAAGCCAAAAAAGAAACAAGTGAAGGAAATAATTAAACCCTTCAAGATGGGAAAATGGAAATAGAAGCAATAAAGAAAACACAAACTGAGGGAATTCTGGAGGTGGAAAATCTAGATAAGTAAACAGGAACTGCAAATGTAAACATTACCAAAAGAATACAAGAGATGGAACTCCATTCAAGAGATTGAATTCCATCATTCAAAACAGGCATTAATGATATAATAATAGAAACAGATACATAAGTCAAAGAATACATTAAATAAAAAAATTCCTGACACAAACACCCAGGAAATCTGGAATACCAGGAAAAAAAAAACCTAAGAACAATAGGATAGAAGAAAGAGAATATCAGTTGAAAAGCTCAGAAAATATTATTAAGAAAATCATAGAATAAAATTTTCCTAACCTAAAGATGGATATGCCTATAAAGGTACAAAAAGCTTACAGAATACCAAATAGATTGGACCAGAAAAGAAAGTCCTCTTGCCACATAATAACCAAAACACTAAACATACAGAATAATGAAAGATCATTAAAAGTTGCACAGGAAAAAAGGTCAAGTAATATATAAAGGCAGACCTGTTAAAATTACACCTGACATCATCTCAATGGAGACTATAAAAGCCAGAAGGGCCTGGACAGATGTTCTACAGCCTATAAGAGACCACAAATTCCAGCCCATATTACTATGCCAAACAAAATGTTCAATCATCATAGATGTAAAGAAAAACAAAATATTTTAAGATAAATTTAAACAAAATCTGTCCACAAATTCAACATTATAGAAGATAGTAGAAGGAAAACTCCAACCCAAGAAAAAACACAGGAAATAAATAACCTCACACCAGGAAAACCAAAAGAAGGGAGAACACAAACACACACACACACACACTCTATTGGATAATGCTCTTGTACACCATAAAGATTTGTCACTCGTTTTGGTTTAATGAAACACTGATTGGTCAGTAGCAAGGCAGTAAGTATAGGCAGGGCAACCAGACTAGGAGAATTCCGGAAAGAGGAATGTCAGAGACAGAGTCGTCATCCAGAAACAAAGGATCTTCTCATTAGATGCTGAAAAGGCCTTTGACAAAATTCCACACCCCTTTATAGTGAAAGTCTTGGAACAAATAAGGATACAAGGGACATACCTAAACATAATAAAGGCAATATAAAGCAAGCTAATTGCCAACATCAAATAAATGGAGACAAACTCAAAGAGATTCCATGAAAATCAAGAACAAGACAAGATTGTCCACTCTCTACATATCTACTCAATATAGTAATTTAAGTTTTAGCAAGAGCAATAAGACAACTTTAGGAGATCAAGGAGATACAAATTAGAAAAGAAAAAGTCAAAGTATCATTATTTGCAGATTATATGATAGTATACGTAAGTGAACCAAAAAAGTCTACCAAAGAACTCTTGCAGCTGATAAACACCTTTACTGAAGTAGCTGGATGCAAGATTAACTGGAAAAAAAAAAGAAGTCAGTAGCCTTTCTGTATACAAATAGCAAGTGGACTGTGAAAGAAATCAGGGAAACAACATCATCCACAATGACTAAAAGTAATATAAAATATCTTGGAGTAACTCTCATAAACCAGGTGAAAGACAAGAATGTCAAGCCTTTCAAGAAAGAAATTGAAGAAGATGTCAAAAAAGATATCATAAAAAGATCACCATGCTTGTGAGTTGATAGGATTAACATTGTAAAAATGACCATTCTGTCAAAAAAAACCTACAAATCCAACACAATCCCCATCAAAATTCCAATACAATTCTTTACAGACTTTGAAAGAACAATATTCAACTTCGTATGGAAAAACAAAACACCTAGGACAGTTAAAACAATCCTTTACTTGGATTTTGTTTGGGAATATTTTATTGAATATTTTGCATCTATGTTCATGTGAAAAAATGTTGTAATGTTCTTTGCTGAATCTTTGTGGTGTTTTAGATATCTTGATGACTATGACCTCATAAAATGAATTGAATGGCAATATTACTTCTGTTTCTATTTTATAGAAAAATGTGAGGAGTACAGAACATCTGGAGGTTTCAGCATTCCTAATTTCAAGCTGTATTACACAGCTATACTAATAAAAACAGTACTGGATTAGCATAAAAACAGAAAATTTGATCAATGGAATTGAATTGAAGACCCAGACATAAATCCACACACCTATGTACACCTTTTGGTTAAGAGACCAGAAATACACAATGGAAAAAAGTAAACATCTTCAACAAATGGTGCTGGTCTAACTGGATGTTCACATGTGGAAGAATGCAAATAGGCCCATCTTTATCACCCTGCACAAAACTCAAGTCCAAGAGGATCAAAAGCTACAACATGAAACCAAATATGATAAATCTAATAGAAGAGAAAGTGGGGAACATCCTTGAACTCATTGGCACAGGGGACAATTTCCTGAACAGAACACCAATAACACAGGCACCAAAATCAATAATCAATAAATGGAACCTCATGAAACTGAGAAGCTTCTGTAAGGCAAAAAAACACCATCAATCAGACAAAGAGGCTGCTTACCGAATGGGAAAAGTTATCCAATAAAGGACTAATATCCAAAATATAAAGAACTCAAAAAACTGGCTAACAAGAAGATAAACAACACAATTTAAAAATGTAGTACATATCTAATGAGAGAATTCTCCAAATAAGAAATGCAAATATCTGAGAAACATGTAAATAAATGCTTAACAATCTTAGTCATCAGGGAAGTGCAAATCAGAACTACTTTTAAATTTCATCTTAGACCTTTCAGAATGGCTAAGATTAATACACTAGATCACAGTTATGCTGGAACGAAGGAAACATGCCTCCATTGCTGGTGAGACTGAAAAGTTATACAGTCACTATGGAAACGTTTGGTCAATCCTGTTTATTGCTACTCTATTCATAAGAGCCAGAAATTATAAAAAGTCTAGATGTCCCTCAACAGATAATAGATTAAGAAAATGCTGCATATTTATACAATGGAATATATCAGCTGTTTTTAAAAAAGAAATTATGAAATTTACAGGTAAATGGATAGAGCTAGAAAAAAATCAACCTGAATGACCAAGAAAGACTAAAATGTTATATATTTGCTTCTATGTGTGTATAATCTGTAAAATAATTAATAAGCAAGTTACAATGTGACAAAGAATACAGAGTTTAGGTATATAGTAAGAGACTAGGAGTAAATGATAGAGTAGCCTAGAAAAGGAAAATAGAAAAGATATTTGTGGATGGATGGATGGATGGATGGATGGATGGATGGATAGATAGATGAAGTTAGAATGGAAGATTAAAGCAGGGAAGGAAGAGAGGGATAAAAGAGAAAATATCAGGAAAGACAGCTAAAATTGAGGGCCATTTGAGGGTAGTGTGGAAACCTAATATAATAAAAACTTGTGTGTATGTGTCTGTGTGTACATGCATGTATGAATGCCTGAAGCAAAGCTAAATGAAGACATCAAATAAGACTGTAGACAGATCCCCAACTGGACATTTCTTGTGACCAAATAAAGCGTTAAGTACCAGTAATGCATTAATCTAATTAAGTTGTTGGCCAAAAGGGGCCCAAGGAAACCTGAAGCATAAATTCTACTTGGTCTTAATAAATAAAACCTTGAGTCAGATATAGGGATTAATACTGAAGATCAAAGAAACAGCAGGGCCAGCCACTAAAGAAACTTTTTACCTTTATCAATGCTCAGATCACAGGGGTGATCCAGTCCGCAGACTAAATCTCCTGACTGCATCTATTTCCACCAAACCTTAGACTGCAACTGTCTCCTATTTCCCTCTGCCTTATATTCCTCTCTCTACCCAGCCATATCACTCCTGTCTCCACCTCCCTAGTGCTAGAATTAAAGGCATGTAATCCCAAGTGCTGAGATCACTTTTGTGTGAGCTGTGTGTGTCTTTTAGACAGATTCAATCTTGTGTAACCCAGAGCGACCTTGAACTAATAGAAATCTCTCTGCCTCTGTCTCCTAAATCCTGGGATTAAAGGTGTGTGCCAACACTCCCTGGTCTTTAGTGGCTTAACTCTGCACTCATATCTTCACATTTAACAAATGCAAACTATTTGTTAAAACAAACAAATATCATTACAGAATCTTCCGAACAACCCAGGCTGTTGACAAGTCTATTGACTGCTCTTTACAAATTGATAGCATGGCCCTATTGCTGAAGACAACACCTGCACAATTCATTGAACATGAAGAAGTCAATCTTGTGCCTACCTCAAGTCTTTACCCCTATAGGCTAGTGTTCTTAGTACTGGAAGATAACATTTTTGAGGGAGGCCTCTTGTTCATTCCCAGCTGCCCAGACCAAAAATAATCACACAGGAGCAATATTATTTGCAATACTATTTGGTCAATAGCTTAAACATATTTCTGGCTAACTTATATCTTAAGTTAACCCTATTAATTTGAATATCACCATGTAGCTGTAGTTTACTGGACAAAATTCTGGCATCTGTCTGCTCTGGCAGCTACATGAAATATCACTGACTCTGTCTACTCTCTCTAAACATCTTTTCCAGACTGACTGTATTCTGTTAAGCCATTGGCCAAGAGCAACTTTTTTATTATCCAGTAAAGGCAACACATATACAGAAGGATTTCCCACACCATTTCCCCATTTCTGTTTAAATAAAAAGGAAGGTTTTAACTTTAACATAGTAAAATTACATGTAACAAAACAGTTATCAAACAAGAATTATAGGTAAAATATTTATATCTACTTTATCTTGTATCATAGCTAAGGAAAACTGTAACTATAGCTATCTATTCTTCAACTCCACCAAAGACTCCAGAAAGTTATATTACCCTAGTAAATAGGAAGTGTATTATAAGCAACTTCAAAAACTTTAGAACTGACAGAGATATCTCGCTACCTGGATAGTCACCAAAAGGTCTTCGGTAATGTTGCAGGTATCCATCTTCAACCTACTAACCCATAATATATGGAAGGTTTTTCCATGAAGGAAGAAATTTTAAAGATAGTTCCACATATATTGGCAGTTTGTCAGTTACTTTCTTCTGTGTCCTGAAGAATGTCTGGCAGACTCTTTCATGAAGCAAGAACACTAAAAGATTGTCTCACTTTCTTTAGGCAACTTCAGCAGTCATTTTTCTATGGGTCTTACAAGTCCAGTCAAGCAGTTCAGGCAAGAGCAGTTTCTTGCCTAAATGACTAGCAAACTCCATAAGGAGCCTCTTTGATCTCCATCTTCCTCTTGAAGTAATTGGTGCTGCCAGGAGTAGATGTGTCTCTTTGCCATAAAAATTCTTAAGTTAATAATTTAAACATATTAAATTCTATATTCCATAGGTCTTCAAAAGGTTTGAAGATTATTTGTCTAACTAAAATATATCTCTATATATCTAGAAAACATAACTAACATGACTACAAAACTTGACTATTATAGGTAACTACCTATTAATGTATATTCTTAATTATACATTACATTTTTAAATGAGGTGTAAAAACAAAATACCTTAATCAAGAACAGATATACACATATAACAAAATTGACCTAAAATTTGCATCAATAAACCAAGATCATACCAATGCAAAGTATACATCTCTATAGCATATCCCCCTTTAAATGTAAACAAACATTTATAAATGATCATTTAAGAAATTTGGGCACAGTTCTCTCCAAAATGCTTCCTATTTTTTGTTGGGCAAAGTATTCTCATTTGGGGGGTTCATGGAGACCTTTCAGGGAGTCTTGGTCCATCAGACCATATTAGCATGGAGGGAATCCACAGGTTTTCATCCTTTGTGGAAACAAAAGCAGAACCTCTTTTCCAAAGCAAGATACCTTAAACCCAAATTTTGAAGTCAAGATACCTTTAAAATACATATGTTGATTTAGCTTAGCAGCTCATACAATGAAATGTCTCTTTGTACTTAACTTCTTCACAAGCAAATAATTTAAAGAAAACACAATAGCATACATTCTGTGTATATTCCATCTCTATGTGGCTTATTTTTCTTAAACTATTACTTTTTCTACAAGTTTACTCTGTCTCTTTAAAGACTTCATTTTATTTTTCTAAATGATTTACTTTTTTTCTATAACTTTCTATACTCTTTTTCTTCTCTCCCCCAAGTCTAGGTACATTTATCCAACACTGTAACCCATTAAGAGGTCTTTTTTATCTGAATATGTCTTTATTGTGTATCTGTAATTATTTTCTGACCAGAAGCATCCTTTTTTTAATGCTAAGCAGATGTGGCTAGGACCAACTCTACCCATGGCTCTGCCTGTTGACTCCACCCAGTCCAACATGACAGGAATGTTCACTGCCTCTGAGAATCATTCTCTCTACCTCAGATCACGGGTAGGGTTACAGCAGGTTTCTGTTGCCATTAAGCAAGTTGTAGCACTCTGCTCACAAACCCCACTTACATGTTCAGCCTCCTGAAAGAACCAGAATTCTTGCTGCCAGCATGGGCCAGGAAGCCACTGTTTCAAAACTGCATTTTTTTTCTCCTACTACTGAATCAGGAAAACCTCTCTTAAAGAAATCATACCTTTGCTTGCTTCTAGCAAATAGAGCCCACCTGAGAAAAGGCTGCTACCAAAAGTCATGCTTGACTCAGTTTCTTTGTGTCCAGAATTAGTTTTTAAGCTTTCTTATGTTTTACATGGATATAGTTGACCATGTTGGTGTGCCAATTTTTGGGGGGCGGGGCTGCTTGTTTGTTCCCAACTGCCCAGAATCAAAGTAATCACACAGAAGCTATATTATTTGCAATGCTGTTTGGTCAATAGCTTAAGCACATCTCTAGCTTGCTCTTATACTCGAAACTAATCCATCTTTATTAATCTGTGCATCATCACAAGGTTGTAGCCTACTGGCAAAGTTTCAGTAGGCTCCAGCAGAGGCATTTTTCTCCAGCAGCAGCTACATGGCTTCTCACTGGCTCTGCCTTTTTTTTCTCCCAGCATTCAGTTTAGTTTTCCTGTCTAGTTCTATTCTTCTAAGCCACTGGCCAAAACAGCTTTATTCATTAGCCAATAGAAACAACACATACACCTAAGGAATTCCCACATCATTTCCCCTTTCCTGTGTAAATGAAAAGAAAGATTTTAACTTTAACATAGTAAAATTACATATAACAAAACAAGTATCAATCAAGAATTAAAGTTACAATATTTATATCTACTTATTTTATCATAACTAAGGAAAACTATAACTTTAACTATCTATTCTTCAACTCCATTAGAAAACCCAAAAGGATATAATATTACTTAAGTTAACCGGAAGTACTTGTAAGCAACTACCAAAACTCTAGAATTGACAGAGACACCTTGATGCCTGGACAGTCATCCAAAGTTCTTTTCTTACATTGCATGCTTCCAAAAGAGAAATGTGAACCCCTACCTAGCTATAAAGCCTTTAATCTACAATTGTGTCCTGCCTGCAAGGTGTGCTCATGCAATGGTGACATAAAGCTTGTGAGAGTAACCATCCAATATCTGATTTGATTTAAGACCCACTCCATGAGATGAAACCCACACATGACCTTTCATAGGTGACCAAGGACCAGAGACTAGATAACCCAGGGACCTAATGTAAAACCAAATTCTCCTGCTCTGTTAAAGGAACATAGGAATAAAATGGCTACAATGACTTTTTGCTATACTCACAGATCAGTGCCTTGCTCATCCATCATCAGAGAAGCTTCCTTTTGCAGTAGATGGGAACAAGTAGAGAGAACCATAACCAGATATTATACAGAGAGTAAGAGACCTTTGGGCATTTAGCTCTAAATGGGATATCTAGGTCTAATCTTTGACTCAAGACTTAGGGAGTCCTGTGGAAGAGGAGCCAGAAAAAGTATAACAGCCAGAGGGTACAGAGGACAACAAGGAAACAGACCCCTAAATCAACAAGACTAACTTACATAGGAATTCACAGTGACTGAGGCAGCCTGCACACAGTCTGCATACATCTGCAACAGATGGGGTCTTAGAGTTGAAAGGTGAAGTGGACACATGCCACCATCCCTAACCTAGAAGGGATCTCCAAATGATAACCACTTGTAAATGAAACTTTAATTTTCTCCAAGGGAGTCTCAACTGGGTAAACAAACAGTCTTAACAGAAGGTTGCATGCCCAGCAGTAGATGGCACACAGAAAATGAACTCAGCAGCATCTTTGGAGATTCTTTATCTTATAATGTTGTACTAGGTTTTTTTAAATATATTTTTAATTTTTAAATTTTTTTTCTTTTTTTACCCTGTAGATCCTTTGTATGTATGCATATATACACACAATTTTCTCTATTTTTACTCTACGGGTTCTTTGTGCTATGTGTGCATGCATGTGTGTGTGAGTGTGTGTGTGTGTGTGTGTGAGTATGTGTGTGTGTGTGTAGACTTCTAGTTTAGTGTTCCTATGAGATTCCTGACTGTTGGAATCAGTGAGCCCCCACATCCATAACTATTTCTTGAGTCCTTCCTTGGCTCTTTTGTGTTTGTTTTGTCCAATTCTGATGTTTTATCTTATTTTATTTTATTATTACTTCTTAAAACTAATGAGAACCAGAAAGTGGATTGATATGGATGAGATTAGATGAAGGAAGGAACTGTGAGGAGTGTAAAGAGAGGAAGCCATTATCAGGATATATTATATGAAAAAAATCTATTTTCAATGAAAGAAAAAACATTTCTTACCTGCCAAAATATACACAATTTTTAATTTTGATAATTTAATATCTGTCCTGGTCTACAAGAGCTAGCTCCAGGACAGGTTCCAAAACCACAGAGAAACCCTGTCTCGAAAAACCAAAAAAAAAAAAAAAAATCTGTATATTATCTATTGTGATCATATGTATTCACCCTGGTACTCTCTTGTCTGTCCCCCACTCTTGGTGTTCATTTTATCTCCTACTTATTTATATGTGTGGGAGGGATGGGATATAGGTGTGTGCATGCCTTTAAGTCTTGGGCAGATAGCCAAATTTGCTGCAAGACCATATCAAATCCAGAAGACAGCATTTCACGCACCCATCCCCACCCTCTGGCTCTTAAAATATTCCCACTTCTTCTTTAGGGGATGCGAAGATATTCTGCTAGGCTTCTTTAGCCTCCTTATTCCCCCCGGGAAAGGGGAGTGTGATATCTGCCCATTCTGCAGCCCCACAACGCAAGACAAATAGACATGATAGGAAATCAAGTCAAAGCAGGAACTCGGTTTATTACTATGAGTGTCAGCTTATATAAGTTAAGTGACATGGTGCAATGTGGAGGTACCTCCAGCCAATGAGAGACAAAAGTCCTTCCTCTGGCTGGAAGGGCATCTACCTAGATTTTGCTGTCTCATCTGCACTCTGTTCCCTCAAATGCAGACCATGAGATCATTTTGGCTCAAGATCTCCCCCTTTTGCTTTCTATCCCACTCCCTACCCGGGACACCAAGCCAGAATAGCCCACCGGGAGAGAGTATGGAACAGGGCCACCCCTATCCAAAGTTTCAGCCTAGATACCCTCAAATTGAGAGTTCATCTGGGAGGTGAGATGTATCGAGCCTATCATAATGTACTCAAAGGGCCATGAGTTGTACCTGGTTTTGTAACGCTTATTTCAAACTTTGGAGAACGCATGTGCCAAAAAGACAGACCAATAAACAAATAGCCCAATTAGGGAAGAGATGAGTGTGGTAAGGCATGAGGACCAATTAAACCAGGTCTCATAGGGGGTCCTTGACTTAAATCTTTTCTTAACTCATCTAGGATTCTTGTAACTATCTCAGAATGGTCCACATGGAAGCAACATTGGTCCCCAAGTGCTCTGAAAATTCCGTCCTGTTTCATAAACAAGTCCAAGCCTCTCTTATTTTGTAAGGTTACCCTTGCTAAGGAATCCAAAGACTTTTGTAAATAATGTAATGCAGTCTCTGTCCTTTCTAATTATGTCCAGCCCAGTCTGCTCACATTCCCTGATTACAATAGTAATCAGAAGCTCCCACACACACACACAACTTCTAATAGCAGAGGCAGTCCAGTTGCTTCCTGAGATGCCTGGGTTAGGGTGCACCCCTGAGAGCCTCCACATCAGGTCTCCCTTTGATCCCCGGAATCCAGTCTCCCATGTCCCAGCTCCCTCACGCCAAATAGCAGTGGTCAAACATCAGGTCAGGCCACCACGTTCAGTGTGATATCATCTGAGAAGTCTTGTTTAGGATCCCTCCAGTGCCAGTACTTAACAAGATTCATGTCACCATCCATGCTTGGTGGGGCTTGCTGCCTGGACCTTGATCCCCATGAGAAGAGTTAACAAGATTACTGCCAGGAGGGGCATATAAAATAGATAAACAGGCAACACTTTCCTCAATGGTCAATCTCCCTTGGGCAGTGGTTATTTTTCTTTTCTTCTGTTTCAATTTAAGGATTGTCCACCATAATCTCTTTCTTTCTTTATTGGTCATCTTGGTCTTCCCCATTGTTCTGAGGTGAGGGGGGAAAGTTTTAAGTTATAAGCGAGTAGCCATATAGATGTTTTTCCTCTGTTTGGGAAGACATATCCATATCCTCAGCCATGTGTCAACAAGGGATCTGGGCCCCTGCATTGGTTAGGGAGAGGATCCTTCCATCTAATCTTTAGGCAGGGCCTCATTGGTAGGGCCTCATAGATTCCAATGTTTCTGGAATCTATTTTGTTCATCTGATTTTTGAAAATTTAGAATATTTATGGTTAATAACGCCTTTTGCAGTTGTAGATGGGGGAGACTTCTCCCTCTTTTTGTTTTATAAGGAACTCTTTGAGATACTGGTGATGTCTTTTGACAATCGCTTTGACCCTGAGGGTTGTATGGGATCCTGCTGATATGGGATATATTCCATCTCTGTTTTACTTATGAAAAAGTGGTCATTGTTGGTCTTAACCTATTGTGGTAGTGCCAACATAGCAAAACATTGTAAGAAGTGGCTTTTGTCATGGGTTACCTTTTCCCCT
This sequence comes from Chionomys nivalis, assembly GCF_950005125.1. Taxonomy (NCBI): domain Eukaryota; kingdom Metazoa; phylum Chordata; class Mammalia; order Rodentia; family Cricetidae; genus Chionomys; species Chionomys nivalis. The sequence goes on along the minus strand of NC_080089.1, from coordinate 10,238,561 downwards.
GAGTGGGCAGTAGCCAAGCATGCCTTAGAGTATGTATCTATGGTCACAAACATATATTTTTAACTGTCAAATGGAGGGTAATGTGTTACATCTGTTTGCCAGATGATATTGGGTCCTAACTCTCTTGGGTTCACCCCTGGCCCTTGTAGAACGGGGGAGGGGGGGTGGGGTGGTTGGAGAAATTGTTGGCAAGCCTTACATGTATGAACAATTCTCTTTAGTTCTGTTACTGGAATCTGGGGGTATAGGTATTTGAGTCCTCTCCAGTTGACATGAATTAAGTCATGCATTTGGGTTGCATTTCATATGGGCAGAGTTGAGACCTCAATGAGACAGGCCCCTGAAGCTGCATTATCCATCGCAGTATTTTCTTGGAAAATGAGGCCAGGGAGGTTTTGATGTCCTCTGAGATGTTGAATATAGATATAGATAGATAGATAGATAGATAGATAGATAGATAGATAGATAGATAGAGATATATAGATATAGATATAGATATGAATTTTTATTCTACCTTCTAAGAGCAATCTGAGTTGTATCATCAAGGCAGAAATAGAATTAGCATCCAATCTGATACAGGCATAGAGTAAGTGTGGCAGTAGGTTCACCATGTAAGGACTGTCTGAATAGAGGTTGGAGGGTTCTGGGACCTCTTGTAGGGCAATATATATCATATTTCCTTATATTGAGTGGATCACCCACAAGGGAGAATTTTTGTAATCTTTGTCTTGGTCCCTGCAGGGAAAACTACAAAGGTGGCCCCATTCTTCCCGCCATTTGTGCAAACAGTGAATGATTGAGGCAAGGGCCTAGAAGAAAAAGACTAAGGGGACTCTCCAGTGCAGTTCTTGGTATAGTTTTGCTAACTGGAATTCCCCAAAGTGGGTGTCCAGGGTCCCCCAAAATCCCTCCAGGGAGAGGCTCAATTGAGAACAATGTCTGGTTATCCATTCTAAATTCCTACTTTTGAATGGAATTATTAATTTAGAGGGAACTTTTCTATAATGTCAGAGGGACATGTTCCTGACATTTATGATCATATCAACTATTTGATCGAGCAGAGAGTATAATCTTTGAGTGACCCCCAGGGTGGTGTGTATTCATTCTAGTGGTTGTGACTACTGAACAATGGCAGTCAGCATGGTCTTTTTCCCTAATAATATCCAGCTTTGGATTGTAACGTTAGGATTATATCTCACCAAAGAAGCCTGGTGGAGCTCATTGACAAATTAAGGGAGTGCCTGATGACCCTCGCAGGGTAAGGAAATGATCTCATAATTTTACCTCCCTTTTAGGAGATCATAAAACACATCTAGTCTCCCAGTCTCTACATGGTCTGTCCCAGTTCATTTCTCCCAGTATCTTTTGTAACCTCAATAAAGTAAGGGGCTCAGGAAGGGTTAATTGGGGTCCATTCACTTTGGCTTTAGTGAGGGTTAATTGGGATCCCAATAAAGGAAATGGGGGTACCTTTTGTGTTTTGTTTGGGGCTATTTTAAAGCCATGTTGTTGGAGGATATCAACAATAGTGGTTACCCAAGGAGCTAGCCCTGATTCCTACAAATGCCCAATTATTAGATCATCCATATAAACATATAAAAGGGCATTATCTTTGTCAAAATAAGGAGAGAGGATACTATACAAATATTGTTAGCAAAAGGCCAGACTATTGGCCATCCCCTGTGGGAGAATATCCCATTTGTATCTCTTGTCAAGTTGAGAGGAGTTAATCATAGGAATGGAAAAGGTGAACTTTTCACAATCCTCATGAAGAGGAATTGAGAAGAAGCAGTTTTTTAGATCATTTACAGTGAGGGAATTGCTGAGACCCAAGGTAAGCACCTTAAAGGGGACCCTACTAGCTCCATATGGGCATTGATTGCTCGTAGGTCCTGTAACATTCTCCAGGTCCCATTAGGCTTGCATATCACAAACACAGGGCTATTCCAGGGACTCATGGAGGGCTTTATCTGTCCTTCTTCAAGTAGATTTCTGGTGATATCCTTGAGCATCTTATTAAGTTCAGGTAATGGCCATGGCTTCACCCATACTGGCTTACCAAGTGCCCACCTAATGGGAGGACCCTTGAAGCAGTGGCCTCTACTTTTGGGGGTGAATCCAGGTGTCAAGGGGTCTGCCTAATGACACCTTGCTCAATTTTACCATCATAGAAGGCTAGATGGTCAGTGATAATAATGGTATCCATTTGTCCTAATAAATCTTGTCCTAGGAGGTTTGCAGACAACCCGGGGAAGATCAGAGGTCTGAACTTTCCTTTGTCTTTGTCTGGTTCCACCCAAGTGTATACTCATTTCCTCCTGGCAAGAATAGAGCTCCCTTATTTGTTCCCTTCCCCTCTCCCGTTGTATCCTTTCCAGGGTGGCTGGAGGCATAAGAAAGCAGCCACGCCTCGTCGCAGACAATATCTTTTTGTCTTTGCCTCTGCCTGTTGTATTCCTTTCCACTGGAACTGCTCTTCAGCAAATTGTGCCCATTTTTGATCTCCCCCCCCCCATCTGTCTCCTTTTCTCCTGTTCTTTTGGATAATTAGTTACTTATGAATTCTTCGGACCTCTCCCGATCTTTGACCTTTTCCTGTTCATCTCCTATCTCCTTCTCCCCTGCCTTCCCAATCAGTTTTTGATTTTCAGATTCTTTAGACCTCTCACAGTCTCTGACCTTTTCCTTACCCACTGTTGGGGGAGGTAGAACAGTAGGGTGAAAACATGCCTTAAGGACCGCAATAGCTGGATAGAACCCCAATGGTGGGAGTATATCAAAGTGCTTTTCCCTTTCTCTGGCCAGCATCTCCACCTGGTTCTATGTGTCCCATGAGAAAAGATTCCCAATGGGTACCCAGGGGACCTAAGTAATTATATCTTCCCATGCCTGGATTGCATTGTGGTCTGACAATTCTAGGCCTTGGGAGACTAGCATATATCTCGGCATGTTAAGCATTGGATCATTTTTGTGTGAAGTTGTATTACCCATCGTAGGGTCCTACTCACGTTGAAGAGCACTTTGCCCTGGGACCAGTTGCCCCATGTTTGGTGCCAGTTGCTAGGCTTCCTTAGCCTCCTTATTACCCAGAAAAAAGGGGAGTGCGCTATCTGCCTGTTCCACAGGCCCACTACACAGGACAATCAGATCTGCAGCCCCACAATGCAGGGCAATCAGACACAATAGGGAGTCAAGTCAAAGCAGGAACTCAGTTTATTACTATGAGTGTCAGCTTATATAGGTTAAGTGACATGGTGTGATGTGGGGGAACCTCTAGCCAATGGGGGTCAGCAAAGTCCTTCCTCTGGCTGGAGGGGCATCTACCTAGATTTTGCTATCTCATCCTCACTTGGTTTCCTCAAACTCTAGCCAGGCTTTTCTCTGTCCTACAGGCCTCGAGGTACAGGCCGTGAGATAATTTTGGCCCAACAATACTCCTTTTAGAGCTGGGCAATAGTAACTTATTCTCTGCAGTTAAGCAAACTGTGCATCACTGTTTTACCTCTCACCCACTGACAAAAAAAGTTCTCTATAATCTATGTCAAAACCTACACAGGTTTGTGAGTACAAGTATAAATGGTTAGAAGGCAGTTTAACTAAATATCTGATTTAACAAAACAACAGTATATGCCCTCCTAGGGCTTCTGATCTCTACCCAGAAAGGAGCTGGTTCTTCCCAGAATAAATGTATCACTTTTTCACCAGTAGACATAGCTTGTCTGGCAGGTTTGTATTGTAGCCTGTATTTTTAAGGTGGTGTCTCATGTGCCTGGGCTGACCTTAAGCTTAGTATGTAGCTATGGATGACCTTGAACTCCTGATTTTCCTGCCTCTGTATCCTACATGGTATAATTACAGATGTGTGCTACCATGACCCACTGTGTCTTTTCAGGTGTTAGGTGGGGCATAATTGTGGTCATTCTTCCATCCTTTACATGGTATTTCAAATCCTAAGGAAGGGCTAGTGTGATGTTTCCCCTTCCTTAAATTTAGTGTGCTGGCTAAGGACATGGAAAGTGGAGTCCAAAGCTGATTCTGAGGAAGACATTCATCCTCAATGAACTTCAAGCCTGCTAACTGCTGCCTAGGTGCTGCCGAATACTGGCTGCTAACTCCCACCTAGATACACCAAGTACTGGCTGGTAAATTTGCAAAGATAATGTGTATGTAGAGTCAGACATGGCAGATGTCTAGTCAGTCACAGAGGGAGAATAATGTTGTCCTGATGCCTTGAGAAGACTGAGAATCGCTAAAACTTAAAGATGTCTGAGTTAGAGAGATGGCTCAGCAGTTAAGAGTGCATACTGCTCTTGCAAAGGACCAAGGTTCACTTTCAGAGCCCATAGCAGACAGCTCCCAAATGTCTGTTACTCTATCTAGGAGCTAATGACACTTCTGTCCTCCAAGGGAACCTGCACTCCTGTGCACATAAACTAGACACACACAGACACACATACACTCAAATAATAAAAGTAAATATTAGAAAAAAAGAGTTAACAGTGCATCACTTCCAGTCAAGAGGCAGCACTAAGAAAGGGTAAAGGAAAGAAAAAGGAATCTCACAGAAAAGACGGCAGATGTGTAACATAGGAGTGTCCTCAGTGCAGGGTGTGTGTGCAGGACAAGATATTAACATGGTGATTATTTTGAGCTGAAGGCATCTGAAAACCAGTAAGTACAACAAGGAAGAGTCTGAATGTCCCTCATTGAGAGGTGACCTCTTCCAAAAGAAATTATAGCATCAACCAAGAAATATTCAGCTCATACCTGTCACAAGAGAGACAACTAGACCAACTTTTTCATGACTGTTGAAGGGTGTCTCTGGAAGGATATCATTGTCTCCTACATTGTTCGCCCCGTGTGTGTGTGTGTGTGTATGTGTGTGTGTGCCGTGTGTGTGTGTGTGTGTGTGTGTGTGTGTGTAGTTCAGAGGACAACCTTGGATGCCATCTGTCAGAACAGGAAGGTCATCCACTTTGTTTTTGAGACAAGGTCTTTTAATGGCCTATAGTTCACCTGTTAGACCAGGCTGGCTGGTACATAAGCTTCAGATCTCTACCAGTCTCTGCCTCCCAAGAAGTGAGTTTACAAGCGCACACCACCAAGGTTCTTACATGAGTTCTGGAAACTGACCTTGGGTCCTCATGCTCAGGAGTTGGCAAAATACTTTACCCACTTCTCCATCTCTCCAGCCTTCACTTTGCTTCAACGATGTCCCATGCATATAGCAGTAAAACATAATAAAACAATATTCTCTGTGACCTGTTTCTCTACCTGTGGGTTGTCTATTTCATAGGCAGGGCTGTCTAACTGGGATAGAGGAAAAGTCCTTCTTATCATGAAGTTGCAATGAGAAGATATAAGGAGGAGAATGATCTAACCCCAAAATTCTGGATGTAAGAGCTTTAACTGGCATGGTGGGAAGGTCAGCGTGACTTTTCAGAAAAGGGCAAGCCAAAACCGGGCATTTATGAAAGAGCAGTGATTTTTCGAGGTGGGTGTGCAACGCTTGAAAATTGTTTTCATGTATTCTTCCTTACCAGCTCCAAGTTTAAGATTCATCTAGAGAGAATGTGCTCTGATGCCCTATAGAGAGAGTCCAGTTTTTGACTTCAGTTCATCCACTAATCCCACTGTGCAAGCAGCTCCCTCTGGGCTGCGATGGACTCCGGCATTCTTCAGTTTAGGCTGCAACAGTGTGGAGCAGGCTATTCAACATCGCTGCTTCTCTAGCTCATGCATAGTAGAATCTTTGTGCTTTCTAGAGAATTCCCTACCACTCTGTTGAGGCCCAGCCTCTTCTATTTCCCTGTGACCTAAACTCTGCACCTAGTTTAGACAGATCTGGTCCCTATCCACAGAGAGGCTCATTTTTTTTTCCTGAGTGAAGCAGAAATAATTTAACATCCCTCCTCCCTCCCCTGTTCCACTCTCTGGTACATGTCTCTTAGTGTTCTGAGACCCTGGACAACAGCCTGTCTAAGTTAGTTCCCATTGTTATGAATTCTGTTTTTTGTTCATTTGTTGCAAAAAAAAAACCCCAGCATTTTCTCATTGTGGTTTCTAGATTTCATATAACCACACACACACACAAAAAAAAATTAAGCCAGGTAGTGGTGGCACATTTCTTTAATCCCAGAACTCTGGGAGGAAAACAAACCATATGTCTGAGAATTCAAGGCCAGTCTGGTCTATGGAGCGAGTTCTAGGTCCGCCAGGGCAACAAAAAGAAGGCCTGTCTCAAACACCCCTACAAAAATCAGATATGTGCATTTTAAATGAAAGTAGGAGTGAGATTTTCTGCAGAAGCAAGGGGCAGAATGGAGAGATGGCTCGGCAGTTAAGAGCGTGGGCTGCTCCTCCAGAGGACCAGAGCTCAATTCCCAGAACCCACAAGACAACTTAAAGCTGTCTATGACTCCTTTTCCAGGTGAACTGACCCCCTTCCTCAGACACGGATGTAGGTGAGACAGCAATACACATAAAATAAAAATAAATCTTATAAGATAAATAAATAAAATGAAAAGGGAGCTAATAAAATGAGGCAGAAAAGCAAAAATAGAGGGTGAAGTGGGAAGGACAAGAACATGCTAAACTAAATATATATGGCAGAATGTTATAAATAAATATAATTATTTAAAATCACACTGTGACTATTTATAATTCCTTTGGAGAATGAGACTATCTCAAAGAAGATGAGTCTTGAAATCCCTTAGAGGGTTGGTGAGATGAGGTAAAGGAGCTTGTCACCATGTCTGACAGCTTGAGTTTCGTCCCCAAGATGTCCATAGAGGAAAGAGGACTGGATTCCTCCAGTTACCTCTGACATCAACAGGAAACACTGTGGTATGTGCACATCTGCACACATCCAGGTACACAAAATAAAGAAATGCAATTTTAGAAAAGAAACCATCCCAAAAGGTAATAATAGGAAATGCTATTACATAGCCAAGTCAGTCTGCAGCCATGGCATGGGGGACCTGCAGTGCACGCTGGCCTAGTTTATCTATTTTACGCACAGAGAAGAGGCCAAGGAGATAAGGCTGTGGGAGCTACTGCTATCTTTTTCCACCTGCTTTTTCTGTTATTTACTTGGCACATTTAATCTGTGGGTTGTGAAGAGACTCCAAAATGTTCCCCTCTGGCCCACCCTGTATCCCTTAATCTCTTCCCCTTGAGTATAAGTGGGTCCTGTATTTGGTAGCAAATGAAACTTGATTGGGGCACATTGGAGTTGTACATACCTTCTGCACAGTCAACAGCTCACAAACACATGATGGGGACAGCAGGAGTTTAATTATTGCTGAGCAGAATGGGAGCTGAGTCTTCCTCTGCCCACAGGAGACCTGACACCCTGAACTGATTGGACAGTCATTACTGGCTCCAGGTTCCCTCAACCTTAATGCTTCTCTATAGAACAGGAGGCTTTGGATAAAGAACAAAGATATACCATTGCTCACCCCTATAAGAGGCAGTGCAACCTAGCCAGTCAACAACCTGAGCAGGACCAAGATGTTCAAGAAAAGTGCTTGTTCTAGATGATTTAGTGCTCACCTAGAACATGGATATGTAGAGTGGTCCTCTCTCCTCATCCATCCCTCTCTGTAATAAGCTCTCTGTTCTCTCATCTGTACTCATTCCTGTGAATTCTTTCATTGGAGATCACACATCTGTGCTAAGATACGGGTGACACTGACCTGTTCCTAATCACTGACATGCGACAAAGTAATAATTGTGACAAAGATCACTGTAACTTTGCCATTGCATGATATAAGACCCTACCTTCTGAAATACAATAGCTTACAATGACTTTATACTTTTTAAAGAATTAGGAAAGCTCAAAGATTTCCAGCACAAAACGCCAAACCAAGAGGAAAGCTAAGTGCTCTCCTGAGGTCAGAACAGCTTGTATGTATCCATCGAATTATGTTATGTGTCTCCAGATGTGTGCAGTTATACTATGGCTATAATTCATCTATATATAAAGGATTCTGACTTATATCTAATTAAAACAAAATAGTAAAACACAAAAATGGACAGATCAGTCACCTGTAGCTTGAAGCAAGAAGTTCATAGCTACCGTAACAGGACAAGTTAATCCACTGAATATTTATGTGATTATCATTCTGTTTGATTCCGAATTTTAAAATGACTTAAATGAAAGCAGACCTGAGGTCATGTTGATCTTAGTGGGTCAAGTTGACACAAGAGCCATAAAAACCTGGAGCCCTGGAGTCATTGGTGCAGAATTACAGCCGTGGGTCGTGTCTGAGTCTGTGGCCCTACCTGCAGCCAAAGTGTGTGTCGATTTCCGTGACTCCTGCAAGCCTTGATGGCTGAGTGGGTACCCAGGATCTGGGATGCAACCTAGGGTCAAATTAGCATTTAGGGGCCATTCCGATCTAGGTAATCTGTGATGCCAACTAGGGCCATGGTGACATGCAGTCTGGCCTGTTGTCAAGGGCCATATCTTCCACAGCCTGAATCTGTGCTGATGTCTCTGACCCGTGTTGCCACCAAAGGTCACACTGATGCCCAGAATCTGGGCCTTGATTTATGGCGTTCTTGGTGCCCAAGGGTTATGCTGCTGCAGGGCTCAAATAGACTGAATAACATAGCTGCCACGCGGAACCAGGACTTTGTTTGGACCTGAGCTGCAGTGAGGGCCATGTCTGCATCCACGTCCCTGCCGCAGACAGGACTTGCGCTGATGTTCTTGTCGAAGGCTCCTGTCACTATAGAAGACAATGTGAATGTCTGGGATCTGGCCCCATACCTGGAGCCATGTGGTTTGAGGGCCACAGTATCATTGGATCCATGTCGATCTAAGTGAGCTGCATTGCCAACCGGTACCACGGTGAGATCTGAGCCAGGCTGCTGTCAAGTACCATGTCTGGGTTCATAGTCCAGTCACAGCTGGGAACTGTAATGATGTCCACGATCCTTAGTGCCAGTGGCCTGGTTCACCATCTAGGGCCATATTAGTATCGGGTTGGGTTTCTGCCCTAGCCATGCATATTTTACTAGCACTGGCACCATGTCTGGGTCCCTTCCATGGCCCTGTTGCAGCCACAGTTCGTGTTAATGTCTATGGCTCCTGTTTCCACCAAAAGCAGTGAGGAGAGAAATGCACAGAGTTGGCCCCGCCCCTCACTGACTTCAGCTCTAGGGAGAACTTGTCCTGCCCCTCATCAATTGCACCACCCTGGAGAGTGGGTCTTGCTCCTCCCCGGGACAGAGCTGTGCCTGCTGACAGAGGTGCGGGTGAGATGGCCCTGGCTATGCAAAAATGGGAGAGCTAGCTTTATGTGGAAGGAGCAAGGGATAGCTATCCCTCTTGCTCCTCACCCTTTCCCCCTTGCCTCCTACTGCAGGCTGAGCAGATCCTGGCTCTCACCAGCTACAGCATTCAGGGAGCAGTCCCTGCATCTAGCCTGGGCAGCACAATAGAACTGGCCTTATTGATGGAGGAAGGGCAGGGGGGACAGATGATCAGTGACCACAAATGTGTGGGGGAGATCTGGTCCCACCCTTCATCTACAGTGCAGTAGAGTGGACAAAAGAGAGATGACCTCCCCACTTCCACAAGAGATGCCCTCCCTGCTTCCACACTCCTCACCACCTGTGGCAGCGGGGAGACCTGGCCATGTGGTCATGGGAGTGGAGCATCGGCCCCCACCAGTGGCAGCACTAAGGTGAGCATCACAGAAGACCTCGTTCTGTGACACAGGCCTGGGTTAGCAGGCAGGGGAACCATGAGAGCAGGAGGATTAACCCTGCCCCCAGATGCCATGTGGCATGAGTGAGGGAAGAAAATACCCTACCTCTCCCTGCCCCTTGTCACTTGTGACAGGTGAGAGAGCTGGCTCCAGGGGTCCACCGGGGTGGGAGAACTGGTCTTACCCAGAGCAGTTGCAGCACACCGCTGAGCAAAGCACCTCACATAAGCAGGATGCTAGAGTTGACCCTGTTGGGGTGACGGGGGGGGGGGGGGGGGGGCGGGGAAGGTGGAGAGACTCAAGTCAGCCAGGCCAGTGGGTGTGAGAGCAGGAGAGCTACCCCTTCCCCCTGCAGAGGATGTCATGGATAGTAAAGGTAAGGGAAATATGCCCCCCACTACCTGTGATAGGCAGGAGAGCCAACCTCAGGGGCTTGAGAACAGAAGAGCTGGCTCCACCCCTCACCAAGAACAACAATCAAGAGAGCAGGCCCTGCACCTTGCCTGGGTAAAACAGTGGAGCTGGCCCTAGTGGTGCATATGTAGGTGAGCTGGACCCAAAGGTGCGAGAGCAGAACTTGACCACTCCGTGTTGTCTGCTGCATTGGGTGAGCTAGCTGAGGCAGTGCTGGGAGCTCACCTGGGTGGTGAAACTGAGAAAGCTAGCAGACTGATCAAACCAGCTATCACCCAGGCCCAGGACCAAACCTCGAGGGAGCCCACTCGAACACTCACCACAAAAACTGCTGGAGCGTGTGAAGGGGCTGGACCTGGAGATCCAAATCTCTTGGAACTCCGTGATGCAAGGCAACAGTAGGGTATTCAAGAGGAGTCCCAGTAAGGACCCATTATCGATAGCGGAGCAGAAACCAGAGGCCTCAAACCAAACCACTGACCCATTGCAAGCAACACTTACAAGTAAAGATGTTTGGACTAAAGGGGATGCTGGGTGACTCACTGAGTCACAGTTTCCAAGCCAAGATTTTTTTTTATTTGGTTGTTTCCTTTGTTTTGTTTTTTTGGAATTTTTGGTTTTACTTTTGCATTTTGTTTTGCCAGGGGAGGTCGCAAGAGCAGAGGGTGAAAGTGACGGAACAGGGAGATGAGTGGGATCAAGATGCATGATATGAGATCCACAGAATCAATACAAAGTTAAAAATAAAAAGACATAAGTGAAAGCAAGCATATAAAATTCAAAAATGTTACTAAAATGATACCTGGATAATATCTATCAAATAGAAAAATATAAATGTATGAATATACTTTGGTATTGATATAAAAAATAAAAATGGGCAGATTTTAAGGTTGCAAATGGGATAGAATATTCTATCTATAAAAAAAATTATTTAATTTGTATACACTTATTTGTATGTGTATGTAAGAGAGAGAGGGCAAGCGTACACATACATGCCACAGCACACATGTCAGAGGTCAGAGGACAATTCAGAGAAGGTGTGTGTGTGTGTGTGTGTGTGTGTGTGTGTGTGTGTGTGTGTGTATGTATGTATCTGTGTGTAAGAGAACAAGCGAGTGTGCACACAGCCACAGCACACATCTTGGAGGTCAGAGGACAACTCGCAGAAGTAATTTCTCTCCTTCTTCCATGTGGGTTCTGGGGATGAAACTCAAATCACCAGTTTGGTAGCAAGTGCCCTTCCTCATTGAGCCATCTCTGCGGCCCCTAGCAGATGGGAGTTTTTCCAAAGAAAATGGAAATATAATCTCTTGCTTCAGCGTCTCCTTCGTGTGGTTCACAACACAGCCACCCACTGAGGGCTGTGCTTGCATTTGAACTTCATCTGTTTTGGCTCCCTCAGTGAACTGCAACCCAAATCTTAGTGGCTTTTTTGCACATAAAAGTTTTCTTGATTTTAAGGTTGACTAAAAGACCACTGGCCTGTTACTTTGTTGAAATAAGAGCAGCGGGGCTGCGTCCCAGGCACCCGGCTGCCCGCATGGCTTTACCCGAAATAATTACACGGAAACTGTATTCTTTTAATCACTGCCTGGCCCATTAGCTCCAGCCTCTTATTGGCTAGCTCTTACATATTGATCTAACCCATTTCTAATATTCTGTGTAGTACCACTATCTGGCTTACCAGGAAAGATCTTAACCTGCATCAGTCTGGAGTGGGAGAATCATGGCGACTCCCTGACTCAGCTTTCTCCCAGCATTCTGTTCTGTTTACTCCGCCTACCTAATTTTCTGTCCTATTAAAGGGGCCAAGGCAGTTTCTTTATTACCTAACCAATGAAACAACAGATAGAAAGATGACCCACCTCCATCATCCCCTAGCAGATGGGAGTTTTTCCAAAGAAAATGGAAATATAATCTCTTGCTTCAGCGTCTCCTTCATGTGGTTCACAACACAGCCACCCACTGAGGGCTGTGCTTGCATTTGAACTTCATCTGTTTTGGCTCCCTCAGTGAACTGCAACCCAAATCTTAGTGGCTTTTTTGCACATAAAAGTTTTCTTGATTTTAAGGTTGACTAAAAGACCACTGGCCTGTTACTTACATGAATTAGGCTCTGATCAGACATCCGATGCTTGTGAGCAGAGCTAGAATTGATATGACCATGCCCTGGTGGCCAAGGAATCTGAGTCTGCATGAAGGGGATTAACTTGGCACTTTCTCCCTCTTACTGCTGTCTTTTCTATTTCAGTATTGGAAATGGATAATACTCTGCAAATTTCAAATTTCTGATTCTAAAGTTGATAAAGAGGATTGTGGTTTGAATAGGAATGGCCCCCATAGACTCATGCGTTTGAATGCTTGGCTGATTGGCGGCGGTGGCACTATTAGGAAGTGTGGCCGTGTTGGAGTAGGTGTGGCCTTGTAGGAGGAAGTGTGTCAGGTGGAGAAAGGCTTTAAGGTTTTATATATGCTCAAGCTAGGCCTAGTAGGCTGCCTCTTCTGCTGCCTGCGGATCAAGATGTGATGTAGACCTCTCAGGTACTTCTCCAGCACCAAGTCTGCCTGCATGCATGCCACCATGTTTCACAATGATGATAATGGAAAATTGTAAGCCACCCATTTAAATATTTTCCTTTATAAGAGTTGCTATGGTCATGGTTTCTCTTCACAGCAACAGAAGCCCTAACTAAGACATAAGAGTAAGAAATACTTAATCACTGGGTGTGAGGGTTTAAAATTGAAGATGACCTTGGATGAGAGTTGGTGAGCCTTCTATGCTTCAAAAATGAGCATGCTGAGGAAGGCCATTGTCATCATGAATGCTATTTATTCCATCTTAATAAAATCGTGGCCTGAGAGGTCAAGTGGGCTGGCAACTTGCAAAGTCAGTTTAATAGAAGATCAGCTGATTGCAGCTCAAATCAGGCTCTGAAGTTTCCTTCTCTTTTTCTGATACCATTCTGCCTGGCTCAGGAAGCCATCACATGCGCGCACACAGCCTTCAAGGGCCCAAAATCAAAGTGCTTTATTGAGAAAAGACAAAGGGAAGACTGAAATAGTGCAAGATGTGTTTTCATGAGCAGCTAATAAAAGACTTTGCCCAATTAATTCTCCACAATGTTCAAACTACCTTGTTTCAAATATTTGGATTTCTCTTGAATTTCCACCAACTATGGGGCAATTCTACATGTAAAGTTATATTTTTATGTTTATTAGAATTAAAATTACTTTCAATGCAATTATAGAGTCAAGTCCTCTGACAGTTTACCAAACTGAGGCTGAGGTTGATCTCTGTAGCTGAGGTACTCAGTAGGATAGTAGGATGATTGATTTTGATTGTCAGTTTGATTGGCTTCCCAAATGCTTCTGCCATCAGAGACACATACTTTGCTCATGTCTCAGGGGACATCCGCAGAGGACGAACTAAGGAGGAAGCCCTGCCTTAAATGCGATGTCACCATCTGGTGGGCTGAGATCATAGAAAGGGTGCACGGGGGATGATAGACAACTGGCAGAGCACTGGCCTGTCCCAGTGTGAGAAAGTACCTAACACTGAAGGAACAAGAAAGGGGCGGTGCTGCCTATCTCTGGGATGGCCCACACAAGGAACTCATGCAGAGCCACGAATCTGAGGAACTAACAAAGTGGAGCACAGACAACTGGATCCCACCAGAATTCCTAAAAGAAAAAGTTTATCTTCTCACTCCATTTTCATCTTAGTTCTCATCTCAAACTCAGTTTTTATCTTTAACTGACTCAGAGGCTTTTGTATTTTTTTCACGTAATTTTGATGGATCAGCTGACTATTTTAAGTTGAACAATTTAGATTCAGCAGGCTTGGAACACTAGAAAATCAGCTGAAACAAGGCTGAGAGTTTCACAATGGAACAGCTATTTTAGAGGAAGGCAAAAGAAAATCCACAAAACCATGACTAAGACTGCGTACAAAGTCTGTTTGTTCCACTTCATCTCCTGACTGTAGGGAATTCTTCCTGGAATCACATTTCCTCTCGAGCCTTCTACTCATCCCTTCTCCTTCCCTTTTCCTAGCTCCTGTCCCTGTGCCCCAGTAGGGAGCTTCAGAGAACTCCAGTGATCACTCACCATGCTTTATCCTTTTTGGAAGGTATTTGGAAGGTACTGAGCTCAAAGGAACTCACAAGGTCTATTCCTGTCATTTTATCTTATCATGTTTATTTTATTTCACTGAGACAGGATGTCTCAAACTCCCTATATACGCAAGGATGACACTGAACCTCTGTTCCTCCTGACTCTACCACTATAGTCCTAGTACCACAGGTGTGGACCATCACCCCAGACCCATGCAGCGCTGAGGCACATGCTAGGCAAACGCTTCAGCAGCTGAGCCTCATCCCCAGATTGTTGTTCTGGTTTTTGTCTCTCTTGAGGAGAACAGAAGTGGAAATGCACAGACACCTGTCTGTACTCCACAACTAATCTCGACTAGAGTCGAGCCCAGGGACAATAATCGCTGCTGCGGAACAGCCTGGGGGACTTCTTACTCTCAGCAAAAAACTCTGCCATAATGAATACCTGACTCTAAATATACCTGAGTCAATAGCTGAGAAGTCTGAGGAACTGAGAGAACTGAACGAATCAACATCCATTAGCTCCTCAGTGAACTCTAGACATTGATTGGCAGTAAATGCAGTATCAAGCTTGGAACTTAATAGACAAAGGCACAGGCCAACCACAGGCAGTCATGTGAAGACCAAATTCAAGAGCACTGGAAGAATAAATTTAGATTCTCAGCCTGATACACAGGATGTGCATGAATCCAGGCTTGCACTCTTTTCCCCTAGAAGTTTCTTTTGTCTGAAGAGGGGATTGACCTACCTGCAAAGACTTAATGTGTC
This sequence comes from Chionomys nivalis, assembly GCF_950005125.1. NCBI lineage: Eukaryota > Metazoa > Chordata > Mammalia > Rodentia > Cricetidae > Chionomys > Chionomys nivalis. The sequence continues at coordinate 10,223,548 of NC_080089.1, read as the reverse complement.
CCTTTTTAACACATTACTTTAATCCAAAATTGTCTTCTAATGCTTTTCTCTTTTTTCATATATTTATTATTTTTCTTTTCTTCTTCTATTATACATTGCATCCTGACCACAGTTTCCCCTCCCTCTACTCCTCCCAGTCCTCAACCACCCACCTCCCATCTCCCCCAGATCCATTCCTCTTCCATTTCCCTTCAAAATAAAAGAGGAGGCCTCCCAGGTATATCAACCAAACACAACATATCATGTTGCAATAAGACTAGGCACAAGCTCTCATATCAAGGCTGGAAGAAGCAACACAGTAGGAAGAGAAGAGTCTGAAGAACAGACAAAGGGGTCAGAGACATATCTCACTCCCATTTTTAGGAGTCCCACTAGAACACTCAGTTATATAATCATTAACATTTATGCAGAAAACCTAGCTTAGATTCAAACAGGCTCTGTGATTGTTGCTTCAGTCTCTGTGGGCCCCTATAATGCCAATTTAGTGGATTCTGTGGCCTGTATTCTCATGGTTTCCTCTACCCCTCTGACTCCTACAATCCTCCACCACCACTTCTTCAGGTTTCCACTGGCTTCTCCTACTGTTTGGCTATGTGTCTCTGCATCTGCTTCAATAAGTTCTTGATGACACCTCTCTGATGACAATCGGGCTAGGCACCAATCTATGAGCCTGGCTGAATATCATTAGTAATCATGCCTTCTTTCCCAGTTCTGTTTGTTTCTATCCTGGGTCTCTGGGTTGTCCAGTTGTCTGGCCATCAAGGCAGTGTCAGACGACACAGGCTCCCTCTCAAGCTGTGGAACTCAAGCTGGGCCAGTCACTGGCTGGTCACTCCCACAAGTTCTGTGCCACTATTAGCCCAGCATGTCTTACAGGCAGGATCAATTGCAGATCAAAGGTTTTGTGTCCCAGTCCTACTGCTAGAAGCCTTGCTTAGTTATAGATCATGGCCTGTTCAGGCTCTATCTCCCATTATGAGGAGTCTCCACTAGGTTCACTCTGGAAGATTCTAGAGAGTTTCCACTGCACTAGGTTTTGACATTGTGCCACAAATGCTCCTCCATGCCAGTCATCTCTCCCAATACTCTCTCCCTCCATCTCTCCCACTGCCTTCCTGATCCCTCTTGTTCTCCTCCCCACCTAGCCCCAACCACCCATAAAAATCTATTCTGTTTCCCCAATGAGGGAGATCTCTATATCCCCCATTGAGCCTTCCTTGTTACCTGGCCTCTCTGGGTCAGTGGATTGTAGCATGACTATCCTTTCCTTAATAGCTAATATTCAATTATAACTGAGTACAACCGTGTTTGTCTTTCTGGGTCTGGGTTGCCTCACTCAGGATGATTATTTCTATTTGCATCTATTTGCCTACAAATTTCATGCTGTCATTTTTTTTAACAGTTGAATAACAGTCCTGTTGTATAAATGTATCGTTTTCTTTATTCATTATTCAGTTGAGGGACATCTAGCTTGTTTCCACTTTCTGGATATTATGAATAAAGCTGCTATAAACATAGTTGAGCAAGTATCCTTGTAGTAGGATGGAGCATCCTTTAGGTATATAACTAAGAGTGGTATAACTGCATCTTGAGGTAGGTTAATTCTGAATTTTTTGAGGAACCAACATACTGATTTCAGTAATGCTGTAAAAGTTTGTGTTCCCATCAGCAATGGAGGAGTGTCCCCTTTGTTCCACATCCTCACCAGCATGAACTGCCACTTGCAATTTTTGTCTTAGTCATTCTGATGTATAAGATGGAATCTCAAAGTAGTTTTGATTTGTATTGCCCAGATGCCTAAGGATGCTGAACATTTCTTTAAGTGTTTCTTGGCCATTTAAGATTTCTCTATTGAGAAATCTCTGTTTAGAATGGTACCCAAATTTTTAAATTGGATTATTTGGTTTGTTGATGCTTAACTTCATGAGTTATTTGTATATTTTAGATATTAGCCCTCTGTCAGACGTGAAGTTGGTGAAAATCTTTTCTTATTGTGTAAGCTTCTCTTTTGTCCTATTTGTCCTAACAGTGTCCTTTGCCTTTCAGAAGGTCTCAGTTAATGGTTGCTCATCGTAGTGCTTGTACTGCTAGAACTTGTCTCCCATGTCAATGAGTTCAAGGCCACTCCCCCACTTTCTTTCCGATCAAGTTCAGTGTATCTGGTTTTATGTTGAGATCTTTGATTCACTTGGACTTGAGTTTTGTGCTGGGTGGTAGATATGGATCTATTTGCATTTTTCTACTTGCTGACATCAAGTTACACCAACACCATTTGTTGAAGGTGCTTTCTTTTTTCCATTTTGTATTTCTAACTTCTTTATCAAAACTTGGGTGTCCATAGGTATGTGGATTTACATCTGGGTCTTCAATGTGATTCCATTGATCAACCTGTCAGTTTTTATGCCAATACCATGCAGTTTTTATTATTATAGCTCTGCAGGACATCTTGAAATCAAGGGTGGTGATGCCTCCAGGTTTTTTTGTTTTGTTTTGTTTTGTTTGCTTTTTATTTTTTGTACAGGATTATTTTAGCTATTCTAGGTTTTTCATTTTTGTTGTTGTTTTGTTTTGTTTTTTATATTAAGCTTAGTATTGGGCTTTCAAGGTCTTTAAAGAATTGTGTTGTAATTTTGATGAGGATTCCATTGCATCTGTAGATTGTTTTTTGTAGAATACCCATTTTTGCTATCCTACTAATCGATGTGCATGGGACATCTATCTTCTGCTATGATCTTCAATTTCTTTCTTCAAAGTCTTGAAGTTTTATCATGCAAGTCTTTAACTTGCTTGCTTAGAGTTACCCCAAAGATATTTTATATTATTTGTGGCTATTGTGAAGAGTGTTGTTTCCCTGATTTCTTTCTCAGTCTGTTTAACATTTGCATATAAAAGGACATCCAGCCACTTTGTTTAAGGTGCTTATCAATTTTAGGAATTTCCTTCATAGAAATTTTGGGATCACTTATATATACTATCATATTATCTACAAATAGCAATACTTTGACTTACTTCTTTCTAAATTCTATCCCCTTGATCTCCTTCAGTTGTCTTATTGCTCCTTCTAAACTTCAAGTACTATATTGAATAAATATGGGAAGAGTGGACAGCCTTGTCTTATTTCTGATTTTAGTGAAATTGCTTTGAGTTTCTTTCCATTTAAGTTTATTTTGGCTATCAACTTGCTGTAAATTGCCTTCATTATATTTAGGTATGTCCCTTGTATCCCTAATCTCTCCAAGACTTTTATCATGAAGAAATGTTGTACTTTGTCAAAGGCATTTTTAGTATCTAATGAGATGGTAATGTGGAATCTGTCTTTCAGATTGTTTATATGTTGGGTTACATTCACGTATTTTCATATGTAGAGTCATCCGTGCCCCTCTGGGATGAAGCCTATGTGATCATGGTGGATGATCTTTTAGATGTATTCTTGGATTTTGTTTGCAAATATTTTTAGAGTATATTTGCATCTATGTTCATGAGGGAAACTGGTCTGTAATTCTCTTTCTTTATTGAATCATTTTGGGGTTTGGGTATCAGGATGACTGTGGCCTCATAACATGAATTTGGCAACATTCCTTCTGTTTTTCTGAAATAATTTGAGGAGGATTGATATTAGCTGTTCTTTGAAATATAGTAGAATTCTGTGCTGAAATTATCTGATCCTGGGCTTTTATTAGTTGGAAGATTTTTAATGACTGTTCGTATTTCCTTGGGGGTTATAGGTTTACTTAAATTGTTTATCTTATCTCGAGTTCACTTTGATAAGTGGTTTCTATACAGAATTTTTTCCAGGTTTGTACAGTACACATTTTTAAAGTATGACCTAATGATTCTTTGGATTTCATTGGTATCTGTTGTTATGTTCTTTTTGTTTCTGATTTTGTTAATTTGGATATTTTCTCTGTGTCTTTTAGTTAGTTTGAATAAAAGCTTGTCTATCCTGTTGATATTCTCAAAGAACCATTTCTTTATTTGATATTTTGTATTGTTCTCTTTGTTTCTATTTTATAGATTTTGGCCCTCAGTTTGATTATTTCCTGCTCTGTACTTGGTGTGTTTGCTTCTTTTTCTTCTATAGTTTGCAGATGTGTTGTTAAGTTGCTGGCATAAGATCTATCCAATTTCTTTATGTAGGTACTTAGTGGTGTGAGCTTTCTTCTTATCACTGATTCCATTGTGTCCCACAAATTGGGTATGTTGTGCCTTCATTTTCGGTGAATTCTAGGAAGTCTTTAATTTCATTACTTCTGCCTTGTCCCAGTAGTCATTCACTAGAAAGTTGTTGAGTTTACATGTGTTTTAGGTTTTCTCTTGTTTCTGTGTTGCTGAAATCAAGCTTTAATCTGCAGTAGTCTGATAAGATGCAGGTTGTTAATTCTCTTGTATCTATTGAGCCTTCCTTTGGACCAAGTATGTGGTCAGTTTTAGAGAATATTCCATAAGGTGATGAGAATAAAGTTCATTATTACATGCTTAGGTGAAATGTTCTATAAACATTTATTATGTCCATTTGGTTCACAATTTCTATTAGTGTCAGCATATCTCCACTTAGTTTTTCTTTGGATGACCTGTCCATTGGGGATAGTGAGGTACTGAAGTCTCCCATTACCACTGCATGATGGGCTATATGTGATCTAAGCTTTAGTGGTGTTTCACACCATGGGTTTCTTTCACAAACATGGGTTTCCTTGTATTTGGGGCATAGATGTTAAGAATAAAAAATCATCTTGGTGGATTTTTCCTTTAATGTGTATGGGGTGTCCTTCCCCATATCCTTTGATTAATTTTGGTTTGAAGTCTATTTTGTTAGATATTAGAATGGCTACACCAGCTTGTTTATTGCTTTAAAAATCTTTTTCCAACACTTTACTATGAGATAATGTCTGTCTTTAAAGTCGAGGTGTACTTTTTGTATGCAGCAGAAGGATGGATACGGCTTTTGTATCCATTGTGTTAGTCTGTTTCTTTTTATTGGGGAATTGAGTCCATTGATATTGAAAGATAAGGTGGTTTGAAAAAACTGCTCCCCCAAAAAGAGGCATTATTATACAGTGTGGCTTTGTTTGGAGCAGGTATAGCCTTATTGGAGGAAGTATGTTGGAATGGAAGGTTCTTTTGTCTGTGTTGATTTTATTGGTTAATGAATAAAGAAACTGGCTTGGCCTCTTAGGGTAGAACAGAGCTAGGCAGGGAAAACTAAACTGAATGCTGGAAGAAAGGAGGCAGAGTCAGAAAGAAACCATGAAATCTCTGCCAGAAAGAGACATGTTGAATCTTTGCCGGTAAGCCACTGTTATGTGGCGATACACAGATTAGTGGAAATAGGTGAAATTAATATGTAAGAGTTAGCCAATAAGAAGTTAGAGCTAATGGGCCAAGCAATAATTTAAATAATACAGTTTCTGTGTGTTATTTTAGGGCTAAGCAGCTGGGAACCAACAAGTGGCCCTCTTTCAACAGTATGTCACTGTGGAAGTGAGCTTTGAGGTCTCAAGCCACGTCCAGTGTCTCACACCAATTCCTGTTGCCTTCCTATTAAGATATATGACTCTTAGTTCCAATACCATGTCGGCCTGCATGCCACCATGTTTCCCACCATGATTATAACCATGAATTAATATTATTATTATTAGTCATTATTAACCATGGCTTAAACTTCTGGAACTGTAAGTCAGCCATTTAAGTGTTTTCCTTTATTAGAGTTCCTGTGATCATGGTGTCTCTTCACAGAAATAGAAACCCTAAGACAAAAGATATCGATGACCAATGATTGTTAATTCCTTTTATTTTGTTGTCGCTTTTGTTTGTGGTGGCACCTGTGTTTGTGTATGTGTGTTTTCATTCTTTTGATTTTGCCAGTGTGCAATTATTTATTTCTTGTTTTCATAGGTGTAGTGAACCTTCTTGGGTTGAAGTTTTCCTTCTACTACATTCTGTAGGTTGTGATTTGTTGTTAGATATTATTTAAATTTGAATTTATCATGGAATACATAGTTTCCTTTATCTATGGTGATTAAAAGTTTTGCTGGGTATAATAGTTTGGGCTGGTATCTGTGGTCTCCTAGATTCTTCAGCACATCTCTCCAGGCTCTTTTGACTTTTATATTCTTCATTGAGATGTTAAGTGTTATTCTAATAGGTTTGTGTAATTGTTTTTTGTTCTCTTTGGGGACTTGCCACCCACCTCCCAAATAAATACACAGAGACTTATTCTTGCTGATAAATGCCTGGCCTTAGCTTGGCTTATTTATAGCTAGCATTTCTTAACTCAAATTATCCCATCTATTTCTTGCCTGTGGACTTTTCCTTTTTCTATTCTATATACCTGTCTTTTTTCTTACTTCATGGCTGGCTGTTTGTCTGGATGGCTGGCACCTGGCATCCTCTTCTCCTTTTCTCAATCCTCCAGCTTTCTTCTTCTATTTATCCTCTCTGCTTGACAGCCCCTATTTCTCTCTCCTGCCTAGCTATTGGCCATTTAACCCTTTATTAGACCAATCAAGTATTTTAGGCAGCCAAGGAAAACTTCACAGAGTTAAACAAGTGCAACATAAAAAAAAAAAAATGCAGGGGGTGAGTTTGTGACCTGACCAGCGGCGGCGGAAGCAGCCCTGGACAGGGAACTCTGAAGTTCCTCATCCCCCACCCTATACTCCCTGGGCTCCCTGCAGGGGCTCTACACCCTGCATACTGCCTCTCTCTTCTTGTCCCACCCAGCTTGCATCCAGAACCCTTCTTCCTTCTGCCCCCTTTCCTCTTTGGGCACATAACACCATCCAGCACAGTCTGTCTGGCACTGGGGGCAAATCCTCAGGGCAAGTAGGCAGGCGAGACTTCCTTTGGTTCACTGGCCTGCCTGCACCAAGCAAGGTAGGAGCTTTGTTTACGAACTACCCAACCTGCATGGAGATCTGATCTTGGCACCAGGAGAGCCATCAGTGGGAGAGCTAATCTGGGTACCAGGAGAGCCGTCTTTGGGCACGGAGATCTGATATTGTCACCAGGAGAGACATCACTGGAGCACCAGGAGAGCTATCACTGCAGGGTGCCATCACTGGGAAAGTACATCAGTAGGCAAGGAGACCTGATCCATTAAAAGAAGATCCATAGGGGAGCATTCGGAGAAAGAGATGGGCAGGCGCCAATGCAAGAATTCACCCAACAATCTGAAAAACTATATGAAACCACCAGAACCCAGCGACCTCACAACAGGAGGACATGAACACCTTAATCATGAAGAAGTAGATAAAATTGACTTTATGAAAGTGATTGACGCCCTTAAACAGCATGGAAAAAATGCCCTTATAGAAATGGATGAGAAGTATAACAGAAAGTTTGAAGAACTGAGTAAATCAGTGAATGATACCCTAGGAAACCAAGGAAAAACAATCAAACAAATAATGGAAACAGTTCAAGACTGAAAAACTGAAATGGAGGCAAAGAAGAAAACACAAACAGAAGGCCAGCTGGACAGGGAAAATCTAGGTAAACGAATAGAGACTACAGAAGCAAGCATAACCAACAGAATACAAGAGATAGAAGAAAGAATCTCAGATTCTGAAGATACCATAGAGAAAATAAACACGCTGATCAAAGAAAACAGCAAGGCCAACAAATTCTCATCACAAAACATTCAGGAAATATGGGACACAATAAAAAGACCAAACCTAAGAATAATAGGAATAGAAGAAGGAGAAGAAGCCCAGCTCAACGGTCCAGAAAATATATTTAATAAAATTATAGAAGAAAACTTTCCCAACCTAAAGAAAGATATACCTATGAAGGTTCAAGAAGCATACAGAACACCAAATAGGCTGGATCAAAAAAAAAAACATCCTCTCGCCATATAATAATCAAAACACAAAGCATACAGAATAAAGAAAGAATACTAAGAGCAGCAAAGGAAAAAGGCCAAGTTACTTATAAAGGTAAACCTATAAGACTTACACCTGACTTCTCTATGGAAACCATGAAAGCCAGAAGGTCCTGGATAGATGTACTGCAGAAACTAAGAGACCATGGATGCAAGCCCAGACTACTATACCCAGCCAAGCTTTCATTCACTATAAATGGAGAAAACAAAATTTTCCAGGATAAAAACAAATTTAAACAATACGTAGCCACAAATCCAGCCTTACAGAAAGTAATAGAAGGAAAATCACTAATCAAGGAGTCCAACAATGACCACAGTAACTCAGACATCTAGAGACCCTTTACCAGCACATCTCAAAGAAGGGAAACACACAAAATCTACTACTAAAAAAAATGACCGGAGTTAACAACGACTGGTCATTAATATCACTTAATGTCAATGGACTCAACTCACCTATAAAAAGGCACAGACTAAGAGATTGGATACGAAAACAGGATCCAACATTCTGCTGTTTACAAGAAACACACCTCAACCACAAAGACAGGCACCTACTCAGAGTAAAGGGCTGGGATAAGGCTTATCAAGTAAATGGACCTAGGAAACAAGCAGGTGTGGCCATACTAATTTCTAACAAAGTTGACTTCAAACTTAAATCAATCAGAAGAGATGGAGAGGGACATTTTCTACTCATAACAGGAAAAATTCATCAGGATGAAATCTCAATCCTGAATATCTATGCCCCTAATATAAAAGCACCCACGTACGTAAAAGAAACATTGTTAAAACTCAAGGCAGCCATCAAACCGCACACATTAATAGTAGGAGACTTTAATACTCCTCTCTCACCAATGGACAGGTCAATTAGACAGAAACCTAACAGAGAAATCAGAGAATTAATGGAGGTAATGAATCAAATGGACTTAACAGACATCTATGGAATATTCCACCCAAATAGGAAAGAATATACCTTCTTCTCTGCAGCTCATGGAACCTTCTCAAAAATCGACCACATACTCGGTAACAAAGCAAACATTCACAATTACAAAAAAACATTAATAACCACCTGTATCTTATCAGATCACCATGGATTAAAGCTAGAATTCAGCAACAATGCTACCCCCAGAAAGCCTACAAACTCATGGAAAATGAATAGTCAACTACTGAACCATACCTGGATTAAGGAAGAAATAAAGAAAGAAATTAAAGTCTTCCTTGAAGACAATGAAAATAAAGAAACAACATACTCAAACCTATGGGACACTATGAAAGCAGTCCGGAGAGGAAAGTTCATAGCACTAACTGCCCACTTAAAGAAAACAGAGAAAGCACACATTGGAGACTTAACAGCCCACCTGAAAGCTCTAGAAAAAAAAGAAGCAGACTCACCTAGAAGGGGTAGAAGACTGGAAATATCAAACTGAGGGCTGAAATCAACAAAATAGAGACACAGAAAACAATTGAAAGAATCAATAAATCAAAAAGCTGGTTCCTGGAGAAAATCAACAAGATTGATAAACCCCTATCCAAACTAATCAAACGGCAGAGAGAGAATTTGCAAATTAATAAGATCAGAATTGAAAAGGGAGACATAACCACAGACACAGAGGAAATTCAGAGAATCATTAGATCTTACTACAAAAACCTGTATGCCACAAAACTGGAAAATGCAAAAGAAATGGACACTTTTTTAGATAAATACCATATACCAAAGTTAAACCAGGACCAGGTGAACAACCTAAATAGACCTGTTAGTCGTGAAGAATTAGAAGCAGTTATCAAAAACCTCCCTTCCAAAAAAAGTCCAGGACCAGATGGTTTCAATGCGGAATTCTACCAGAACTTCCAAGAAGACCTAATACCTATACTCCTTAAGGTATTTCACAATATAGAAACAGAAGAGTCATTGCCAAATTCCTTTTATGAAGCTACAGTAACTCTGATACCAAAACCACACAAAGACCCAACCAAGAAAGAAAATTACAGGCCAATCTCACTCATGAACATCGACGCAAAAATCCTCAACAAAATACTGGCAAACCGAATCCAAGAACACATTAGAAAAATTATCCATTATGATCAAGTAGGCTTCATACCAGAGATGCAGGGCTGGTTTAACATATGCAAATCTATCAATGTAATCCATCATATAAATAAACTGAAAGAAAAAAACCATATGATCGTTTCATTAGACGCTGAAAAAGCATTTGACAAAATTCAACATCCCTTTATGATAAAAGTCTTGGAGAGATTAGGGATACAAGGGTCATACCTAAATTTAACTAAAGCTATATACAGCAAGCCGACAGCTAATATCAAATTAAATGGAGAGAAACTTAAAGCCATCCCACTAAAATCAGGAACACGCCAAGGCTGTCCACTCTCTCCATACCTCTTCAATATAGTTCTCGAAGTTTTAGCAATAACAATAAGACAACATAAGGGGATAAAGGGGATTCAAATTGGAAAGGAAGAAGTTAAACTTGCATTATTTGCAGATGATATGATAGTGTACATGAGCGACCCCAAAAACTCCACCAAAGAACTCCTACAGCTGATAAACGCCTTTAGTAATGTGGCAGGATACAAGATCAACTCCAAAAAATCAGTCGCCCTCTTATACACAAAGGATATGGAAGCAGAGAGGGAAATAAGAGAATCATCACCTTTCACGATAGCCACAAAAAGCATAAAATATCTTGGGGTAACTCTAACCAAGGAAGTGAAAGATCTATTTGACAAGAACTTTAAGGCATTGAAGAAAGAAATTGAAGAGGATACCAGAAAATGGAAGGATCTCCCTTGCTCCTGGATTGGGAGGATCAACATAGTAAAAATGGCAATTCTACCAAGGGCAATTTATATATTCAATGCAATCCCCATTAAAATCCCATCAAAATTCTTCACAGATCTTGAAAGGACAATAATCAACTTTATATGGAGAAACAAAAAACCCAGTATAGCCAAAACAATCTTATATAATAAAGGAACTTCTGGAGGCATTACCATCCCTGACTTCAAACTCTATTACAGAGCTACAGTAATGAAAACAGCGTGGTACTGGCATAAAAACAGAGCAGTCGACCAATGGGATCGTATAGAAGACCCGGATTTTAACCCACAAACCTATGAACAACTTATTTTCGATAAAGGAGCTAAAAGTATACAATGGAAGAAAGAAAGCATCTTCAACAAATGGTGCTGGCACAATTGGATGTCAACCTGTAAAAGAATGAAAATAGACCCATATCTATCACCATGCACAAAACTCAAGTCCAAATGGATCAAAGACCTAAATATCAATCTGAACACACTGAACCTGATAGAAGAGAAAATGGGAAGTACCCTACAACATATGGGCACAGGAGATCGCTTCCTATGTATAACCCCAGCAGCACAGACATTAAGGGCAACATTGAATAAATGGGACCTCCTGAAACTGAGAAGCTTCTGTAAAGCAAAGGACACTGTCATTAAGACAAAAAGGCAGCCTACTGACTGGGAGAAGATCTTCACCAACCCCGCTACAGACAAAGGTCTGATCTCCAAAATATATAAAGAACTCAAGAAACTAGACTTTAAAAGGATAATTAACCCAATTAAAAAATGGGGCACTGAACTGAACAGAGAATTCTCATCAGAAGAAGTTAAAATGGCCAAAAGATACTTAAGGTCATGCTCAACCTCCTTAGCGATCAGGGAAATGCAAATCAAAACAACTTTGAGATATCATCTTACACCTGTCAGAATGGCTAAAATCAAAAACACCAAGGATAGCCTTTGCTGGAGAGGTTGTGGAGAAAGGGGTACCCTCATCCATTGCTGGTGGGACTGCAAACTTGTGCAACCACTTTGGAAATCAGTGTGGCGGTTTCTCAGAAAAATTGGGATCAACCTACCCCTGGACCCAGCAATAGCACTCTTGGGAATATACCCAAGAGATGTCCTAGCATATGACAAAAGCATTTGTCCAACTATGTTCATAGCAGCATTATTTGTAATAGCCAGAACCTGGAAGCAACCTAGATGCCCTTCAATAGAAGAATGGATGAAGAAAGTGTGGAATATATATACATTAGAGTACTACTCTGCGGTAAAAAACAATGACTTCTCGAATTTTGCATGCATGGATGGAAATAGAAAATACGATCCTGAGTGAGGTAACCCAGACCCAAAAAGAAGATCATGGGATGTACTCACTCATAATTGGTTTCTAGCCATGGATAGGGGCCACTGAGTCTATAATTTGTGATCCTAAAGAAGCTAAACAAGAGGGTAAAACCAAGGAAAAACATATAGATATCCTCCCAGCTATGGGAAATAGACAAGATTGATGGGCAAAAAATGGGGATCTTGGGGGGTGGGGTGGGATGGGGATGAGGGGTGATGGGGAGAGAAAAGTGTGAAGAAGAGGATGAGGGGAACTGGGGGAATCGGGGTGATTGGGGGTAAAGGAAGGTTGGATGGGGGAGCAGGGAAACTCATACCTTAGTTAAGGGAGCCACCTAAGGGTTGGCAAGAGACTTGAACCTGGAATGGCTACCAGAATCCCAGGGCAATGTCCCAGGTTAGTTCATTGGGGCACCTGAGGATAGGGAACCTGAAATGAACCTAGCCTATAATCATACTGATGAATATCTTGCATATCGCCATAGAACCTTCATCTAGCGATGGATGGAGATAGAGACAGAGACCCACACTGGAGCACCGGACTGAGCTCCCAAGGTTATAATGAGGAGCAGAAGGAGAGAGAACATGAACAAGGAAGTCAGGACCATGAGGGGTGCACCCAACCACTGAGACAGGGGGGCCGATCTATTGGGAGCTCACCAAGGCCAGCTGGACTGCTACTGAAAAAAACATGGGATAAAACCGGACTCCCTGAATGTGGTGGACAATGAGAGCGGACGAGAGGCCAAGGAGAATGGCACAGGAACTTTCATCTGGCGATGGATCGAGAGAGAGACAGAGACCCAATTTGGATCAACCGTCTGAGCTCTTAAGGTCCAAATGAGGAGCAGAAGGAGGGAGAACATGAGCAAGGAAATCAGGACCACGAGGGGTGCACCCACCCACTGTGACAGTGGAACTGATCTATTGGGAGCTCTCCAAGGCCAGCTGGACTGGGACTGAATAAGCATGGGTTGAAACTGGACTCTCTGAACAACGTGGACAATGAAGGCTGATGAGAAGCCAAGATCAATGGCACTAGGTTTCGATCCTAATACATGAACTGGCTTTGTGGGAGCATAGCCTGTTTGGATGCTCACCTTCCTGGACCTAGATAGAAGTGGGAGGACCTTGGTCTTCCTGTAGAGCAGGGAATTTGGACTGCTCTTCAGTATCGAGAGGGAGGGGGAGTGGACTAGGGGGAGGAGAAGTGTAGTGGGGATAGGGGGAGGGGGGAGGGGGCAATATTTGGGAGGAGGGGGAGGGAAATGGGAAACGGGGAGCAGTTGGAAATTTTAAGTAAAAAAAGAATAAAAAAAAATGCAGCACATCTTTGTACCATTAAACACAGCATAAACAAATGTAACATATCTCCAACAATCATTCCACAACAGCCTTCATATGCTGCTTATCATTTTTCTCTTACAGCTTTTAATATTCTTTATTTGTTCTGGTTGTTTAATTTTTGATTATTATGTAGTGATGGGATTTTCATTTCTGGTCCAATCTACCTAGTGGTGTATAAGCTTCTTGTACCTTTCTTTACAGGCATGTCCTTCTTTAGGTTAGGAAAATTTTACTCTATGGTTTTCTCATAAATACTTTCTGAGCCTTTGGTCTTGGATTCTTGTCCTTCTATTCCTATTACTCTTAAGTTTCATCTTTTCATGTGTCTCAGATTTCATGGATGTTTTGTGTCAGGAATTTTTAGACTTAACGGTTTCTTTGGCTGAGGTAACTATCTCTTCTTTGCATCTTCAGTGCCCGAGATTTTCTGCTCCATGTCTTGTATTCTGTGGATGATGTATCTGTAGCTCCTGTTTGCTCACCTAAATTTTCTAGTTCCTAAATACCCTGTTTTTTGTTTTCTTTATTGCTTCTATATCCATTTTCAGGCCTTGAACTGCTTTATTCATTTCCTTCACCTGTTTGCTTTTTTCTTGACTTATTATTTCTTGAATTATTAAGAGAAAATTCTTTTCTCATAACTCTGGTGGAAGCCTTCCCCTTCACCAGAGGCCATCATGCCTATTGCCAGAACTCCTACTTTGGTGGAAATCAATTTTTTAATATTCTTTTCCTTGATTTCTTTAAGGGATTTATTCATTTTCTCCTTAAGGACCTTTATCATCTTCATAAAATTTGTTTAAGGTCATTTTCTTGTGCTTCAGCTATATTGAAATATTCAGGGCTTGCTATAGTAGGATTTCTGGGTTTTGGTGGTGACATCTTTCCTTCAGTTGGTTGTGTTTTTACACTGGTGTCTACACCTCTGGGTTTGGGATGATTACAGGTCTAGGTGCTGATTTCTCTGTTTGTCTTTGTTGGATGGATGTTTTGTTCCTTTTGTTTTGTTTTGTTTTCTCTTTGTCTTCTGGCCAGGATAGTCTGTGGTTCAGTAGAGGTCTCCATCTGGGTTGGGGACTGGACTTCTGATGTCTGAGGTAGCCTCTGGTCAAGCAGGATATCTCTATCCAAGTTGGAAGCTAGTGTTCTGGAAGTTGGGGCATGGCCTTTGGTCCAGCAGGTGGTCCTCCACCACAGTAGGGGTTCTGGCAATGGGCATGGCCTCTGGTGAAGCAGAAGGTTTTAACCAGAGTTATGAGTAAGTATATGTTGACTGAGGAGAGGAGAGGCAGTTGTGGGTATGATGGGTGGGTACTGAAGGAGTAAAGACAGTCTGTGAGCAGGGGTGGGTACTGAAGGAGTGAAGGCAGTCTGTGAGTAGTGAGTGGGTACTGAAAGGGTGAAGGCAGTCTGTGGGCAGTGGGTGGGTACTGAAGGAATGAAGGCAGTCTGTGGGCAGGGAGCTTCCCTGGGTGGTCCTGGCCCTCCAGTGTGGCCTCTGAAGGAACTGGAGGCTTCCACCAGAGTCATGGGTAGGTCAGAAGCTCTGGATCCTAACTTTACTGTCCATGTGTTCTTGTCCCTGTCTGTCCTTTCTTCATTCCCTCACTGACCTTTATTGGGGCTCATACACCCATGCTGCTGAGGTTCCAGCCATTAAGAACCACCCAATCTGGGATCTAGGAATGGGGTATCTGTCCTCTGAAAGAGCAAAAAGAACTCTCAACTGCTGGGCCATCCGCTGCCTTTAAATTAAGTTTAATGACCTTTTAATTTTAATAAAAAGCATATGCTTTCTTTTAAATAAAATAGATACTCTTGTTAGTGCTTAATTAAGAATGTTTAAAAATACAGACAATTTCAAGGAAATGTTTCTGGGAAAATAATATCTGTTTTCACTGTCTTCCTTCCTACATTTATCAGTGCTCTGCTCCTTCTGTTTTTAGTTTATTTCAAATATTTTATTTTTGTTTGGATTAGTGTGTGTGTGTGTGTGTGTGTGTGTGTGTGTGTGTGTGAATTAATGCACCAATCACGGTGATCATAAAGGTCAGGAGGGGACATTTGATACCCCTGGAGCTGGCAGGTGAACTCTGGTCCTAAGAGCAGTGTGTGCTTTTAACCACAGATTGCTCTCTCCAGTCCCTCTTCTTTGGTTCTTAATCCAGTGATGGTCTCTAAGGTGGAAGATTGTCCCAGCTAGGGTCTTTGGAGAGTGGGAAAGCTAAGATTATTGCTACATGGTTCTTCTTGTCAATGTCCTTAGTTGAGTTCCAGAGGCCTTTATAGGTTCTGGGTAACAATGTCAACAAAATCATCAAGTTTTATGATTTTATTGTAATCTCTCCCTGCAAGAGGAATAACTATTGTTCTTCTGTTTCTTTCCATTTCATAGAATCTCAGGTGAAAGTCTGCTTCCTTTTGTCTTCACAATGCTCATGGCCTACAACACTAGCTGTCACTACAGCTAGTACCATTCTGTGTGCTGATTTATCTTTTTCACAAATATTTGTAGGGAGCAGAGAAACATGAAGGCCAGTTTATGTTTAGATAATATAATGATCACATGGATATCAGGTATGGGCCAAGATAGTTAAGACTGAATATCCAGGTCCAATAAGTCAACACAAAATAACTGACCAGATGTCCAGGGAAGCTAAACGGAAACAGTGATATGACCTGTTCTATAATTATTTCTGTGAGAATGTTAGTTTTATGTGCTTCTATAAAAATACATCCTTGATTTCAGAGGTCTAGGCCTTCACTGTCACCAGCCTGCCTGTGTCTATTTGTCTGTAAACCTGTGTGCCTATCTTCCTAAAATCTGTGTGCTAGTCTATATGTGAGTCCATGCCTGTGCCTACCTGTGTATCGCCTGTGTATGCTGGCCTGTGCCTGGGTGCCTACTAGTATCTGCCTGCCTAGTACCTTCATGCTTCTGAGGAAACTGGGGTAGCTGGGGACACACAGCTGCTAGTTTGCAGCCCTCCTCTCAGTCATCATTTTGGGATCAAATAGAAACTGAGTTGCAATATAACTGATGAAAACACAGTCAAGAGGTGAAAATAGATGACAGATGGAGGAAGTATGCAGAGAAAAGGAGAGAGGTCGTGTCACCGTAAGTGAATAGCAGGCTAATGGCCTCCTCCACCACTTGCTGTATGCTCTAATTAGTATGGATTATGCGTGTGACTGCAGCAGTCCTAAAGAAAGGGTTTTCCTATTGTAGGGATATGAATAAATGACCTCTTTGAATGAATTGTTCATCATACCAAGGATACGTGAAGCTTTAACTTCTGCCCTCATGTTCCAGAGAGAGGAAAGCCTCTGGACAGGGTTCAATTGTGATGTGTTGTCTCTGACATTATCTAAAATTTGAAACACGCACAGACACACATACACTCACACATGCACAGACAGCATGAACCATTCAGGAATATGAAGGGCAGCATGTTTCCTGCCTCTCTCTTCTATATGAAGAATTACCTCTTCTTATGTTAGGTCCCCCTGATTTTTTTGTCCCCTTTATATGTACATCCTGGAACTCAGGTCCAGGAAACCACATTTTCTCTAACATTGTTTTGTTGCATCTTAAAAAACAATAGTGTCATTGTCTTTCATGAAATAGGAAACAATTATGACTACCTCGCCAGAAAAGGAAAATTTACCACTGGGTGATACTAGATACAGACTGAAGAACAACAAGCATCATACTTGGAGTGCAGTTCAAATCTGCTGCCAGAGACATGATCTCTCAGCCTATCATATAAGAAAATCTGGAATATGGGTATATAAACACAATAATTTCTACTTCCATCCAGTTTCCTGCAGACCCATATATGATGTTCCTCTTTAGAGCTACATAATACTCCACTGTGTATATGTACCACATTTTCTTTATCCACTCACCTTTCATGGACTCTTAGGCTGGCACCACAACTTGGCTGTGGTGAGCAGTACTACAGTGAAATGTTCACATATCTCTGTGGTGTGAAGCTTTACATCAGCATGCCCTTCTCTTGTCTGGTCAAGCACACAGCTGGCAGTATCTTGCTTTCACGCAGGCGTAAGTGGACCAGAACTCATGGCCTGAGCACAAGTGCAACTCAAGCTATTTGATCAAGTCACACATTTTTTTGTACTTTTGAAAACTAATCAGGTGTCAGAGGAGGTGATATTATTGGTATAAAACTTCTTGCAGATAGGGAGTATCAAAGATCTTGGGGCAAGCTTGATCTTCACTGTCATTTCATAATTGGAGGTATAAGCCTCTGGTTCTATACTTAGAGGTGCATAATCCTAACAATTGATAAAAGGTCTGCCAGAAATATTTTTAAATATAGATATACGTACATACATACATACACACATACACACACACATATGAAAATGGATGCAAAAAGAAATCCCACACTAGCTCAGAATTGAGTATGATAAAGAGTTATTTATTTAGGAGTAGACTTACAGATCACAGTCCTCTCCACAAACCAGAACAGGAACTGAATCCAGCCACCTGAAGAGAGAGGAAATATGTGCTTTATATCGGCATTTATAGTATAAGAGGCCACACCCAAGTGGATGAGTAACTTAAAGGTTACTGGCTGTAGGATTTCCTACAGAAACTACCTTTTTTGTTTAAATAAGAGACTTGTAAGCCTAAAACAAAACTATATACAATAAGAACAGATTTCGAGTATAAAACTTAGAATTACAACCAGCATAAATAATATCAAGCAAGAAACATGCGATAAATGTTTCAATAATTATCCTATACTAAGGAGTTTAAGTCTTGTTTAATAAATAACTGGGCCAAGTCATGATAGGAAAGTAGCTATAACTACCTAGTCTTTAACCCCATCGAAGATTCAAGAAGGAAAATAATATTACTTGAGTAAGGAGAAAGTTCAATCAAGCAACTTCCAAAATGTGAAACAAATGACAGAGAAAACTGGCTGCCTGGGCAATCACCCAAAGTCTCATTTGCAACATTGAAACAACCAACATTGGCTAAGGCCTAGAATAATTGACAGGCCATTTTCAGAGGCAGGAAAACTTTCAAAACCATATTACCCTGTCTTGGCAAGATTTGACAGTCTTTTTTTCTTGTATGCTGCTTGTCCTGTCCAGACATTGTGCATTTTGTCAGTGCTTGATATGTGGGCAGTTCCTTGCCCAAAGGCCAGCTTTGCAAAGAAGAAAACAAGCTCCAAGTGGAGTGTCTTTGGGGCTTGAATATTATTTGGTGCTTAGAATATTATTCAATAGACAAATGCGCAACAAGTGAGGACAATGATGTCAAAATGTAAACAATGTAAAAGTATCTTGATCAGAGGTAGAAATTTATATTGTAATATGATAAATATATCCTAAAATTATATCAATATACTAAATTCTTAAGCAAAGGTGGAAGTATGTATACATACAGTATGACAAAATAACATTGCCTAGGTATACAAGTATTGTAGACAAAAATAGGAACATATTCAATATAATTTGTTTGTATATATAGATATACAAAATCTATACAAAGATCAATTGCCTATACATAATAGCTCACAGTATTCACTCTATTATTCACTATTATTACTAGTGTGAGTAAGCTCACACTAATCTATTATCCCATCCAACTTCCTTTTTTCTTTTCTTTTTTTTTATTAATTAATTTATTTAATTATTAAAGATTTCTGCCTCTTCCCCGCCACCACCTCCCATTTCCCTCCCCCTCCCCCAATCAAGTCTTCCTTCCTCCTCAGCCCAAAGAGCAAGCAGGTTTCTCTGCCCTGTGGGAGGTCCAAGGACCACCCACCTCCATCCAGGTCTATTAAGGTGAGCATCCAAACTACCTGGGCTCCCACAAAGCCATTACGTGCAATAGGATCAAGAACCCATTGCCATTGTTCTTCAGTTCTCAGTAGTCCTCATTGTCCATTATGTTCAGCGAGACCGGTTTTGTCCCATGCTTTTTCAGTCCCCGGCCAGCTGGCCTTGGTGAGTTCCCGATGGCACATCCCCATTGCCTCAGTGTGTGGGTGCACCCCTCGCCGTCCTGAGTTCCTTGCTCGTGCTCACTCTCCTTCTGCTCCTCCTTTGGATCGTGAGACTTCAGTCCAGTGCTCCAATGTTGGTCTCTGTCTCTGTCTTCTTTCATCGCCTGATGAAGGTTAATATTCAGGGGGATGCTTATATGTTTTTCTTTGGGTTCACCTTCTTATTTAGCTTCTCTAGAATCACGAATTATAGTCTCAATGTCCTTCATTTATGGCTAGAAACCAAATATGAGTGAGTACATCCCATGTTCCTCTTTTTGGGTCTGGCTTACCTCACTCAGGATAGTGTTTTCTATTTCCTTCCATTTGTATGCAAAATTCAAGAAGTCATTGTTTTTTACTGCTGAGTAGTACTCTAATATGTATATATTCCATACTTTCTTCATCCATTCTTCCATTGAAGGACATCTAGGTTGTTTCCAGGTTCTGGCTATTACAAACAATGCTGCTATGAACATAGTTGAGCATATACTTTTGTTGTATGTTTGGGCATCTCTTGGGTATATTCCCAATAGTGGTATTGCTGGGTCGAGAGGTAGGTTGAACCCGACTTTCCTGAGAAATCGCCACACTGCTTTCCAAAGTGGTTGCACAAGTTTGCATTCCCACCAGCAATGGATGAGAGTGCCCCTTTCTCCACAACCTCTCCAGCAGAGGCTATCATTGGTGTTTTTGATTTTAGCCATTCTGACCGCTGTAAGATGGTATCTTAATGTTGTCTTGATTTGCATTTCCCTGATTGCTAAGGAAGTTGAGCACGATCTTAAGTGTCTTTTGGCCATTTGAACTTCTTCTGTTGAAAAGTCTCTGTTCAGCTCAGTGCCCCATTTTATAATTGGATTGATTAACCTTTTACGGTCTAATTTCTTGAGTTCTTTGTATATTTTGGATATCAGACCTTTGTCAGTTGCGGGGTTGGTGAAGATCTTCTCCCAGTCAGTGGGTTGCCTTTCTGTCTTAGTGACAGTGTCCTTTGCTTTACAGAAGCTTCTCAGTCTCAGGAGGTCCCATTTATTCAATGATGTCCTTAGTGTTTGTGCTGCTGGGGTTATACATAGGAAGTGTTCTCCTGTGCCCATGTGTTGTAGAGTACTTCCCACTTTCTCTTCTATCAGGTTCAGTGTGTTTGGACTGATATTGAGGTCTTTAATCCATTTGGACTTGAGTTTTGTGCATGGTGATAGATATGGATCTATTTTCATTCTTCTACAGATTGACTTCCAGTTTTTCCAGCACAATATGTTGAAGATGCTCTCTTTTTTCCATTGTATACTTTTAGCTCCTTTATCGAAAATCAGGTGTTCATAGGTTTGTGGGCTAAAGTCAGGGTCTTCTATTCTATTCCATTGGTCGACTTCTCTGTTTTTATGCCAGTACCAAGCCGTTTTCAGTACTGTAGCTCTGTAATAGAGTTTGAAGTCAGGGATGGTAATGCCTCCAGACGATCCTTTATTGTATAAGATTGTTTTGGCTATCCTGGGTTTTTTGTTTTTCCATATAAAGTTGATTATTGTCTTCTCCAGATCTGTGAAGAATTTTGATGGGATTTTGATGGGGATTGCGTTGAATCTATAGATTGCTTTTGGTAGAATTGCCATTTTTATTATGTTGATCCTCCCAATCCAAGAGCAAGGGATGTCCTTCCATTTTCTGGTGTCCTCTTCAATTTCTTTCTTCAAAGACTTAAAGTTCTTGCCAAATAGATCTTTCACTTCCTTGGTCAGAGTTACCCCAAGGTATTTTATGCTATTTGTGGCTATCGTGAAAGGTGATGCTTCTCTGATTTCCCTCTCTGCTTCCTTATCCTTAGTGTATAGGAAGGCAACTGACTTTTTGGAGTTGATTTTGTATCCTGCCACATTACCAAAGGTGTTTATCAGCTGTAGGAGTTCTTTGGTAGAGTTTTTGGGGTCGCTTATGATTACTATCATATCATCTGCAAATAATGAAAGCTTAACTTCTTCCTTTCCAATATGGATCCCCTTGATCCCCTTATGTTGTCTTATTGCTATTGCTAGAACTTCAAGCACTATATTGAAGAGGTATGGAGAGAGTGGACATCCTTGTCGTGTTCCTGATTTTAGTGGGATGGCTTTGAGTTTTTCTCCATTTAATTTAATGTTAGCTGTCGGCTTGCTGTAAATAGCTTTTATTATATTTAGGTATGACCCTTGTATCCCTAATCTCTCCAAGACCTTTATCATAAAGGAGTGTTGAATTTTGTCGAATGCTTTTTCAGCATCTAATGAAATGATCATATGGTTTTTTTCTTTCAGTTTATTTATATGGTTGATTACATTGATAGATTTGCGTATGTTGAACCAGCCCTGCATCTCTGGAATGAAGCCTACTTGATCATAATGGATAACTTTTCTAATGTGTTCTTGGATTCGGTTTGCCAGTATTTTATTGAGAATTTTTGCGTCGATGTTCATGAGTGAGATAGGCCTGTAATTCTCTTTCTTGGTTGGGTCTTTCTGTGGTTTTGGTATCAGGGTAACTGTAGCTTCATAAAAGGAATTTGGTAATGACTCTTCTGTTTCTATATTGTGAAATACATTAAGAAGTATAGGTATTAGCTCTTCTTGGAAGTTCTGGTAGAATTCTGCATTAAAACCATCTGGCCCTGGGCTTTTTTTAGAAGGGAGATTTTTGATAACTGTTTCTAATTCTTCGCGACTAACAGGTCTATTTAGATCGTTCACCTGGTCTTGGTTTAGGTTTGGTTTATGGTACTTATCTAAAAAAGTGTCCATTTCTTTTGCATTTTCCAGTTTTGTGGCATACAGGCTTTTGTAGTAAGATCTAATGATTCTCTGAATTTCCTCTGTGTCTGTGGTTATGTCCCCCTTTTCATTTCTGATCTTATTTATTTGCGTGTTCTCTCTCTGTCGTTTAATTAGTTTGGATAGGGGTTTGTCAATCTTGTTGATTTTCTCCAAGAACCAACTTTTTGTTTCATTGAGTCTTTGGACTGTTTTCCGTGTTTCTATTTTGTTGATTTCTGCCCTCAGTTTGATTTTTTCCAGTCTTCTACTCCTCCTGGGCGCGTCTGCTTCTTTTTTTTTCTAGAGCTTTCAGGTGTGCTGTTAAGTCCCCAATGTATGCTTTCTCCGTTTTCTTTAAGTGGGCACTTAGTGCTATGAACTTTCCTCTTAGCACTGCTTTCATCGTGTCCCATAGGTTTGAGTATGTTGTCTCTTTGTTTTCATTAAATTCAAGGAAGACTTTAATTTCTTTCTTAATTTCTTCCTTGACCCAGGTGTGGTTCAGTAGTTGACTGTTCAGTTTCCATGAGTTTGTCAGCTTTCTGGGGGTAGCATTATTGGTGGCTTCTAACTTTAATCCGTGGTGATCTGATAAGACACAGGTGGACACTGATATTTTTTTGTATCTGTGGAGGTTTCCTTTGTTTCCAAGTATGTGGTCAATTTTCGAGAAGGTTCCATGAGCTGCAGAGAAGAAGGTGTATTCTTTCCTATTTGGGTGGAGTGTTCTATAGATGTCTGTTAAGTCCATTTGATTCATTACCTCCAACAATTCTCTTAATTCTCTATTAGTTTTCTGTCTGATTGACCTGTCCATTGGTGAGAGAGGTGTGTTGAAGTCTCCTACTACTAGTGTGTGTGATTTGATGTCTGCCTTGAGTTTTAGCAATATTTCTTTTACATAAGTGGGTGCTTTTATATTAGGGGCATAGATATTCAGGATTGAGACTTCATCCTGCTGAATCGTTCCTGATATGAGTATAAAGTGTCCCTGTCGATCTCTTCTGATTGATTTTAGTTTGAAGTCAGTTTTGTTAGAAATTAGTATGGCCACACCTGCTTTTTTCTTAGGACCATTTGCTTGAAAAACCTTTTCCCAACCCTTTACTCTGAGTAGATGCCTGTCTTTGTGGTTGAGATCAGTTTCTTGCAAACAGCAGACTGTTGGATCCTGTTTTCGTATCCAATCTCTTAGCCTGTGCCTTTTTATTGGTGAATTGAGACCATTAATATTAAGTGATATTAATGACCAGTGGTTGTTAACTCCGGTTATTCTTACTGCTTTTGGTAGAAGAGTTTGTGTGTCTCCCTTCTTTGAGTTGTGCTGTTGAAGGGTCGCTAGATGCCTGGGTTATTGTAGTCAGTGTTGGCAATGTTGGATTCCTTGGGTTGTGAGTTTCCTTCTATTACTTTTTGTAGGGCTGGATTTGTGGCAACGTATTGTTTAAATTTGTTCTTATCCTGGAATGTCTTGTTTTCTCCATTGATAGTGAACGATAGCTTGGCTGGGTATAGTAGTTTGGGTTTGCATCCATGGTCTCTTAGTTTCTGTAGTACCTCTATCCAGGACCTTCTGGCTTTCATGGTTTCCATAGAGAAGTCAGGTGTAAGTCTGATCGGTTTACCTTTATAAGTTACTTGGCCTTTTTCCTTTGCAGCTCTTAATATTCTTTCTTTAATCTGTATATTTTGTGTTTTGATTATTATATGGCGAGGGGACGTTTTTTTTTTTTGATCCAGTCTGTTTGGTGTTCTGTATGCTTCTTGAATATTCAAAGGAATATCTTTCTTTATGTTGGGGAAGTTTTCTTCCATAATTTTGTTAAAAATGTTTTCTGGACCTTTGAGCTGTGCCTCTTCTCCTTCTTCTATCCCTATTATTCTTAGGTTTGGTCTTTTTATTGTGTCCCATATTTCCTGAATGTTTTGTAATGAGAATTTGTTGGTTTTGGTGTTTTCTTTGATCAGTCCGTTTATTTTCTCTATGTTGTCTTCAGAATCTGAGATTCTTTCTTCTATCTCTTGTATTCTATTGATTATGCTTGTTTCTGTAGTCTCTGCTCGTTGACCTATATTTGCCATATCCAGCTGGTCCTCAGTTTGTGTTTTCTTCCTTGCTTCCATTTCAGTTTTCAACTCTTGGACTGTTTCCATTACCTGTTTGATCGTTTTTTCTTGGCTTCCCAGGGTATCATTTACGTATTTACTCATTTCTTCAAACTTTTTGTTATACTTCTCATCCATTTCTATGAGGGCGTTTTTTACATGTTGTTTAAGGGACTCTATTGCTTTCAAAAAGTCGGTTTTTTCCTCTTCTCCTGTGTTAGGGTGTTCAAGTCCTTGTGTTGTAAGATCATTGGGTTCTGGTGTTTTCATGCTGTTTTTCAGATTGTTGGGTGAATTCTTGCCTTGGCGTCTGCCCATCTCCTCTTACCGATGCTATCTATTTGGTTTGATTTAATTGTAGCGGGGCACTCTGCTCTCAGTGCAGGCTTCACTGTTTCTTGCCCGCACTATCCTGCATCCAGTGCCTCCCCGCCCGGGCCTGCCTGCCGGTGCCTCCGCCACCCGGAACTGTCTGTGCGCCGGTGCTTCTGCTGCCTAGGCCTGCCTGCCGGTGCCTCCGCCACCTGGGCCTGCCTGCGTGCCGGTGCTTCCGCCGCCTAGGCCTGCCTGCCGGGACTGACTGCCGGTGCCTCCGCCACCCGGGGCTGCCTGCACGCCGGTGCCTCTGCCACCCGGACTTGCCTGCGTGCTGGTGCCTCCGCCGCCCGGGCCTGC
Organism: Chionomys nivalis; assembly: GCF_950005125.1. Taxonomy (NCBI): domain Eukaryota; kingdom Metazoa; phylum Chordata; class Mammalia; order Rodentia; family Cricetidae; genus Chionomys; species Chionomys nivalis. The sequence continues at coordinate 10,198,562 of NC_080089.1, read as the reverse complement.
CTGCGCACCGGTGCTTCCGCCGTCTATGCCTGCCTGCCGGTGCCTCCGCCACCTGGGCCTGCCTGCGCGCCGGTGCTTCCGCCGCCTAGGCGTGCCTGCTGGTGCCTCCGCCACCAGGGCCTGCCTGCCGGTGCCTCTGCCGCCCGGAACTCTCTGTGCGCCGGTGTTTCCGCCGCCTAGGCCTGCCTGCCGGTGCCTCCACCACCCGGGCCTGCCTGCGCGCCGGTGCTTCCGCCACCTAGGCCTGCCTGCCGGTGCCTCCACCGCCTGGGCCTGACTGCCGGTGCCTCCGCCGCCCGGGCCTGCCTGCGCGCCGGTGCCTCCGCCGCCCGGGCCTGCCTGCGTGCCGGTGCTTCCACCGCCTAGGCGTGCCTGCTGGTGCCTCCGCCGCCTGGGCCTGCCTCCCTTTTTTCTTTTCAAAGAGATCCCTGAGCCTGTATAATTTTCCCCAACCCCAACCCTATACCAATTATAATCAACCCCCAAATTATTTCCCTGACCCTGAGGACAAACTTTCTTGGGAGAGGGAACATCCTTTTTAGAATTACTTCCAGCTGTTATAGGGGCGATGTTCTTTCTATATGAGCCTGTAAAAGTAAAATGATGGTTAAATTCCAAGATTACTGTCTGGTATAATTGGAAATAGTCTCTGAGTATTTGGTAGGGTTTTTCTGAGGTTACTATTTGGAGGTCCGGCCAGAACAATGTAAAAAAAAAAAAAGTATATCATTTTAGCTAACCAAGTTGAAACCATCTTGAGCAGTTGGTACCCAAAACAGGTCTTACAGTAGTCCTATCAGCATCATGATATTAGGAGTCATTGTTGTGAGGCCTCATGGTGCTAAGGAATTTTAAAGAACCTCTTAATATAGTTACTGATTCACAATATGCAAAAAGAGTTGTCTTTCTTACTGAAACTGCTGAATTTATATGACATGATACAGAATTGGCTTCATTATTCTTACAGGTTCAAGATATAACCAGGAATAGAATTTGTCCCATATACATAACACACATCTGATCTCATATGGGTCTGCCAGGACCTCTAGAACAAGGTAATGCAGAAATTGATCGATTATTGATTGGAATTGTGTTGTAGACCTCAGAATTTCATTAGAAAAACCATGATGTCAATGGAAAGGTTTAAAGAAAGTTTTCTATTACATGGAAACAAGCTAATGAGATTATAATGAGATGTCCTACTTGCTCTTTCTATAATCAAACACCGTTATCTGCAGGGACCAACCCAAAGGGCACTCAGAGGATTGAAATCTGGCAGATGGATGTGTTCCACTTTGCAGGATTTGGAAAATTAAAATTTGTACACCACATCCTTGACACATATTCAGGTTTTCAGTGGGCAACTGCTTTAACTGAAAAGGCTGATTCAGTAGTCACACATTTATTAGAAGTTATGGCCATCATGGCTATACCAGCACAAATCAAGACAGTTAATGGTCCAGTATACATGTCTAGGAAAATGAAACAGTTTTTGCTTATTATAATATTAAGCATATGACAGGTATATCACACAATCCTACAGGTCAGGCAGTTATAGAAAGACATTGGATAATAGAAAAGTCTTCTGAACTAAATCAACTGGTTTATTTCAAGGATGTGTTGACCTCACAATAGAAGACAAAAGATGTCCTACATTTGGGGAAGGGATTTTGCCCTTGTTTTCACAGGAAAAGAAAAACTATGGATACCATCAAAATTAATAAAGATTCAGTTTGAAAAGGAGAAACCTCTTAAAAAAGAGAAATGACAGCTCATTCACAATGGTGACAGCAATACAGATGGTAAGGAAAGCATATAGGATTGGGGCAGGATTCTATTCTTGTCTTTGCAGGAAAATACTCATCTTCAAAAATTCAAGAGACCCTGGATGTTTGAATGCAGACAGATGGAAAAATAACTATACATTAAGGATCATCAAGAAAAATAAATATGACTAGTAAGTATAGGTAATAAAACATATACATTTAAACATATATATATGTATAAATATATAAAGCTGAATTTGGAGTTGGAAAATGGCTCTGTCCTTCTCTAAATCCAAGCATGTTGTTAATAAAAATCAGTTTCTGTCTCCTGTCAAGAGCCATTTGGTATGGGACAGAAAGAAAAATTAATTTAGAAAAAATTTACTCTTCTTCATATCTATTTTTGTCTTTATCATACCTTTCATTGAATATATATGTCTGTATATGTCTATATAAATAATACTTAAGTTTTCCACAATGAACAATGAATTTTCGTGCAGTAATCTTTGAAGTTTCCAAGAAGAAGATGGGGCCATACAACAACAACTCCACCTGGTTGATATGACATTATGATGCTGATAGTGCTACTACAAGACCTGTTTTGTACCAGCTACTCAAGATGGTTCCAACTCGGTTAGCTGAAATGGTGCACTTTTTTACAATGTGCTGGTCAGATTTCCAAATAGTAACCTCAGAAAAACCCTACCAAATACTCAGAGACTATTTCCAATTATACCAGACAGTAAGTTTGGAACTAAACCATCATTTTATTTTCACAGGATCCCAAAGAAAGAACATCACCCCTATGACAGCTGGAAGTAATTTTAGAAGACGACATCTCCTCTCCCAAGAAAGTTTGTCCTCAGGGTCAGGGACATCATTTAGAGATTGATTATAATTGGTATAGGGTTGAGGGTTAGTGAAGATATTTTATAGGCTCAGGGATCTCTTTGAAAAAAAGGAAAAATTAGATGGGATAATAGATTAGTGTGAGCTTACTCACACTAAGAATAATAGTGAGTAATAGAGTGAATACTTGTGAGTTATTATTTATAGGCAATTACATTGGTATATATTTTTGTATGTCAATACATGTGGAAGGACACTTAAAAGAAATCCCACACTAGTTCAGAATTGAGAAATAAATGTTTATTTATTTAGGGGTAAACTTACAAATCAGAATCCTCTGCCTGAATGGAGAACAGAAACCTTATCCAGCAACCTGAAAGAGAGACCAGAGAAAAGGTCAGACACAAGATTACATCAGCATATATAGTATAAGAGGCCATGCCCCGGTGAGCAGGAAATCACTGGCTATAAGACTTCCTACAGCAGTTAAATTATATTGAATATTATATGCATGAATGCTTCTGCCTCTGCTTAAAATATTTTTATATATTGATAGATATTTATCATATTGCAATATACATTTCTACCTCTGATCAAGATACTTATACACTGTTTACATTTTGAGGTCATTGTCCTCACTTGTTGCACATTTGTTTGTTGTATAATATTCTAATATGAAGTCTTAGTCTTTAAGTTATATAGGTATTAAGAATTATAGATCAATAGTCATCTATGTTTGTCATACTTATAGTCAGACTAATCAGTTTCTTTAGATACATAGAGATTATGTTCTGCACAGATAGATAATCTTCAACCACTTCAAAGAGCTGTAGAATATGGCATTTAAATAACTTAGGGTTCTGTCGACATGAGACACGATTGCTCTTGGCATCACTGATCTTTTCCCGAGAGAATGTTGAGCACTAAAGACACTCCCCTTGGAGAATAAGGAATTTATCTGCAGTCAGATCTCAGAAGCAATGTCCCCGTCTTAGGTAGTGTGGTCTAATATTTTATAAGTGTGTGATGGGTTCAAAGGAAGGTCCCAGTTGGTGGCCCAGGACACTAAAGGCATATACCTCCTTCTCTGTAACAGAGACGAAAGGGATTAGTAAGATCTGGAAGGTATAGGGCAAGGATCCAGAGGAGGGCCTGTTGAAACTTTTGAAAGGATTTAGCAATGGTTGCAAGGAGGGACTGATGTTGGGTGCCAAGGGCCACCTGATATATGAGGTGAACAAGAAGGAAGAAAGAGGGAATCCAAGAGCATAAGAAACCAGCTACTCCAGGAAAAGACAGAATTTTGTTATTGGTAGTAGTGACTGAGAGTGACTGTATTAGGCATTTTCTATCTAGGCTAATGCCATTGTGAGTTGTAGTAATAGTTAGACCCAGATAAGTAACAGTTGGGCCTTAGAAAGTGAGACTCTATTTTCCAGGCCAGTTAGAAAGTATAGTAGAGTAGAGGTATTTATTTACTTGGCTAATTTGTCAGGAAGGAGTACAGTAAAGGAAAAGACATTTTTTTTTCTTATTTTTATTTATTTATTTTTTTTCTTGCTGATTTTTTTATTAATTAATTAATTTAATTATTAAAGATTTCTGCCTCTTCCCCGCCACCACCTCCCATTCCCCCCCTCCCCCAATCAAGTCTTCCTTCCTCCTCAGCCCAAAGAGCAAGCAGGTTTCTCTGCCCTGTGGGAGGTCCAAGGACCACCCACCTCCATCCAGGTCTATTAAGGTGAGCATCCAAACTACCTGGGCTCCCACAAAGCCATTACGTGCAATAGGATCAAGAACCCATTGCCATTGTTCTTCAGTTCTCAGTAGTCCTCATTGTCCGTTATGTTCAGCGAGACCGGTTTTGTCCCATGCTTTTTCAGTCCCTGGCCAGCTGGCCTTGGTGAGTTCCCGATAGATCATCCCCATTGCCTCAGTGTGTGGGTGCACCCCTCGCCGTCCTGAGTTCCTTGCTCGTGCTCACTCTCCTTCTGCTCCTCCTTTGGATCGTGAGACTTCAGTCCAGTGCTCCAATGTTGGTCTCTGTCTCTGGGAAAAGACATTTTGTGAGTAGGGATACAAAGGAATGTTTTGTTTTGTTTTTTGTTTTTTTGTTTTGTTTTGTTTTTTGTTTTTTTGTTTTGTTTTGTTTTTTGTTTTTTTGTTTTGTTTTGTTTTTTGGTTTTTTTTTTTTTTTTTTTTTTTTTTTTTGCTTTTTCGAGACAGGGTTTCTCTGTGGTTTTGGAGCCTGTCGTGGAACTAGCACTTGTAGACCAGGCTGGTCTCAAACTCACAGAAATCCGCCTGCCTCAGCCTCCCAAGTGCTTGGATTAAAGGCGTGCGCCACCACCACCCAGCAAGAATGCATCTTTGATGTATAAGACAGAGAAAGAAGAGGTATCTGAGGGGATAATGGATAGTACAGGGGTTTGGAACTAAAGGGTGAATAGAAACCACCACAGTGTTGATGAGGCAGATACCCTGAACCAAGTAATAGGTTCCATTGGGCTTTTATACTATGACCGTGATGCTGTTAAAGGGAGAAAAGGTGGGAGTGCAAAAGATTTTTTCTTAAGGGATCAGAGATAAGAGGTTTAAGTGCCCTGAGATTCTGGAGAGAGTACTGGACCTAGGTGATGTAAAAGATAACATTTTATAATTGGATGATAAGAGAGGGGTGATGTTTGACATAGAGGGGTTTATGGTGTCCTATACTTGGGGATCCACCAGGTAGACCAGCTGGGGAAAAGATATGTTAGATTGCATGGTTTGAAGAAAAAGGAAGAGGGAATGGCCACCAAACCTGGTGTCAAGCAGATAGAGAGAATAAAAGAAACAGGAGCTCCCCCTCTGGTACCTAGTTGGAACCACTAGGAAGGAGTGAGTAAGGAGAATACCTCTAAAGATACTACTTGAGAGGTGGGGTTCAGTGAAGTTAGTAAGGCTGTCCCCCAACCCCAACAATAGATGAATGAGAAGGAGAGATGGGTCCCACATACTCTGTGAGGACCAAATAAGTGGCCCCAGTGTCCAAAAGGAAGGAGATGAGTCATCCTGATACTAATGTAACTACCCATAACTCCCTGTCTGAGATGGTGGTAGTTGGGCAAAGGATCAGAGTCCTCCTCAGTTGTCTATGACATGACCTAACAGTAATTGAAGGGTGATCTGGGTCTGATGTCACCACACTGTAAGGAATCTGGGAAGAGTCAACAGCCCAATATCCTTCTTGATGATACCTTGGACACGGTCAGAGTAGTGTGCAAAGGCTCAGGTAGACCTTGGACCAGTGACCATTTGACTGCATTTGCAACAGGGACCCAGATGACCTTGAACATTTGAACATTAGAGGCAAGGGTAATAGGCAGTTGCTGTAGCTGACTGGAAGGTCATAGCTGGCATTGATATTTCTGTTTTCAAACTCTTTCATCTCCCCCATGGTTCATCTTGAAGGTCAGTACTAAGACTTCTGCCTGTAGAGTCAGGGGTTCCCTCTATAAGCATTTGAGTTTAGCCCTAATGTTAGAGAAACTCTGGGAGAAGAAGTAGGTCATGCAAAGTGGTTTTCTATCTGGGGTGTCAGAATCCAGGTTTGTATATTGTAAAAGGGCTTTTGTAAGACAGTCTAGGAATTGAGACAAGTTTGCAAGTTCATCCTGGATGATCTCTTGGATTTTGTCATATATTACTGTTTAAAGAGCAGCTTTGTGAAAATTGATCACAGTCTCAATAATGTTAAAAAGCCTAAAGTTCAAAGTCTCTTCTGAGATTCATGCATTCTCTTAACTCTAATCCCTTACAAAATCAGAAAATGGATCACATATTTCCAACATATAATAACACAAAATACACATTATCATTCCAACAGGTACGTAAGGGAGCATAATAAGCAAATGCTTGGACCAAAACAAGACCAAATCCCAGCTGGGTAAACTCTAAACTCTATCTCCATGTGTGATGTCAAAATGCTCTTCAGATCTCCAACTCTATTCAGCTTTGCTGGCTACAAGATATTTCTTTCACTTGGGCTGACTCCACTCCCTGTTAGCAGCTCTCTTCACCAGGTGTCCCACAACTGGTATATCTAACATCTTGGGGTCTCTAAGGCAATCCAGGCTTCAGGTTCACAGTTTCATGCTGTGGCCTCTCTAGGCCTCCTTTCAGGGACACCCCTGACACATGCCTGGGCTTAGTAGTTTTCCTCAGTCATAGAGGCAAATTCCATAGCTTCTTTTTTCTATACTTAACTCCAGAACCTCATAGCCCAAGCTGCCAGATTCCAGTGCTTACTGGGGCTGGAACATGCCCCCCTTGTTCAATTACATTTTCACCAACTTTCTGGTTTTGATGGTTTCCTTCATTGTCTAAATTCAGCTGTTCTGGAACTTGCTCTCTAGACAAAACTTCAAACTCAGAGATCTGCCAGCCCCTGTTTCTGGAGTGCTTGGATTAAAGGTATGAACCACCATACCCTGTTTCCAGTTTTTCTTTAATTCCAATTCACAAATTGGGAACTTAGTTGGGTGGGATCTTGCCCTGAGGTCATCACTCCCTTTCATCCATTTCTTAATCTGTGTATCTCCTTCAACGCAGAATTTAGCTCCATTCCACTTCCTGATGCTTCTTTCTCCTCAAATATTACATTTTATAATTTGCCCTGCTCAACTGACTTCCTTTCAAAGTAAATCTTCATTAGAGTTACCACTAATAACCACATGACAGAGTCTATACTAGGCTGTTTTGATATTTCCTCTGCCAATTGAATTAATCCGAAACTCTTCACATTAGCCTGAGACAGACTTTTCAGACAAGGACAAAAAGCAGTCACTTACTTTCTTCACCAAAATATCAGAAAATCTACAGACAACATATTAACATTCTTCTCCTCTGAAACATCTTGAGCCAGATCCTTACAGTTCAGATCATTCTCAGCACCATTGTCTTCCATGCTCTTACTAGTATAGCCCATTAAAATGTTCCTTTGCTTTCCTAACACAAAGTACCAAAGTCCAAATTCTTCTAAAACAAAACATGGTCAGGTTTATCACAGCAATACCACAGTCCCTGGTTTCAACTGTCTTAGGGTTTCTATTTCTGTGGAGACATACCACAAACACAGTAATTCTCATAAAGGAGTATATTTAGTTTGGCGGCTTACAGTTCAGAGATTCAGTCCTATCATTACCATCGTGGTGGGACATGAGGTGTGCAGCAGACATAGTGCTGGAGAGGTAACAAAGTGTTACATATTGCTCAGTCAAGAAGAAGTGAACTGAGACACTGAATGTGGCTTGGACATGTATGAGACCTCGAAGCCTGCCTTCACAGTGACTCTTTCTCCAACAAGCCTAAATCCTCTCCAACAAAGCCATACTTTCTAATTATACCACCGTTTGGGGATCATTTTCTTTCAAACCACTACAGATGATTTTAGCATGTTTGAGAAGTACTTTTTTTTACATTATTATTGATATTTATTGAGCTATACATTTTTCTCTATTCCCTTCCCTTCCTCTCCCCTCCCCCTTCAATTATCCCCCAAGGTCCCCATGCTCCCAATTTACTCAGGAGATCTTGTCTTTTTATACTTTCTACTTCCCGTGTAGATTATGTCTATGTAATTCTCTCTTAGTGTCCTCATTGTTGTCTAAATTCTCTGGGATTGTGGTTTGTAGGCTGGCTTTCTTTACTTTATGTTTAAAAGCCACCTATGAGTGAGTACATGTGACAATTATCTTTCTGTGTCTGGGTTACCTCACTAAAAAAAAAACTCAAAAAAAAAAAAAAAGAAATTGGACACCAAAAGATCACATAATCCAATAAAAAAAATGGAGTACAGACCTAAACAGAGAACTCTCAACAGACTAATCTAAAATGGCTGAAAGACACTTAAGGAAATGTTCAACATCCTTAGTTATCAGAGAAATGCAGATTAAAAACAGCTATAAGATTCCATCTTATACCTGTAAGAATGACCAAAATCAAAAACTCTGATGACAACTTATGCTGGAGAGGTTGTGGAGAAAAGGGAACATTCCTACATTGCTGGTGGGAATGCAAGCTGGTACAGCCCCTTTGGATGTCAGTGTGGTGATTTCTTAGAAAATTAGGAAACAACTTTCCTCAAGACCCAGTAATACCACTTTTGGGTATATATCCAAAGGATGCTCAATCGTGCCACAAAGATATGTTCTCAACTATGTTCATAGCAGCTTTGTTTGTCATATCCAGAACCTGGAAACAACCTAAATGCCCCTCAACTGAAGAATGGATGAGGAAAATGTGGTACATTTACACAATGGAGTACTACTCAGCAGAAAAAAATAACGACAGCTTGAATTTTGCAGGAAAATGAATGGAGCTAGAAAACATTATTTTGAGAAGTACTTTTAAGTCTATTCTTGGAAGACAATCAAAGGGAATTTTAAATCTTGAGCTTGTGACTGATAATTGTACTTATTACTTGCTAGTTTATCAGAACTCTAATGATTAATATAGAAAATTTGAACTTTATTTTACTATAAAAATAGCACAATGAGGAGGGAAAAAATCGATTTTTTTATTTTTCATATGCCTTAAATTATTTTCTTAGACATTTAGAACTTTCATTTAAATGCATTAAATTACTTTTTTAGACCTTTATAACTTGCATTTACACATCTTAAACACTTTTTAGACTCTCACAACTTAGTTAAGCTTTTATCTGCTCAGTCCTTTACAACTTTTATGTATACACCTAAAAACACTCTCTTAGACACTCTGAACTTGCATAAACTTTAAACTGTTTCTATGTAATTATTTGCTGTAAGGCACAAGTTGTTGATTCTGAGAGCAGTCATTGTAAAGCAAGTTCCTTTAAAGAAAAAAAATAGTAAAAAGTTACTTTGAAACCTGTTTTGTGAGTTTATCTCTTTTTAGAATCTTTCTCAACTAGATACCTAGTATCTCTATGAAAATAAGGCCTGGTGACTGGTTTTTATACATGAAAAGAAGGCAGTTGTAGTCCTGGGGTTGGTTAACTTGGTGCTGCTAAAACTACACTTAGTCATCAATATAATCCGAGACCAGCTTGGTCTACAGAGCTAGTCCCAGGATAGCCAGGTTCTATACTAAGAAGCCCTGTTTCAAAAAAAAAAAAACAAAACAAAACAAAACGAAACAAAACACCCCTAAAAAGAGAAAACACACCTATTTTTCTAAACAAGAGCTGAGTCAAAGTTACATATATAGTGTACTCTAAACAAGAGCTGAATCACATATACAGTATATTGTAGCAAATTAAGAATACCAACATGAAGATTTTTAATTATAAACCTTTAGTTATCAATTTGAAGCCAAATTTTATTAGAGATTTTGTAGATGGTTTTAACTATACCCAGTGAATTTATGGATCCTGAGCTAGAGTTTAGAGCACAGTCTTAAAGAATTTTTTGAGTTCATAGAGAGGTTGTAGATATAAAAGATTTTTTTACAATTAAAAACATTTAGATAATAAAATTACATGCAAAAAAATAAACAATATGCTGATGCAAGGGGCAGACACAGTGAGACAGGTTCTTAATATATACCTCTGGCTCTCCTAGAACAACTCCCTACGTATACCAGGCTATCCTCAAACTCAGAGATATGCCTGCCTCTGCTTCAAGTTCTGGAGTACAAGATGTGTGCTACCACCATCCAGTGATACTTTTAAAATTTTTAAGAGAAAGGAAAAAACTTATTTGGTCTGTTACAGCCTCGAGTAGCATCACATGTTCTATGTTTAGTGCTTAACTTGGAAAAACTTGGCAGGAATTGTCCAAAATCTGAAGGTCTTTTTCACTATCCTCCTTTGGTGTCAGTTTATTTAGTTTGCTGATCCTTCTTGTTTTAACTTTAGTAATTTGAACGAAGCAAAAAAATTGAATCATTTTTCAGATTTTCGAATTTAATGGAGTATGAGATTTTTAAGTATACCTTTATAATATTTTTTAATTTCTTTGGTGAGTTTTTGTAAAAATTTTTCTGCTCATTTCTTGTTCTTTTGAGTGTTCTTTCTCTTTTTGGTTAGTTTGGCTGAAGGTCTGTCCATCTTATTTATCTAAGAGCCTGGTCTTGGATTCAATGATTCTTTGTATTGTTTTCTTAGCCCCTCTACCAAAGAGTGGGGAAAAAATGTGGTATATTTGCACAATGGAGTATTATACAATGGCAAAAAATAATGAAATCTTCAAATTTGCAGGAAAATAAATGGATCTAGAAAACATCATATTGAGTAAGGTAACCCAGACCCAGAAAGGCAAATATAATATGTACTCACTCATAAGTACCTTTTAGACATAAAGCAAAGAAAAACCAGCCTACAATTGGCAATCCCAGAGAACCTTGACAACAAAGAGGACCCTAAGAGAAACATACATGGATCTAATCTATATGGGAAGTAGAAAAAGAAAAGATCTCCTAAGTAAATTGGGAACATTGGGACCAAAAAAGAGAGCAGAGGGGAAGGAGGAGGAAGAAAGGGGAGTGGAGAAAAATATATAGTTCAATAAAAACAATGAAAAAGAACAAAACGAAAGTAAATGACTTAATTATGCAAGTCAAGAATTTGTAAAAACAAGAATAAATCTAAACACGGTAGAAGGGAAGAAATAGGGACCAGACCCCAGCCAGTGACCTCAGCAAGACCAGGCCCACATCAGCAAACTCCAAGGAACCAGGCCTCAACCAGCAACCTCCACTGGAACAGGCCTAAGCCAGAAACCTCCACAAGAGCAGGCCTGAGCCAGCAACCTCTGCTGGACCAGGCCCAAGCCAGCAACCTCTATGAGACCAAGTCTAAGCCAGTGGCATCCGCAGGACCAGGCCTGAGCCAGCGACCTCCTCAGAAGCAGGCTGAAGCAAGTAACCTCTGTGGGAGCAGGCCCAAGCAACATTCAGGATTGCAGAGTGACCTCCAGGAGTGACAAGTAACCTCCAGGAACATTGAGTGACCTCTAGGGTGTCTGAAACTGTGGCCCCAACTTCAATATCAGGAACAACCATCTGAGCCTTGGATCCATTGGTACCTACCTGGAAGTGTGATCAGTAGATACACAAGCCCAACTGCACCAATTGGAGGAAAAGATGGGTAGACAAAGAACACTTAACACCACAAAAAGCAACCCAGCACCACCAAAAATTAGTGGCTCTACACCAGCAAGATTTGGACACTCTGATACAGATAAAACAGAAGAAAATGACCTAAATAACAACTTTAGGAGAATGTTTGTGGCATTTAAAGAGGAAATAAAAAATTCTCTCAAAGAAATGGAGGAAAAGACAAATAAAAAATTGGAAGAAATTAAAAAATCCCTTAAAGAAAACCAGGAAAAATCAATCAAACAGATGGAAAAGTAATTCAAGCCTTGAAAACCAAAATAGAGACAAAAATAAAAGTAAATAAATAAAACAAAGACATTCTGAAAACAGAAAATATGGGAAACAATCAGGAACCACAAATGCAAGAATAAAGAGCAGAATGCAAGAGATGAAAAAGAGAATCACAAGAGTTGAAGATACAACAGAGGAAATAGATGTATCAGTCAAAGAAAATGCTAAATCTAACAAAAGTTTAACACAAAATATCCCGGATATATGGGACACCATGGAAAGAGCAAACCTAAGAAGAATAGGGATAGAATAAGGAGAGGAAGTCTAACTCAAAAGCACAGAAAATATATTCAACAAAACATAGAATAAAACTTTCCCAACCTAAAGAAAGATGTGCATATGAAAATATAAGAAGCTTACAGAACACCAAACAGACTGAACTGATAAAAAAAAAGTCCCCCTGCCACATAATAATCAAAACACTAAACATACAGAATATAGAAAGAATATTAAGAGCTGCAAAGGAAAAGGGCCAAGTACATATAAAGGAAGATCTATCAGAATTACACCTGAATATTTTTTTAAAGATTTGTTTATTTATTTTCTGTATATGAGTGAGAGGGCATCAAATCCCACTAGAGATGGTTGTGAACCACCATGTGGTTGCTGGGAATTGAACTCAGGGCCTCTGGAAGAGCAGTCAGTGCTCTTAACTGCTGAGCCATCTCTCCAGTTCACACCTGAACTCTTAATGAAAGCAATAAAAGTCAGAAGGTCCTGGTCAAAGGTTATGCAGACTGGTAGAAATCACAAATTCCAGACCAGACTACTATACCCAGCAAAACTTTAGATCACTATAGATGGAGAAAACAAGATATTCCATAAGAGAACAAGATTTAAACAATGCCTAGCCACAAACCCAGCCCTACACCAAGTATTAGAAGGAAAACTTAGCTATATTCACAAAAACTCAGACAATAGATAATCACACAGCAGCAAATCCCAAAGTGATATGGGACTTTTCTCTGTATGTTGTGAATACCATTGGTTAATAAACAAACTGTCTTGAGTCCGTGACAGAGTAGAATAGAGCTAGGCAAGGAAAACTTAACTGAATGCTGGGAGAAAGGAGGCAAAGTCAGAGAGAAGCCATGAAACCACCGCCTAAGACAGACACACCAAAACCTTGCCAGTAGGCCATGAACCTTGTGATAAAATATAAAATAATGGAAATTGATTAAATTAAGATGTAAAAGCTAGCCAATAAGAAGTTAGAGCTAATAGGCCAAGCAGTGATTTAATTAATACAGTTTCTATGTGGTTATTTCAGAGCTGAGCAGCCAGAACCAACAAGCAGCCTCCTTACAACACCAAAGAAGGAGACAACACACACAATAACATCATCAACAATGAAAACTAAAATAACAGTAACTAGCAATCACTGATCATTAATACCCCTTAATATAAACGGACTCAACTCACCTATAGAAAGGCATGAGCTATACTAATATCTAAAAATATAGACTTCAAAAAAATCAAAAGAGAAAAAGAAGGACATTTCATATTTGTCACAGGAAAAATCAAGGGGAAATCTCAATACTGACCATGTATGCCCCAAATATAAAAATATATGCACCCTCATATGTAAAAGAAACACTACTAAAGCTTAAATCACGCATTAACCTCAACACACTAATGGAAGCCCTTCTGTATATGTGTTGCTTTTATTAGTTAATGAGTAAAGAAACTGTTTTGGCCTGTGATAGGGTAGAATAGAGCTAGGCAGGGAAGACTGAACTGAATGTTGGAATGAAGAAGGCAGAGTCAAGGAGAAGCAATGGAGTTGCCAGAGGAGAAAGACACAAGCAGCCAGCTAGAACCTTGTGGGTAGGCCACAAGCCTCGTGGTAAAATATAAAATAATAGAGATGGGTTAACCAAAGATGTAAGAGCCATCCAATAAGAAGCTAGAGCTAATAGGTCAAGCAGTAATTTAATTAATACAGTTTCTGTGTGATTATTTTGGTTCTGAGAAGTTCATTGCCTATATAAACAAGCTGGAAAAATCCCACACTAGTGAGTTAACAAAACACCCCAAAACTCTAGAACAAAAAGAAACAAACTCATTCAGGAGGACTAGACCACAGGAAATAACCAAATTGAGAGCTGAAATCAACAAAATAGAAACAAAGAAGACAATACAAAGAATCAATGAGAAAAAGAGTTGGTTCTTTAAGAAAATCAACAAAATAGACCATCCTTTATCCAAACTAAACAAAAGGCAGAGAGAAAATCTCCAGATTAGCAAAATCGGGAAGGAAAAGCAGGATATAACAACAGACACAGAAGAAATCCAGAGAATGATGAGGTCATATTTCGAAAACCTGTATGCTATAAAATTGGAAAACTTAAAGGAAATGGACAATTTTCTGGATAATTATCACTTACCAAAATAAAATCAAGATTAGATATGCAAATTAAATAGACCTTTAACTGCTGGGGGGAAAAAAGGAAGAAAAAGAAAAGAGTCATCAAAAGTCTCCCAACCAAAAAAAAACCCAGGACCAAATGGTTTCAGCATAGAATTCTACAAGATTTTCAAAGAAGAACTAATACTAATACTCTTCAAATTGTTGCATACAATAGAAACAAAAGGAACATTGTCAAGCCTGTTTAATGACGCTATAAATGCCCTGATACCCAAACCAGACATAGACATTAATAAGAAATAGAATTACAGGCCTATCTCACTCATGAACATCGACGCAAAAATTCTCAATAAAATACTGGCAAACCAAATCCAAGAACACATCAGAAAAATCATCCACCATGACCAAGTAGGCTTCATCCCAGAGATGCAGGGATAGTTCAACATACAGAAATCTGTCAATGTAATCTGCCATATTTAAAAATGGGAAAAAACCCACATGACTGTCTCATTAAATGCTGAAAAAGTCTTCAACAAAATACTACACCCCTTCATAATAAAGGTCTGAACAGAAAAGGGATATAAAGAACATACCTAAACATAATGAAGGCCATATACAGTGAAGCAACAGCCAACATCAAACTAAATGGAGAGAAATTCACAACAATCCCACTGAAAGGAGATCAAGGTGATACAAATCAGAAAAGAAGTCAAACTCACTATTTTGACTTATTTTTGACTATTTTGATCTTATTTTTACTCTTTCGAAGTTGTTGACAACAGGTGTAGCTTCAAGATATTCTGATCTAGGGTGTGGTTACTTGGTGTTTTAGACATTAATACGGCCTGCAAAGGTGGATCCACTCCATCCTGACCAGAGGTCAGAGAATTCAAGCATATTTCTACTCCTTTATTTTAAAGTAGGAGGTTTGACAAATGGAGTGGCTGCTTATAGGATACTTGGTCTAAGGAGTATTCACTTCATATCCTGCCCAAAACATTGACATGCTTAACTCAGGAAATACTGGCTTGATGTCTCAGTTTTTGAAGTAAAACTTTCCTGGTTATTATCCTTTTTTCTCACGTTAAAGTAGTCTTTTGCCCTCTTACCCCCTTTTTTGTTTGGAGATTATAAGCATATGGATTTAGTATTCAGTATTCACTGAGCTGCCTATCCTATGCCTCCGTATGTCTTTTGTATCTCTGTAGATTCTGCATAACATTCCTAGTCCACACACCCCCTGCCCTGGAACATATGAATTTGTCATGGCAGATCACGACAAACACCACCCCAACTGGTGGACCATGATGGTATCCCAAGAAGGAATTGAAGTTTCTGGATGCTGCTGCTCCTGTAGACGATAGAGAGATTACACTCTGCAGCTGATGTAGGGAAAGGGCTGAGCCTACTTTCAGGTTTTGAAAACTCACCTCTCCCTGAACTTGAAAACCCACCAGTCTCTGAGCTCAAAACCCCATCAATCCCTGAACTCATCCCCAATCTCGGGACTTAAAATCCCACTAATCTCCATCCTGAAAATACCCACTCTAGAAAGCTCTGCCTCTGAAAAATCCTATATAAAGCCTGCCTCCCACTCAGGTGCCTGCTGTTTCTCACCTGAGCAGAGGCAGCCACCTTCTTGTTTACCCAATAAATCTCTTGTGTGAGGCTTTGATGCAATATGACTTTTTGGTTCTCCTTGGCTCCTGGCTGCCAGAATACCTTTCCCTTCAGAGCTGCAACATTTGCATTGGTGAAACCTTTCCCCTCGGAGCTGTGACACTTACAATCAAGGGCATCCCCAAGACTCACAGGAGACTGAAGGAAGACTATAAAATATTCCCTTAACCATTTCCATGATGGAACATTTTATTTAGAACAACCCAAATCCATGGTCCTGCCTCATGGTCACTCATATTTAGCTCAGAGGAAAATACTGTTTTGAAGTATGATATTTTCTGCTGACAAATATGAATTCTGGGCAGGGAATTGTCACAAGTGAAGACTTAAAGGAACTAGGAAATGTGTGTACTCTATAGAGAGTCGTGAAGAAGCGTGGTTTGGGACAATAGAATGTGAGGCAACAGTAATAAAGCCAGGGATATTTGAAGAGACTCTTCACAGAAAGTGTCTTTGGTGTCCCTATAGAACATTCTGTCCCTCTAGGCACAAGACAGGACTCTCATATGAAGGTCTCTAGAGGGGGGAGGCATGAAAAAGGTCAGAGTGGTATTTTTAGGTTTTATATCTTGCATCAGGAGATTAGAGCAAGGAGAAGGTTGGGGAGGAGATAAGAGCAGGGAAAAAGTGGGGGAGTCCCTCCTTCTGCTTTTATCTCATATGGTGTTATGCTTGGGGGTAACATACCCTAAAGGTTATCATAAAAAGAAATTAATTATTACCATTTTCCTTCATTGTTTGTTTTCTGCATTCTCCTTAAATAATCAGTATTATTTGTGCTGCTTTACAAGGCTGAAAATTAAAATCATATCTTTGAAATGAAATTATTAACTGCTTATCTGATTATCAGACCTTTATTACTTATTAGATTAGTGGCCCCTATCCACTTATAAATATCCTTATTAAATGTTTGGCTTTCCTCTTGAGTTTTTCAAAGATATGCTGACTAGATTTATGTTAACTTGGCACATTAGAGTCATTTTGGAGGAGGGACCTTCAATAGTGAAAATGTTCCCATAAATTTGGCCAGTGAGCAAGCCTCTGGTGTCTTTTCTTGATTGATAATTCGTGTAGTCAGACCCAGTCCATTGAGGGTTGCATCACACTGGGCTGGTGGTTCTGGGTTCTATAAGAAAGAAAGCTGAGCAAGCCATAAGAAACAAGCTAGTGAAAAGTTCCCCATAATGCCCTCTGCATCACCTCCTGTCTCCAAGTCCTTGCCTGATGTTCCTGCCTTGGCTTCCCTCAGTAAAGGTTATATAACCTGTAGGATAAAACAAACCCTTTTGTCTCTGAGCTCTTTTGATCATGGTGTGTTAGCCCAGCAATAGAAACACTAAGGTAGTAGGTATCCCTGTAGATATCTGTTTGGTGATGGTGTGTTATCCCAGCCATAGAAGTCCTAAGATGGAAGGCATCCATAGAGATGTTCTATTTGGTCATGGTGTGTTATCCCAGCCATAGAAACCCTGAGATAGAGAGTATCCCTAGAGATACTTTTTTCATCCATTTTAATTGTAGGCATACTTTTATTGATTCTTTGGAATTTTATACTACACACCTCAATCCCATTCTTTTCCCTGTCCCTCTGTATCCACCCTTCACCCTTGTAACATCACCCAAAGGAAAACTTAAATAACAAAAATAAAAGTATTAATTAAAATAAAACAAAAAAGCAAGCAAACAAACAACAACAAAAAACACTTCACTGGTGCTAGTCAGAGTGCTACTATTACAGTGAGCAAATACATGGTGTGGTAGGAAAGAGAGAGACAGAATGTTTCGCACCCTGAAGACAGAAGAGTTAAAAAATGGTGAGGAGCAGGCTGATGTGGGAGGCTTGAATGACACCCAGGAGCATAGTGATGTCTGGGCCTAGGCTGCTGCTGGGGCCCATGTCTGGGTTCATGACTCTGATGCAACCATAGTATCTGTTGATGTCCGTGACTCCTGGTACCACCAACAGCCAAGAGGATAAGGCTGAACCTCACCAGGGCAGCACAATCGAGCTGACCCTGTTGGTGGAGGGAGAGGTGAGCCGAAGTTATGAGCATGGGATTTCTCATCCGTCAGGTGGAGGCATGGGTGGGGAAGAGCTGGCTCACCTCATTCCTCACCACCTAAGACAAATGAAGGAGCTGACTGTCTTCCTAACCAGCTGCAGCACTCAGGGAAGCATGCTCTGCTCATCACCTGGGCACCAAAGTAGAGTTGACCCTGCAAATAGGGGTATGGATGAGCCAGCCCTGAGAATAGGAGTGTGGGAGATGAGGCCTTGCACCTCATCTGCTGTATGATGGTGTGGGTGAGAGAGAGATGCCCTCCCCCTGTGCTCACTGAGTATGGCAGGTGGGAAAGCTATCCCTGCCCATCACCAGATGGCAGCACTTGAGAGAGTGGCCCCTGCACCTTGCCTGGAGACAACACAGTAGAGCTGGCCCTGATGCTGTAGGTGTGGAAAAGCCAATCCTGGGGACATGAAATCAGGAGACCTGACCCTGCAAGGAGTGAACTAGCCATGGCAATGTTAGAGAACTCCCCCTGGTGGTGAGGAAAAGGGAGAGCTGGCAGGCTGGCCAACCCTGCAACTACTAAGGCCCACCCCAACATCCACCTCATCTATAATCTGCTTGAGGATATAAAAGGATTGGTCTTAGAGACCCAAAGCTGCAGGATCGCCAAGATACAGTGCAACAGCAGGATAGCCAAGAGAGTCTCAGTGAGGACTCAACATCGATACTGTAGCTGTTGGATCCCACAAGACTATATAAGTATATACGTACACGTCCACATGAAATAACCTGTTTTGCAGAGCTGCAGGAACACTTGTCTTTTGGAAAAGTCACTGTCATATCTGTGGAAGCCTTGTGAAGCCATGATTCTTCCCTTTGAAATGAGATTCATTCCCAAATACCTCAACAGTGTGACTTCTACACAGGCAATGAAGCAACCTTGCTCCATTCCCCCACACTAGGAGGCCTTGGAGCAATGGCGTTCAGTCTTTGTTCTAGCAGTCAAATTTACATAGAGTCAGTCTCACAGAATTACCTGCTAACAAACCACACAAAAATTTCTATAGAAGACAGGCACTGAGCAGGAAGGCAGCATGCCCCACCTTTGCTAACAAACAAATCTCAGTGTCCTCAAAGTTGGTTAACACTAAAGAGATTAGAGGAGGAGAATGGGGAATCCAGTATTCAGGGATGGTTAGTAACTTTATCTATTGGTTTGGAATGTCAGATACTTCTCCTTCAATGCTGGATCTTTCCTGGGTCAGGCCACCTCTTCTGGAGTGCTGCTTTGTCAGGTTCTATCTGCCCTTTTTGTGATTTTGATATATGTATTATTGTCCTTGTCTGTGGAATTTTCTAACTATATCTGTAAAACTAGAAACCTCGTGCAGATCAGCCCTTACTCTTCTCCTCCTCCTCCTTGCTGCTTCTTCTACATCTTCCCCTTACTCTTCTTTTTCTTCTGCCTATTCTTCCCCTTTTCCTTTTCTTCTCTGCACACTTTCATTTCACTTTCTCCCCTCACACAAAAAAAATAAAGAACATGCAGAAGTAACATATTTGAGTTAATTTTTTACCCTCAGATTCTTGCCTGGCATAGATATTCAATTCTGAGCCCTGAGGGAGTCCTGGGGCTGGTACTCAAGGCCCCCAATATGTAGCAGAAACCAGAGGCCTCAAACCAGACCAATGATTTTTTTAATGAAAACTTGCAAATAAAGATACATGGATAAAAGTGTTTACTGCATGGTTCACTATGTCACTGTACAGTTCTCATGATGATAAGATTGATTTTTCCTTCTTTTCTTTTTTCCTCTTATGTTTATTTTATTTTATTTGGGGGGTTTCCAGGGCAAAGGGCTGATGATAAGGGAAAGGGATAGAGATGCATGATATAAAAGACACAAATAATAAGTAATAAGCAAGTTAAAAGAAAAAGAAAAAAGAAATATATTATCATTATTTAGCATGTACATATTGATTTCCAGTGCCACAAAAATTTAATGACAGATACATAAATGATAACTAGATGATAGATATGTAGGTAGATAGATAGATAATAGATAGATAGATAGATAGATAGATAGATAGATAGATAGATAGATAGGAGATATAACAAATAGATACAAAGATAAATATGATAATAACTATGTATGTGTGTGTATTTACCATCCCTTCGATTAAAATTTACATAGAAAAACTTAATTTCTCTTTTGTGTTCATCTGTGTTTCCTGATTTGCTCAGATCTGTAAATAGAGACTGCTTATTCATTTCCTGACTGCCCAGACCCAAATAATCACACAGAAATAATATTAATTACAACACTTTTTGACCTATTAGCTCAGGCTTTTTATTAACTAACTCTTACAACTTAAACTAACCGATTTCTATTATTTTGCATTTTGCCATGATGCTCGTGGTTTGTTACCTCTTGCTTCTTGGGCTGCTACATGGCATCTGCTTCCTTCAGCAGCTACATGGCATCTCCCTGACTTCACCTAATCTCTATATATATCTCTTTCAGACTGGCTAAATTTTGCCCTGCCATAGGCCAAAGCAGCTTTATTCAATAACCAATAAAAGCAACACATATACAGAAGGACATCCCACACCATCTCCCCTTTTCTGTATCATTAGAAAAAAATAGTTTTAACTTTAACATAATAAAATTACATATAACATAACAGTTATCAAGCAAGGATTACAGTTATAATATTTATATCTAATTTATATTTTATTAGAACTAAGGAAAACTATAACTATCTGTATTCAATTCCAACAAAGACCCCAAAAGGACATAATATTACCTAAGCTGACAAGACATACATTGTACACAACTTCCAAAACTCTAGAATTGACAGAGAATTCTTGCTGCCTGGACAGCTCTTCTATAACATTGGGCATCCATCTTCAGCCTATAAGCCCATAGTATCTGGCAAAGTTTTCCATGAATTTTTGAAAGAATTCTTCACCTATATTGGCAGTTTATCAGTCACTTTCTTCTACATCCTGCAGAATGTCTGGCAGACTCTTTCATGAAGCAGAAACCCTGAAATACTGTCTCACCTTCTTTAGGCAATTCAGCAGCCATTTTCTGTAGGCCCTGCATTTGCATTTTATACAGCATACCATCAAGCAGTCTAGCCAAGAGCAGTTTTTGCCCAAATGGCTAGCCTTGTCAATTGAAGACAAATACCATAATGAGTTTCTTCAATGCTCATCAACCTTTCTAAAGAAACTGGTACTGCCAGAAACAGATATGTCTCACTGTTGAGAAAGGTCTAAGTTCTTAAAATATTTTAAATGTCATATTCTGTAAGTCTTTGAAGTGTCAAAGATTATCCATTTAATTTAAACATATCTCTGTATATCTAGAAAGCCTAACAAATGTGACTACAAATCTGACTATTATAGCTGACTATCAATTAATCTGTATTTATTTCTTAACTATACATTACATTTTTAAGTGAACCGTATAAACACAATACCTTAAACAAGAGCAGAATTACATATACACAGTGTAACAATATTGGCCTTAAATTTGTATCAATAAATACCAAGATCCATATCAATGCAAAGTATTCATTTCTATATCATATCCCCCTTATTTTTTTAGAAATTGACTATGACCATTAATCATTTATAATCAACCTCTTTTAAATGAAAACAAACTTTTATGGCAATCATTTTGGGAATTTGGGCATAGTTTTCTCCAAACTGCTTCCTGCTTTTTCTTGGGTGAAGTATTTCTAGGATTCATAGAGACCTCTCAGGGAGTTTTGTTCTATCAAACCACATTGGCCTGGAAGGAATCCACAGGTTCTTGTCTTCTGTGAAAAAAGCAGAACCTCTTTTCCAAAGCAACATATCCTTGACCCAAATTTTGAAGTCAAGATACCTTTATGTTTATGTTGGTTTAACTTAGCAGCCTCCAGAATCAAATGTTTCTCTGCAGTGAAAAAATTCAAAGAAAACACAATAATATACATAATATAGACTCTTTGTATATATTTCATATTTATGTGGATTGTTTTTCTTTACTCCTTTAATCTATGTCTGTCTTTACTCTTTTATATTACTTTTATTGTCTCTTCAAAGATTTTCAGTTTTTTATACTATTTTCCTCTCTCTTCCAAGCCTACATACATTTTATAAACACACTGTGACCCATTTAGAGTTTTTTTTTATGTCTGAATCTGTTTTTATTGCATATCTATAAACATTTTCTGACCAGGAACACTTTTTTTAATGCTAAGCAGCCCTGGCTAGGACCAACTCTATGGCCCTGCCTCTTTGCTCTGCTTAGTCTAACATGGTGGAGGCATGTTCACTGCATTTATGAGCTGTGCTCACGGCCCCCACCCCAGGGATGCAGCTGGTCTGTGTTATCACTAAGTAACTAGTAGTAGTTGCTCACAAACACTATTCAAGTGCAGGACCCCCCCCAAAAAAAAAAATAGACAGAGTTTGTGCTGCCAGCACGAACCTTTCCTAAAGAAGTCATGCAGTCTTTGCTGCCAATGCTGAGTCAGGAAACCTTCCCTTAAAGGAGCCACACCTTTGTTTACCACCAGAAAACAGAGCCTATCTGAGAAAAGGTGGCTACCAAGAAGTTCCAATTAACTCCATCTTTGTGGGTCTAAAAGCTCTTTTTTAAAAGTTTTTTTAATTCTATTTATTTATTTATTTATTTATTTATTAAAGATTTCTGCCTTCTCCCTGCCACCACCTCCCATTTCCCTCCCCCTCCCCCATCAAGTTCCCCTCCCTCATCATCCCTAAGAGTAATCCGGGTTCCCTGCCCTGTGGGAAGTCCAAGGACCACCCACCTCCATCCAGGTCTAGTAAGGTGAGCATCCAAACTGCCTAGGCTCCCACCAAGCCAGTACGTGCAGTAGGATCAAAAACCCATTGCCATTGTTCTTGAGTTCTCAGTAGTCCTCATTGTCCATTATGTTCAGCAAGTCCGGTTTTATCCCATGCTTTTTCAGACCCAGGCCAGCTGGCCTTGGTGAGTTCCTGATAGAACATCCCCATTGTCTCAGTGTGTGGGTGCACCCCTCGCAGTCCTGAGTTCCTTCTTATATGGATCTATGCCCCTGTGTTGGGTGTCATTTTGTAAACAGAGACTATTCATTCATTTCCTGGCCACCCAGATTGTTCACACAGAAACAATATTAATTATAACACTGTTTGGTCTATTAGCTCAGGCTTCTTATTAACTCTCACATCTTAAATTAACCTATTTCTATTATTTTACATTTTACCATGATGCTTGTGGTTTGTTACCTCTTGCTTCTTGGGCTATTACATGGCATCACCCTGACTTCACTCCAGCCTGGCTATATTCTTCCCTGTCATAGGCCAAAGCAGCTTTATCTATTAACCAACAAAAGCAACACATATACGGAAGGACATCCCACATCACAGATCAACCCTTATTATTCTATAATTTTTAATATTTTAAAGGAGAGAACTCATCCCTGCAGTTTGCACCCTGATTTCTGAATTGGGGAAGAGAGGACACTCTCTCGTCTTACTGAATGCTTTGTCTTCTTTACACAAGGACTGGCTCAGTGGAAGGCACACAATCCTATAGCACAGGATAAATGTTGTGAAGAGTGACGGGCCGCTTCCCTGCTACCCCAGCTCCAAGCCGCCTGGCTAGCTTATGCCCCGAAATAATTACACGGAAACTGTATTCTTTTAAACATTGCTTAGCCTCTTATTAGCTAACTCTCACATCTTGATTAACCCATTTTTAATAATCTGTGTAGCACCACAAGATGGTGTCTTACTAGGAAGGATTCTAGCCTACATCCGTCTGGGGTCAGAGAAATATGGCGACTGACTGACTCGGCTTCTTTCTCCCAGCATTCTGTTCTGTCTACTCTGCCTATCTAAGCTGCTGTGATAAATGCTGGACCTCCTGTCTGGTCTCAGTGGAAGGATAAATACTGGACCTCCTTCCTGGCCTTGATGGAAGGCACACAGCCCTGTAGCGCAGGATAAACACTAGATCTCCTGCCCAGTCTCAGTGGAAGGTACATGGCCCCATAGCACAGGATAAACACTGGAACCCCTGCCCAGTCTCAGTGGGAGGCACACAGCCCTATAGCACAGGATAAATATTGCAACCCCTGCCCAGTCTCAGTGGAAGGCACACAGTCTTATAGCACAGGATAAATGCTGGAACCCCTGGCCTGCCTTTTTTCATGCTTGGCTGCATCACAGGGCTGCAACTTGTTCTCCTTCTTGGTGATAAAATAAATTAAATTCTTCCTATGACATTACCATCCCATGAGCAAATTCAAATCACTATAAGAGGGGTGCTTTTCACACTGTTAAAGTTAATTCACCTTTATTTGTACAGAAGTCTTGGAAGAAAATTAGCAGAAAATGTACTGTGATAGACTATGCATTTTTGTTTAAAGGAGTATTCCAACTCATCAAGATCTCTAAGAAGTGTACAGCAGTCTTCATAATAGTGAAGGCTAGAGTATCCTGTGCACCTTACCTGCTGAGCTGAAGAGGAAAATGTGAGATTGCATACATCATTCACCATAAAAAGTAGCAAAGTTGAGTGAAAGAAGTTTGTTACAAAAGGCTACACACTGAACCTCTCATTTACATGATATGCTTAGAATAGGCAAAGCCATAGTTAAGTGACGTCAGCACTGGTGCAATGAGGAGAATAAGGAGATTGCTATCAGATACAAGACTTCATTTTGTAGTGACAAACTGCTCCATAGTTAACTAGGCATGATGGGGATACAACTGGATGACTACATTAAAAGCCACTGAATTCCCACTCTGTAAAAATCAAAGACTGCTTTGTCAATGTATTGAAATAAAGTCTCATCCATGTGGCCTCATCCTTGCTAAAGGCAAAGGGAGGAATCACAAGCCTTGCCTAGGTATCCTGAGGGGCAGCTCCGTCTCCAGCTTTATTGTTCTTCCATGGCCCGCTCTATGCAGGAGAAGGCCGTCTTTGGGTTAATAAATTTACAGTGACAAGATTCTGACTCACAGTGTGACATCAGGACCATGGTCAAAAATTCCTGAAAGGTAAAGACTTCCTCTGGATGAATAGAGCCATTTTATCCCTGTCTGCTTGAAACAATACCTAGCCCCTCTGTGTCTGCTCTTGGGGCCTGGGTGGGAAAAGAGCGGTGGCGGGAGGAGAGAAAAATGGCTGGACTAAGCTCGTCTCAACATGGCATTCTCTTTCTGCTGAATCTTAGCTTTCTCTTCAGACTTCGCCAACTTTTTGTGTACTTTTAGCTCGACATTTTAAGTGTTCCCTTTTTGGGTAAATCTGCTGTGTAGCAGTTTCCTCTGAATTGAAGTATCCCATCTTGGACAGAGGCTCATTATGAGTAAAGAAGTAGACAACTCAAAAGTCTCATGAAGTCCCTAAAAATTACCATAATCACTAAGTCCCTCATTCTCCAAGGTTATATAAGCAGCTGGAACTGTCAAGGAGGGAGGCTGTAATCTCTCAAGACACCAAAAGTCATGGATAGAAAACCATTGCTGCAGCTCTAATGAGTTGTCATCTATACTGAGGAGGACTCTTGATGACACAACTTTCTTTGAGTCACCCATGTTCCTGGAAGTAACCCCTCACCCAAACTTTTTAAGTAACCCTAATAAATCCCTTGCTTCACTGAGTAACAGTTGGTGGTATTCTTACTTGGACTCTGGTTACTTACCTAACTGTGGAAAGTAGAAGTTTGTTCATGTCTCCCCAGGAATAGTACCATCCAACAGCAGCCATTCTTTCCTGTGTCTTATGACATCTTACAGTTCAGTATTGCTTGCTGAATCCTGGTGGAATAATAAATTAAAAAGTCTTGTTCATAGCAAGAATGCCACTGCTCATTATTTTAAAGTTAATGTTGGCTGGAGAGATGGCTCAGTGGTTAAGAGCATTGCCTGCTCTTCCAAAGGTCCTGAGTTCAATTCCCGGCAACCACATGGTGGCTCACAACCATCTGTAATGGGGTCTGGTGCCCTCTTCTGGTCTGCAGACATACAGACAGAACATTGCATACTGTATACATAATAAATAATTGAAAAAATAAATAAATAAATAAACTTAATGTTAATGGAAGGCATAGGTCAAAGATAATCCATTAACAGTGTTTGCTTACAGTCCCACTACAGCAAAGATAGCCACAGTTTGCTATAGAAGAAAGAGTAGGATACAAGCAGTATATACCATGTGGTCAGCTGCCACTGTGGAGAGTGTTCTCTTCAACTAGTCTGTTTCATACTCAACAACGGTGTGAATAAGTCATGCCTCCCACAGACTCTTGTATTTGAATGCTTGGTCCCCAGTTAGGAAAACCATTTCGGAAGTTCTGTGGAATATTATTTTAAGATGTGTTTGCTTATGCTGTGGGAAATTTGTTTAATGATTCAAAGATGTGCTGCATTCTTTTATGTTGCATTTATTTAAGCCTATGAAGCTGTGTTATTGGGCCTGCCTAGAACACCTGATTGGTTTAATAAAGAGCTGAACAGTCAATAGCTAGACAGGAGAGAGAAATAGGCAGGGCTGCCAGGGAGAGATAAAAAGTAGAAAGAAAGAATGAGAGGCTAGAAGAGTCAAAAAGAGAAGGAGGAGGACATCAGGGAACAGCTACCCAGCTACACGCAAGCCATGGAATAAGAAATAAAGAAAGGAAAATAGAATATAGAAAGGTAAAAACCCAGAGGCAAAAGGTAGAAAGGATAATTTAAGAAAAGCTGGCTAGGAACAAGGCAAGTTAAGGCTAGTCATTCATAAGAAAGAATAAGCCTCTGCGTGATTTATTTGGGAGTTGGATGGCAGTTCCCCCAAAGAATAAAAGTCAAAAAAATTAAAAGAGGAAAATAACAACAGTTGCATGGAAGGTTATGAAGGCTTTATTAAGTGGAGTTTTGCTGGAGGAAGCACCTCACTGGGGTGAGCTTTAAGTTTTTATAGCTTCACCCCAGTTGCTACCCTCACTGATTTCTGAAAGCAATGAAGTCAATCTTTTTGATTCTTGCAAATGGGCCTTTCCTGCCATGATGGATGGACTCTTTCCCTCTGGAACTATAAGTGAAAAAAAAGCTACTTTATGTCGGGTTATCTAAGCAAAACAAAAGTAACTAATTGTTATAATTAAATGACTCTAATTTAATTTTCAGCATAGGCATGTAATCTTCTAAGGCACCCATAGGCAGACAGAATCAGAAAATGTGGTGGACTCAGCAACTCCCCCAGAAAGTATATTTTAGGAATTGTACTAAATGCACAGCTTAAACTGGTATCTTATCAGAATGCCTACTACAAACACTTTGATTTTGCCATTCTACATGTGTGATGCTGGAGATCTGAATCTAAGGCCTTGTACTCACTAGGCAGGTGTTCTACCCCTGAGCTACATCCATAGCTTGAGATTTTTTTTTCACCTTCATGGAGCCTAGCCCAGATTGGCCATGAACATTCTATGTAGATGTAGGTGACTGAACTCTTGATCCTCTTGTTTTCTCCTCCCAAGTGTGTGAGTCCCCACACCCAGCCGGTAATATCTTAGTAGGAAACATGTATTAGATGGAAAATTATGGGTATAAGAATCAAGATAAGGCATTGTGGAGACAGCTCAGACAGAAAAATGCTTGCAAAATCATTGTGAGAACCTAAGATCCAGGCCCATTTAAAAATGCCAAGCACAGTGCTTGTCCTAGCCTTTCACTGCTGTGATAAAATGTTATGATGAAAACAATTCTGAGGATAAATTGGTTTATTTTAGCTTCTGGTCCTAGAAAGATGGAGTCAGTTGTGTCTACATGAGCCTCTGGGGGACATTTTTTCTTCAAACCACAGCAGTGGCACAAATGTATTATTTCAGCACTGAAGATGTTGAGATAGGTGAATGACTAGGGCTCTCTTGGCAGCCCACCTCACCTAGCTGGTGAGTATCAGGCCAGTGAGACACCATGTCTCAAAACAAGAAGATAGTACCTGAAGCTGACCTCTAGGTCCCCCAAACACACAAACCCAAAAGCCAGGTAAGACACCGTCTGTGTTTTCAACAACTTATTCTCCTACTCTCGCTCCTCCTCCCTTTCTCGCTCAGGATTTCTGTGAGCTCACCCCCTTACTTCCTTCTTTAAACACTGTTGTTTCTTTTAGACCATTCTTTTTCATAGAGAATAAGCAAGACCCGGGATACTATTTATTCTGTAGGTTCTTATTATTTTTTTTTAACTTTTATTTATTTATTTATTTAGTAAAGATTTCTGCCTTCTCCCCGCCACCACCTTCCATTTCCTTCCCCCTCCCCCATCAAGTCCCCTTCCCTCATCATTCCTAAAAGTAATCCGGGTTCCCTGCCCTGTGGGAAGTCCAAGGACCACCCACCTCCATCCAGGTCTAGTAAGGTGAGCATCCAAACTGCCTAGGCTCCCACCAAGCCAGTACGTGCAGTAGGATCAAAAACCCATTGCCATTGTTCTTGAGTTTTCAGTAGTCCTCATTGTCTATTATGTTCAGCAAGTCCGGTTTTATCCCATGCTTTTTCAGACCCAGGCCAGCTGGCCTTGGTGAGTTCCTGATAGAACATCTCCATTGTCTCAGTGTGTGGGTGCACCCCTCGCGGTCCTGAGTTCCTTGCTCGTGCTCTGTCTCCTGCTCTTGATTTGGACCTTGAGATTTCAGTCCGGTGCTCCAATGTGGGTCTTTGTCTCTGTCTCCTTTCATCGCCTAAATGTTTTTCTTTGGGTTCACCTTCTTAATTAGCTTCTCTAGGATCACGCATAATAGGCTCAACGTCCCCTATTCATGGCTAGAAACCAAATATGAGTGAGTACATCCCATGTTCCTCTTTTTGGGTCTGGCTCACCTCACTCAGGATAGTGTTTTCTATTTCCGTCCATTTGCCTGCAAAATTCAGGAAGTCATTGTTTTTTACTGCTGAGTAATACTCTAATATGTATATATTCCATACTTTCTTCATCCATTCTTCCATTGAAGGGCATCTAGGTTGTTTCCAGGTTCTGGCTATTACAAACAATGCTGCTATGAACATGGTTGAGCATATACTTTTGTTGTATGTTCTTATTATTTAAATACATGATTTTTGTAGAGAAACACAACAGAGAGACACAACAGATTAATCATTATAATGCGCACCCTAAATACCCACAGTTCCTAGTCTCAGCTCACTCTCAAGTAAAGGACAGTAATGTTAATGAGCACACAGTTCTCATTCACATCCCCTGCCTTCTTATTAACTGTCCCCCTAGCTTCTGGTGCCAATTCTCCAAGGTAAGGTGAACCTTCTGTTTGTATAGAGCAGGTCTGCTAACATTCCTTCCTTCCAGGAGCCTCCATAGCCATAATACTATAGAGGTAACTAAATAATACTCTATGAACTGCAAACTTCCTCAGAGGAAACACTGGGCTGGTGAAAATGTACTATTTGGATCAATTTTGTGTCCATTTATTCTTTTAAAATCACACTGCAGACAGTTTAATAGTAGAGGAAATTCCTGATGATTATCTGTAGGAGAAAGAGTTATCCCATGCTAGACAAACAACACTCCAACTCTAACATATAAATTTGCCTGAGCTGAATTGTGTAGAAGGTTGTCCAAAGTGCAGCACTCCCAGGTCTAAACCAGGAAAGGGGCAATTACAGAGCGCTGTAAACATCACATGATAACCTCAGAGAGTCATACCAAGGCATCCCTAGAGAATGAAGATAATGAGTGATTTGGCCAATGCTCTTCAACATGAATGCCCATGACAATGCAGCCCACATCTTCCGAAGTCAGACTGAGTGACAGCTTTTAGTGTTTATGTGCTTTATTTGCTAGAAGGAGAAAGCAAGGGAAACAGAAAATGACCAGGGTCAATTATTCATCTCTCTTCTACCATTTTTCCAGAACATAAAAATGTAGTCCACCAAATGACATTCCACATATAGATTTATCTCTCAGACATACAGCGAGGTACACAGACACACAAAATATCCAACCAAATTGTCTCTTCAGTTGTGACATTTCATTTCCTCATTCCTCTAGGAAACACTATGGCTGTTTTTCCTTTGAAAAAAAAAAGAGAGAGAGAGAATGCTTCTAAGCTAAAGGTTTAAATCTCCAAAACCACTCAAAGGCTTTAACATACAAATGCACTCTAGTGCTGGAGAACAGAGCATGGGTACCTGACATGACTGAGAAATACAGATTGTGAAAGGATGGCTGCCAGCTTTCTCTATAAAGCCTGAACCTCTGGACATGTTTTGGGAGCAAGTGAAGTTCTATTCACTATGACTGAAGGTCCAGTTTTTTTATGGCCCATGAGAAAGTGAGAAAAGACCACGGCACTTCCTTCTGACGGCATCCTCCATGCTCTGCTGTTCCAGTCTGCTAGCTGCTAACTACAGATGTGACCAACCCCAGCAATGACCAGATCTTTCCTGAGTTCCCTCCCCTCCCTGTGGAGCCTATCGCCAATAATTAAAACTTTAATTTTCATTTAAACTTTGACGAACTGACTCTCTGAGATGGAATTTAGCTTTGAGTTTAGAGAGAGTGATGGCACTATCTTGTGCCCACTCCTTGCCTCAAGATTAGACCTTCCTGAATAGTGTCCAGTTGTCTTTTTCTCCATGTATTTCTTCAGCCCTAACTGAGGTCTTTTTCCTCAGCTCTTTGCCTTACACTGGCCAGCCTCTTCCTGTCCTTCATCAGCTCTGCAGACAAGCTATAGCACTCCAGGTTGTTTGGTTGGGATCTGTCTCAAAGGGTGTCTGCTCAAGAACTATTCAGTTTAATTCTTTCCCGGTCCTTTGCTTCAGAAATGGAAGGTAGGGCAGCACTTTTCTCCATAACTTCTCTTTCCTCACATAGTGGGATTCCCTAGACTTGGGGAGCTTTTCCATGGAATGTTTTCCTTCCCTCCCTCCTGCAGGGAGAGCCAGCTCCCCTCCAGGGCTTATTTATCATTTTCTAGGTTTTAGGTGGTGGTGGTGCTTCCTTCAACTTTCTGCAGTAGAGAATTTCATTCCTTTCGTACCATACGTAGAACTATCGCCTAATCAGATGGAAATGCCATGTTTTCTTGCTATTTCATCATTTTATATAGTGATTAAGTCATATTTGTTGCAAACTATTAATGTCCCCTGAGTGCTTTCAAGAAGGAGATTATATTAGTAGACTACAGGGTAATCCACAGAATTGAAAATGAACCGAACAGCCAAGGCTTGGGGATGAAGGAAGTAATAAAGCCATGACATCCCAGCTGTATGTTCACCATGTCTCCTCAAGCTCCACATAGCACTCACTAAGCAGTGATTCTGTACAAAGATTTGTGTCACAAGAGTATCTGTAATGGGAGAGGGTGTAGTCAGAGGAGCAGGCCGCGTCCCGCCACCTGCCTAGCTTAACCCCTGAAATAGCCACACAGAAATTTTATTAATTAAATTACTGCTTGGCCCATAAGCTCGAGCCTCTTGTTGGCTAACTCTCACATCTTGATTCAACCCATTTCTATTAATGTGTATCACCACTTGACTGTGGCTTACCGGCATGAGTCTAACTAGCGTCAGTCTCAGGCCAGAGAACCATGGCATCTGCCTGTTTTGCTTCCTTCCTCCTAGAATTCTGTTCTGTCTATTCCACCTATCTAAGTCTGCCCTATCAAAAGGCCAAGGAGGTTTCTTTATTCAACCAATGAAAGCCTACACCATTTCCCCTTTTTCTGTTTAAACAAAAAAGAAAGGCCACTTTAACATAATAAAATTACATATAACAAAACAGTTATCAAGCAAGAATTATAGTTACAATATTTATATATATATATATTTTTTTGTTTTCGAGACAGAGTTTCTCTGTAGCTTTTGGTTCCTGTCCTGGAACTAGCTCTTCTAGACCAGGCTGGCCTCGAACTCACAGAGATCCGCCTGCCTCTGCCTCCCGAGTGCTGGGATTAAAGGCGTGCACCACCACCGCCCAGCCTATTTTATCTTTTATCATAACAAAGGAAAACTATAACTAACCATTCTTCAACTCCACCAAAGACTCCAGAAAGAGATAATATTACTTAAGTAAACAGGAAGTGCATTATAAGCAACTTCAAAAACTCTAGAAATGACAGAGACATCTTGCTGCCTGGACAGTCACACAAAGTTTTTCTGTACTGTTGGGGCATCCATCTTCAGCCTACAGGCCCATAGTATCCAGCAAACATTTCCGTGAAGCAGGAAATTTCAAAGACAGTTCAGTCATTTTCTTCTGTATCCTGCAGAATGTCTCGCAGACTCTTTTATGAATCAGGAACCCTGAAAAATTATCTTATTTTTAGGCAAGTTCAGCAGTCCTCTCTCTGCGGGTTCTTCATGTCCAGTTTTATGAAACACTCCAGGCAAGAGTAGTTTCTTGCCCAAATGGTTACCAACTCCATAAGGAGCCTCTTCGATGCCCATCTTCCTCTTGAAGTAGCTAGTGCTACCAGGAGCAGACATGTCTCATTTTCATGAAAAACCCTAAGTTATTAAAACATTTAAAATGTTATATTCTGTAGTCTTTAAAAGATATGAAGAATGCCTATCTAATTGAAATATATCTCTTTATATCTAGAAAATCTAACATGACTACAAGCTTGACTATTATTGATGATTTTCCATTGATAACCTATACATTACATTTTAAAATGAACTATATAATCACAAAACCTTAATCAAGAGCAGAAATATATATACATATAATAAGATTGACCTCAAATTTATATCAATCTAGCAAAATCTATACCAATGCAAATTATTCATCTCTATATCATATCCCCCTTTAAATGTAAAAGAACATTTATAAACAATATTTGGGAATATGGACATAGTTTTTTCTCTCCAAACTGCTTCGTGCTGTATGGGGGCACTGTTAATCAGTCTTTCATGGTGTATCCTGTTTGCTAGGTTCCTCTCAGTCAGCAGTTGAGCAAAGTAATTTTTTGAGGGTATTTACAGCAACCTTTCAGGAGGGCGGGGTCCATGAAACCATATTATTGGTCTGCGAGCAATCCACAGGTTCTCAGCTTCTATGAAAACAAAAGAAGAGCGTCTTTTCTAAAACATCATATCTTTAGACACAAATTCTGAAGTAATAATACCTTTACAATATACATGCAGGTTTGGCTTAGCAGCCCAGACAATGAAATGTCTCTCTATACTTAAAATTTAATGAACACAATCCATACTCTCTGTGAATTTTCCTTTTTTACATGGCTTATTTCTCTTTACTTCTTTTAATCTATGACTATCTGTACTCTGTCTCTTTAAAGACTTTACCCCTTTTTAAAGCATTAACTTTATTTTATGAGTCTCTATTCTCTTTATCTTTTATCTTTCAAGCCTCCGTACATTTATTCAACATTGTGAACCATTTAGAGGTCTTTTATGTCCGAATCTGTCTTATTGCATTGTCCTTAATTCTCTGCTGTCTTGAAGAGCTTTTAAAATGCTAAGCATCTAGGTTGCAGCTGCTCTGGATGTTGGCTCCACCTCTTTCCAATTTCAAAATGGTGGACATACCATTTCTGCTAGCTCTGAGGCCACCAGGTAGAAGCCATACTCAGCACTTTAACTCTGAGAATGAGTTTTTTATCTGAGTTACAGCCAAATCTGCCAGGCAGAGCACTGTGCAGCCTGGAAACATCTCTCTGTATGACAGCGGAAATCTGTCATGCTCTCCTACTTGTGCATACCTAGTAAACCTGATCCAACTGCCTGCCCAGACAG
This sequence comes from Chionomys nivalis, assembly GCF_950005125.1. Taxonomy (NCBI): domain Eukaryota; kingdom Metazoa; phylum Chordata; class Mammalia; order Rodentia; family Cricetidae; genus Chionomys; species Chionomys nivalis. The sequence goes on along the minus strand of NC_080089.1, from coordinate 10,164,705 downwards.
GGAGTGCTGAGTCACAGGAGTGTTCTCAATCAGTTTCCTCCCAACCCTAGTGGGCACAAAAACACCCGGGTTCCATAAATGTCATTGAAATACTTTGTAGCCGGAGTTCACACTGGCAGCACAGCCCAGGAAGCCATATTTTAAAATGGTGCAGCGTTTTTTGGTATGGCTGCTGAGTCAGGAAATTCTCTCTGCAGCACACCACCAGCAAACAGCAAAAAAACTGTGTTAAACCCTCTCTCTCCTTTTTAAGTCCTCTCAGGTTTTTAAGTGGATTTGGTCCATCACGTTGGGCACCACTCTGTAGTAAGAGGAGAAGGCTATGCCCTGCCACCTGGCTAGCTTAACCCCCCTGAAATAACCACACAGAAATTGTATTAATTAAATTACTGCTTGGCCCATAAGCTCTAACCTCTTGTTGGGTAACTCTAACATCTTGATTCAACCCATTTCTATTAATGTGTATCACCACTTGACTGTGGCTTACCAGCATGAGTCTAACCAGTGTCCCTCTTGGGCAGGAGAACCATAGCATCTGCCTGACTCTGCTTTCTTCCTCCCAGAATTCTGTTCTGTCTACTCTGCCTATCTAAGTCTACCCTATCAAAAGGCCAAGGCAGTTTCTTTATTTAACCAATGAAAGCAATACAAATACAGAAGGACCTCCTACACCAAGAGGGGACTAAAATTTGCAAAATAACTCCTACTTGCTAAGTTCATTATTATCAGGAGGTACAAATATTTTTTGGCCACTAATGAAAACTCTTTTAAAAAAATGTAGAAAGCTTGTATTTAGCTGGGGGCTTCACCCCAACTCCTGGCATAAGCTCTCTTCCCTGGAAATTGCCTCAGTCCAAACGCCACCTCCAAGAAATCCTGCCAAACAGTGACCCCTCCCCAGGGAGGGTCAAGAAAGCCCACCATATGGTAACCCCTCCCCAGGGAAGGTTGGGACCACTCCCACAGGCTATTTAAACTACCCTCCAGAGAATGAACACATGGTCTCAAGGATCCCTGTGGTCTCCCCTCTCCATGTTTTCCTGAGGCCATGTGGGAGTATTGTCATCCATTAAATATGGGCATCTTTTAATGCAGTCTGATTTGGTCTGATCAGGATTATTTGCATTAGCAGAGAGGTTTGGCATCTAAGAGGAATACTTAACGTTTGAAGATCCCACCATAAGTGGGGGGTGTTTTTCCAACGGGTCCAGAGCCATGTGTTGAAAAATGCCCTTCTCACACATACTCTCCACCAGGCTAAGATCAGCTTCATCTTGGTGAGTTCCCCTTTTTGAGTACATGCTGCTAGGGCCCAAGGGCCCATTTATATTTATTTACCTTTGTTGATTTTTGGGCTGTCCTGTTGGAGACATAGGACATGCCAGGCATCCAACACAAGCAGCAAGACAAATATTGGTGAGGTAGGATTGAGTGGGTAGAGATGTCTCCCACTCATTTCTCATGAAGCCTCCCCCCCCCGCCACTTTTACTCAAGAGCCCTGTCCTGGTGGATGCAGTGTGACAGGTTTGAATCCCCAGATTTGGCATAGACTTCTAAATGGGCTCTTGCGATTTAAAACCAGATCTCTAAATGCCCTTGTAACATGAGGGCTGGGCTTCTTGGGGTTTCTGTCCTGCCCTGTACTCCACAGCCAACAAAGTTCCAAAGAAAATCACACAGAGATCTCCATAATATTATAAACTGATTGGCCAATTAGCTCAGGCTTCTTATTAGCTCTTGTAGCTTATATTAACCCATTGTTCTTATCTATGCTAGCCACATGTCTCAGTACCTTTCACAGTGGGGCAGGTCACATGTTGCTTCTTTGGTGGGCTGGGCTGGATTGGGGGAATGAGCTTCCCCCTTCCTAAAATTCTCCTGTTTTCATCACCCCACCTCTACTTCTTGTCTGGTTGACCTGCCTATACTTTTTACCTGGCCAATCAGCATTTATTTAAAATATAATTGACAGAATACAGACAATTCTCCAGCACGACTTCCCCCTCTTTTTTTTAAACAAAGGAAAATATCCATAGTCCATTTTGGGGGAATGTGGGCATAGTATTCCAGGCTACGTATGGCTGGTTGGAGGCACTGATAATCTTATGGTGACCTAAAGAAAATTTAGAATTATGATCAAGTCCTGACTGATGATAAAGATGATTTTTTATCATCTCAAGCAGCATCTTGAATCTGTTCTGGATGTAGAACTCTGACATCTGGGCCATCTGTTCCTACCAGAGATTTCTCAGGTGATCTTCCTTGATTGAACCTGATTTTTCTTAATTCAGAATGAATCCACAGCTTCTCATTTCCTATGGAAACAAAAGCAAAATCTCTTCTCCAAAGTAACATACCTTTTGACTTCAATTTTGAAGTCAAGGTATTTTCAAAATACCTATCTTGGGTTAGTTCAGCAGCATTTATAAATAAAAGTCTTTTAGCAGCTGTTGCTCCTTCCTCAGCATTCAAACAACTCAAAGATAGCATAATAGCATACAGTATCAAGATTCTCTGTGTATTTTCCATCTTTATGTGGCTTTACTTTAACCTCTATTTCTTTTATTTTTACTTTTACTTTTTGAGACAGGTTCTCTGTGTATCTTTACCCTGAAATAACTCTGTAGACCAGGCTGTCCTTGAACTCACAGAGATTCGCCTGTTTCTGCCTCCCAAGTGCTGGGATTAAAGATGTGTGCTACCACACCTTGAACTCAGAGATCTGTCTGCCTCTGCCTCCCAGGCATTGGGATAAAGGTGGTACCACCACAACCAACTACTCTTTTTTTTTTTTTTTTTTTTGAGGATTTTAACCTTTGGTCTGCATACATTTTTAACACTGTAAACCATTTAGAGGTTTTCTTCGACTTTGAATCTTTCTTTTACTGTATATCTCTCTTTTTGTGACCATGTGAGTCTTTAATTTACCAAGCAATATGGGTAGGATTAAAGCTGTGGCTTTGACAGCTAGATGCAGCCCATTCTCTAGCTTTCTATGATTCCAGCCTCATGGCTATAGCCATGTTTATCACCACAACTCTATGATGTTTCAATGTACCTGCCAGCAAGCAAGTTGCAGCCTTCTGTTCATAAATCACATTCAAACGCTCTGTTGTCAGACTGTCTGCCTGAAAGAGTCACAGTTTGCCCTGGCAGGACAGCCCAGAAAGCCAGCATTTTTTCTGCTACAGCTGAAAACCAAAAAAAAAAAAAAAAAAGCCTTAAGTTTTTCATCAACACCATTTAAGTGTTTCATGGCAGGACCTCTTAAAAGAGCTGCAAGGTTTTGCACTAAAGTTGAGTCAGGAATCCTCTCTTAAATGAGAGCACTTGTTTGCCTCTAGCAAGCAGAGCAGACCCAAGAAATTGCTGCTACCAAGAAAACATGCTTTACTCTATTCTTTCCCAAGATTTCTTAGGCTTTCTGTGGATGCAGTTGTCCACGTGGTGTAGGAGGGTCTTCTGTCTGGGTCTTCTGTCTATGTGTTACTTTCATTGGTTAAATAAAGACACTGCCTTGGCCTTTTGATAGGGCAGAAACTTAGATAGGTAGAGAGACAGAACGGAATGCTGGGAGGAAAAAGGCAGAGTCAGAGAGAGCCACCATAGAGCCAGCTGCCGGGTCAGACATGCTGAATCTTTCCTGGTAAGCCATGACTGTGGTGACATACAGATTATTAGAAATGGGTTGAATCAAGATGTGAGAGTTAGCCGATAAGAGGCTAGAAATAATGGGCCAAGCAGTATTTAATTAATACAATTTGGTGTGGTTAATTCAGGAATAAACTAGCCAGGTGGCAGAGATGCAGCCCACCGTTCCTTCTTACAACATGCCCTTGGGCTGCCTTTTACAAAAATCCTTTCAAATGGGGGCTAACAACTAATATAAGAACAAACAAGGCTCCAAAAGCCCATGGATTCTAGATGTGGTGTTCCCACCCCCCACTCCCATTCCCTGCTCCCCTCCTCACTTCTATAGCTGTTCATCTCTCACTGTTTGTTCTCTACAATGGATCTGGATCTGTTTTCCTTGTCCTTCCACTCTAAAATGAATAGTTCTTTCATCCTTTTGTTTTTGTTCCCTCTTGCAGCATCTGCTAATCTGGTCTTTAACAGGACCACCTCTGTGCTTCCCTGGCTTCTGACACCTGCCTATACCAGGATTTTTAAGTTGGTCTGCTGATACAGGTTCTTAAGCATTTTAATTGTCTGTCTGTTAAAATAATGTGGCCACAGTATGCTTGCTTTATGTCTCTGTGAGTATGTATGTTTAATTTCACAGTATGCTTGTCTTATTTCTCTCTCTCTCTCTCTCTCTTTCTCTCTCTCTCTCTCTCGTGTGTGTGTGTGTGTATGTGTGTGCATGTTTTAAGATCTGTAAAACTTATATCTCCAGATTACAACAGCTCTGGAAAAATACAAACACATGGGTAACCTCCATTTTGACCTCACCACCACCTTGAGTAAGAGTACCCACGTGTGCTAGTACTCTTTGACTCATTAAAATATTCTTTTTAATGTTCTTACATTTACTAGCATTGGTAAGCTATAACTAATTGGGTAAAATACATGTCTATAACAGGTAATGGTACCCAATTCACAAGTGCCTTTATAGACCGAAGAGTATGGCATTTAACAAAAGAACTTCTAACACGGAGACATGCCAGCTCTCGCAGCATCCATAGCACCTTCAAAAAAAAAATGCATGACTGCAAAAGATCTTCCGCCTTGAGCTTTGTCTTTGGTTTTGGCAAAGCAACCCACACAGCAAAAAGTGACCTTCAACCTCTTCAGCTTCCTGAAAGCATCACCAGGGATAGATCTTCTCATCCTGCTGAGACAAGTAGACTAAATCTTTCTCCCCACAAGAAAATCCTCAGGTCTCTCTTGTACTCAACACTTAATGGCAAGCACTGCTTCTAAGGCTGGTGTTCTCCAAAGAATATGTAGAGACTTGGGATTGCCTGCACAGCTAAAGAAAGCTGTCTTATTTTTGCTCATTTATCCCTGTTAGATCTGTCTAATGGCATTTGATGACTTAAGGTACTCATAGCTCATTACTCAATTTGTTAAGTTTCCTGATAAAAATATAAATAGGTATGCCTCTTTCACAGGCTTCATAGTCCAGGATTAACAGGTTTCAGATGTATCTTCAGAGATTCAGAGTTTCCAATTTCCTTTTAATTGTCTTCTAAAATGTTCAGTTCCATTGTCTTACAGATACCTGCAAGTTCCTGAAAAAGTTCTGCCATTTTATCAAAAAATCAGGTCTGGTAAAAACACTAAGAGTCTCCAGAGCATATTTTAACCCCACACATTTTTTAAGCATATTTTACAGGTCACTTCTGCTGTCTGGGCCAAGACCAGCTTACAAAGTGCTCTCCAGACAATGACAATACCTGTACCAGTTCCTGGGACTTCACCATTGGTACCAACTCTCCTGGATCAAGGACACCTACCAACTAAAATCTGGTTTTACCTGCTCTTGTGTCCCACTTATACGTCTGAGCCTCACCTGTACAACCAGGGCACTTCTCTGTCCCATTCTTTCTGGCAGTTAATGACCCTTCCCATGGCTAGTCCCATTCATAAGGTCAAAAATAACAATATATTTCTTTCTCCTAGCCACCTGCCTTCTCATCTTTCTCAAGGAATAGATGCCTGAGTCTCCAGGATGACAGTAAACTGGATGCCTCTCCAGCCACACCTCTCGCTGAGCAGGAGCCCACCAAATCCTGTCTCTCCCCTCTCCCATGCTACCCCATGCCCATAGGAAGTAGTCAGAGTTGAGCCGGTGCCTCTTTATCCAAGGAGTCTAAAATGTTTCATTGAGGGGCTTCACCTTATTTTGTTGGCACCCCTTTATACAAAAAGTCTGGAATATTTAGCTGGGGGCTTTACCCCCACTCCTGGAATAAGTTCCCTCCCCTGGGAGTTGCTGCAGTCCAAATTCCATCTCCAAGAAAGTCCACGTAATTGTGACCCCTCCCCAGGGGAGGTCAGGACCACTCCCACAGGCTATTTAAACTGCCTTGCAGAGAATGAACACATGGTCTCTGGGTTACCCATGGTCTCCCATGGTTTTTCCGGGGTCACCTGGAAGTATTGCCATCCATTGCAAGTATTGCCATCCATTGCTATCTATTAAACCTGGGTATGGTCTTATTGGGATTATTTGCATCAGTAGAGAGGTTTGTTGGCTAAGAAAATACTTAACAGCTTGTAGTAAAATAAAGAACAAAAAAGCAATTTACAAAATCTGTCATAGCTGTGAATCTTTTAAAAGTCATAAACATTGATGCAAAACTCCATTTAAGTGGAGAAACTATACATATTCATATTTATTGGAATATGCACAAACTTCTTTAAAGGATACACAGAAGAAAATAGTAAGCGGGTTTATTCAGAGCTTGAAAACCTCACTGTGCAGATGGGTATTGAAACAAAGTTTTCTGTGCATCCCTCTCTTTTTGTTAATCCAGAGGATGTATTAGTTATTAAATGGGTGTGTGTATGCCTGTGTGCAACTGAGATTCAATAGATCAAAATGGTAAAGCTAGTGTAAATCACTTTTTACTGACAAATATTTCTTTTTTGCTTAATACATTCCTCAAATTTTCACCAATGGATATATTCCTAAATCAAAAGTAATAACCAAGTGAAATACTCTCCATCCCATTTCACAAACTGTAGCTCTTGTCAAACAAAAAGCAAACTCTAGTCAGCACCATTTGAAGGAAGGCACAGGAAGCCATCATTTGTGGAGCTCCATGTGGGTATCAGGAAATGCACCACAGCTGTGTCTCAGAAGGGGCAGCCACAGCAAACTGTTTCCAGAAGGCTCTTTGCCATACAGTTTCAGAAGGTGTTCCTTGGCCCTAAGGAGCAGGGCTCTGAGGAGCCTTGGTAGGGAAGTGTTTGCCTAGCATGTGTGAAAGGCTCCCGGTGTGATCACAGCTAATGAAGAAGAAAGTGGTTCCTCAAACTTCATGGTCCCTTCATAGGAGAGCCAAGGGAGTCTGAGTAGAATGCAGAGTCCATCTGAGAAAGTGCAGACAGACAAGGCCTAGGATTCCGTGTTTCAAACCAGATCCTCCGGGAGACAGACGTTGCCTGCTTCAAAACTCACTCTGGAGAATCAAGAGTCTAGCAGACATGCCCTCATTGTTTCTAAAGTAGGTTCCCATCTGCTGGGAAAAACTGAAGCCTCACGGAGGCCCATGGCCTGTGAGCCATGTAAAACTGATTAGCAACACTAGGCTCTTTTATTGTACTTAATCATCACATTTTTTAAAAATTCTAGAGATGCCAGTCATGATGGTGCCTGCCTGCCATTCCAGAATTCAAGAGGCAGAGGCAGAAGGCCTCTTATCTCGAGATAAGGTCAAAGCCAGGAAGTGACATAGTGAATCCAGCTTGCCTGGACTACAGTCTAAAATCCTATTACCAAAGGTTAAAAAAATAAAAACAAAACAACCAAAAAGTTAGTCTTAAAGTGTGACAAGTATTAAATTAATAACGAAGGATTTTTGTTGCCCTTGAGACATCTTTGTACAGACAGAAGTGAAATGTCTTGGGTGACTGAATTTTCTGTAGCTTTCCATTGACGATGCCTATTATCTGTCTTTAAGAACACTTGAGTGGAAAGAAATTGCCCAGAGTCCTCCTGACCCAAACTGGTGCCAGGGAGTAAAAACATTTGGACTGTGGTCCTGGCTCAGCACCTCAGGAGAAGTACTGCACTGAGCAAGTACATTCGGGCTCCTGGCACTGGGATCCTCCTTTTGCGAAATGTGCCTGATGAGCTGGTGAGAGAGCGTCCTGGCTTAGCCATCTGAGGCTGATTCCACTAATTGGGCAAGCCGCAGATGTCAGCCATGTTTTCAGTTTATCCTAGGAGCCTTGGGGGAGCCGGTGGAGGCTTACAAATAGGAGTCACAGACAATGCAGCATGGCCAGATTAACAGGAGGGGGTGACAGGAAATCCCACAGTTTGACTAACAATTGGCCAAATGCTGTTTAACAGGGTGCAGCTGCCAGACTTAAGGCAAATTTTGGTTCCAGTCACCAGCTGAGGAGAATCACGACAAAAGCAGCGGGGCCAGATCTGTTTACTCTTCAAACAATTAGCTGAGTTCAACAAACAAAATCTTGATTAAAGGCCATTACAAACTATCAGTTATTCCAAATGTTTAAATCATTGTACCTACATTTAAGTTTTAAAAATAGGAATTCCATATTTGTGAAGCCAGCTCAAGCCTTAGCATGCTAAGGCTACGCTCAATGTAATGCCGGCCTGTATGTCCGTATGTCACATGCGTGCAATGCCTGCTCAGGAGAGCATCAGTTTCTTGGAACTAGAATTACAGACAGCTGTAAGCAGCCTTGTGGGTGCTGGGTGTATAGGTGGAAGCGTTGCCCAGCCCCTGGCATCCATATAGCCAAAGAGTCTGGAATGTTTGGATGGAAGCTTCACTCCAGCCCCTGGTATCCATTGAAAAGTTTCTGCACCCAAATAAACCTGTCCACCAATGCAATCATCCAAGTCAGATCAAACCAAACCATATTAGAAAAAGCCCAGGCTTAATGGATACCAAAGCTCCCAAGTGGCCTTCCAGCCCCCAAGAGAGGAGACTGGGGGCAGTTTAAATACCCTGTGGTATTTAAATCCATGGGGAGGGATCATCATTTGATGGGGACTTTTTCAGAGGTGGAGTCTGGACTGAGGCAACTCCCAGGGGAGGGGGCATGGAATGGAACTTCCAAACATTCCAGACTCTGGATATATGGATGCCAGGGACTGGGGTGATGCTTTCACCCAAACATCCCAGACTCTTGGGGTAAAGGGGTGCTGACTCAACTCTGGCTACTTCCTGTGAGCATGGGATGACCTGGGAGAGAGGAGAGTTAGGAATTAATGGGCTCATGCTAAGCAGGAGGTGTGGCTAGAGAGGCATATGGTTAACTGCCATCCTGGAAACTTCAGGCATCTGTTCTTTGAAGAAGATGAGAAGGCAGGTGGCTAGGAGAAAAAAATAGATTGTTATTATCAGCCCTATGAATGGGACTAGCCATGAGAAGGGTGATTAACTGCCAGAAAGAATAAGACAGAGAAGTACCCTGGTTGTACAGAAGAGGCAAGGGTGAATAAGTGAGACATGAGAGCCGATATGCCTTTTGAAACCAAATTTTAATCGCTGGGTAGGTGTCTATTTGAGCCAGGAGAGGTGGTACCAATGGTGAAGTTCCAGAAGCTAATTTAGATGATAGTGTTATATGGAAGGCCCCTGTAAATTGGTCTTGGCCCAGACAGTAGGAGTGACCTGTAAAATATGCTTGAAAATGGGTAGGGTTAAAATAGGCCCCAGAGATGTTAGTTTTCACCAGACCAGATTTCCTGACAGCATCAGAACTTCTCCCAGGAGCCTGCAGGTGTCTGTAAGACAGCTGGGACAGATTTACATCTCGGTGTCATAGCAAAAGGCTATGGCTTTAGGTTAAAAGGCATGACCATTTTAGAAGACAACTAAAAGAAATTGGGAACTCTGAACCTCTGAAGATACAGCTGAAACCTGTTAATTCTGGACTAAAAAGCCTGTGTAAGAGGCACACCTTCTGTATTTTTAGCAGAAACTTAGCAAATGGAATAATGAGCTACCAGTACCTTAAGTCATCAAAGGCCATCAGACAGATCTGAGAGGGATAAATAAATGAACAGACATGAGACAGCATTTTTATACCAGTCTCGGAAGCAGTACTTGCCTTTAGCTGCTGAGTCCAGGAGGCATGAAGGTTTTTCTGTGGAGGTAGGATTCAGTCTACCTTTCTTGGCAAAATGAGATGATTGATTCTTCGATGTAGTGTCCAGGAAACTGATGAGGTAGAAAACAGCTTTTTGCTGTGTGAGTGGTTTTGCCATACCCAAAGACAAGCCTCCAGGCAGAAGGTCTTCTGCAACCATGCATATTCTTGGAGGAGCTATAGGATGCTGCAGGAGCTGGCATGTCTCTCTCATAAGAAGCTCTTTTGTTAAATACCATACTCTCAGATCTGTAAAGGCATTTGAGAGTCAGGGTACCATTACCTGTTAGGTATATCTAAATTAGACATATATGTTAAATTTGGACATATAGTTTACCCAATCAGTTATAGCTTACCAATGTCAGTAAAGGCAAGAAGATTAAAAGGAATATTTTAGTAAGCCAAAGTATATTGGAGGCAGAATGTCTCCTTGGTAGGGCCAGCACACGAGGGTACTCTTACCAAAGATGGCATTGAGGTTTTCACTTTGACTTCAACAAAAAATGGCAGTTTTTGAATTTTTCCAGAGCTGTTGTAATCTGGAGTTACAAGTTTTATAGATTTTAAAACAAACACACAGAGACAGACTGACAGACAGACAGACATAAAGCAAGCACATTGTGGCCACACTATTGACATGTATATAGTAACAGACAGACAAACAAAATCTTTTTAAGAAACTGTGTCAGCTGACCAACTTAAAATTTGGAGTAGGCTGTAGAAGCCAGGTGAGCATGTAGGTGATCTTATTGAGGGCAAGGACAGAACACCTATGCAGCTCAGAGTAGGAGGACAGAAGAAACAGATCACTGTAGGAAGAATCCCAGCATGACTAGATGCAGTCAGGAATGCAAACAAAAGGCAAACAGCAAGATAAGCAGGAGAGGGATGGAGAGGAGGAGCGGGAGCACAGCATCCAGAAACCATGGGTATATGGGGGGGGGTTGTTTACTTGTTTCTGGGCTGGCAAAAAATTTTAGGTGTCAAGGATGTGTGGTGTTAGATAGCTCCAATGTAAAAAATTTTGTAAAAGGCAGACCAAGGGCATTTGGTGATTCAGGCCTCAAATTATAGGTACCCATTTTGCAAGTCTATGCTGGGACCTATTGCCTAATGCAATGTGTACACTGTGTTATGGTAGACTTTGGGTAAAAAAAAAAAACAGAGGGGTGTGAGAAATACCTTGAACAGGACATCTCCTGATAAAGGAATCTCATAGGACAAGGCAGGTTCTTGTCCAGGTCAGGTGTCTGGTGCGGCTGCAACTTCCACAGGACAGCCTGAAAACCATAGAAAGCCCTAGGCCTCTAAGTCAATGACTTGGAACTAAGAACTTACCCAGATCAAGCCGATCTTAGCCTAGTGGGGAGCAGGTACAAGGGAGGGTGCTTCCCCACCATGTGGCCTTTGGCCAGTGAGAAAAACAGCCCCTTGGTGGTGGAACCTCCAGATGAAAAGTTGCTGTGCCCCAATAAACCTCTCCACTGATGCAATAATCCAAATCAGACCAAATCAAACCAAATTAGAAAAAGCCCAGGTTTAATGAATACGAACACTCCCGGGTGGCCTTCCAGCCCCCAAGAGAGGAGACAGGGAAGCAAGACTGGAAAACCATGTGTTTGTTCTCTGGGGAGCAGTTTAATATCCTGTGGGAGTGGTCTTGAGTGTTTCTGGGGAGGGATCATCATTTGACAGGCTTTCTCAGAGGGAGAGTCTGGACTGAGGCAACTCCCAAGAGAGGGGACTTGGGATGGAACCCCTAAACATTCCAGACTCTGGATATATGGATGCCAGGGGCTGAGGTGAAGCTTTCACCGAAACATCCATATATCTGAAGAGTCTGGAATGCTCGGGTAGAAGTTCCATCCCAAGACCCCCTACCTTGGCGTTGTCTCAGTCCAGACTTAACCCCTGAGAAAGTCTGCCAAACTATGACCCCTCGCCAGAGATTCTCAAGACCACTCATGCAGGAAGCAAAGACCTGTATTTGATATCTTTATTTTGTTTACAGCCATATTGAGTTCACAAGTAAGATGAATATCCAGGGCAAGTTCTGGACCTAGGACATTAACCTAGTGAGGCCTGTGGGCCCCAGGCTTTAGAAAACATTAGCATTTTCTTTGTTAGTCAACAATCACAGACCCTCAGTATTTCCTTATCAGCTGGGGACGCCCGACACTCCCCCCTTGCCCATTTGCTGTATAACAGCTTCTGAGAAATAATAAAGTGCAATCAGAAGTCCTGTCTTGCTGTCATTTTCTCGTGTCTCTTGTACCTCTTCTTCCTCTAGGTTTATCAGGGATTCCTGTTCATATCCCACTGGCCGGGATATCACACAAGGTATTTAAACTGCTCCCTAGAAAACAAACATGTGGTTTTCCAGTCTCCCTTTCCCGTCTCCTCTCTGTAGGGTGGGAAAGTCATCCAGGAGCGTGATATCTATTAAACCTGGGCTTTTTCTAATTCAGTCTGATTTGGATTATTGCATTGGTGGAGAGGTTTACCGGGGTGCAGAAACTTTTCACTGGGAAGCAAACCTGGGTACTCTAGAAGAGCAGCAAGTTCTCCTGATGCTGACCATCACTCCAGCCCCAATCTCCTCTTTCTAGGTGCTTTGCATTTGTGGTCATAGTTTACTCCAGCAGAAACTATGAGAGATTACCATCCCCAGGGACAAACTGCAAAGCTGACTCTCACACCACTTAACTAAGATGACAGATGTTACCCCAGTGGCTGAGGTGGATTTTCAAGTCTGATCTCACTGACATCTTCTTTCTTAACCTGGGGCTCACTTCAAAACAGCAAACAAATAAGCCTCCTGTAGTTCATCATCAGACATTCCCAAGAATCTGCCCTTAATCATCACCATATATGTTAAATGTCTATGTCATTGTGACTGGCCTGTTTGGCAGGAATGGAAGACTTCTAACGAGATGCTGTGTCCCCTCATCAGTTCTCAGAGTGTTCTAAGGGTAGACCCCAAGAAAGTAGACCTTCCCTAGGAAGTTCATGCTGGGAGCAGGAGTCTGATCCTGGAATGAGTTCTGGAGAAAGTTGTGTCCAAGGAGAAAATTTTTGTAGTTTATCAGGTGGCCTGGAGACATGACTTGGAGCTGAGACTTTGGTGCGCATCAGACCCTTCACAGAAGTCATGGAATGTCATTGTCCTTCTTCCTAGTATCATCATGTGCTGAGGATGGGTGGTTAGAGACAGTCTGTGACCCTTAAGTCTACTGTGTGTCCTAGTACCCAGCAAGATGATCCGGTTGCTAACAACATGACATGTACGCTCAGAAAATGCATCTAATAAATAGTCTCAATTACAGTCTTCTGTGTATTTGTAGGTGACCAGTTTTGTATTTTTGGATGCATCTAATTAAGAATTTTGTCATATACCTAAACAAATATGCTTGCTTACATACAGGTATAGGGGATATTGGGTATCTTATAAATTGAATCAATTCAAATATGTCCTTAAGTCAATCCTCATATCCCTGTGTACAAAATATCTTTGGATCAATTTTTAAAAATAAGGTCACAGATAAATAGACCTGCGATAATATTTCTTTGATACCATAGTGACATCTTGTGGAAAACCTTGTTGCAACTACATTGTTCTAAGTACTTCAAAAGTAGCTTTTCTGTTTCAGAAGTGAGAACTAGACTGAATTCAAGATTCAAACTGGGATTTGAGAGCATTGACACACAGACTGACTCTCTACAAATTTCAGTGTCGCATACCCATTTCCAGTAAAATAAAATCTTTCCGAGCCATGGATACTGTGATGTTGCAGAGAGATGTGATCCTCCTTGCAGTTTGAGAAAGCAAGGGCCTCTCGGGGGGCGGGGGAGATCTGTTTGGAAGTGCCTTGGAAGAATTTCCTTTGAACGCAGATAGGAAGGCTCGTCTCCTACATGCAAAACTTGTGTTGCTCCAGGATATATTTTCAAAGGCTCAAACAGCCAAGGCTCGATGGGTTGTTTAGTAACTGTGGCATGAACAGCGACTGCGTGCTCAGGATGAACAAGATCGCATGTAAGCTGCCTGGCTTTGCTTCAGCACCTGCTGGCCTGATCATCTGGCTAGAGCAGGGGCTAAGAGGCTGAGGACCATCTTCACTCACACAGCGCGAACACTTCTTATTGTGACTTTAGGGGAGTAGTTTGCCATTGTGGAAAAAAATAGCAGACAAATTCAAATACAAACCTAGCTGGGTTTTTCCTTCTGTTCCCATGCTTCTGTTTTCTTTTATATGTTCTTCTTAAATGTTTATTTAATTTTTAATTATGGGGAGTTGGAGGGATGTGCACACGAGTGCAGAGTCCTCTGAGGCCAGCAGAGGGTGCCAGATCTCCTAAAGGAGAAACTACAGGCAGTTGTGAGCTACCTAGTCTGGGTATGGAATCTGACTCTGGTCTTCTGCAAGAACAGACAGCACTTTTCATATCTTGAGAGATGTCCTGGGACATCTGATACAACAAATACATGTTTGCATTTACACATTCAACATGTTTGTCATCTGACTCTTACCTTTAGTAATATGTGACATTTTGCCAGGTGTGGTGCACATGCCTTTAATCCCAGCACTCAGGAAGCAGAAGCAGGTAGGTCTCTGTGAGTCTGAGGCCAGCATGACTTAGAGAGTTCCAGGCCAGTCAGGGCTACACATAGTGAGACCCTATCTCAGAAAACAAAAACAAAACAAGCACACACACACACACACACGCACACACGCACACACGTGAAATATTATGTGCTCATTTCATTAAGCTGGAAAGAAAAGAAAACATCCTACTGCAATTTTTATTTCTCTCTGATAAGTCAGAACAAACCCACTTCCCTTTCACCTGCTTACTAGTCACTTACTGCTGATGTCCACTAGAGGGCACCTGAGGATTGAATGAAAAATGCATAGTGTGAATAAAACACACTTCTACTCAAACAGCAGCATCTTCCATCAAAAATGTTCATTGTGTTTCATGGCATAGATAGTTAAAAATTGCTTGATGATAGTTTTATAATGAAGTTAGTAAATATGCATAAGCTTCCTATTAAAATGTTAAATTAAAACACGTCCTTTTCTTTCTGATACAATACAGCAGCTAATTCTGTAATTAGAATTACATTTGCAAATGCCAAGCATAATAATGGCAATCACGCATCAAATTGTATTTGTAACTCCACCTGCCTACTTTTTAAAAGTTGCTTTGCAGTTGCAAACCGACAATTGAATCTTGGAGAAGAAAGAAAACTCTACTGGAAAGTCTGGTCTAAATTATGGTAAATCTCTGCCATCTTCCCCTCTCTGTCCCCCGCCATACCTTTCTTTTCCTCCTCCTCTCTCTCTGCATCTTTCCCTTCTCTCTCTCTCTTCATCTCTTTCTCTCTCTTGGTCTCTCTACCCTCTCTTCTTTCCTCTTTCTCTCTTCCTTTCTCCACATCCCCCCTCTTTTCTCCTTCATCTTCTTTCTTTCTTCCCATGTCTCTTTCTCCTTTCTCACCTTGCTCCTTCTCTCTTTCTCCTTTCTTTTCTTTCCTCCCCTCTCTTCTTTTTCCTCTCCTCATGCTATGAGTCTCTCCCCTTTCCTCTTAGTGGTCACAGGTCACCCACCCCTCAGGGTCGGATGGGGAAGTCTTTGTTCTCTATTGAACATATATACAAGACAAGAATGTGTACATCTGTGTCTGTGTGATAGTTTAGACATTTAATGTAGTTTCTAGAATAATGTATTTTAGTTTTAATTTCTTTTAAAAATTATTTACAGGATTGGGGTGGATAGAATATTTTGTTTTTATTTTCTCTGTCTTTCTTTTTAGTGCAATTGCTTGGAGCTAGAAACAAAGGCACAAAAACCTAAACCAGATGGAGAAAAATTAAGTTAAAGGCCAACTAAATCTTGATTGTCACCAGCTATTTGACCATCTTTTTTTTTTTTGGTGTGTGGGGGTTTTTTATTATTTTTATTGAGTTATATATTTTTCTCCACTCACCTCCCTCTCTTCCTCCTCCCCTTCTACCCTCTCCCACAATCCCCATGCTCCTGATTTACTCAGGAGATCTTGTATTTGACCATCTTTAATCAATCCATCACTCAGTGATAATGAGCACACATTTTGACCAAACTCCTAGAACATCACAGATACCCAGAGCAAAGTCGGAACAGAACATTCCAACAACCCCAGTCAGAGAGGGGCATGCAGCTCTTGGTTCCACTTTCAGCATGAATTGTCCGGTTTAGTCAACCTGCACCATGAATTGAAACGCCCAAGGAAGCCTCGTTCCTCTGTCCTCAGCTGGCACATCAAGACAATCTTTGGAAAGCAGCAGAAACATGGAGTGTTTCTCCCCTTGAAACGTGTGACGAGATACTGACCCACATTTAAAGGGAAGCCAGATGAATGCCTCAAAATGACATCATCCCTCTGTCCCCGTAGCGGATGTGTCCTGACCCTCAGCTTTTCCTACTAGAGACAAAGGGATACTGACACTCCAGCCTCAGTCACATCAATTCGCTCTCAACTCCAAACTAGCCAACAGCTTCCAGGATAAAATGAACTACTCAAGAAGAGATCATGGGTTGAGTACCAAAGACAAGAAAGCTGGGAAGGGAAGAAAGCTGCAGAGAGTGGTATTTGATGACCTGTTCTCTTGTTTATGGTTTCCCTGTAAATACAGTTGCTTCTCAGATTGCACCGCTGTCTCCATGTATACAGCAGCCCTCAAAGGCAGTTCCAGTTAAGTCAGACACATCAAGTGTTTGTGTCTAGAAAGAGCTGAGCTCACCAGCTTCCATGACAGACAAAAACAAAGAGGCCCAGGGCTTCCCATAACAGTGATTAAATGGAAACACGCTAGACAGAAACGCCATACAACACAGCATAGTCCCTGGCCTGCAGGGAGACAGAGGAGTGAGCCACACTGTGACAGGGCCCGGAATGTTGACGTTGTCTACTGTGTCCTAAAACCACCATCCTAAGGGTCATGGCTCCTTCTACAGAAGTAAGGCAGTCAGGGCACACCTCAGAAATGTTGGTCTGACACCTCTGTGGCTTGTTCTGGATCCGAGCTCTCAAAACTCCTTTTCTTTGACCCACATCCCTCTTTAGATATCCCTTTGGCACCTGGCACTATCCAGTGTGGGCCTCTGAGCAGCAGTGTGGTAGTCAAATCACATAACCAGAACCAGAACCAGTCACTGGTCATTTGTTAGACTTTTCATCACTGGAACAAACACCTGAGAGAAAAGATTTAGAGGCAGGAAAGATGCGTCTCAGCCTCAGCTTCAGATTTCCCTGGTCATTTCGTCCCATTACTTTGGGCTCGAGATGAAACCAACCATCATGACATGGAGAACATAAAGGATCAAAATGTTCCCACTTTGGTGCCCAGGAAACACACAGAGCAATAACAAGAAGCAAGGCCAGGTCATACTCTTCCACAGCCCACCACAGCAAACCACTTCCTCCAAGTTGGCTCACCTTCCATAGCTCCAACATCAGCAAATATGCAAAAAATATTTGAGTCCATCCATGAATTACACCACACATTTTGGTGACATGTTTGAGACAGTCTGACATGTTTTACCAAACCTCAAATGCCACTGTATTCTTCAGTACCACCCAGACCTCCAGAAGTACAAGGTTACACAGTGATTCCAAGAAACAGGGCATCTTGGCAGAGCAGGAGCCAAGCTGACACACTGAGATTCCAGAAAAAGTTTGAATGAGCTTTAACCATCTTTGACCAGAGCTCAAACTTATCCTCAGTACTTGAAAATGTGAACAAAAATGGGCTGGAGAGATGCCTCCATGCTTAAGAGAGTTTGAAGCTTTTACAAAGGACCCAGGTTCAGTTTTCAACACCCACATGAAGCAGCTCACAACTGCCTGTAACTCCAATGCCAAGAAATCCAACACCGTCTACTGTCTTTCACGGAAACCAGCATTCACGTGCACAGAGTCTTGCATGCACTTGAGCACAGGCACACACGCACGTACACACACACACACAGAGAGAGAAGGAGTGGCTGTGGTTAAGAGCACTTGATGCTCCAGCTCCTGCTCCTGATCCATTACATCATGTGGCTCGCAGCTGCCTGGAGCTCCAGGTCCATGGAATCCAAAGCCTCTGATTTCTGTAAATCCCGTGCTCATGAGGTCCACATACATTCACTCAGGCCCACACACATACACATAAAATAACAAATAAAATACATATAGAGTAAACCACAAAAGTGATCTCGATGGTGTCCTGGGAAATTTTTGTGCATTGAAGGTATTTAGCACAAAAAAAATGTAATTTTAAGTAAACTTTGCCAAAAAAGTAGTAATGTCTTCCTAGCGAACGCTTTATCACCATGTGTGTGACCCTCTTGCATGCTTTCATGGCACTCATGACCTAACTCATAAGTTATTATTCAAATCATCTATGAACTAAAATTAAATTCACAAATGAAGTTGCCAGGGCATAATCCCTAGGAACGAAATCAGGTCATGATGAACCAACAAACCAAACCTTTGAGACTCCAATGAAAGTGCTGGACCACACAGAGGAGGCAAATCTCCCCATTGCCAGGGACTGGTTCAGAATAGTAACCTCAGCAATGGGGTGCACGGAGGGGCTGCATCTCCCTGGAAGAAGGACCGTCAGATCTGTTAGACACAGTGGCTCTGCTCCACAGCACTTCCTGGGTCAGGGGTGGCACAGCAACCCTCAGCAGCTCTTGGGGCTCTTTCTTCCCCTAGATACTTGTACAGCGAGCGTTTCCTTCCTAAGATCAGCAGGCTTTTCTTTCTTCACCTCTTGCATTACATCTACTTTGAACTGCAGACTGAATGCTCATGGTGTCCTAAGGTACTCCTAAATATGGTGTTCATGTTTTATCTTTTATTTTTGGTTTATTTATTCATTTGAGATAATGTCTTATTATGAGACTCTGGCTGGCCTAGAACACGCAGAGATCTACATACTTCTGCCTCCTGTATGCTGGATATAAAGGTGTGTGCCATATTCTTATGCCTAAAATATTTAGTATATGAATGTAATGAGATATCCAGAGAGGTCGTAAATAATCAGAGTGATACTATACTACTTTTTAATTGTTTGCAGCTCAAAATTTATCTCCTCATAAAAAGGTTATTTACAGAATGTTTTCCTCAAGTCCTGCAACACATCACCAACTGCAGCCTTCCTCCCCACCCCCGCCCACATCTCCTTAGGCTCCCATAGACCATGCTTTCCCAACCCCCAACTCATAACTATATTCTAGCCCCCACCTCCAACAGACACCTCCCACTTGACCACAGATCATGGCTGCCAAAAACCCAAGTAGACTGCCAGCAAATCTCTCTCTCTCTCTCTCTGTTCTTCTGGACCCAATACCTCAGCCTCATCCCTAGTGCTATAATGCATCATCAGCTGCAGCTTTTCTTCCCCTGCTCTTGCCCACATCTTCTGTGAATTCCACAGACCATCCCCTCCCAACTTCTCAGCACCCATCCTTTGCTGTATCCCAGCCTCTACAGTAGCAATCATTCCCTGTGAGTACACCAGCTAAGCAGGTCAGTAATGAAGATGACAGAGGTCTGTAAAGAGGAGATAAATAAACCCCTTTTTTAAAAATCCAGAAAAACACAAACAACTGAAGGAAATGAATGAACACCTCAAAGAAAGTCAAAAAGTATGAACAAGTGAGAGGAAACAAATAAAACTCTTCTAGACATGATAATGGAAATATAAGTGATGAAGAAAACACAAATCGAGGGAATTCCAGAAATGAAAAATTTAGGAATTAGAACTGGAACTTCAGAGGCAAGCTTCATCAACAGAATATAAGATGTGGAAGAGAGAATCTCAGACATTAAAGATATGATATAAGAAATGGATATATTGGACAAAGAAAATGTTAAGTCTAAAAAAATCTTATACAAAACATCCAGGAAATCCAGGACATTATGAAACAACCAATCTTAGGAATAGAGAAAGGAGAAGAAACCCAGCTCAAAGTTCAAACACAGAAAATATTTTTAACAAAATCATATCTTCCTGTTCTAAAGAAGACGGTGCTATCAAAGTGTGAGAAGCATACAGAATATCAAATAGATTGGACCAGAAAACAAAGTCCTCTCACTTCATAATAACCAAATTAATAAACATACAGACAAACAACAAAAATAAAAACTGCAAGGGAAAAAGTCCAAATAACATATAAAGACAGATCTATTAAAATTACACTTGACTTCCCAATGGAGACTTTAAAAGCCAAAAGGGCCTGAATAGATTGCTACAGACTCTAAGAGACCACAGACTCTATACCACCATGACTACTATATCCAGCAAAACTGAGAAAACAAGATAATCCATGATAGAGTCGAATTTAAATAATATCTAGCTACAAATCCAACCCTAGGGCTAGAAGGAAAACTCCACTCTAAAGAGATTAATTACCCCCATGAAAGCACAGGAAAAAAATAGTCTCCCACCCGAAAAACCAAAAGATGGGCACACATACACACAAAGACATAAACACAGACACATACACACAAACATACACACACACCATGACCACCATTACCACTACCACCAAGAATAACAACAACAACAAAATAGGAATCAACAATCATTGGTCATTGATATCTCTCATTATCAATGGACTCAACTCCCCAATAAAAAGGCAGACTAACAGAATGAATGTGAAAACAGGATCCTTCCTTCTGCTGCATCCAAAAACTACACCTCAATATCAAGAATAGATATCACCTCAGGATAAAGAGTCAGGAAAAAAGTCTTTCCAAGCAAATTGACCTAAAAAGTAAGATTATGGCCATTTTAATATATAACAAAATAGACTTCAAACAAAAATTAAGCAAAATAGATGGGGAAGGGTAGTAAATACTCATCAAAGGGAAAATCCACCGAGATGATATTTCAGTTCTTAAAACATCTATGCTCCAAACAGAAGAGCACAAGTTTATAAAAGAAACACTACTACTGGTTAAATCACGTACTGACCTTCATGCACTGATAGCGGAAGACTTCAGTATCTCACTCTCACCAATAGACAGGTCATCCAGACAGAAAATAAACAGAGATATACTGGCATCAACAGATGTTATAGACAAAATGAACCTAACAGATATTTATAAAACACTCCACCCAAACACAAAAGAATATGCCTTCTTTTTCTCTCTTCTTGGAACTCTTTCCAAAATTGACCATACACTGGAAAACAAAGCAAGTCTCAACAGATACAAGAAAATTGGAAGAAGTCCCTACATCCTATCAGGCCATGAGAGATTAAAGCTACATATCAACAACAGAAACAATGAAAAGCTTACAAACTCATGAAAACTGAACAACTCTCTACTGAATGAAAAATGGGTCATGATAGAAGTAAGGAAAGAAAATAAAGACTTTCTAGAATTCAATGAAAATGAGTACACAGGATAACCAAACTTATGGGACACAATGAAAGCAGTGGTAAGAGTCATAGCACTAAGTGCATTTAAATATATTTTTAAAAATTTGGAGAGATCTCATACTAGCAACTTAACAGCATACCTAAAAGCTCTAGAACAAAAAGAAGCAAACTCACCCAAGAAGAGTAGACAGCAGGAAATAGTTCAACTGAGGGCTAAAATCAAGAAAATAGAAACAAAGAGAATAATATAAAGAATCAAGGAAACAAAGAGTTGGTTCTTTGAGAAAATAAACAAAATAGACAAACCGTTATCCAAACTAACTAAAAGACACAGAGAGAATATACAAATTAACAAAATCAGAAGCAAAAGGGGGTACATAACAGACACTGAGGACATCCAGGGAATTATTAGATCCTACTTTGAAAACCTGTACTCCACTAAATTGGAAAATCTAAAAGAAATGGTTAATTTTCTCCAGAGGTACCACTTACCAAAGTTAAATCAAGATTAGTCAAACAATTTAAATAGACAAATAAACCCTAGTGAAATAGAAGCAATCATTAAAAGTCTCCCAAGGAAAAAGAGCCCGGGGTCAGATGGTTTTAGTGAAGAATTCTTAGCAGAGATTCAAAGAAGAGTTAATGCCAATATTTCTCAAATTAGTCTACAAAATTGAAACAGAAAGAACCTTTCCCAGTTCATCTTATGGGGCCATAGTTACCCTGTTACCCAAGAAACAACAACAACAACAAAAAAAAACTCAACAAAGTAAGGAAATTACAGACCAATTTCCCCTATGAACATGAGTCCAAAAATACTCAATAAAGTAATTGTAAACTAAGTCCAAAAACTATTCAAAAAACTTATCCACCATGATCAAGTTGGCTTCATCCCAAAGATACAAGGGTGGTTCAATAGAAGAAAATCAGTAAATATAATTCACTATATGAATAAACTTTTTAAAAAGACACATGAATATCCCATTAAATGCAGAAAAGACCATTGACAAAAGTCCAACAACTGTTTATGATAAGTCTTGGAGAGATGAGGAATACAATGGACATACCTCAACATAATGGCAATTGCAGGAAGCCTATAGCCAATATTAATTAAATGGGAAGAAACTCAAAGAAATTCCACTAAAATTGGGAACAAGAGAGGGCTGTCCACTTTCTCCATATCTATTCAACATAGTACTTGAAGTTTTAGCTAGAGCAATAAGGCAACTGAAGGAGATCAAGAGAATATAAATTGGAAAGGAAGAAGTCAAAGTATCTTTACTTTCAGATAATATGACAGTATACATAAGTAACCCTAAAAATTCCACCAGGGACTCCTGCAGCAGGTGATAAATACTCTCATCAAAATATCAGGATACAATATTAACTAAAAAAAAAAGAAAATCAAGTCCAAATGGATTAAAGACCTCAATATCAGTCCAAACACACTGAACCTGATAGAAGAGAAAGTGGGAAGTACTCTACAACACATGGGCACAGGAGAACACTTCCTATGTATAACCCCAGCAGCACAAACACTAAGGACATCATTGAATAAATGGGACCTCCTGAGACTGAGAAGCTTCTGTAAAGCAAAGGACACTGTCACTAAGACAGAAAGGCAACCCACTGACTGGGAGAAGATCTTCACCAACCCCGCAACTGACAAAGGTCTGATATCCAAAATATACAAAGAACTCAAGAAATTAGACCGTAAAAGGTTAATCAATCCAATTATAAAATGGGGCACTGAGCTGAACAGAGACTTTTCAACAGAAGAAGTTCAAATGGCCAAAAGACACTTAAGATCGTGCTCAACTTCCTTAGCAATCAGGGAAATGCAAATCAAGACAACATTAAGATACCATCTTACACCGGTCAGAATGGCTAAAATCAAAAACACCAATGATAGCCTCTGCTGGAGAGGTTGTGGAGAAAGGGGCACTCTCATCCATTGCTGGTGGGAATGCAAACTTGTGCAACCACTTTGGAAAGCAGTGTGGCGATTTCTCAGGAAAGTCGGGATCAACCTACCTCTCGACCCAGCAATACCACTATTGGGAATATACCCAAGAGATGCCCAAACATACAACAAAAGTATATGCTCAACTATGTTCATAGCAGCATTGTTTGTAATAGCCAGAACCTGGAAACAACCTAGATGTCCTTCAATGGAAGAATGGATGAAGAAAGTATGGAATATATACATATTAGAGTACTACTCAGCAGTAAAAAACAATGACTTCTTGAATTTTGCATACAAATGGACGGAAATAGAAAACACTATCCTGAGTGAGGTAAGCCAGACCCAAAAAGAGGAACATGGGATGTACTCACTCATATTTGGTTTCTAGCCATAAATAAAGGACATTGAGACTATAATTCGTGATTCTAGAGAAGCTAAATAAGAAGGTGAACCCAAAGAAAAACATATAAGCATCCCCCTGAATATTAACCTTCATCAGGCGATGAAAGAAGACAGAGACAGAGACCAACATTGGAGCACTGGACTGAAGTCTCACGATCCAAAGGAGGAGCAGAAGGAGAGTGAGCACGAGCAAGGAACTCAGGACTGCGAGGGGTGCACCCACACACTGAGGCAATGGGGATGTGCCATCGGGAACTCACCAAGGCCAGCTGGCCGGGGACTGAAAAAGCATGGGACAAAACCGGTCTCGCTGAACATAATGGACAATGAGGACTACTGAGAACTGAAGAACAATGGCAATGGGTTCTTGATCCTATTGCACGTAATGGCTTTGTGGGAGCCCAGGTAGTTTGGATGCTCACCTTAATAGACCTGGATGGAGGTGGGTGGTCCTTGGACCTCCCACAGGGCAGAGAAACCTGCTTGCTCTTTGGGCTGAGGAGGAAGGAAGACTTGATTGGGGGAGGGGGAGGGATTGGGAGGTGGTGGCGGGGAAGAGGCAGAAATCTTTAATAATTAAATAAATTAATTAATAAAAAAAATACCAGGCATGGTGGCACACACCTTTGATCCCCAAACTCAGGAGGCAGGCAGATCTCTGTGAGTTCAAAGTCAGCCTAGTCTACAAGAGCTGGTTCCAGGACAGGTTTCAAAGCTACAGAGAAACCCTGTCTCAAAAAACCAAAAACCGAACAAAGGAAAGAAAGAAAGAAAGAAAGGAAGGAAGGAAGGAAGGAAGGAAGGAAGGAAGGAAGGAGAAGGGAAGGGAAGGGAAGGGAAGGGAAGGGAAGGGAAGGAAAGGAAAGGAAAGGAAAGGAAAGGAAAGGAAAGGAAAGGAAAGGAAAGGAAAGGAAAGGAAAAAAAGGAAAGGAAAAAAAGGAAAGGAAAAAAAGGAAAGGAAAGGAAAGGAAAGGAAAGGAAAGGAAAGGAAAGGAAAGGAAAGGAAAGGAAAGGAAAGGAAAGGAAAGGAAAAAAAGGAAAGGAAAGGAAAGGAAAGGAAAGGAAAGGAAAGGAAAGGAAAGGAAAGGAAAGGAAAGGAAAGGAAAGGAAAGAAACAATGCTCTTCACAATAGTCACAATTAATATAAAATATATTGGGGTAACTCTAACCAAGCAAGTGAAAGACTTGTAAGATTAAATTTTCAAGTCTGAAAACAGAAAATGAAAAAGATAACAGAAGATGTTACTCCTATGCTCATGAATGGGGTAGGACCAACATAATAAAAATGGTAAAAATGGCCATCCTACCAAAAGTAATTTATAGATTCAACAGAATCCCTATGAAAATTCCAATAAAATATTTTACAGACCTTGAAAGCACAATATTCAACTTCATATAGAAACACAAAAAAACAGGATAACTAAAAACAATCCTGAATAATAAAATAAGATCTGGAGGTTGTCACTATTCCTGATTTCAATCTGTGTGACACAACATAGTAATAAAAACACATGGTATTGACATAAAAACACACATATTGATCAATGGAACTGAATGGAAGACCCAGGCATCAACCCAAACACATAAGGACACCTGATTTTTTTAACATAATATTTTATTAATTCTTTGGTAATTTCACATCATGCACCCAAATCCTACTTGTTTTCTAGTCTCTCTGTATCTGCCCTTCACCTTAGTAACCTCCTAAAAGAAAATTTAAAAAGAAATAAAAATTAAAATATTATTTAAAAACAATAAAAAGCAAAGCAAAACAAACAAACAAACAAAAGCCCACTTCATTCCTTCATCTTTCCTGACTCTTCATCACCTCTTCATTTGTCTTAGTGGCACTGGGAGCTGCAGTGTATCACACAGTAGACCCTTTTGTCAAAACAGCTTTACTTGCAAAGTTTATTGTGTAATAAGTTACTGGTTAGGCTCAGTACCTCTGGCTTCTGGTACACCAGCAATGTTAGACCCACCCCAAAACTCCTCTCAAATATTCTACTATTGCCTTTTTCTCCTTAGATTGCTCCTTTTTGTTATAAATTTTCATAAGTATGAACACTAGAAGCCACATGACAGAATCTATACCAGGCTGTTTTGAGATTTTCTCCACCAATGGAACTAACCCAAATTTCTTTATTTTAGCCTCAGACAGACTCTTTGGATGAGGGCAAAACTCAACCACTTTCTTCACCAAAATACCACAAGAACAATCTCTAGGCAGTATACTAATATTCTTCTCCTCTGAAACCTCTTGAACCCGAGCAAATTATTCTCAAGACAATTGTCTTCCATGCTCCTACTAAAATGGCCAATTAAGCAGCTCTTAAAGAGTTTGGCTGCTTTTCTAATTCACAGTTCCAAGGTCTACATTCCTTCAAATAAAAGCATGGTCAGGTATATCCCAACAGTAACTTCAGTGTTTGGTACCAACTTCTGTCTTAGTTATGGTTTCAGTTGCTGTGAAGAGACATCATCATGCAACTCTTCTAATGGAAACCATTTAATGGGGTAGCTTACAGTTTCAGAGGTTTAGTCCATTATCATCATGGTGGGAAGCTGCAGCATGCAGGCAGGCCTGGTGCTAGAGCTGAGAGTCCTATATCTTACAGAAGTAACAGGAAGTGTTCTGTCTCACTGAGCATGGCTTCAGCACATACGAGACCTCAGAGTCCACCTGCACAGCAACACACTTCTTCCACCAAAACTCACCTACTCCAACAAGGCCACATCTCCAAATATTGTCACTCCCTTTGGGGGTCATTTTCTTTCAAACCACCATAGTTATCAAAATAGAAAAATGGACACCAGCCCAATCACAAGACCCTTGACCTATAGTCTGTCCTTCCTCTAAGATGTGTTGGGACAGTGGTGACACAGAACTTATGAGAGTGGCCAAGCAATGTCTGATTTTATTTAAAGCACACTCCACAAAAAGGAACCCATACCTGACACTGCTTGGGTAACCAAGAGTTAAAGACGTAAGATAAAACCAAACATGACTAGAAAAAAAGAATAAAATTAAAATTAGCTTGATTGTTGTTTTAATTCCTTTGGGAAACACTGAAGATGTATGAAATTCACTGAAGAGTTGGTCTAAGAGCTATGAGGAACTTCATGGAAAGTATTTTTTTAAACACATTTTATATTTTATTTCTTGTACAGAGTTGAGTGAAGGAAACCATCATATTCTCAAATGAAGACTCCTTGTTTTATGAGAGATCATTTGTATTCTAGAGCAACTGAAATGATGTATTAGTGCTTTGCTGTATGAATGTGGTCTATTCCACTCATGCTAGCTCATGCAGAGATGCCTCTGTTGAACTGATAGAAAAACACTAAATGTAGACTGTTCTTTGTCAAGATTGATGCAGTTTGTATCTGTACTAGCTTGTTTGTGGTGACACACGCTAGAGCCATCAGAGAAAGGAGCCTCAGTGGAGGAAATGCCTCCTTGAGATCCAGTTGTAAGGAATTTCCCCAGTTAGTGATCAATGGTGGAGAACCCAACTCATGGTGGGTAAAGCAATTATTAGGCTGCTAGTCCTGGCTTCTATAAGAAGGTGAGCTGAGCAAGTCATGGGAAACAAGCCAGTAAGCGGCTTCCCTTCATGGCCTCTGCATCAGATCCTGCCACCGGGACCCGGCCCCACTAGAGTTCCTGTCAGACTTCAGAGATGAACAGCAATATTCAAGTATAAGCTTCATAAATCCTAACTTGATTTTTGGTCGTGGTGTTTCAATGCAGCAATAGAAACCCTAACTAAGATAGTATCTAATTATTTTGCAAATGATTAACTTCACTTGCCTATTTACTGCTTCCTGCTTTCCTACCCCCAGTCCTTATTGTAATGCAAACAATGTCAAACCAATATTCATTAGAAAATCAGAAATAGTCTACTCAGTGGCAGGTCATACCAGTCAGAACATGAGTGTCCCACCTACCCACACTTCCATAGACTCTGTTCTTAAGGACCCTTCCCTTGTCCCATGATATCCCAGCATATTGCAGGCCATGCCTTTGGATCCTGCTCCCAACCCCAGTGGACTTCTGTTGCTCAGTAGACAGAACAGGTGAATGACCTGCCTACCAATGGAACTGCCCCCTCCCTGCATTCTGTTCCCTGGAAAACTTCCCATGGCCACACCATCCCAGCTGATCACTGCCCTGTTGCTGGGCCCTACACCCAGCTCCAGTGGATTTCCACTACTCAAGCACAAACCACACCAGCTTGAACAGACTTCAGCTGCTCAAGTGCAGGCCACACCAGCCAGGAATAAACAGAGACACCCTGCTGTGCCAAAGGTCAAGCTAGTCACCAGAGGGCCAATTGGAAACTACCTAATAGATCAGAGGTCATTCAGTCACCAAAAATCCAGGCCAAAAAGAGTAGAAAACCAAAATGGAAACAGAAATCAAGGAACAAAGCGCCCATCCAACAATAACAAACTCAGAAATCAAAGACTAGAATTAATCGCCCCAAGTTCAGTTATTTAAATACTAGTGTAAAAATAAAATCAACAACAGTCAGGGCAATGTGACACCACCAGAGGCCAGATAGCCTATGACAAGGTCTGAATATTCCACTGCAACCAATGTACAAAACTTTATGAACATGGTAGAGGTTCTTAAAGAAGAAATGGAAAACTCCTTTAAAGAAATCAAGGAAAAGGCAACCAAAATATTAGAGGAACTCAACAAATTTTTTAAAGAACACCAAGAAAGACAAGAAAACAAACAAGTAAATAAACAAACAGATGAAGGGAACTACTCACAACATGAAAATCAAAACAGAAACAATAAAGGAAACACAAACTGAGGGAATTCGAGAAATTAAAAATCTGGGTAAGTGAACAGAAAATACAGATGAAAGCATCACCAACAGAATACAAGAGATGTAAGATAGAATCTCAGGAATTGAAGATGCAATAGAAGAAATACTTCATCAGTCAAAGAAAATGATAAATCTAAAAAACTCCTGAAACAAAACATCCAGAATATCTGGGACACCATGAATAGACCAAACCTAAGAATAATAGGAAGAGAAGAAGAAAAAGGGTCCCAGGTCAAAATCCCAGAGAATATATTTAACAAAATTATAGAGTAAAATTTCCCTAACCTAAAGAAGGACATGCCTATAAAGGTATAAGAAGCTTACAGAACACCAAATAGACTGGATAAGAAAAGAAAGACATACACCACATAAGAATAAAAACACTAAACATACAGAACATATAAAGAATACTAAAAGCTTCAAGAGAAAAGGGCCAATTAACAAATAAAGACAGACCTATAAGAATTACTCCTGACTTCTCAATGGAAACTCTGAAAGTCACAAGGACCTGGACAAATATCCTTCAAACTCTAAAAGATCACAGATGCCAATCCAGACTAATATACCCATCAAAATTTTCAATCACTGGCTCTGAGTACATGGGTCAAGTAAGCCAAGAGTCCAGAGCTTAGGTCATGGAGGGATGGAGCACTGAGTGATTAATGTCTTCCAGGCTTCCTATCTCCTCACTTGCTGCCACCACTGCCTTCTGAGACATTTTACCAGTCTGAAGATTTCTTACAGAACTATTTGGGGCAAGTCACAAGCAGAGGAAGCAAGATGGAAATGCCTTACTGAGAAAAGTTGAGAGAGTTGCTGTGGTCTAAGTGTAGGCCCATATTTCTGTATGGTGTGGCAGCCAGGCACAAAAGCCATGGACTCCATCTGAGGTGGTCACGTAGCTCTGCAGACAAGCTGTCTCTGCCTAACTTAGCCAGGATGTGCTGCTCCTCTTTTGTTATAAATGTAGATCGCCTGAGGAGAGGTGTTGGCTGAAGCTGATGACTAAAGGGTCAGAATGTTTGGTGCTCCTTCCTTTGTAATTTGGAGGATATCTTATAGAGATGCTAATTCAGGCCTACGTGACAGCTTGCATACAGGTAGATGCGGACATGACAGAAGGCATTCACCTGGACACAGCCTAATGTATTTTCCTGCTTGATTGATGTGATGGTATATAAGCTGTTTGGATAATAAACACGGAAGATTGTCAGAAAAAAGAACCCTGAGATGCCCTTCCATGATGACCATGTAAGTTGCGCCTGATTATTCTTTGCGTCTCCATATGAGTCCAGTTAGGAAAAATAATTATCTGTGTTAGAGCGACACGGGCTCCAACATCTAAGCAACCACAGCCAGGATCAACTGCTGCCAAGTGGCAAAAGCAGCAGCTTCTAGAAGCAGTTTCCAGAAGCTTTTATAAAAAGTTCCTGAGTGATAGTGGTGCACATCTTTAATCCCAGCACTCAAGAGGAAGGTATGTTGATCTCTGTGAGTTCAAGGCCAGCCTGGTCTAAAAGAGCTAGTCCCAGGACAGGCTCCCAAACTACAGTGAAACCCTGTCTCAAAAAACCAAAAAGGAAGAAGAGGAGGAGGAGGTGGAGGAGGAAGAGGAGGAAGAGGAGGAGAAGGAGAAGAAGAAGAAAAAGATGAAGAGGAAGAGAAGGAGGAGGAGGAAGAGGAAGAAGAAGAAGAAGAAGAAGAAGAAGAAGAAGAAGAAGAAGAAGAAGAAGAAGAAGAAGAAGAAGAAGAAGAAGGAGGAGGAGGAGGAGGAGGAGGAGGAGGAGGAGGAGGAGGAGGAGGAGGAGGAGGAAGAAGAAGAAGAAGAAGAAGAAGAAGAAGAAGAAGAAGAAGAAGAAGAAGAAGAAGAAGAAGAAGAAGGAAGAAGAAGAAGATTTCTCTGGGAAAGCACACATGTTCCAGCCAGTATCCAATGCCATTCTCTGTATGAGATATCCTACTGCAGCAGCAACCACTAAAACCTCAGCCCCACCTGCACCTAGAGGAGCAACCATCTGAGCATGCCTACACCTAAAGGAGCAATCGCCAGAGGCTCTGCTCTCCTGAACCTAAAGGAGAGCATTGAATGGAGCAACAACCCCCAACTACACCAATTAGAAGAAGAGGGACCCCAAAAAGCACAGGCGCCACCTATTCTGATAGGAAGGAGAGATGGGTAGACAACAAGGTAAAAATACACTCAACAACATAAAGAGCAAAATGACACCACTGAAAACTAGTAGTTCTACAACAGGGAGACCTGAACATCCCTACTCATATGAAGAAGAAGAAAACAACCTTAAAAATGACTTTATGAAAATGATTCTGGGCCTTAAAGAGGAAATAGAAGTAGAGGAAAACACCAAAAAAAAAATGGGAGAAATCAGCAGATCCCTTAAAGAAAACCAACAAAAAAAACAATCAAACAGGTGAGGAAAAATGATTCAAGACTTGAAAACTGAAATAGAGGCAATAAAGAAAGCATAAATCAAGGGAATTCTGGAAATGTAAAATTTGGGTAAATGATCAAGAACCACAAATATAAACATAAACAACAGAATACAAGAGATGGAAGAGAGAATCTCAGGTACAATACAATAGAGGGAACGTATTTATCAATTAAAGAAAATGTTAAATCCAACAAATTCCTAACACAAAATACACTGGAAATCTGGGACACCATGAAAAGATCAAACCAAAGACAGGGATAGAAAAGAAGTCCAACTCAAAGGCACAGAAAATGTATTCAACAAAATCATAGAAGAAAAATTTTTCCAACCTAAGGAAGGATTTACCTGTGACAGTACAAAAAGCTGACAGAACACCAAATGGACTATACCCCCAAAAATATCCCCTCACCACATAATAATAAAAACATTAAACATGCAGAGTAAAGAAAGAATATTAAGAGCTATGAAGGGAAAAGGTCAAGTAAAATATGAAGACAGACCTATCAGAATTACACCCAAATTCTCAATGGAAACAATAAAAGCCAGAAGGTCCTGGACAGATGTTATACATACGCTAAGAGACTATGGATGCCAGCCCAAACTATTATACTCAGCAAAGTTTTCAATCACCATAGACAGAAAAAAACAAAATATTCCATGACAAAACTAGATTTAAACAAGATCTAGCCACAAATCTAACCCTACAGAAAGTATTAGAAGGAAAACTCCTACCCAAGGAAGTTGGCTACATCCACTAAAACACAGGCAATAGATGATCTCACAGCAGCAAATCTCAATGAAGGCAAATACACTCACAATGCCAACAACAACAAAAACTAAAATAATAAGAACTAGCAATAACTGGTAAGTAATATTTCTTAATATAAATGGGCTCAATTCAGCTATAATTAGACACAGACTAACAGATTAAATTTAAAAAAAAACAGAATCCATCCTTCTACTGCATACAAGAAACATATCTCAACCTCAAAGGCAGACATCTCATCAGAGTAAAGGGTTAGGAAACAATTTCCCAATCTATTTGCATTCTTCTACATATCAACATCCAGATATGCCAACACTATTTGTTAGAGATGGTTTCTTTTTTTATTTTGTATTTTCAGATTCTTTGCCAAAAAATTAGGTGTTTATAGGTGTGTGGGTTAATATCAGGGTCTTTAGTTTTATTCCATTGGTCCACCTTTCTGTTTTTATGTCAATACCAAACTAATTTTATTACCATAGCTTTATAATAGAGTTTAAAGTCAGGTATGGTGATGCCTCCAGATTTTTATTTATTGTGCATTGTTGTTATAGCTACCCTGGGTTTTTGTTTTTCCATATAAAATTCAGTGTTGTTCTTTTGAAAGTGAAAAATTGTGCTGGGATTTTGATAGATATTGCATTGAATTTGTAGATTGCTTTTGGTAAGATTATTATTTTTACTATGTTAATCCTACCTAACCATGAACATGGGACATCTTTCCATTTTCTGATATCTTCTTTAATTTAATTCTTCAAGTACTTAAATTTTTTGTCCTAAAAGTCTTTCATTGTTTGGTTATAGTTACCAAAGGTATTTTATATTTGTGGCTCTTGTGAAGGGGGGTATTTCTCTGCTTTCTTTATCAGTCTGTTTATCAACAGTATATAGGAGGACTACTGAATTTTTTGAGTTAATCTTTTATCCTGCCACATTAGAGAAGGTGTTTATTAGCTGTAAAAGTTCTCCGGTAGAATTTTTGGGGTCACTTATGTATAATATCATATCATCAGCAAATAAGAAAGTTTGGCTTCTTACTTTCCAAATTGTATCCCCTTGATCTCCTATTATTGTCTTATTGCTCTAGCTAGAATTTCAAGCACTATGTTGATTATATATGGAGAGAGTCGCCAGCCTTGTCTTGTTCCTGGTTTCAGTGGAATCACTTTGAATTTCTCTCTATTTAGATTGATGTTGGTTGTTGGCATGCTGTATATTACCTTTCTTATGTTTAGATACATTCCTTGTGTTGCTGATCTCTCCAAGACTTTTCTTATGAAGGGTTGTTGGATTTTGTCAAAGAATTTTTAAGTATCTAATGAGATGATCATGTGGTTTTAATTTTACTTTCAGTTTGTTTATATGGTGGATTACATGAATAAATTTTGATATGTTGAACTATCCTGCATCCCTTTTGTGAAGCTTACTTGATCATAGTGGATGATGTTTCTGATGTATTCTTGCATTTGGTTTGCCAGTATTCTTTTATGATTATATTTATCTTGTTATTTATTGATTGATTGATTTTTTTTTTTTTGGATTTTTCGAGACAGGGTTTCTCTGAAGTTTTTGGTGCCTGTCCTGGAACTAGCTCTTGTAGACCAGGCTGGCCTCGAACTCACAGAGATCCGCCTGCCTCTGCCTCCCGAGTGATGGGATTAAAGGCATGCGCCACCACCGCCCGGCTTTGATTGATTGATTTTTATTGAGCTCTACATTTTTCTCTGCTCCCCTCCCTGCCTCTCCCCTTACCTTAAGCCCTCTCCCAAGGTCCCCATGCTCCAAATTTACTCAGGAGATCTTGTCTTTTTCTACTTCCCATAAAGATTAGATCTATGTATGTCTTTCTTAGGGTCCTCGTTGTTGCACAAAACTCAAGTCCAAATGGATTAAGGACCTCAACATAAATCTAACCACAGTAAACCTCATAGAAGAGAAAGTGGGAAGTAATGTTGAATGCATTTGCACAAGTGACCACTTCCTAAATACAATCCCAGTTGCACAGACACTGAGAGAAACAATAAAGGAGACATCCTTAAAATGAGAAGCTTCTGTAAAGCAAGGGACATGGTCAACAAGGCAAAATGTCAACCTACAGAATGGAGAAAGTTCTTCACCAACCCGACATCTGACAAAAGGCTGATCTCCAAAATATATAAAGAACTCAAGAAACTAAACATTAAAATACCAAGTAATCCAATTTTTTAAAAAATGGGGTACACATCGAAACAGCAAATTCTCTACAGAAGAATCTTAAATAGTCAAAAGACACTTTTTAAAAGGCTCAACATTGTTAGTCATCAGTAAAATATAAATCTAAACAATTCTGAGATTCCATCTTATACCAATCAGAATTCAATGAAAATGAATGCACAACATACCCAAACTTATGGTAGACAATGAAAGAAGTGCTAAGAAGAAAGTTCATACCATTAAGTGCCTGCATAAATAAATTAGAGAATTCTACCAGTGACTTAATAGTGCACATGAAAGCTTTAGAACAAAAGAAGCAGACACACCCAAGAGGAGTAGAAGGCAGGAAATGATCATACTCAGTGTTAAAAATCAACAAAATAGAAGTAAAGAGAACAATACAAAGAATCAATGAAATGAAGAGTTGAGTCTTAAAAAATCAACAAGATATACAAACGCTTATCCAAGCTAACTAAATGACCTGCAGAGAATATCCAAATTAACAAGATCAAGAATGAAAAGGGGGACATAACAACTGAGGAAATCCATAGAATCATTAGTCAAGCTTCAAAAGCCTATACTGCACAAAATTGGAAAATCTAAAAGAAATGGATAATTTTCTCAATAGAGACCATATGCTAAATTTATACAAAGATTAGATAAACAATTTAAATAGATCTATAACCCACAGGAAAATAAATGTTGTCAATAAAATTCTCCCAACACAAAAAAGTACAGGATCAGATGGTTTCAGTACAGAATTCTACCATATTTTCAAAAAAGAGCTAATATCAGCACCCTTGAAATTATGCCACAAATAGAAACAGAAGGAAACTTCCTAAATTCTTTTTATGAGGCCACAATCACACTGATACCCAAACCACACAAAGACATAACAAAATAAGAGAATTACAGACCAATTTCCCTCGTGAATATTGATGTAAAATACTCAATAAAGTACTGGCAAACCAAATCCAGTAGCACATCAAGAAGATCATCCACCAAGATCAAGTTGATCATCCTAGAGATGCAATGATGGTTCAACATAAAAATTTGTCAATGTAATCAACCACATAAGCAATATAAAAGAAAAATACATGATCATCTCAGTAGATGCTGAAAATACATTTGACAAAATTCAATACCCTTCATGATAATAATCTTAGATCAGTGATACAAGGGAGATACCTAGATACAATAAAGGCAATATACAGCAATACATTACCCAGAATCAAATTAAATGGAGAGAAACTCAAAATAATCCCACTAAAATCAGGGACAAAACAAGCTGTCCATTCTCCCCATGTCAATCAAACATAGTCCTTGATGTTTTCACTAGAGTAATAGACAGCTAAAGAGGATCAAGAGGAACCTAGACTGGAAAGAAAGAAGTCAAAGTATTGTTATTTGTAGATGATATGATAGCATACATACATAATCCTAAAATTTCTACAATGAACATTTTACATCTGACAAACATTTTCAGTTTAGTGACTTAATACAAATTAACTCAAAAAAGAATTGGTAGCACACCTTCAAACAAATGATAAACAGGTTGAGAAAGAAATCAGGAAAACAACACCTTTCATAATAACTACAAATAATATCAAGTTTCTTGGGGTGATCCTAACCAAGCAAATTAATAATATGTATGATAAAAATTTCAAGTTTGAAGAAGTAAATTGGAGAAGATGCCAAAGATCTCCCATGCTAGTGGATAAGCAGGATTAACATAGTAAAAATGTTCATCTTAACAAGAGCAATCTACAGTTCCAATGCAATCCCCATTAAAATCCCAACACAATCATTTACAGACATTAAAAGGACAATATTCAACTTCCTATAGAAACACACAAAAAAACCTGGATAGCTAAAAAAATCCTAAAAAACAAAAGAACTGCTGAAGGTATCACCATTCTCTGAGTTTAGTAATAAAAACCACATGGTATTTGTTATGGTTTTCGTCTCTTTAAGAGGCAAGCCATGCCCACTCCCGGTGACCCCTGCTCCCCCCTCCCTGCTATCTTGGGTCTCTTACCATTCCCTCTTCGTGCACACGTGTCTCCCCGCATCTCCTCTTCCCTGTCTCTTTCCTCTTTCTTCTCTTCTCCTTCTTTCCCTACACTCTTTCCTCTAAGTAATAAATATTCAATTCTATTCTAAATGATGTGTCTTCCTTCTACCCGCCGCCTGTTCACACCAGCCCGCATGCTGGGACCAGCCTGCTCAGCTGCTCGCCACTAGGAAATCGCACTGGGCAAGACCTCTGGAAACCAGCAGCTGTCTCTGTCTGGGACTGGCTGCTCCCAGTGGGACTGGCTGCTCCCAGAGCCCGCTGCCTGCTGCCACATGACCTTCCAGGGATCCACCAGCATTTTTAAAAAATCATAAAAGTATTGGCATAAAAACAGAGAGGCTGTTCAATGGAATTGAACTGAAGACCCAGAAGTAAATCCACACACCTATGGACACTTGATTTTTGACAAAGAAGCCAAAAGTATACAATGGAGCAAAGAATTGACAAATGGTTCTGTTATAACTGGATGTTGGTATATAGAAGAATGCTAACAGTTCATAACTATCAAAAAGACCTCAATATAAAATGAGATCCACTGAACCTGATAGAAGAAAAATGGGGAATAATCTTAAAATGCACTGGCACAAGAGATGATTTCTTGAACAGAATGCCAATCAAGCAGGTGCTAAGATTTACAGTTAACAAATGGGACCTAATGAAATTTAAAGGCTTCTAGAAGGCAAAGAACACTGTCAATAGGCCAAAACAGCAGCCTATAAAGTGGGAAGAGGTCTTCACCAAACTCAAACCTTACAGAGGGCTAATATCTAAAACATATAAAGAATTCAAAGAATTAGACATAAAAAAAACCAAATTACTCAATTTAAAAATGGTACACAGATCTAACGAGAGAATTCTCAACACAGTAATCTCTAATGGCCAAGAACCACTTAAAGAAATTTTCAACATCCTTAGCCATCAGGGAAATGCAAATCAAAACAACTTTGAAATTCCATCTTACACCTGTCAGAAGGACTAAGATCAGAAACACAAGGAACAGCTCATACTGGAGAGGATGTGAGCAAAAGGAATACTTTTCTACTTCTGGTTATAATGCCAATTTATACAGTCACTCTGGAAAACAATATGGCAGGTTTTCAGAAAAATGGGAATCAGTCTGCCCCAAGACCTAGGTATACCATTCCTGGGCACATGCCCAAAGAAAGCTCTACCATACCACAAGGATACATAATTCCCTGCAATTTTTCATGTGGTCCAATCAGGGGCAAGTGTGCATCCTTATGCACTTCCTGCCTTCATACCTCCTGCCTACATCCAATAGGTGCAAGTGTACATCCTGAAATATTTCCTGCCTATGTGTGATCAATTACATTTGATACAAATGGGTCAAAAATCTTGTTTAGGAGAGTGAAAACATGTTGCCTATTATCTCCCATAAACAATGTGAGGACCTGACTTCGCAAACTCCATTTTAAAGAAGGGCTTCATCTTAAACTATATAATGAGCAGGGACCAATCTCAGCTCCAGAAATGTAAGCCGGGCGGTGGTGGCGCACGCCTTTAATCCCAGCACTTGGGAGGCAGAGGCAGGCGGATCTCTGTGAGTTCGAGACCAGCCTGGTCTACAAGAGCTAGTTCCAGGACAGGCTCCAAAACCACCACAGAGAAACCCTGTCTCGAAAAACCAAAAAAAAAAAAAAAAAAAAAAAAAAAAGAAATGTGCTGCAATAGCAGAATTTGAACAGATACCCTGAAAATAGCCAATTAAGGAGCTAGGGAGCAGGGCTGTAAAATTTAACGAGGTCTGTATGTTTTTAGGAGGCATCCTGTTCTTGAGGATACCTTGTCAGTTATTAACGGCTCTTTGTTAGGATTTTCATGCCCCAAAACTGTCCAATGATTTTGCAAACTACCTTACACTATGTCCTCCTTACCCAATCCAAAGACATGAACTCCCCTGATTTTGGCCTTTCCCCTTTAAAAGTTTTGCCCTTCCCCTGGCTAGGGGCTGCATTTCCCACACCCAGTGTATAGGTGTGGTGGAGGTGTGGTCCAAATTATAGTTTGAATATTCAAAACCCTCTTGAGCTTTACATCCGGTTCCATGACTTCCTTTTTTTTTTTTCACATTAGAGCAGGATTTATTAAATGAAAAGTTTAGAAAATCTTCCTAGGCATTTTTTTAATTTATTTATTTATTTATTAAAGATTTCTGTCTCCTCCCCGCCACCGCCTCCCATTTCCCTCCCCCTCCCCCAATCAAGTCCCCCTCCCTCGTCAGTCCTAAGAGCAATCAGGGTTCCTAAGGGATTAACTTGGGCATAACAATAACTTCCAGCATTTCAGGAGCTATTTGTCCTTGGGTAAGGGCTTTACAAATCAGAGGCATTTTTGTTTCAAGGATCTCTTAGGCACAGTACTTAAAACTTAATTGTCACTTTGGAATTCACAATAGGAGTGTGCCAAGACTGACCTAACAACTAGGGATCCTGCATGGGACTGACCTAGGCCCTCTGCATAGATGTTACAATAGTGTTTTAGTCATTAATAGACTGCGTGAATATGCTGCACACGTGCACCCTGAAGGTATGATGAACAGTAAGAGTTGCACAGAGTTGGCTCCCCAACATGGCTGCTGTCAGGAGGCCGCTGCTGCTTGCTGGCTGCCATCAGGCGGCTGGCACAGCTGATGGCACAGTGACACAGTGGTCTCAGAGAGAAAGAAAGAACCAGGAAAAAGCCAAAAGTGGTCACCATAACATTCTCAATATCACATAGCGCTTCTTCCACCGTTCAAGAGAAGCAAGGCATGGCTCTGTGTCCACTTTGTGGTCAATACAAAAAGCATTTTAATTAGATTCCACCTTTAGGATTGACTGGAATTGGAGAATTTGAAGACGCATTGTAAAACCTCACATCATAAGATCCATGTTCCTTCTGTTACAACACCCAGCCCTGATTCCCTGTTTCGCAAACTCCGAAAGGACTTAATGCCAAACAAACAGGAAGTGCAGTTAAGACCCAGTCCAGCTGTTCGCCCAACCTCCCCTGGAACCAACAGGCAAGGAAGGCCCATCCACCCAACCTCTGTCTGAGCCAGCAGTCAAGGAAGACCTCCCACACACCCGTCCTCCACTAGAGACAGCAGGCAAGGCAGGCCTGCGTGCCTGCCCTCCTGCCCGCCTGACCCATCACTGGAGCCAGAGTCTCTGAGCAAATTCCAAGAGATCTCTGTCGTGACTGCAACTTTGGCCCCAACTACACCAGGAAGGGCAACCATCTGATCCTTTGTGCCACTAGTACCTGGAGGACTGACCACCAGAGACACAACCCCAACTGCACCAATTAGAAGAAGATGGATAGACAACAGGCAAGAACACACACAACAACACAAAGGGAAACAGCATCACCAAAACCTACTGGCTCTACAACAGCAAGTCTTTAACACTACTGCACAGACGAAGCAGAAGAAAACAACCTAAAAAATAACTTTAGGAGAATGTCTCAGGCCCTTAAAGAGGAAATGAAAAGTTTCCTCAAAGAAGTGGAGGAAAAGACAAGCAAAAAATTAGAAGAAATCAACAAATCTCTTAAAGAAAACCAAGAAAAAGCAAGCAAACAGGTGAAAGAAACAATTCAAGACTTAAAAACTGAAATAGAGACAATAAAGAAAAAAACCAAGGTAGTTCTGGAAATGGAAAGCATGGGTAAACAATCAGGAACCACAAATACAAGCATAAAGAGTAGAATGTAAAAGACGGAAGAGAGAATTTCAGGTACTGAAGAAGCAAGAGGAAATAAATTCATTGGCCAAAGAAAATTTTAAATTTAACAAAAGTTTGACACAAAATATCCAGGAAATATGGGACACCATAAAAAGACCAAATCTAAGAATAATAGGGATAGAAAAAGAGAAGTACAACTCAAAGACACAGAAAATATATTCAACAAAATCATGAAGAAAACTTTCCCAACCTAAAGAAGGATATGCCTATGAAGGTGCAAGAAGCTTACAGAACAACAAATAGACTGAACCAAAAAAAATGTCCACTCGTCACATAATAATCACAACACCAAACATATAGAATAAAGAAAGAATTAAGAGCTGCAAAGGAAAAAGGCCAAGTAACATATAAAGGCAGACCTATCAGAATTATACCTGACTTTTCAATGGGAACAATGAAAACCAGAAAGTTCTAGTCATGTGTTATGCAGACACTAAGAGATCACAGATGCCAGCCCAGACTACTATGCCCAGAAATACTTTCATTAGCATAGATGGAGAAAACAAGATATTCCATGACAGAACCAGATTTAAACAATACCTAGCCACAAATCTAGCCCTACATATAGTACTAAAAGGAAAATTCCAACTCAAGTAAATCAGCTCTACCTACAAAAACACAGGCAATAGATGATCTCACAACAGCAAATCCAAAAAAGGGAAAAAAAAAACACAAAATATCATCAACAATGAAAATTAAAATGACAAGAGCTGACAATCACTGGTCATTAATATCCCTTAATATAAATGGAATCAACTCACCTATAAAAAGACAAAGAGGCCAACAGATTGGATACAAAAACAAAATTCATCCTTCTGATACATACAAGAAACACATCTCACCCTCAAAGGCAGACATTACATCAGAGTGAAGGCTTGGAAAAAATTCTTCCAATCAAATGGACCTAGAAACAATCTGGTATAACCATCCTAAATACCCAGCAAAATAGATTTCAAACTAAAATCAATCAAAAGAGACAAGAAAGGATATTTCATATTTGTCTCAGGAAAAATCCATAAAGAAAAAATCTCAATACTGAACATCTATGCCCCAAATACAAGGGCACCCTCATATATAAACATTACTAAAGCTTAAATCACACATTAAGCCACACACACTAATAGTGGGAGACTTCCATTCTTACCACTGGACAGGTCTGCCAAACAGAACTTAACAAAGAAAGGAAAGAACTAAAAAGTATTATGACTCAGATGAACTTAACAGAGATGTATAGAACATTCCATCCAAATATAAAAGAATATACCTCCTTCTCAGCACGCCATGGAACCTTCTCAAAAATTGAACACATACTTGGTAACAAAGTAAACCTCAATAGATACAAAAATTGGAATAACCACATGTATCTTATCAGATCAACAGATTTTAAAACTAGAATTCAACACCAACATGAATTTCAGGAAGCTCATGAACACATAAAAATTGAGCAATGTTTTCCTGAACCACCAACAGGTCAAGAAAAAAATAAAGAAATGAAAGACTTTCTAAAATTCAACAAAAATGATCACAAAACATCCCCAAACTTATGGAACACAATAAAAGTAGTGTTAAGAGGAAAGTTAATAACTCTAAATGCTATGCCTACATAAAGAAGCTGGAAAAATCTCGCACTGGTGAGTTAACAAAATGCCTGAAAGCTCTAGAACAAAAAGAAGCAAACTCATCCAGGAGGACTAGATGACAGGAAATAAATTGATAGCTGAAATCAACAAAATAGAAAGAAAGAAAATAATACAAAGAATCAAAGAGACAAAGAGCTGATTCTTTGAGAAAATCAACAAAATAGACCAACCTTTATCCAAACTAACCAATAGGCAGAGAAAAAATATCCAAATTAACAAAATCAGAAATAAAGAGGAACATAACAAATGTAGAGGAAATTCAGAAAATTATCAGGTCATACTTAAAAAACCGGTACCCCACAAAATTAGAAAACTTAAAGGAATAGATAATTTTCTCAATAAATATTATTTACCAAAATTAAATCAAGACCAGATAAATATATTAAATAGACTTATAACTGCTAAGGAAATAGAAAATGTCATCAAAATCTCCCAATCTCAGGACCAGATGGTTTCAGCACAGAATTCTATAATATTTTCAAAGAAGAACTAATACCAATACTACTCAAATTGTTCCATACAATAAAAATAAAAGAAAAATTGCCAAACTCTTTCTACAAGACTACAGTTACCCAGTACCCAAACCACACAAAGACACTACTAAGGGAGAGAATTACAGACCAGTCTCCCTGATGAACATTGATGCAAAAATACTCAAAAAAAATACTGTCATACCAAATTCAAGAACACATCAGAAAAATCACCCCTCATTAACCAAGCAGGCTTCATCCCAGAGATGCAAGGATGGTTCTGAAAGACCCTCGGGGAGGACCTTCCCTCAGGAGGAGACCCCTGAACCCAAGGAACAGTCCAAGACCACTGGCTGCAACGACAAGAGGTTTTGTTTTTTTTTTTTTTTTTTTTTTTTTTTTTTTGTGGTGCACAGGTACCTGCGGGCGCCAGAGTCTATTTGGAAGACTTGTTCGCCCTCAGGCTGGGCAGGGGGTCTTTTATATGGAAATGGGCGGCAGAAGCAGTCATACAGAAGCAGATGGATGGTTACAGGGATCCCATTGGTCAGTTCGAATGAGGCGATGGGTTCACTTGGGGACAAGCTCCTCGGGGACATGAAGATCTGATAATAGCTGACTTGGCTCTATCTAGGCACATGTGGTTTTTCCC
This sequence comes from Chionomys nivalis, assembly GCF_950005125.1. NCBI lineage: Eukaryota > Metazoa > Chordata > Mammalia > Rodentia > Cricetidae > Chionomys > Chionomys nivalis. The sequence goes on along the minus strand of NC_080089.1, from coordinate 10,122,281 downwards.
AGAACTTTTCGTTCCCCTCCTAGGCCTGATGTCTGACCACAGATATCCTGTTTGGCAGCCTAGGAGTACCGACTTTACCTTGAACTTATACTTGTTTGTGTGAAAGCTTTGCAAAATGGCATTACAGCAGCTAAGCTGGGGCCTTTCAGTTCAACATATAAAAACCTATCAATGTAATCCATCATATAATCAAACTGAAAGAAAAAAGAAACATGACCATCCCATTAAATGTTAAAAAAAAAAAAAACTATGACAAAATGCAACATCCCTTCATGATAAGCATCTTGGAGAGAGCAGGGAAACGAAGGAGTATACTGAAATGTAATAAAGGCAATACAGCAAGCCAACAACCAACATCAAACTAAATGGAGAGAACTCAAAGTGATCCTACTGAAATCAGGAACAAAACAAGGTTGTCAACACTCTCCATATCTATTAAATATAGTACTAGAAGTCCTAGCTAGATCAATAAGACAGCAAAATGAGATCAAGGGGATCCAAACTGAAAAAGAAGAAGTCAAACTCTCACTGTTTGGTGATGATATGATAGTTTATATCAGTGACCCCAAAAATCCTACCAGAGAACTACTACAACTCATAAACACCTTCAGTAATGTAGCAGGATACAAGATTATTTCAAAAACATCAGTAGCCCTCCTTTTACAGATGATAAATGGGCTGAGAAAGAAACCAGAGAAACATCACCCTTCACAATAGCCACAAATAACATAAAATATCTTGGTGTAAGTCTAACCAAACAACTGAAAGACCTGTCCTGTATGTCAAGAACTTTAAATCTTTGAAGAAAGAAATTGAAGAAGACACAAGAAAGTGGAAAGATCTCCCATGCTCTTGGGTAGGTAGAATTGACATAGTAAAGATGGCAATCTTACCAAAAGCAATCTACAGGTTCAATGCAATGCCCATAAAATTCCCAGCAAAATTCTTCACAGGCCTTGAAAGAACAGTACTCAGCTTCATATAGAAAAAGAAGAAAAAAACAGGATACTGAAAATAATCCTGCACAACAGAGGAACTTCTGGAGGCATCACTATTCCTGACTTCAAACTGTTCTATGGAGCTACAGTACTGAAAATAGCCTGGTATTGGCATAAAAGCAGACAGGAGGATCAATGGAATTGAATCAAAGACCCAAATATCAATCTACATACCTAAAAACACCTAATTTTTGACAAAGAAGCAAAAAATATAAAGTGGAAAAAAGCAAAAAATATAAAATGGAAAAAAAGCATATTCAACAAATGGTGCTACCATAAGTATATATCAACACTAACAAGGGAATTCCATTGGTATGTTCAGGCAGAAAGGACAGGGCAGAGAACATGTGGTCAGCCATATATTCTTGGGGGAACTGAGAACAACTGACGCAAAGATTACAGCAGAAGAAAATAGAGATAACAGAGAAGTAAGGAGCCTGGAGATGACCTTCTGAGATGGCAGGCATCATAAGGATACATGATATTTGCATGTCTCATGCTGTTACCGCTACCTCTGGTTATGTAGTCTCAGAACTTGTGGGCATCCAGGCTCCTGGCTTCACATTTCCCAGAAAGCCAAGTTTTACTACCCCACGCCTGCTTGTTATCACTAAAGAGAAACATCATTTACAAGTTGCCAACAATGTTACCTTTCTTAGCCAAGTTTAGACAAGTGTCTTTTGAAAGAGTTATAAGCATTGCACTTGCATATAATCTTTCATCCCCAAGTAGAAAGATATTTACAAATGGTGTCTAGCAAAATAGAATTGGATACATTTTCTGTCCCCGGAACACTTCCTCTGTACTAAACAGCCCATCACAGTGCATATCTCCTTGGCAACCTGAGGGCTCCAGGAATACACTCTCCATCATTCAAGTGCTCATCACTGCACTTTGGCTGTCCCCAGTGTGGATGGCATCCTACTGCTCTCTGATGCTCACCTGGCATGACTTCTCTAATTTGTTCCTAAGCAAAGAATTCCTCTGGATCACCCAGGACTTTTTATTTTGAGCGTAATAGACACTGTGATAGGAAGATTACTTCTAGCAATTGTAGTCATTAGAAATTGGAGTGCGGCTGGCATGATGACTCAGTCCTTCCATCTGGTGAGCTGTGGTTATTCCCTATGACAGGTTGGCTGTGCTCAGCTGTACAAACGGAATGAAATGAAGCCCAGACTGTCTGTACATGGAGCCACTTTCGGGTGGTTTCTAGGCACCTTGGATAAGCACTTGTACGGAGCAGTTAAGTTAGCAGCTCCTGATGTCCTTGTGGAGCTTCCACTCAGCAATGCACTGTCTGCCACTGACCTCACCCAAGGCCAGAACATAAACAGAGCAGCTGCAGATAAAAGCAGGCTATTGGTTGTATGGGAAGTCCTCTCATTACTGTGTAAACTAAGTGATACACATTTGATTTGTTAAGCACAAGAGACGCTAAGATTAATAATAAGTACTGAGTGCCAAGCTTTTCACATAAGCATTTCTATCTTTACATTTAATGTGTGTGTGTTTTCAAGTCTAATGTATTAAAATATTTCACCAGTAATGTTACATTTGACTGCATAGGGAAGAAAACTCAAATCTACAATAATATGGAGAATTTAATATGTGTAGTAAAAGAAATTTTCTAGTATCCATTATTATAAGAGTTGGAAGACAGAGAGGAGAAATGGTGAGGGAAGTGACATCAGTTAGAATCTCTGAGGAAAAAGACAACAAAAGATTATTCCTAGCTATATCTCACCATGTTGCTACCACCATCTTATGAGCAATGTTTGTTGACTGAATCCTTTCTAACCCATGAAGCCCAACCCACCCAGAAGAAACAGTTGCATCTGCTTGTGGACTACCAACCTATCCCAAAGCTTCACCTTGTTACAGTTAATAGAGATGCAACACAGGCAGCCGAGCTTTCCCTCCCTAAGTTTTCATTGAAAGAATAGTCTGAGGGGGCTGGAGAGATGGCTCATAGTCCACAGTGTGTGCTGCTCCTTCAGAGGACCAGGGTTTCCATCTCAGTGCCTGCACTGAGCAGTTCACAACCACTCTAACACCATCTCCAGGAAATCCAGCACCCTCTTCTGGCCTCAGCAGGCTCTACATGTATTCTTGTGTGTTCTTGTGTATGTGTGTGTGTGTGTGTGTACACACACCACCACTACCACCATCACCAAGAAGTAAAAGGAGGAAGATGACAAGGAGGAAGAGAAAAAGAAGGATGAGAGGAGGAGGGGGGGAGAAGGAGGAGGGGGAGGAGGAGGAGGAGGAGGAGAAGAAGAAGAAGAAGAAGAAGAAGAAGAAGAAGAAGAAGAAGAAGAAGAAGAAGAAGAAGAAGAAGAAGAAGAAGAAGAAGAAGAAGAAGAAGAAGAAATAAATCTCTAAGAGCCTGAATATACTTTCAGTTCTAGGTCTACTGACGTTTTTCTAACTCAAGCCATGCTAGGGTAGTTGCAGAAACTTGTTCCAGGGCTCAGTCCTTTTTCTGGATAACACCTATAACAGACAGTGAAGATTTAGGGTTCAAATGTGGCACATACAAAATGTGCTAAGGGCCGGGCGGTGGTGGCGCATGCCTTTAATCCCAGCACTTGGGAGGCAGAAGCAGGTGGATCTCTGTGAGTTCGAGACCAGCCTGGTCTACAAGAGCTAGTTCCAGGATAGGCTCCAAAACCACAGAGAAACCCTGTCTCAAAAAAAAGCAAAAAAAAAAAAAAAAAAAAAAAATGTGCTAAGGCCCACTGTTGGTAAGTCTCAGGTTCAGTACCATCAAGGATTTGAATTTTTCTCATTCTCTACTTGACTTTCCTCAGAGTTCTTGCTCCTAGTCATGTGACTCACAATGGCTGCTGTATTTCCAAAAGAAAAGAAGCCCCTTGCTTCCCAGAGGTTTTCCTTTATATGAGACAAGCTGCAGCAGGAAGCAACAAATAACAAAACAAAGAAAATTTTAGGTGTGGTGACACAACACTCACACTTGGGAGTCTGAGGCAGGCAGGAAAGCAACTATGAGATCTAGGCCAGGTTGGGCTACAGAAAGAAACCCTCTCAAAAAAAAAGAAAAGAAAAGAAAAGAAAAAAAAGAAAAAAGAAAAGATCCCACAATGTTTCTTTATAAAATACAAACTGACTGAAATTGCATTTCACAACATGCAGAAAAATACATCATCTAGAGGAATAAGAATAGTGAAGGGACAAGAGAAACTCACTGTCTAAGGGCTAAAGTGGAGGTTCTGACCTTTGTCTTAGGGTTTCTATAGCTATGAAGAGACACCATGACTCCTGCAACTCTTCTAAAATCCTTTAACTGGGCTGGCTTATACTTTCAGAGGTCCAATCCATATCATAGTGGACATGGTGCCATGCAGGCAGACACAGTACTGGAGAAGGAACTGAGAATTCTACACTGGGCATGGCTTAAGCATATATGAGACCTCAAAGCCTGCATACACAGTGACACAACACCACACTTACTCCATCAAGGTCACACTTCCCATTAATGCCACTCCCTTACAGAACCATATTCTTTCAAACCACCACAGACCATGATTGCCTTCTGTGCTAGCACTCTGTGATGCCTCTCATGCCACTGTTACTCAGCTCAAAGGTGGTCCTCTCAACAGCAGCAAGTGCCAAGGACTATACTACACACATTCCACTAAGCTGTAGAGTCGCCGAATTTAGTAGGACACAGCCTTGTCACAAGAAAAGGTAACCAGAGCCAGTGACCTCAGCCAGAGCAGGCCCAAGGCAGCAAACTCCACAGGAGCAGGAGCAGATCCAGATCAGGGACATTTATGGAAACAGGACTGAGCCAGCAGCCTAGGCCGGAGCAGGTCTGAGGCAGCAAATTCCACAGGATCAGGTACAAGGGAGCAACCGCTGAGTGAGTGGGCCAGGTCCAGAGATCTCTGCAGGTCTGGGCATGAGTCTGGGACCTCCAAGGGTATAGGCAGCAACCAGAGACTTCTGCAGGTCCAGGCATAAGTCTGGGACCTCTGAGGGAATAGGCCAGAACCAGATATCTCTGCAGGTCCAGGCCTCTGAGATCTCCGAGGGTATAGACCTGAACCAAGACCTCTCCAGGCCTGGGTGTGAGTCTGGGACCTCTGAGAAAGTAGGCCTGAGCCAGGACCTCTGCAGGTCTAGGAAAACCCAACTCTGGAACCTCCAAGGGAGTAGATTAGATCCAGAGATCTTTGCAGGACCAATCTCAAGCCAGGGACCTGCTTGGGAGCAGATCCTGACCAGGGATATTTACAGTAACAGGACTGAGTCAGCAACCTAGGCTGGAGCATGCCCGAGACAGTGAACTTCACAGGAGCACAGCAGTCCCAGGGAGCACCAAGCAACCTCCAGGAACACAGAGTGACCAACAGGGTTACTGAAACCGTAGCACTGACTGCACCATGAAGAGTAACCATCTGAGTCTTGGGTCCACTGGTATTTGGAAGAATGATCACCAGAGTCAGATAGCCCCAACTACACCAATCAGAGGAAAAGATGGATAGACAAGGTAAGAACACACGCAACACCACAAAGAGCAACACAACATCAGTAAAAACTAGGGAACCTACAGCAGCAACACTTGAATAACCAAATATAGATGAAGCAGAAGAAGATATCCTAAAATAATAACTTTAGGAGTGTGTTTGAGGGCCTTAAAGAGGAAATAAAAAATTCCCTCAAAAAATTGAGGAAAAGACGAACAAAAAATTGAAGTTATCAACAAATCCCTTAAAAAGAAAAAGCAATCAAACATATGAAAAGAAACTATTCAGGACTTGAAAACTAAAATAGAGACAAAAGAAAACACAAGCTGAGGGAATTAAAGAATCAGAAATCATAAGAAAATCATCATGAACCACAAATGTAAGCATAAATGGCAGAATATGAAAATAGAAGGGAGAATCTCAAACACTGAAGATACAAAAAGGAAATAGACCCATCAATCAAAGAAAAATATTACATCTAACAAAAGCTTAACACAAAATATCCAGGAAATATGGGACACTATGAGAAGGCCAAACCTAAGAATAATAGAGATAGAAAAAGGAGGAAATACAGAGAGAATCATCAGGTCATAGTTCAAAAACATGTACTCCACACAACTGGAAAACTTAAAGGAAATGAAAAACTTTCTGGATAAATATCACTTACCAAAATTAAATCAAGACCAGATAAGCAAATTAAACAGATCTATAACTGCTGAAGAAATAGAAACAGTCATCAAAAGTCTCCCAACCAAAAGAGCCCAGGACCAGATGGTTTCAGCTCAGAATTTTACAAGATTTTCAAAGAATAACTAATAGCAATACTTATCAAATTGTTCCACACAACAGAAACAGAAGGACCATTGCCAAATCCTTTTTATGAGGCTACAATTAATCTGATACCCAAACCACATAATGACATGGCTAAGAAAAAGAATTATAGACAAATCTCACTCATGAGCAAAAATACTAATTAAAATACTGGCAAATCCAATCCATTAACACATCAGAATCATCATCCAAAATGATCAAGTTGGTTTCATTCCAGAGATGCAGGGATGGTTCAACATATGAAAATCTGTCAATGTAATCTACCATATAAACAAACTTAAAAATAAAAACCGCATAATCATTTCATTTGATGCTAAAAATTTTTCAACAAAATACAGCATCCTATCATGATAAAGGCCTTGGAGTGAACCGGTATAAAAGGAACATACCTAAACATAATAAAGGCAATATACAACAAGCCAATAGCCAACATCAAACTAAATGGAGAGAAATTCATAACAATCCCACTGAAATCAGGAACAAGATAAGATTGTCCACTCTTTCAATATCTATTCAATATGTACTTGAAGTTCTAGCTAGAGCAATAAAACAACAAAAGGAGATCAAGAGGATACAAATCGAAAAAGAAGTCAAACTTTCATTATTAGTTGATGATATGATAGTATACATAAGTAACACCAAAAATTCTACCAAGGAACTTCTACAACTCATAAACACTTTCATTAATGTAACAGGATACAAGATTAACTCAAAAAAATCAGTAGCCCTCCTTTACACAGATGATAAATGGGCCAAGAAAGAAATCAGAAAAACATCACCCTTAACCAAGGCACAAATATCATAAAATATCTCGGAGTAACTCTAACCAAACAAGTGGAAGACTTGTATGACAAGAATGTTACATCTTTGAAGAAAGAAACTGAAGAAGACACCAGGAAGTGGAAAGAACTCTCATGCTCTTGGGTAGTTAGAATTAGCATAGTAAAAATGGCAATCTTATCAAAAACAATGTACAGATTCAATGTCACAGAACTTGAAAGAATGGTACTCAACTTCATATTAAAAAAAACAAACAAGATAGTCAAAACAATTCTGTACAATAAAAGAACTTCTGGAGGCATCACAATCCCTGACTTCAAACTCTACTACAGAGTTACAGTACTGAAAACAGTCTGGTATTGGCATTAAAAACAGACAGGAGGACCAATGGAACCCAATCAAAGACCCAGATATTAATCCACACACCTACAAACACCTAATTTTTGACAAAGAACCAAAAAATAAGCTGGGCAGTGGTGGTGCACGCCTTTAATCCCAGCACTCGGGAGGCAGAGGCAGGCGGATCTCTGTGAGTTTGAGGCCAGCCTGGTCTACAAGAGCTAGTTCCAGGACAGGCACCAAAGCTACAGAGAAACCCTGTCTCAAAAAAACAACAACAAAACAAAACAAAAAAAAGAAGAAGAAGAAGAAGAAGCAAAAAATATAAAATGGTAAAAAGAAAGCATATTTAACAAATGGTGCTGGCATAGCTGAAGATCAACACATAGAAGAATAAAGATTGATCCATATCTATCACCATACACAAAACTCAAGTCCAACTGGATCAAAGACCTCAACATAAAGCTAACCACACTAAACCTCATAGAAGCCAAAGTGAGAAGTACACTTGAACGTATTGTCACAGGAGACCTCTTCCTAATTATAATCCCAGTAGCACAGACATTGAGAGAAACAATTAATAATTGGGACCTCCTGAAACTGAAAAGCTTCTGTAAAACAAAGGACATGGTCAACAAGACAAAACGGCAGCCTACACAATGGGAAAAGATCTTCACCAACCCCATATCAGACAGAGGTCTGATCTCCAAAATAAAGAAAAACTCAAGAAATTGGTCACCAAAAGAACACATAATCCAATTTTTAAAAAATGGAGTACAGACCTAAACAGAGAACTCTCAACAGAGGAATCTAAAATGGCTGAAAGACACTTAAAAAAATGCTCAACATCCTTAGTAATCAGAGAAATGCAAATCAAAACAACTCTGAGATTCTATTTTATACCTGTAAGAATGGCCAAGATAAAAAACACTGATGACAATTTATGCTGGAGAGGTTGTGGGGAAGATGGAACACTTCTGCATTGCTGGTGGGAATGCAAGCTGGTGCAGCCCCTTTGGATATTAGTATGGCAATTTCTCAGAAAATTAGGAAGCAACCTTCCTCAGGACCCAGTAATACCATTTTTGGGTATATATCCAAAGGATGCTCAATTATACCACAAGGACATGTGCTCAACTATGTTTATAGCAGCATTGTTTGTCATAGCCAGAACGTGGAAACAACCTAAATGCCCCTTGACTGAAGAACTGATAAGGAAAATGTGGTACATTTACACAATGGAGTACTACACAGCAGAAAAAAATAGCATCTTAAAATTTGCAGGCAAAAAGATGGATCTAGAAAACACTATATTGAGTGAGGTAACCCAGACCCAGAAAGACAAATATAATATGTACTCACTCATAAATGGCTTTTAGACATAAAACAAAAAAATCAGCTTACAATTCACAATCCTAGAGAACCTAGACAACAATGAGAACCATAAGAGAGACATACATGGATCTAATCTACATAGGAAGTAGAAAAAGACAAGATTTCTTGAGCAAATTGGGAGCATGGGGACCATGAGAGAGGGTAGAAGGGGAGGGGAGAGGAAGGGAGAGGAGCAGAGAAAAATGCTCAGTAAAATCAGGAATAAAAGAAGGGATAACCACGTTGACTTTTACTCATTCTCTTATTTGTTCATTTAGTCATTTATTTATTTTTAGTTAATTTATTTGTTTTTATTATTTATGTGTGTGGGTGTTTTGCCTGCATGTTTGTCTGTGAATCTCTGTATATCTGGTGTCCAGGGAAGCCAGAAGAAGGCACTGGACTCCCTAGAAATTGAGGTACAGGCAGTTATGAGCTGCCATGTAGATTCTGGGAATTAAACCAGGTCCTCTGGAAGAGCAGCCAGTGCTCTTAACCACTGAGCCATCTCTTCGGTCCCTTTTTACTTATTTTTGAAACAGATTCTCAGTTAGCCCAGGCTAGCCTCAAACTTGCTATGAAGAAGAGTATGACCTTGGACTTCTAACTGTGCTGCCTACACTTTCCAAACGTGTGAGCTCCGCGTGCCCAGTTTACTCAGGGATGGGGATCAAACCTAGGGCTTCCTACATTCTGGTGGGGCACCCGGCCACAGGGCTTCCTACGTGCTGGTGGGGCACTCGGCCACAAGGCTTCCTACATTCTGGTGGGGCACCCGGCCACAGGGCTTCCTACATGCTGGTGGAGCACTCGGCCACAGGGCTTCCTACATGCTGGTGGAGCACCCGGCCACAGGGCTTCCTACATGCTGGTGGAGCACTCGGCCACAGGGCTTCCTACATGCTGGTGGAGCACTCGGCCACAGGGCTTCCTACATTCTGGTGGGGCACCCGGCCACAGGGCTTCCTACATGCTGGTGGAGCACTCAACCCACAGAGTCCCAGTCGCAGAGACACTTGCTTCTTATTTATACATAGGCGTGCTCACATTTGATGAGTTTTACCTCTTGCCTGAACACCTACTACAAATGATGACTTTGTTTCTGCAGTCTGACGTGATAGCTAAATTTTATCCCTCTTCAGAGTTTCACAGTTTCTTATTAAATATCTCAGCAACCTCAACAATGTGATTTTCCTTTCTTTACTAGGTAAGAACTTATACTTTTTCACTTAAGGAGATAAATTATGGCTTTGCCTCTGCACATCTGAGGCCAGTGTTAGAGCTGCCACTCTGATGATGCCGTGACAGATACCTTGATAGAAAGCACCCTAGAGGAAGAAAGCTTCATGTCAGCTTAAAATTCCAAGTCACAGTCCATGGCCGAGTGAAGTCAAGGTGGGGACTTGAAAGATGGCCTCCTTGCTCTTCCGCACGGCATCGCCTTCAAACGCGGAATTCATTGCACTACAGCAGCAGAGCAGCAAGACCCGTGGAGAGCACAGCGGCTGGCAGGTGCATGCTCAGCTAGCTGCCTCCCTCGGGACCATCTCCCCAGCGGATGGAACTTCCCACACTGGAGTGACCCCCAGATCACTTAGCGATCAGGACAATTCCCCACAGACCTGCCAACAGGCCCGTGCAATCTAGTCGGTTCCTCAATTGAGATTCTCTTCCCATCTCACCCTAGCTTGTGAGAAGTAGACAATGGCCCCAATCATCACAAAGCCATTCTTAAATAAGACTACAGCTACTTGAAAATACTGAAGATCTGATGACCAAGACAGCTACTATGCGCCTAACAAGCAAGGAGCATATGAAGCATCGGTACATACACTGCACAAAGGATAATTTGAGGCTTGAGGACCTGGGCAGAACACTGTAGAGATTCACACTGTGAGGAATGACACATAATATTATAAGTGTTAATTGTCCACTCTTGCTCTTTTGCACAGTTAACTGTGGACGAAGGGAGGTATTTGTTTACTAATGTTTTTTATTTATATTTATGCTCGGGTCATGCTATCTATTAACCATTTAGCCAAACATGAGTGTGTGCTAAGAATCTTTCCTGCAATCCACCTGCCTCCTAGCATGCTTATTGTCACATGTGGAAAAGAAAGAGCACCCAGTGTGGCAGTTCACACCCGAAGTCACAATTGTTTTTTTAGCTGTAGGTAATAGCTGTGTAAGAAGCACAGGGATCCTTTCTCTCCATTTGAAAAATGCTAGTGAACGGGTTTCCCCAACACCTGCTCTAGCGCTCCTGCTTCCCTTTCTCACAGCAGTGTCTCAGAACCGCAGCGCAGCGGGGCCCAGCTAAGGCAGCCCTGACTGTCTGCACTTTGGGCCAAAAAACGTTTTCATAGATTGACCAACCCTCATGACCACCTGATGTCAAGTGTTGGGAAGCACATGTTAAGACACAGCAAAGTTGCCTGGCTGTCACAGACAGGACTGCTGTAAAGAAATGCAAATGCTGAAAGACAGTTTTGTAGGTGTTTCTGGTTTTATTTAAATCTTTAAGTTATAAAAAGGCACTGGGTGTAATGACACACAACCTTAATTCCAGCACTGAGGAGGCAGAGGCAAATGTACCCCTGTGGATTCAAGGCCAATCTTATCCACATGGCAACTTCATCTAGGGCTGCATAGGATGATCCTGTCTCTAAATAAATAAGTGAATTGAAAAATGGAAATAAATTTCTAAAGTAGTCTAAGAGAAAATCAAAACATAAAAGAAACTGAAAGAAAATGAAATACAGTATGTCAAGAAGTTTGAGATTAAGAACCCTTGTTGCCCTTGCAAAGGGCCCAGGTTTGGTTTCCAGTACCCACACTCACAACTGTCTGTAGCTCCAGTTTCAGGGGATCTTGCATCCTCTTCTGGCTTCTGTGGGCACCAGGCACACAGATGGTACATATACATAACTGTAGGCAAGACATCCCTACACATTATATAAATACACAAGTAAATATATGGCATATCAAAAGAAATAAAACTAAAGCAGAAGTGAGAGAAACTAGCAACATCAATTTTTTTTTCTGGAACTTGTTTTTTTGCTTAAATTTTTTTTTGCAATGTACTTTGATCATATCCTCTCCTTTTTCCTATGCTTCCAAGACCCTGCTCCCTACCCACACAAATTTGTGTTCTTTTTCTCTTTACACACACACACACACACACTTTGTGTTGATCAACTATTCCTGAGCATGGGCCTAACCAAGAGTGTGGTTGATATACCCAGTGTGACTACATTGAAGAAAATTGATTTCCTTTCTCCTTGGAGGAGACACTAATTGTAATTAGCATCTTGCATAGAGGTAGGATTGTGTCCACCTGGACAGCACAATATTAGAGATGTGTGCAGCTACTTGAATGGATCTCAGTGTCATCATATTGGCTGAAATAAAGTCATGTTCCTAGTTCAACCTTCAGGGTTCTGTTTGCAGGAATTTCTGACTCCTCAAAACAGATGACCAGAGACAAGAAAGAAAGCTGTGGCTACCAAAGCCTAAAAAGCACCTAGTAGAATCCTACATGGCTTTCTTGGGATCTAATTATCATTGATTGTCAACCTGACACAGCCTACAGTCATTTGAAAAGACTCAGCTGAGAGACTGCCAAGACCAAGATGTCCTGTGGGCGTGTCTGTGAGGAACTGTCCTGATTACTAATATATATATATATATATATATATATATATATATATATATACATATATATATATATATATATACCCAGCCCCATGTAGGCAGTACTATTGCCTGGACAAGGTAGACCCAAGCTATATAAGAAAGATATCTGAGTATAAACCATTCTGCTGCTGGGAAGCAGCATCTCCATGGTTCCTGCTGTATCTTTTTAGCTGAGAAGTGAATTCAGTGACGGGAGGTAATGCTGTGTGGAAGAGCAAGCAGATCTGCTCAAGTTCCTACTTAAGTTCTTGTCTTGATGTCTCTCAGTGGTGAGCTGTACATATAAGATGAAACAAAACTTTCCTCCCCTTAAGTTGCTTTTGATCAGAGTGTATTATCTCATCTATGGAAAGGATATTAAACAGGACTATAAAATGTTGGTATAATGATGAAATTCATGACACAGAAGTTATACTGTTCCTTGTTGTTGTGGTTTCTATACAAATGTGATGCACTAGTGGTAAAATGACAGAGAATTATTAAAGTAACAATATTGAATTCCTAGTGTTGAGATTGTTCTATAATTATGCAGGTGTGACCTTTGGGGAAAGGTGAGTGATGAATATGCATTACTCCTCTGCAGCAGTTTTGCAGTTTCCTGTGACTCCATAACACTGCAAAATTAAAAATATTATTAAATTAAACAAAGAAAACACTGCCTTTCATAATAAAATTGGATTTGGGCCTGGATATGTGTCTCAGTGATTAAGAGAGATTTGCGTTCTTTCAGAGGACCCAAATTTGGCTCCTAGCAGTCACATGATCTTTGATTTATTTTGAATTAATATTGGTATAGGGTTAGAATATGGGTATAGCTTCATTCCTCTCCTGTGGAAATCTGATTGTCTAAGCATCATTCCCTGAAGATGTCTTTTTTTTCCTCCAGGATATGGACTTTCTTCTGACAGTTTTGTGGAAGATGGAATGACTGGGGCCATGCAGACTTATTTCTGGATCTCCGCCCCATCCTGTCGGTACCTGTTCTGTGCCAGTGCCATGTTGTCGTTGTCAGTACGGGCACCGCGGTGTAAATGGACGTCAGGAGTTGTGTCTCTAACAGTGCCCTTTCTGCTTAGCTGCTTCAGCTCTCACGAGTCCGTGTGAGTTGGGTTTTGTTTTGTTTTTTCCTTCTGTCTTTAGAAGAAGGAAAGAGTTTCGAGTTAGGCATCTTTAATCACAATCAGTCATATCTCATGCTTCTTTCATAATTCTCACTGTCTCTACTTCTAGTGTGACTTCCTCCAGAGCTCCGTCCTTCACTCTTCCTAGTCAGAGAAATCACTGCTCCGAAGAAAGACGGACTTCCTTCTTTGGTTTTTTTTTTATTTTTGCATATAGTCTCTCCAAATGTATCCCTGAATGACATTATACTCACTATCTATTCCAGGATAGCTTCAGACTTGTGGCAATCCTCCTGCCTCAGTTTCCTGCGTGCTGAGGGTATAGGTGTGTGAGACACCATGCCTAGGTGACATCATGTTTCCTCTTGAGAATTTTTGTTGTGAAGAAGTTAGTAAATGTGGCAAGATTTTCCATCATCAATCATTGGATCTGGTAGAATGTTGCTGCTGAATGAGGACCAGAACTGGGCCTCTAGTCACATGTCACAGGCTCTGCTAAGCACCCACTGCTTGCATCACAATGGCCCGGGAGTCATTCAGTATAAATGAGATCTATTCTGGATTCTGCCCATGGGGACTGAGGAACCACAGCAGCAGCCAGCTCTGAAGGGGAGTGGGGGGAAATGTATAGTTCAATAAAAACACTAAAAAATAACACAAAAAAAGAAAAGAAAAAGAAAAAAGTAACATAGACCTGTAATCACAGCATATAAGATCTGAACTCTGAAGCAGGGGAGTTGTGGCTTCCAGACCACCCTGAAGTACAGAGAAAAACCCTATCTCAAAATACAAACAGGAAAAAAATAGAGAGGAAGAGGGGGAGAAAAAGCAAGCAAGTAAGACAAAATGAAAGGATGGGAAGAAGGAAGAAAAGGAGGAAAGAAGGGAGAGAAGGAGGGGACAGGGAAGGAGGGGGAAGAAATGAGGAAGAAAAAGAAAGGAATGAAAATAAGGCTCCAGACACTCTCAGAGGGTGAAAAGATTTCAAATATGAATTTCATAGTGATGAAAGCAAAACTGGAGCTGGGCGTGGTGGTGCACACCTTTAATCCCAGCACTCTGGAGCCAGAGCAGGAGGATCTCTGTGAGTTCAAGGCCAACCGGGTCTGCACAGTGAATTCCAGGACCATCGGGAACACATAGAGAGGCCATCTCAAAAATGTGAAGAAGAAAGAAGGAGGAGGAGACAGCAATTGCACTGACAAACAGGTGTGGGGTGTTAGGCAGAATGAGAACATCAAACACAAGTAACTCCGATGTTGTCAGCATCTGTGATGTCACCACAACAGTACCACAAAACACTGCATATTTTTGGACTGTGTTCCTTTAATTATATCTCAGTTACTGCCATTACAATAATTACATTCCTTGTGAGAGGTGCAGATGACGACAGTGAAGAACTCCACAGCAGTCATCTATCCACCCAGTCGACTTTGTGCCCATCAGGAAAACGGAGCCTAGTGTGGTACCAGAGCACAGGTGATAAAATCCCAAGTCTCTGGACTGAGCTTCAGCGTCAGTGGTTGGGCTTTATGAACAGCAGGAACCACAGCAAGAGTTAGGAACCACAAGGCATGAAGCAGACCGGGAGACGGAGTGAAGGACCAGACTGTCCAGACAAGGGAAACCGGAAATGGTGGTGGGCTGGAGCCATGGCGTGGGGGTTGAGTGCTGGCTGCACTCTCAGAGGACCTGAGTGAAGTTCCTAACACCCACGCCGGGTGGTTCACAGCCATCAGTACCTCCATGTTCAGGGGATCCAATACCCTTTTCTAGACTAGTACCTGCACACACATACATGTAATTACTTTTAAAAATTGGTGTCCCTACATGTCAAATATAAAAATACAATCAGAGGGAGGACAAAACCCAAGTGATCTCACTCTGTGGGTTCAAAATCACCAATGGTTAGAATAACACACCCACATGGGTTCCTCTCATTTTAAAACGTTTATGTACAGTATCTGAACTTTACCCTAAGAATGCCTGAAGATTTCCTACCCAAGTGTGACTTTGTGTTTGACAGCCTGTGGGGTTGCCACCAACCCTGTTCTAGTCTGTGACCAGCAGACCAAAATTAGACCAATAATTTGACCTTTCACAGATGACCTCAAAGGGGCTGTTACGAAATCCAGGGAATCATGTATTTGGTGGGGAGATTAAAATTATAGCCTTCCTCATAGGCTTTGAAAAGTCCACAATTAAGCCTGGAGTAGCACAACATAATCGCTATTTTACTCTATTTTTCTTATGTGTTCATGATTTTGTTTTGAATATCCTCCAGATGCCAAAATTAGAACTGAAAAGTAATGTTTTCATGTTGCCTTCTGCTTTTGACCAGTTTTTTTTCAGAACACAGAGATATTCAAAAGATTTTTACTTCCTGCCACTCTATAAATACTGTTAACTGCAAACAGCATTCAGATGCTCAAACCAGTGTAGCCAGCAGCACACACAGAAACACAGGCACCAAACACCCATTACCAGCACAGCCCAAAGCTGAACATCTTTGATGACATTGAGATGGGCCCAACAAAGGCCTTCTGCATTGGAGTCTTCATTAACATAGTTACTAGTTTGCTATGTGTGCTGTCCGTTGGACCCAGGAGCCAACTAAACTCATTGTGTGTCCCTCCATAGTTCATCACAGATGATCTTGGAGCTAATATTTTCCACTCCAGCTCCTTGAGACCACATAGAGACGGGAAATGAGTGGGAATGTTTCATTTCTTCACTAATAAATAGACACTAACATTTTGCCTTTTCTCTTACTATGGAATTTGGCTGTCATGAATATAAATCTAATAAATCACATTTTGTTCAAGTTTAAAGTCTTTGATTAGCTTCCCGTCATTTAGGGAATAGTGTTCTGCCCCTTCCCACACCAGCTCTTCCTGTGCAGCTGCAGGGCCCTGTTTTGGCAGCTTCCTTCTCAGGGACCATGCATTCCACTGCTGCTGGCTGCATTTTGCATGCATTCTCCTTTTGCCGCCTCTCCTTTCTATTGTCCCCTGTGGACTCTGGTTTAAAACCTTGTTTGCATTCAACTGCCCCACCAGATGGAAATCAGGTCATCTTTATGTGTAGCCTAAAATTTTTCAGTCATCTGTCTGACATAAGCCAAGGTATATATCTGACCTGGGGCCCCAAAAAGCAAATCATGGAGGTTAGAATTTCAGGATGACTTGATATACACCAATATTAAGTATTTCAAAAGATAAGGATGGAGCAGGAATAGAAAGATAGTTTTTGTTTTTTTTTTATTGACTTACCATGCTCTAAGTATGTGGGTCCACATTTGTTTTGAGTGCTGATATTAAGGTAGTGCTGGGGAAATGTGAGCTTGGACTGCAAGCACTCAAGTTCAGACTAGGAGAGGCTGAGGTTCAAATTGTCTTCTTTCTCGTTTTCTTATTTAATCTTTTAAAAATATCACTTCAGTAAACCCCAGAAGGTCAGACTTGCATCTTGAATTCTCATGCTTTGTGTAATCAACAAGAGACCTGAGCCCAGCCCTGATTCTCATTTAACACTGTGAGGTACTGTGTGTGTATGTCTGTGTGTGTGTGTCTGTGTGTGTGTGTCTGTGTGTGTGTCTCTGTGTGTGGCTGTGTGTGTGTCTGTTTGTGTGTCTCTGTGTGTGTGTCTGTGTGTGTGTCTGTGTGTGTGTCTGTGTGTGTCTGTGTGTGTGTCTGTATGTGTGCCTGTGTGTGTGTCTGTATGTGTGTCTGTGTGTGTGTCTGTGTGTGGGTCTGTGTGTGTGTCTGTGTGTGTGTCTGTGTGTGTGTCTGTGTGTGTGTGTCTATGTGTGTGTTTGTGTGTGTGTGTCTGTATGTGTGTCTGTGTGTGTGTCTGTGTGTGTGTCTGTGTGTGTTCAAGATTTTAACTAAGCTTAAAGTTCTAGTAACCCATCATCCACGGGGAGATATATATGCACAAGTATTTGTTTCTCATAGTACAAAACACACACACACACACAGACACACACACACACACTAAGCTTAGAACTTTAAGCTTAGTTAAAATCTGTGTGTGTCTGTGTGTGTGTCTGTGTGTGTCTGTGTGTGTGTGTCTGTATGTGTGTCTGTGTGTGTGTCTGTGTGTGTTCAAGATTTTAACTAAGCTTAAAGTTCTAGTAACCCATCATCCACGGGGAGATATGCACAAGTATTTGTTTCTCATAGTACAAAACTGGGAAAAGCTGAATATTGTCTAATTGAGACTTAGACTAAGGAAGTATACACAGCCATTGATGAATATATCAGGCACTGGCGATGCAGTTCAACTGGCGGGGCGTTTGTGTAGCATCTGGGAAGCCCTGGCTTGGATCCCTAGCATCTCATAAACCAGCACAGTAGGGGTGCCTGTAATCCCAGCCACCAGAAGGATTACATATCTATGAGTTTGAGGTCAACTTCTCGGTATAGTCAGTTACAGGCTAGCCAGGGCTGCATATTAAGGACCTATCTCAAAAGTAGAAAAAATAAAATTCATACTCTAGCTAGTGAGATGGTGTCTAGTTTTATTGCTGTGAAGAGACACCATAACCACAGCAACTTTTTACATTTTTTTATTTAAAAGTTTTTTTTCATTTTACATACCAACCACAGTACCCCCTCTCTTCCCTCCTCCCCCTTCCTCCTTTATCTCCTCCCCACACCTGTCATTTACTCCTCAGAAAAGGTAAGGCCTCCCTTGGGGAGTCTACAAAATCTGACATATCAAGTTGAGGCAGGACCAAGACCCTCCCCCTGTATCTCAACTGAGCAAAGGAATGGGCTCCAAAAAGCCAGCTCATGCACTGGGGATTCTGGTCACTTGATAAGTAGTCCCATAGACTGCCTATGCCACAGAACTGTGACCCACATTCAAAGGACCTAGTTCAGTCCTATGCAGGCTCCCCAGCTATCAGTCAAGAGTTGGTGAGCTCCCACGAGCTCAGGTCAGCCATCTCTGAACCACAGCAACTCTCATAAAAGGAAACATCTAATTGGGACGGCTTACAGTGTAGGAGATTTATAGTCCATTATCATCATGATGGAGAGCATGGCAGTGTGCAGACATGGTGCTGGAGAAGGAGCTGAGAGTTGTATCTCTTGCTCTGCAGGCAGCAGGAGACTTGAGGCACACTAGACCTAGCTTGAATACATGACACTTGAAAGCCCTTCTCAGCAATGACACATTTTTTTCAACAAAGCCCCACATACTTCAACAAGACCACACCTACTCCAACAAGGCCACACCTCCTAATAGCTCCACTCCATATGGGTCAAGCACTCAAACACATGAGTCTATAGGGGCCATTTCTATTTAAACCACCATAGATAACTCAGTGAGTAAAAGTGCTTGTTGCTAATCCTGATGTTAAAAACTCGGGGACAGCCAGGCGGTGGTGGCGCACGCCTTTAATCCCAGCACTTTAATCCCAGAGGCAGAGGCAGGCGGATCTCTGGGAGTTCGAGGCCAGCCTGGTCTACAAGAGCTAGTTCCGAGACAGGCACCAAAACTACAGAGAAACTCTGTCTCGAAAAACCAAAAAAAAAAAAAAAAAAAAAAACTCGGGGACAGATATTGAGGTTCAGTCTGAAGGTCTAAAAAGCGACACAGACACCCGCAGGCTCTTACCTAGAGCTCGGTATGAAATGTTGATCCTGCTTCCAGGAAACTGAGAATGAGACTGAGCCTATGAGCTGTCTCCTCCTGTTTTATATTCCTCTCCAGTGCTAGGAGTAAAGGCATGCACCACTGGGATTAAAGGCATGCACCGCCCGGTTTCTATGGCAAACTAGTGTGGCTACTGGGAATAAAGATGTGTGTTACCACTGCCTAGTCTGTAAGGCTGACCTGTGGAGTTGTTTTATTCTCTGATCTTCAGACAAGCTTTGTTTATTAAAATACAAATGAAATGCCACTACATGATTCCCAGAACCCATGATGGAAGGAGAAATTTGATTTTCCAAAGTTGTCTTTGACTTCCAATATATATGACCACATTCACACACACATACAACATATATACACACAAACAATAATAATTAATAAAAATAAAATATTCATATCACATTATTAAATCAAAATGTGGTTTATATATTTTAATTTTATAATTAGAAGATCTGTCTTGAACATGAAGCACTGTCATATATTGATAAAAGGCCAACTGACGCAGATAACACATATGTACAAGAATGTGACTGAAAACAAGGAGAACTATGTGTGTGAAGAAGAGACTAATGGAAGGTGGGATAGGAGACAGGAACTGGGGGCTGACTGTGAACACAATACAACAATGTGCCTACACAAACAAGTCATAAAGAAGCCCATTGTCTTGTACACACACAGAAAAAACCTGTCAGCAATGGGCAGCCAAAACCAACAAAAATCATAACTGTCCTGTGTGTTCAGAGGAGGAATAGTTAACTAACATATGAATATGAGACATGGTCAAGCAATGTGGATTGCATTTATATATAATGAGAATGTTCTCTCATTCATACATACACCAACAATGCAAACACAAAATATTTGAACTGAGGATGGTCAAGAGGTTAGCAGTGCTGTCTCTGGGAAGTAGAATTTCAGAGTTTATTTTGAGCCTTCTTGTTTGGTTTGTTTGGTTTTCCCTCTATGTCCATGGATTCCACATCTAACCCACCAACCATAGAAGAAAATTACTTGAGAAAAGATTGCCACTCTCTCAACATGTAGAGACACTAGAGCAAGCACTTACAGGGCATTCGTACTGAATTCAGTACTTTAAATAACATAGAGGATATTTCAAAACATAGGAAGATATATGTAGGTTGTGTGAAAACATACTATTTTGTGTAACTAACTTTGTCTTTAAATTTTAGTTTTTATGCTGGTTGTGGTGGCGCACGCCAGTAGGATTTGCTGAAGGAGGCAGAGGCAGGAGGATCACAAGTTCGAGGCCAGCCTGGACTACACATCTGGGGCTGGAGAGATGGCTCAGTGATTAAGAGCACTGGCTGCTCTTCCAGAGGTCCTGAGTTCAATTCCCAGCAACCACACAGTAGCTCACAACCATCTATAATGAGATCTGGTGCCCTCTTCTGGTGTGTGGGCATACATGGAGGCAGAATGTTGTATACGTAAGAAATAAATAAATAAATCTTTTAAAGATGATTTACCTCCTCACCCCAGCCCTGTGTGTGTTGTGAGCAGGTGTGTGACTCCCACCGTGTATACGTGGATGTCAAAGGACGACTCTCAGGAACCATCATTTCTTCTATCATGGCTTCCTGTGCCCAGACTCAGGGCATCATTCTTGTGCAGCAAACGTACTCACCCACTAAACTGTCTGTCCACTTAAGACACTTCAGCACTCATAGATTTTGGTATCATCACAAAAGGTGAAGATCTTGTTCACAGGAGCATAAGTGAGCTGACCCTGAGTACAGGGACTGGGACAGTGGGGTCCCACCATTCTCATCTTCCCTGAGGTGATATGGGTGAGAAAAAGATGTCCTCCTTCACCTTGCCCCTCACTTCCTACATCAGGGAGCTGACCCAATCCCTCATCGGCTGCAGCCTGAAGCAGAGTCGCCTTGCCCCCTCACCTGGGCAGCACCTCTACACAGCAGAGCTCACCTGGTAGACAGGGATGCAGGTGAGCAGGCCCTGAGGGTGTGAGAATAGAATAGCTGGTACTGACCTGCTCATCTGAGGTGTGGTGGTGAGGGTGAGGGAAAGATGCCCTCCCCCTCATCTTGCCCCAGCCTCCCACAGCAGGCAAGGGAGCAGCCCCTCCCCTTTACCAGCTGCCACACTCAGGAAAGTGGTCCTGCATGGGCAGCACGGTAGAACTGACCGTGCTGACAGGAATGGAAGCAAGCTGGCCCTGAGAACGTGAGTGTGGGAGATCTGGTCCCAGCCCTCATCTGTTATATGGTTTGAGGGTGCCCTTCCCCTCCCTCTGCCCCTTGCCCCCATGGTACTCGAGAGCTGACCCTGAGGTCATAAGAGCAGGAGAGCTGTCCCTGTCCCTCACCGGCTACAGCACTCTGGAAAGTGGCCCTGCATCTTGCCTTCTCATCACAGTAGAGCTGATGCTGGTGATGTAGGTGTGGGTAAGCCAGCCCCTGCCCCTACTCCACGCTGCATCAGATGAACTAGTTAAGGCAACTCTGGAGAACTCACCTATGTGATCAAGTCAGGGGAGAACTGGCAGGTTGAACAACCCTGCAACCACCAAGGTCTAGAACCAGGGTTATGAGTTGGGTCACTCCAACATCCACCCCATCTATTATCTGCTAAAGCAGGAGAATGGGGCCAGTCCTGCATTTCCAAAACTGCAGGACCTCCATGACACAGAACAATAAAAGAATATTGAAACCAGAGGCCTCGAACCAGACCAATGACTGTGCAAGGAACACTTGCAAGTAAAGATAAATGGACAAAAGGATATTTGGTGTGACTCACTGTGTCACACCACAGCTTCCATGATGAGATTTTTCTTTTTCATAAATTGTATTTCATTTTATTTTGGCAGGGAGGTTGCAATGGTAGAGGGCAGATATGAAGGGAGATGAATGGTATCAAGACGCATGATGTGAAAGACACAAAGAATAAACAAAAAGAAAACTTTTAAAAAATGGAAATAAGAATGAAATGTGATAGACATGCTACCTAGAAGCTAGAAAGTGTGAAAAATCAAGCTGGAACATAAGGATTGTTTGAGAGTAGTTAAGATATTACATTGGCTTCTGAACAGTGTAGGTTTGGTTTTGTGTGTGTGCATGAGGTTGGGTTTTGTTTTTATGACAGAATCAAGAGAAAATGCATAAAAGATAAATCAGTTAAATGCTGTAGGTGCTTTCAGCCTTGAGATGCAGCTCACAAATATTAAAAATAATATATCAGTAAAGATCAATAAAAGACATATAAGACGGGCTGAAAAGGATTAAAATGCTGGGCCCTGAAAGTGGCCTAATGTGGGAAGGTTTACAGCAGTTCTCAACGTGTGGGTCATGAACCCTTTGGGGTTACATATCAGATAGCCGGCATATCAGACATTTACACTGTGATACATCACAGCAGCAAAATTACAGTTATGAAGTAGCAACAAAATAATTTTATGGTTCGGGTCACCACACCATGAGGAACTGTGTTAAAAGGTCACAGCATTAGGAAGGTTAAGAACCACTTGTTTAGAAGCCACAGAAGCAAAGGACTGCTGGGTAAATGAGTAGCAACTGAGAGCAGGGGAAGGCTCAGTGTTGGGCATGTGAAGTGCCAGAGAAATGTCACTGTCTCCAGCATAACAGTCTTTCAGCACGTGAGGCTCACATCAGTCACTCCCTGGGCCTTTTATACTAGACATCCAGGGTAAACTTTGTGAAAGCACAGCACTTGCTTGACATCTGTTTTCAGGAATGTCATGCTGGTTGGACTGAGATCAAGGATGATGTATTTATACCACAGAAATTGTTGTATGACCTAAGTCAGGGCTGTTTATGTCTTAAGTCTGGTTAGACATTTAGTAACACACTACTCTCCTGTACTTGGAAATGCAGAAAGCTTGCATGTCGACCTCAAGGGTAGCAGATCTTCGCCATGGTCACTGCTCCATTGAATCACAAGCTCTAAAAACGTGTCCAGTGGGTCATGCAAGGCCTTGAGGCTTGGACAGAACCCAGAAGTCAGCATGGTCTCCTATTAGCAAAGATAACTCAGGGGCTAGGGAGATAGCTTCAATGATACAGTTGTTGCTTTGCAAACACAAAGACCTGAGTTCTATCCCCAGAGTTTTCTGGAAAAGGCGAGGTGTTGTGGCATACTTGCAGTCCTAGCCCTGAGGAGGATGCTCTAGCACATTAAAAGACCCTGTCTCAGAAAGGAAAGTGAACAGGTCAGATGTGGCACACACATTCCTAGAACTCTAGAGGTAGAAGTAGGTAGATTAAAGGAAACCTACGAAACAAGTTGAGTGGGTGGGTGGGCAGGGCTTATAAAAGATTTCTTTCCTTCCTTCCTCCCTCCCTCCTTTCTTTCCTTCCTTCCCTCCTTCCTCCCTCCCTCCCTCCCTCCTTCCCTCCTTCCTTTCTTCCTTCCTTCCTTTCTTCCTCATCATGATGTGTGCATACATGTGTGAGTGCCAGCGCATACACCTATTTCCATCTCATTTCAAATTTGGGGATCAGAGTACAAGTTTGTGGAACTGGTTCCACCTTTACGAGTCCCAGGTTGTAACTCAGGTCTTCAGACTTGCTGTCAAGTGTCTTTAATGGCAGAGCCAACTCACCAGTCCTTGAAAAGAATCTCTTAAGAAGAAAGGAAGGACCAGGACCAGGAGAAATGAGATGAGAGCATTCTCAGCAGATTACGCAGCGTGGTTGATCGTGTAGAGGTGGGGCTCCATTTCGCTGAGGAAACTGCTAAACACAAAGCTCCTACAGAAAGATGAAGGTACTCTGCTTAGGAGCCACGAATACACAAAACATCACCTTCAGGACCACAGGGGATCCACTAGTGATGCTTTCGTCTAGGTAGTGACTACATAAATTTTATTTTTTGTTTCTATGACCAAATACCCGATAAGAAGAAACTCACAGGGGGATTTATTTGACTTTCTGTTTGAAGGTACAATCCATTACGCTGGTGGTTTGGGAAGCATGGAAGAAGGAACATGAGGCCATAGTCTACATGTTCTGTACAGCCAGGAATCAGAGAGTGAACAGGAATCAGGGACAGGCTACCAATTCCAAGGACTGCCCATTTCCTCTGGCAAAGTTCCACTTCCCAAGAGTACCAGCAGCCCAGACTATTATGGGTGGGGCCATTCCTGGGCTGGTCCTGGATTCTATAAGAAAACAGGTTGAGAAAACCATAGGGAGCGAGCCAGGAAGCAGCACCTATCCGTGGTCTCTGCATCTGCTTCTTCCTCCGGGTCCCTGCCCCGTTTGAGTTCCTGTCCTGACTTCCTTCAGCGATGAACTTGTGATGTGGAAGTATAAGCCAAATAAATTCCTTGTTGTTTTGGGTCACGGTGTTTAGTCACAGTGGTAGAAAACCAACTAAGATAAATTGGTACTGGTAGTGCGATGTTACTGTGGTCTACCTGACCATGTTGTTTCGGGGAGGACTGTGGAAGGACTTTGGAACTTTGGGCTAGAAAGCCATTGTGTGTTCAAAGCTTGGTACCTGTTCTGTGGGCACTTGGAGGATACAAGTGTTGAGAGAAATACAGATGATGGAGACCTGGCTTGTGAAGTTCCAGAGGGAAATCGAATTATTCAAAAACTCAGGAGATTCGCATAGTTTAATAAAACTTCGGTGTTTCTGGTTAGCTGGAATCAATAAGATATCAAAACCACTAAAGTGAAAACTAGGCTTTGCCAAGACTCTTGATGCTGGTCGACTAGACCTGAGAAAATATTGGTGGTTAAGAAGAGGCCAACATTATTACGGTGAAATCGTCTGGGAAGCGCTTCATCAGAACTAGCACACAGAATGTTCCAGAAGCCATTTAGGACTGGCCACTTGGTCATGTGTAACCATCACCACGGTGGTACTGGTTTTAAAGGCATGATGAAGTCATGGAGAACAGCTGAGGCTTGGCTCTGTGAGAAACCAGGAAAGGCCACTGGCAAAGGTGTAGCCCAGTATCAGCTTAGTAGTGGAAGCCCCAGCATTGAAGAGGTCATGATGAGAATTTGAGGCTTGATGCAGTGAAGAGAGCCCAGGAGAGGATACGGGGAGATGCAGCCCAGGTGCAGTAGAGACCCCCAGTGTTTGGAGGTTATCAGTACCATGGGATGACCAAAGGGAACAGGAGCAGGGGTCGGGTGGAGACTGCCCAATTTAGAAGATACGTTCTGGGTGCTGCAGAGGGTGGAGGTGGAGAAGTAACGCAAGCCCCTTGGAGGAGCCCACAAGGTCGTGAGTGAATCTCCGATGCTGGACATTGAGTTATTTACAGTTAGAGTTTGGTTTGGTTTTGTTCAGATTAAGACTACACCCTGGTTCTTGCCTCTTGAAATGAGAAAGTGTTTAATTTATTTTTTATTTTATAGGAACCCAGAGTTGAAAAACTTTAACTTTTAAAAAAGATATTTTTGGAGTTTTACAGAGACTTTGGATCTTGAAAAGGAATAGATATTATAAAATTTCTTTGAAAATTTAAAACACTCTAATATTCGAATTTGTAAGTCTGTGGAACTTTTTAAATTTGTAAAATGTTATATATTGTGATGTGGATATTGTTGTATAATCTTACGGTTGAACAAGGAAGGGAAGTTTATGGCTTAACAGTGAGGTGTTTGTGTGTCAAGTTGACAAGGGGTCAATTGTTCTGACTGTTCTATGTCAACCCGACATAAGCTGTAGTCACCTGAGAGAAGGGGAACATCGGTTGAGAAAATTCCTTCAGAAAATCTAGATGTATCCAGTCCTAAAGGGTATTTTCTTAATTAATGGTTGATTGGGAGGGGCGGCCATGAGATCTATAAAAAAAAAAAAAAAAAAAGGCAGAGCTGGGCAATGGTAGTGTACGTCTTTAATCCCAGCACTCAGGAGGCAGATACAGGCGAATCTCTATGAGTTTGAGGCCAGCCTGGTCTACAGAGCAAGTTCCAAGACAGGCTCCAAAGCTAGAGAGAGAGAGAGAGAGAGAGAGAGAGAGAGAGAGAGAGAGAGAGAGAGAGAGAGAGAGAGAGAGAGAGAGAGAGAAAGCTGAGAGGAAGCCAGTAAGCAGATTCCCCTCCATGGCCTCTACATCAGCTCCTGCCTGTGGGTTCCTGTTCTGTTTGAGTTCTTGTCGTCACTTCCTTCAGTGATCAACAGTGATGTGGAAGCATGAGCCTAATAAACCCTTTCCTCTCCTGATTGCTTTGGTCATGGTGTTCCATCACATCAGTAGAAAAATAGCCAAGGCAGAAAGAAACAGATAATAAGAAACCAGGAAAAAAAGAACATGTGGATGTAGCCAGGCTGTGGCCTCTACGAGCCACAGGTAAGGCAGACAGAAACCCCGCAGAGAGAAGCACCAGTCACCTTTGAGTTAAGGGCTACCCATGTGCTCTAAGTAAGACCTTGACTGACTCACTATTCCAACCCTCCCTCTGATATTCCCTAATCTCTTCATCCCCCCAGGGTGCCTCTCTCTACTCATCTCGTGACTAAATGAACATTTCCTGGCTGTTCCACAGAACGCTCCCCTTTCTGGGCTGTTTTCACCCATTTGGAGCAGCACAGTTCCACGAGATTTCTACCGGGGATGGGCAGCCCGGGGAGAGTGTCGGGCAGGTGTTCCAGCAGGTGGTTGAGCCTGGGCAATGGCTCCGAAGGGGGCAAGGTATCACTGTATCCCACGCAATAAAATCTGAGCAGATCCTCTCAGAATGAGTCAATTCTCATCAGCAGTGAGCAGGGGTAGGAGAGTGTAGAGAGCATACAGATGGCATAGAATGAATCATTTAAAATCAGCGCTCAGCATCCGATAGCAAAGCCCACTAATGTGAATTTCCCCTGGTTCCTTCTTTTACCTCTTTTCTTTTATTCATGCAAACACCCAGTGAACATTTATTGAATATTAAATACCACCCCAGAACTCAAGTCTTAGAGAATAACTGAAATTAGAGTGCTGCCGGAAGCCACACTCCCCCGACTTCCTTAATGCCTATTTCTTTCTCCCTTCTGGCAGGGAGAAACCATAAATTATAAACCTACTTCCGGAGTCTCTCATATATTCCAAAGACAGCATCTCTGCTGGGCTCCATAGAGGATGTAATGAATGTTAAAATATGAAGTGAGTTTCAGATTGAGAGCATTTGGTGATGCGGTTAGGTTAGGTAGCATAGCCATCTGCAGCTGACGGATGCAGAGTCTGCTGTGAGTGAGAGCTATGAGGAACACAGCCTGGGAAACCGTGGGAAATGTCCAGGAGAGGAAGTTGTATGTCCTGATGAACATAAAAGGTTCAAGATGCAGATCCAAAAAAGAACACAAACTGTGTCCCAGTACTGGGCTCTCTGCTGATTTGTGAAAGACAGCCTAACTTTTTATACAGTGACCTCTCTCATACACGGTCAGTCTTCAGATCTGTCAAGTAAACCAAGCCAGGAACTATCAATGCCCCCCATGACATAAATCATAAGAAGCTTGTTTGCAACTAAGGGAAAAGAAAAAAAATGAGCACTCTAAACTGATCAAGATTTTAATAGAGATGATTAGGTTTTCAAGATTGTGTGTGTGTGTGTGTGTGTGTGTGTGTGTGTGTTAGGGGTAAGTAAGATGGGTTAATAGGTAAAAAAGTATGCCGCCAAGCCTGATGACCTGAGTTTGATCACCAAAAACTACATGGTGGACGGAGACACTGAGCTCTGAAAGTGGTCCTATCACACACAGATCACACACACACACATACGCACACACACACACACGCACACACACACACACACACAATTAAATAAATGCAATTTTTAAAAGTTGACTGCATTTCCCCATGCCCTGACATTTAGGAATGAGGTTCATACCTGTTACAATACTTTTATATATTAATGTATATGGCTTTTTCTTTTTCTTTTCGGGTTTTTTGAGACTAGGTATAATGTAGCCCAGACTAGCCTTGAGCTCACCATGTATCCAAGGATGATCCTGAATTCCTGACATCTTGTCTCCCCTTCCCGAGTGTTCCCCCATACCTAGTGCTCCTGTGAGTTGGTCTCTGTAGAAACTCCGTGAGGGAAAGAGCGACAGGAGCCATCATCACAAATTTTTGAGAGAAAACAGACCAAACCTGAAGGTTATACAGCATGGGGCCATCTAGGTCAAACTGGGAAGTCTGCCCCTCCCTCCTAGTTAACCCCTCCTTTTCCTCTTCTCAGTCACTTCCTCTGGAACCCCGTCCAGCTCCCTTCTGGGTCTCTGCTTATGTTTTGCTTTATTTTATCTTCTTACCAAGGGTCTCTCTGTTGTAAATGTAGGAAGTCATGTCTGTGAGCCATTTTGGAACCTTAGGGTCACTGCCTAGAGGGAGGACAGGATGCACTAGGGCACTGGGGGTGGGAGAAGCAATAAAGCTAATTATGGGCACAAAAGACATAGTAAACCTGCCCTTTATTCTATCCACTGTTTGTGTCCGTGGAGATATATTCTGGCATGGAGACCGTGACGGCAGCATCTCAGGACAGGGGTGGGTGGAAGTCACACCGCTGCAGCACTGTCTGGTGGAATCAGGTCACCAGCCAGCACCAGCAGCCAGGAATATGCAGGCTCTAAACCAGCCATGGAGAAGAACTGGCAGAACTTGGCAGATTGTCAGACTCAGACAAATGGGAAGGTATCCCAAATAGTACATCCCCGAACCTGGGAGAAAGGTACAGGGGAGAAAATAAGGATGGGACTGTGCCCACTCAGTGAGTGCCTGAGCCATCGCCACTCCAAGGACACATGATACACAATTCAAGATCCAACATGTACAAGAGTAGATTAAAATGCACAAAAATGAGGAAACAGAACGAATATTGAAAAGATAGGGAATTCAGATGAACAAAGTATAAAGCAAGTGCTCTTCAGCCAAAGAAGGAATAATTACAGAGCTTTGAATGGAACTCTGGTAGAGTGATGGCCTAGCTCGGACACAGCCCTGGGGTCCTTCCCAACACTGCAGGAAGGAGGGAGGGAGATCTAAGATCAAGGTCAGCCTGGTCTAAATAGCAAATTCCAAAGTTCCAAGCAAGCTGGGATACACAGTGAGATCCTATTTCAAAAACAATGCGTGGGGAGAGGGAGAGGGGAGAAGGAAAGACAAACACTTGTTTAGATATTGAAGTTGAATCCCAGAAGAAAGTAAAAGACAGGTACCCCTACTGTGTGGAACTGGAAGCAGAAATGTACATAGCATAAGATTTTCCCACGATCACTGTGTTTCAGTATCCGCAGAGCGTGATAAACATCTTTACAATAGCTTTTTAAAGAGGGCTTCATATGAAACCAGGCTTGTCTTGGTTTCACTAAGTCACCTAGGATGACTTTGAACTTCTGATCCTCCTGCCTCCACATCCCAAATGTTGGGCTTGCAGGCTAGCACCAGCATATCCAATTTTATATGGTGCTAGGAACCAAAGCCAGAGTTTCCTGCGTGCCAGACAAGCACTCTGCAAACTGAACTGCACACCAACACACAGTCAAAACTTTCTTTTAAAGCAATTTTTAAAATTTATCTCCGTGTGTGTGTGTGTGTGTGTGTGTGTGTGTGTCACCCAGGAGTGCGGTGGCTGAGGAGGCCTGAAGATGTCAGATCCCCTGGAGCTAGAGCACAAACTTCTGTCTTCTGGAAGGCAGTAGAAGCTCTTGGCTACCTTGCCATCTCCAGATCCGACACTCACAATCCTGAATAACCTCTATCATCACTATATATCTCTGAAACATGCTCATCCTCTCAAACACTCTCCAAAGCGAAACAAAACAGCCTTCCCATACCCTTCCCCAATGCCAAAGAGCCTTCTATTTCCCATCTCTACCCTGGTCTCACTAGTAAACTGGAAGGGAAGAAGTCAGAGAAAAAACCAAATGCAAAGGTCAGCTCCAGCAGGGAGTCTAGAGGAAGCCTCAGAGGGTGTTTTCCCCGCAGAGAAACTGAGGGTGCTTTGCACAGTTGGGGTACATTCTAAGTGTGCCATGGCAGAGTGATGGAGAGGTAACAACACCTGAGAATATTTTAAAGCTGGGGAGCAGCCTCTGGGTGGGATGATTGACATGTCAGAAGCAGTGACTGATTACAGCCTGAGAATTAAAGATACAGGGACTATTTTATTACTCTGCCAGGCACTTCTGCTCCAGAATCCTTTGATCAACATTCCACAAACTTTTCTTATCAGACCCATGAACTTCTCTCTCCTAGGCAAAGTTATATGATGTCTGATGACTAGAGAGGCCAACTGGGAACTGAGACAGGCATTCAGGAGACTGCTGCAAAGTCTCCAGCTACTGATAGCAATTGGGTAGCTAACAAAGGACGCTGATGAGCATTCATTGGGTGTAAGCATTTAAGTCATTGTCCACCTTTGCTGGTGGTGAGCTGTAAGATGCATTACTAAAGTCTGAGGGTTACGTGACTTAAGTCCCACCCCATGTGTCAATCTTGCATCTCTTCCAGTCCTTTAAGACTCATCAGCATTACTGACAAGGTCCCCAGTAACCTTCATCTCTATGTGCCTATTTGGATCATTAGTTGACTGTACAGATCTTTTCGTTACCCTGAGAAGGCTCCAATTCTTGATAACTTTGACTTTGCTTTCTGTGTACCAAGACTTCACCAAAGCTTGGTGGAGGTAGTCCATTCCCTTACCATACCAAGGACTAAATGAGATTTTTGTCTTAGCAACAGGTCATGATAATGCTGTTTGGAACCCCATGATTCAAAACCACCAAACCCAAATTCCAGACCATTTCCTCCTTCCAAGGCATACATCACTAATATGTGGCATTTGTACAGACCACTAAGGTTGTGTTTAGGTCATGATGGCATCAGAACACAGCCACCTCAAGTGCCTTTGACTTCTCCCTTATCCTAGACTCCTACCAGTAGGCCTTTCCCCATCAGAGTCAGATGACCCAAGGCAGTGTTGTTCGTCATTGTCCTCCCTCTCCATGAGAACGCCACATCTAGCAGAGTCTACCTCTGCACATCCAGAGGTCCTTTAGTTAACATGTGACCAACAACTGTATCCCACACTTCGGTGCCCAGAAAAATCTGTTCACTGAGTAAATACTCATCCTCATCCCGGCCTCTTCACCAGAAATAATAGCATGGGTATGATTCAGTCAAGCAGAGCACTGGATCCAGTGGTGGGCCCTAATCAGAAGTGGCCCCAAGTCATTTAAGTTTAAACTATGAGTCTGATTTTCTTTTTGTTTGTTTTTATACTACTCAGTGTCATGGCTCTTAAAAACACATGTATAGGTTCAAAGAGGCAGAAGAGAAGGTAGGGTCTGGGGAAATTTAGATAAGCTTTCAGAGGTTATCTAAATGAAGTATAATTAATCATTTGTGGAGAAGACAACATCACTCAAAGGACTAGAACTGAAATGGTTAAAACAATTGCTATTTATTGACCACTGCAAGTGTCACCTTTATTGAAAGCATCGCTCTTGAATGATAGCCATTTAATACCCTCGACCACTACTGAATATGAGCGGACTAAGTGTATGTGTCAACTCCAAACTTCATGCATGGAGTCAGTGTGATAGAGTTAGAGGTTTGGGAGGACGTGAGTCAGGCACTAAGGACGGAACTTTTCTGAACTGGATTAGTGCTTCGTCAGAAGGACTCCAGCCAGGTGTGGTGGTGCACACCTACTCACTATAATCTACACACTTGGGAGGTGGAGGCAGGGGACCAGGACTTGTGGATCATTCTCAATTGCATAAAACTTCAAGATCAAGTCAAGCTACACAAGCCCTGGAGCCTTCACAGTCCCTCTCTTTCAAAAATAAATGGCAGTATGTAATACAGAAGAGGCCCCTCTATGCTGATTCCCTATTTAGTCTTCTAGTCTCCCAAATGGAGAATCACTTTCTGTGCCCTGTTTGCCACCTATTCTGTGATACTGACTACAGGAGGCAGAACTGGCTAAGACAGGATGCCTATTTTATCATTCTTACGTTGCACTGGGCCAACTGAGGCACCCGGGCATTAACTGACCAGCTCAAAGTTGCAGATGCAGTTCTCCCAGTTTGTCAGTCATGCTCAGGTTTGCAGACTCTGCATCTGCATGCCAAGCTGCAATGCTGTGCTTCTTCCTACAGACAGATCCAGAAGCCATCATAAAGTACATGAGTGCCAAAGAAAAGCAGCAGCAGAGGTCCGACAAGGGGTGGGGGAATGGGAGGATGCCTGTCTTCCTGGGGTGTGCCATCTTCAGGTTTCTAATGGTGTCTTGGGCTACCTCTCATGAATAGAACACAGTTCAAAATTCTGACCTCCAAGCTGGAGAAGCAGAGTCCAGGGGGATGCGCATGGCTTGTAAGAACAGTTGCTAATTAGAAATGAGAAGACTGCAGCTTGACACTGAGCAAGCGTGTGGCTCCAGGCTTGTCTCCTGGCTGCCTGGCTTGCAGATTTTTCTTGTTTAAAAAGGTCAGGCTTTGAAGTATATCGTCTCTGAAGTCTCATCTAGCTCTGAGTCCCTGGTATGTCTAGGAACACTTTGGCCCCTTGAAGCTGAGTCCCTATGTGTGTGCAATGCTCCTCTTTCTCTGTCCCTGCCTTGTCCCATCCCCCACCTGACACCAGCTGCTGTTCTCAGATGTCCCGATAGCCCAAGAATGTGCTTTTACACAGATGGTCCTCCTGTGTAAGATGAGGCTCTGCATAGGAAAGACATTGCTAATAAAAAGACATAAAGACATTAATTCTATCATGACATTTTTCTGCCAGAGGGATCTTAATTTGGGGCCGGTTACATGTCTCAGAGGGGCGAGGTTCCTGCTGCCAAGTCTGAGGTTGTAAGTTCTATCCTTCGAGCACACACTGTGGAAAAAGAGTACTGACTTCTGCAAACTGGTCTCTGACTTTGTGGTATAAGCACAGGCTCTCTCTCTCTCTAACGCAGAGAGAGAACAAAATAAATAAATAGATAAATAAGTAAAAATTTAATGAATTTTAATATCAAATTATCTTTTTAAACTATTCATGATATTAGAAATACATTTATCTATTGTGGAAAGGTTAAAAATTACTTGCAAATCCCCCCAAAATAATTTTACATAAATCTCACTTAGTACTAGAAAACTAGCTTTTATCATTCTTAAAAAAAAATCTGATGCGGCAATTATATTCATTGTAAGCAGCCTTGCTCCTGAGAAGCAGTAAGAAGAGGTTAAAAAACAAATAGAGACAAGGTCTCACTATGTAGTGCTGGCTGACTTGGAGCTAGCTGTTTAGAGTATCCTGGCCTCAAACTGATAGAGTGCTTCCTGCCTCTGCCTCTGAAATGTTAGGATTAAAGGTGTACACTCAGCTTTAAAAGAAAAGAATGCATATATCTCATACAATATATAGTACATATAATAAATTTATTACATAGCATATGCATGCAGATAGAACATTAATCTTTTATAAAATTGTTTCCCAAATAACACATCATACTTGGCCATAGGAACTCGTGCCTCACTTGGCTGTGTACAAACAAGTGCTAAAACTCCACAGTAGTTTTGCATAAGCACCTGGTACTGTAAGCTATATGAAGTTCAGTGCAGAACCAATCTCACTGACCATCAGAACCTTGAAGGGCTTCCCATTAATCACTGCTGCCCAACCTGTTCACTTCAAAGCATTTCATAGAACTCAGATAGGAATCCAACATTCTATTCTCTTTGCTGTTGCCTCATGTCAGTAAAGACTCTGGAGACTGCTGCTGATCTCCTCTGCATTCCAGTCCAGTCTCACAGAATCCGAGAGAGCTATGTACATGTATTCTGTGAAACTCCCAGTATTTACAAGAGAGGTGTTAAATAAACACATTCTTTAGCTCAGCCTGGACAATGTGTTTACATACAAACCTTCTACACAATCGTGACTGCTTCCCAGGGAGCAAGCTCCCTTTATCGCAGCCAGGGCTCTCGGCAGGGCCTGCCTGCTCTTGCTTTACAGCTCTCTGGACACGTGACTCTTTCCCTAGGAAGCTTGTTTATTTATGCTCTGCTGTATCATCCGTTTTCCCACTGCAAAGGCTGTCTCCACTCTCATGTGAATCCAAGCTAGTTGAACTGGCCCTGACCTGGAGGTCCATAAACTGCCCAGTCCCCAGCATCTTCCAATCTGGCATCTGCTTCTGTCCTCTCTCATTTCCTGCCTTCCATCCTTCCCTATGTTCTCACTTGAATCACAAACTTCCGTACTGCTTCTCGCTACCTTATTCCTACTATTAGTAAGCGATTTGTTAGCAAATATTAATTACGCACAATAATGGGTTTTAATGTGACATTGTTATACGTGTATAATACACTTTGATCATATTCTCCTAAGATTACTGTTGCTTGCTTCCTTCCATTCATGATTTCCTTCCTCTTCTTTGCTTGTCCCCCTTTTAATTTCATGCCTTTTCTTGTGAGATATTGAGTTTAATTAGGATTACTTACAGTGATATGCTGAGGG
Source organism: Chionomys nivalis (assembly GCF_950005125.1). NCBI lineage: Eukaryota > Metazoa > Chordata > Mammalia > Rodentia > Cricetidae > Chionomys > Chionomys nivalis. The sequence continues at coordinate 10,087,531 of NC_080089.1, read as the reverse complement.
GTTATTTATAGTAAGTAGCATAGGCAACTTACTGGTGACTACATCACAAAGTCTCTCCACACCCTAGAAATCACTAACTGCCTATAGGTCCTTAGTGATATGTGGCTCTCATATATATGTATCAGATGTACACCATTTTATTTTGATGTATTTACACATATAAAATGGTTACTATCGCAAAACAAATTGAATCCGTCTTCTCACAGCAAGCCATTCTCTTGTGTCTGGCATCAGGGCATTTGCAATTTGTCCAGAAACTGTCTAGTCCACAGTGTTACATCTGTAACTAGTCAGGATACTGAGAGACCACCCCTTTCTCTGCTTTCAGTCAGAGAACCTCTCCCAGCCTCCTAAACCAAATGGAAAAACAAGTTTATTAAGCCCCTCCCGGGCGGGGGGGGGGGCAGGAACAATGAGCATGTAGAAGCCCTCTCCACAGCCCCTTGCAAGTACTGACTTAGGTTTAATTAGTTCTGGGACTGAGTTAGAGGTGTTGGTTTGGCCAGACAATAAACTAGACAATACAGATTGCAATCTGGTCTCTAGAGTGCTGCTTTCATTACCACATCACATTTGCATGCGATGAGCCATCTCCTGGACTCTGCTGCTGAGAACAGACTTTCATACACTAAGTAAATAAAGAATCTGAGGTTCTTTCCTGGATCCACAATCCACTGCTGGTTGATTATGTATGCTATCCTTGATATTTAAAATATAAAACTCGGCATAGTAAAACATACACCTAAGATCCTAACACCAAGGCAACTATGGCAGAACTATCACTGAGAGTTTGGGATCATCCTGGGCTATGTAGTGAAACTTAGGCCAACCTGGGCTACAGAAAGAGATTCAGACTCAAAACCATAAAAACAAACCCAATTCAAAAATTATGAGGAATTTTATAATTGATACATATGTTTAATGTGGGAGTGTTGGGTTTTCACCTCAAGCACTAGAAGAGGTTTCCGTAATAAGGTATAATCAACAACATGGACTATGGATTTCAGTGCATTACACAGAGCCACTTGTCATTCATAAGAACAAGTATCAGCGGAGCATGGCAGTGCACATTGGTCATTCCAGCAAAGATCAGAAGTTCAATATTATCCTCATCTACATGCTGAGTTTGAGCCAGCCATAGGCGATGTTGAACATATTGAAGTAAATCTCTGCATTATAAGATATCCAAGGACACATTTTCTGCTTAGTGCTACCAACTGTTTCAGCATTTTCTTTCTTTTTTTTTTTGTTTGTTTGTTTGTTTGTTTGTTTTTTCGAGACAGGGTTTCTCTATGGTTATGGAGCCTGTCCTGGAATTAGCTCTTGTAGACCAGGCTGGTCTCGAACTCACAGAGATCCGCCTGCCTCTGCCTCCCAAGTGCTGGGATTAAAGGCATGCGCCACCACCGCCCGGCTTGTTTCAGCATTTTCTAACTTTCCAAAGTGGATCTAGGCTGTATACTGAAGGAGACTCACCAGGTCAAATTCTTTCTAAAGCTGCATTTAACGTTCTATGTGATTTAGAGGCTGAGCAGATACCCGCAGCAGCAAACTGACCTGTGATGTTGCAACTAACCCAGCTCAAATCCTTATCTTCTGCTTCTCATCTTCTAGAACACCATCAAGATTATCGGCAGTCTAGAGTAAATGCAGGTATGGAGGTTCTGTCCCACCTCGTGCTATGCAATGACCAGAATCTTAAACGTGGTGCCAGCGTTCTTCAAAGACTTTCCCTCTGTGTATAGAAAGGCACATGATAAAAAGCATATATCTGGACTGGAGAGACAGCTCAGTGGTTAAGAGCACTGGCTTCTCCTGCTCATTCTCAGTACCTCATGCCTGTTGACAACTGCCTGTAAATCCAGTTCCAGAGGATCTGCTAGCCTCTTCCGGTCTTCCCAAGCACGTGGTACACAAACATACTCAGACATGAGCAGATACACACAGACACATACATAAGTAAGTATATAAATACATATAGTTAACTTAAAAATAAAAAATAATAAAATTATTGAATAGAAAGCAGGCATCATCTAACATAGATCAATGCAAAAATGATGTCTTATGAAACGGCGAAAAGAAACATAACAGAAACTAAGCAAGAATAAATATGGGGACATAAAGGAAATTAAGGGTATAAATCACTGTTAATTAAAGCAAATTACCACAGTGATCAGGCTGGTGATAACTTCTGCTGAAGCTTTTTAAGATAGCTTTATTGAGCTATACTACCCTTTCAGATTGCATGTTCAGGTGTATCTGTGTGGAGTATTGCGCATGAGTGTAGGTCGCCATGTAGTCTATGAAAGGGCATCAGGTCTCCTGCGGCTGAAATTGCAGGTGACTATGAGTCACTGTGTGGGTGCTGGGAATGGAACTGGGTGTTCACCAAGAGCAGCAACATTCTCTGCTGCTGGCCCTTCACGCTGGCCTCTTTTCGTCCTTTGAAAGTATAAACTTCAGTGATCTTAGTATATGCACAGTTATGAAAATTCATCACTGTGATTTTAGAGCCATCTCATTGCCCCCATTAAACCCAACCTAAGAGTCACTATCGATTTCCTCCAGCTCCTGGCAAGCACTCATCTATTGTCTGTCTCTGTGAATGAGCCTAGTTTGGACATTTCACACAGCATGTGGTCTTTTTGTGAGTAACTCATTTTGTTAAGCATAATGTTTTCAACATTTGTCTGTGGTAAGGCACATTCTTCACTCAGCAATTCATTTTTTTGTCATATTTCCAGCAAACTTATGTCAATGTTGTGGTAAAACTGAAACCCCCATACTTATACCTAAGGCATTGTATTAAAGGCTTTAAAATTCTTTTGGAATAGTAATTTGGTAACCCACATGAAAAACCTTCTAAAACTATAGGACTTGTTACTTGGAAATTCCATTTTCAAAAAATTGTCCCAAAGAAGTAATCAAGGGAACGTTAATGAATTGACTTTCAAGGATGGTGGTTGTAGTGTGGTACCCAATAATGAGACATCTGAAGCAGTAGTGCTCAGTTATCTAGAACATGTTATAAAGATGATGCTGTGTCTTACAGTAGTATTTATAGTATAGGATTTACAGAACTGTGGAATACTGTGTTTCCACTAGAAATTATGTGGGAAAATACTGTGTGGCACTTCTCTCCTAATTTAAATGTTCCTCAAGATTCTAAAGGCTCAGGAAGTAAACAACCCACAAGTCTCAGGATGTCCCTGAAATCTACCAGATGCACAAAGCTCCTCCCTCCCCAAGCTTTCATGAGTCACCACAGACCATTTCTTTTTTTTTCTTTTTTTTCTTTTTTTTTCTTTAATATTATTTTTTTTTATTAATTAATTTATTTAACTATTAAAGATTTCTGCCTCTTCCCCGCCACCACCTCCCATTCCCTCCCCCTCCCCCAATCAAGTCTTCCTTCCTCCTCAGCCCAAAGAGCAAGCAGGTTTCTCTGCCCTGTGGGAGGTCCAAGGACCACCCACCTCCATCCAGGTCTATTAAGGTGAGCATCCAAACTACCTGGGCTCCCACAAAGCCATTACGTGCAATAGGATCAAGAACCCATTGCCATTGTTCTTCAGTTCTCAGTAGTCCTCATTGTCCATTATGTTCAGCGAGACCGGTTTTGTCCCATGCTTTTTCAGTCCCCGGCCAGCTGGCCTTGGTGAGTTCCCGATAGAACATCCCCATTGCCTCAGTGTGTGGGTGCACCCCTCGCAGTCCTGAGTTCCTTGCTCGTGCTCACTCTCCTTCTGCTCCTCCTTTGAATCGTGAGACTTCAGTCCAGTGCTCCAATGTTGGTCTCTGTCTCTGTCTTCTTTCATCGCCTGATGAAGGTTAATATTCAGGGGGATGCTTATATGTTTTTCTTTGGGTTCACCTTCTTATTTAGCTTCTCTAGAATCACGAATTATAGTCTCAATGTCCTTTATTTATGGCTAGAAACCAAATATGAGTGAGTACATCCCATGTTCCTCTTTTTGGGTCTGGCTTACCTCACTCAGGATAGTGTTTTCAATTTCCGTCTTTGCCTGTCTTTGGGCTCCACTCTTTAGTGAGTGTGCCAATGCTGCCTTTCCCCAGGAAAAGTTTCAGACGATAGGAAACATACTGTAAAACTTGTGCCCCTGCACTGGGGCCACAAGATTATCACAGTGTCGACTAGAGTTTCTTTTCTAACAGATAGTTATACACTTTTAAACTCAAATACAAAACCTGACTACACAACAGCCATGTTATGAAAAGTAATTCTCAAACAAATCTCATAGGGGAATATTTAAAATTTTGAGTAGTCATGATTCAATAGCAGATAACAAAAGCAATTTAGTACACAGTACATGAAATTGGGTTTTAATTCTTTTAAGATCTAGTTATGTGTAAGTGTGTGTACATGCACCATGTGTGTCCAGGTGCCCTTAGAGGCCAGAAGAGGTTATTAGACTCCCTGGAGCTGGAGTTACAGGCAGTTAGAAGCTATCTGATATGGATACTAAGGACCAAATCCATTCCCTGCAAGAAGAGCACATGCTTTTAACTGCTAAGCAATCTCTCCAGCTCTATATTTTGTTTTTAGAACTAGGTATTAATAAAAACAAACTGTATATGTAAAGTGGAAAAATATATAAAGTATATGCTTATATTTAGTTTCTCTGCATTTTCTAGATCATATTTATGGTTTTAATTTTATGATAAGGAAAAATTAGCACTTCAACTATTTTTTCAACTTTGTAAATCAGGAAGAGAACATTATGCTTCTTCTTGAAAAAGCGTCTTTGGTCTCTGAAGACAGAGCTTCCTAGAAAGCTGGCTGCTCTTGGAATCTCTCCATCTAGAACTATCAGCTGCTTTTCTGTATTTTCCATGTGGGCTAGGCATGTGGCTCAGTCGTGGAGAGCTTGTTTGACTTCTCCCAAATACATAAATTAAGTCAAAGTTTGCACAATAGGATTAAAAAACAAATGACTGTTTTCCCCTGGGAACTAAGTAAGTTGGTATGCCCATCTTCCTAGGAGTTCGGATTCAGAGAACCCAGGGCTGTGACTATGGACTAACAAAAATCTCATTTAGTTTGTTTTATCTTTGAGTCATAGTCCCACTATGTTGGCCTCACTTACATAACTCCTCTACCTCAACCTCCCAAGTGCTGCAGTTACAAGCCTGAGCTGCCTCACGTAAGTCCCCTTTTAATCTCTTCTAAGGGTGAAGACATTCTAAAGCCACCGTCTTAGAGGAAGATGAATGTTCTTATTTAAGCAGACAGTCTGACTGTTCTGTTATGATAAAAACATGGGTTATAGTATTTTTCCCAGAAGATAAAGAGTTCAGCAAGATCTTGCTAAATAACACAGTGTATGGATATTTTAGCCCTTTCTCTCAAAGCCACACAACAGAGACCATTCATTAAATTATAGGCTAATGTCAACCACTGCAAACAGCTTCCAGAGAAGCAAAGTGCCTCTTTCCTTCTATGGGACAGGACAGGTGGGGTGGGGGTGGGGACTGCACAGTTCAAGAAAACTCAAAGTTATACTCATTCCAATTATAATTAAACAGGTTTTTTTGTTAACTGTTTTTATTTTATGAGCATGAGTGTTTGCCTGCATAAGTGTTTGTGCACTGTACATGTATCTTGTAGTGTCCGTGGAGGCCAGAAGAGGGCATCAGATCCCCTGGAACTCTAGTTACAGACTGTTGTGAGCCTCCATGTAGGTGACAGGAACCAAACTCTGGTCCTCTGGAAAAGCAGACAGTGCTCTTAAACACTGAGCCATGTCTCCAACACCTCATGTTATAATTAATTAATGAATTGCCAGGCATGGGTGGGCGGTGCTGTAATCTCAGCTGTGACAAAAAGGATCTTGGCTTTCAAGGGTAAAGCCAGTCTGGGCTGCACATCAAGATCCTGTCTCGAAATAACAAAGATAAAAATGTAAATAAATAGAATATAATCCCTTCTATTGCCAAAGCTTATGTGAAGCAAATGTTTCCCTACTGATCTTTAGCTGACAAAACCACACTGAAGAGAGTTAAAACCAGAGAACGCATCATGGGTGATAGAAGTCAAAGGCCTCAAAATAGGACCTGGGATAAAAGCTGATGGATCCAGTCAGCAAGATGTCTCAGTGGATAAAGGTTCTTTGCTGCCAAGCCTGATTAGCCAGAGTTTAGTCCCCAAGACTCACATGGTGGAAGAAGAAAATCAACTCCCACAAGTTGTTCTTTGACATATGCATGCACAGGCATGAGAATGTTTGTGTGTGTGCACACACACACACTGTTAATTAAATAATGAGAGAGAGAGAGAGAGAGAGAGAGAGAGAGAGAGAGAGAGAGAGAGAGAGAGAGAGAGAGAAGTAGCTAGCGAGATGGCTCAGCATTCTGGAGCACTTGCTGCTCATCAAGAAGACCAGAGTTCAGTTCCCAGAACCCATATCAGTCAGCTCATAATCACCACTAACTCGAGCTCCCGGGAACCTGTTACCCCTTCGGGCCTCTTCAATCACCCATACATGTAGCATAGATTCACACAGACACATACACATCAATAAAAATAAATTAAATATTTTAAAAATTAATTCATTGATTTTTAAAAATGGTAGATCATTTTTGAAAAACAAAAGTGACATTCATTCTAGAGTACTGTTACTTTGAGTATGTTTTCTTTCTCCAAATTTATTTCATTTAAAAAATACAGAGCCTGTTTATTTCCATTGAGTTTGTTGTCCTTACTGCTGCTCATTGCACTGTTTCCAAGAATCCCTTGTGCACTCTGAGTTTACACCATTCACAGACAAGAGAAAATGCATGTCTCGTCCACACAGAGATCACTTTTAAAGACAATGACAATTATTTATAAAACTCTCTGTGAAATTATGATTTTGGGGGAGCAGGTTACGTTATTGAGGTTCTTTGCTTTAGGCAGTAAATTACCAAAAGCACATATACAACCTAATGTGTTGTTAATGATTATACAAATGAAAATTGCAGTGGCATTCAAGGAGATTATTGTTGTGAACTCTTTCTTTCCCATTTCTTTTCTTATCACTGAGAACTTAACCGAGTTGTTAGAAAATACAAGCTTCTGATACAAGGCACACTGCTGTCGTGTGACTGCCGATCATGGAACTGTTCTGAACACTCAGAAGGCATACTGCCATCATGTGACTGTCCACCATGTGACTGACATGGATGCCACAGCCCCAGTGCTTCACACTGAGACCTGGGGGTAATGTCTAGTGCTAGGAAGCTCAACATTTATCAAAGAGGAAAGTCCATCCAGAATCCATACAGGTGAATCTCAATTTAGTGTAGTAGTAACTCTACGAATGACAGGCACGATACTGTGAGAATAAGACGCAGGGCCCCCTGCTGTCTGTGAAGGCCAAGGATTGGCTTCCTGGAAGAGGTGATGTTTGATCTGACACGTGGAAAAACAGAAAAGATGAAAATAGTCTGAGGGTCACAATGTCAAGAAGAAGATATGTTCCTAAGAGAAAGAACAGTATGTTTTATGGATTTTGGATCAAAGACACAGAGGAAAAACAGATGGAGCTGAGAAATATTTAGAGAGTGAAATCCAGAGGAGGAAGTCATGGATTGGATAAGCATGAAAAACAAAATAAACTGTCAAAGGGTGACACCTTACATCTAGCAGACACCAAAGTCAGTGTCATCTGCAGGGAAGTGATTGACAGCACATGATATACTGTGAGCATTTCTTCTGTGGTATTCCTCTCTGAGTCTAACCAAGAGAAAATATCAAAAGCTCTAATCAAAACTTCCTGGAAACATGACAAAGTGGGAAGCCTCACACTGCCAAATTCCAAAACACTACAAAAGCAGCAGCTGACGAAACCGTGGTGATCAGAAGTTTGGTATGGAGCTAGAAGGAAAGCGATGTGGAGGATATATCAGAATTTTAAAACCAGACCTCTTTCTAGAGTGATTGTGTATTTTCTTATCAATATGAAAAGTTGGTATGATGATGTCCCCATACCATTGCATTTATATATCAGAAATATAATATAATTTAAATTAATATTAGCATGTCCCTTACTATTTGCAATTTTTATATTTAAGCAGAGCCCCTGTAAAGCCTCCAGTGGTTATGTTAGAAGAAGGTGATAAAGTTTTTTAAAAATTAATTGACTTAAAAGTCTTCAAAATTTTATTTTTATTTTTTTTAAAAAAATATTGTCATGTATAGTAGGATATGTTGTTAAATCAGGAGGTGGAAGCAGGGGGAATCACAAGTTTGTGTTCAGCTTTGGATATAGAATAAGTTCCAGGTCAGTCTGGGTATGAAAAACTCTATCTTAAATATACGTGTGTGTGTGTGTGTGCGTGTGTGTGTGTGTGAGACCCAAGCTAATCCTACACAGTGACACATAGCCAGCACTGCAGGAGTACAAATAGAGAGTGGAAATGATTTGCACCCGGAGCTTGGAAAGACAGTCTCACAAAGCAAACTTCATGTCTGAAGAAGGGAGCTCACTTGATAAGGACCGCAATGAGGGGATATCAGGTGGCACCATCAATGTTCTCATCTGTATAGGGTTCCTATGAGGATTAGATGACATTACAAGTGTGATACTCTTAGCTGTAGTTGTTGCTTCAGGGGGAAGTAAACCCAGAGTTAAGTGCAGAAACTAGGCTTTAATGGTCTGAGGTTAAATCCCACCTCTAAGAATACTAGAAGTGTCTCGGGAAATCTTGCCTTGTTTGCCTAATGACTCTAAACTACTTAGAAGTCACTTTGTGTTTCTACAGTAGTAAACTAAATCATTTGTCATAAAACAATTCACTACAATCAATTATATGTTATTTTTATTTTTCCATCTCACGACTTAGTACAGTCAGGCAGTTTTCCCAGACATCCAGTTTTTAAGTATTAGAGCCTGTGTTGACATAGGATCCTTCAAAAGTGTATTACCAAAAAAAAAAAAAAAGTGTATTACCATTATACCATCTGTAGCAGAATACCACTCGCTGGGCAACTCAGAGTGAGTGAAAATGTGGTTTTGTGTCTAAAAGTCCAGACAATTGAGTATGAAGGAGTGGGCAAATTCCCGGTTCTGATTCAAAGATGGTGTTTCGAATGCTTCACCCTCACATGTTCAAATCAGAAACACAAAGAAATCAAAGGGCTCAAAGCTTCCCCTTTTGTAGCAGTGGTGATCACAGCACCTCCTAAGGCTTTCATCAGTTAGGTCTCCTTGCTGGGACTGAATACCTGACAAGAAGGAACTAAGAAGGAAAGATTGTTTTTGCTTGAGGTTTGAGGATGCAAACTGCCATGAAGTGACAACGGAAGTGGCTCATGGCTATGTCAGCAAGAACGCGAAGCTGTTCGCTCCCATCGTAGTGCTTCAGGAACAGAAGGATAATGTAGCCACATATGCATATATGTTATATTTGTATACAAATACAAATAGATTATATTTATGTATGTAACACCCCAGGCGCATCTCCAGGTATCCCACCCAGGACCCACAGCCTCCTGAAACAGCACTGTCAACTGTGGTCCAAGTGTTCAAACACATGAGACTGGGAGATATTTCACACTCAAGTGTAACTAATGCCTCACCATTTAAACTGTCATGATAGCATTTGAGTGTCAACACAATACTGGGTGTGGAAACCATGTACTTATAATCCTAGCACTTAGCAGGTTGAGGCAGGAGAATTTCTCTGAATGTTAGACTATCCCACACCCCACACTATGGAGTGCATCCAGACACAGGCAAGGCTGTCTAGCAAGACCCTGTCTCAAAAACCAAAACCAGCTACATTAGTGCTTGCTTGTAATCTTAGCACTTGGGAGACAGGAGGTGGAAGATTGTTAAGTTCAAGGCCAGCCTCATAGGCTACATATAGAATTCCAGGCCAGTCTGAACTACAGAGTGAGAGCCTGTCTCAAACCAACAAAGGACCAAACATTTGATGTGCCCATGGTGGTGCACACCTTTAATCCCAGCACTCAGGAGGCAGAGGCCATTGGATTTTACCTGGTCTACATAAGCAGTTCCAGGCCAGTCAGGGCTCATAGTGATGCACTGTCTCAAAAGAAAAACAAGAAATAAAAATTTGGAACATGCACTTCGGAGGCGAGTTATTCAAATCCCAGTACCCTGTAACATATTATAGATTTCTGCTTACCACCCAGCCTGTTGGACTGCACATTTCGTGAGAACACCATTCTTTCTTCCTCTCATTTATTCATTTACACATTGTTATATTCCAAACATATTTCCCCCTTTGTCTTTTTTGTGACAGAGTCTTACTGTGCCCAGGCAATCCTTGAGGATGTGATCTGTCTGCCACAGTTTCCCCTGATGTGGGAGTCTTCTGTTTTGTGTTGATTTCATTGGTTAAATAAAGAAACTGCTTGGCCTTTTAATAGGACAGAAAATTAGGTGGGCGGAGTAGACAGAACAGAATTCTGGGAGAAAGAAAGCCGAGTCAGGAAGTCACCATGATTCTCCCACTCCAGACAGATGCAGGTTAAGATCTTTCCTGGTAAGCCATCTTGTGGTGTTACACAGATTATTAGAAATGGGCTAATTGAGATGTGAGAATTAGCCAATAAGAGGCTGGAACTAATGGGCCAGGCAGTGTTCAAAAGAAAACAATTTCTGTATAATTATTTCAGGTAAAGCTAGCCAGGCAGCGGAATGCAGCCTGCCGCTCCTCTCTACATTCCCCAGTGCTGGGATTACAGGCATGTGTCACCAGACTCTGCCATCTAAGCCCTTTAAATGGACTGGCATAAAACAGGCCTTTGACATTTCTTCGTAATTTGTGTAGGAAATGAACTTTGTATGCTCTTGGCTTTTACATTTTCTTTATTTACTTTTTAGGTAAGGTGTCATCGTGTAGCTTTGGCTGGCATGCGAGTTCCAAGCCTTCCTCGAACTTCTGTTATTGTTTGCTTCCCCCTTTTTTTATTACGAATTTGTTTTTACAATCTTTTCTCATTTTACGTATCTATTCCCATTCCCACTCCCTCCCCTTTTCTTGCCCCATCCTTCCACCACACTGCCCCCTCATCCACTCCTCAGAAAAAGTAAGCCTTCGCATGGGGAGTCCACAAAGTCTGACCCTTCACTTTGAGGCAGGACTAAGACCCTCCCCACTTTATCTAGGCTGCGCAAGGTGTTCCTCCAAAGAGAATGTGGTTCTAGATGTCAGTTCCAGCATTAAAGATAAATCCTGGTCCCACTGCCAGTGGTCCCACAGACTGCCCAAGCCTCCCAACTGCCCCCCACATTCAGTGGGCCTATTTTGGTCTCATACAGATACCCCCCCCCCCCCCCGCGCTACCAGTCCAGAGTCAGTGAGCTCCCATTAGCTCAGGTCAGCTGTTTCTGTGGGTATCACCATCATGGTCTTGATCCCTTTGCTCATATTATCACTCCCCTCTCTCTCTTGGACTGGTTTATGGTAGCTCGGTCCAGTCCTTAGCTGTGGATCTCTGTATCTGCTTCCATCAGTTGCTGGTTGTAGGTTCTATGATGACAATTAAGGTAGTCATCAATCTGATTACAGGGAAAAACCAGTTAAGGCACCCTCTCCACTGTTACTTAGAGTTTTAGCTGGGGTCATCCTTGTGGATTTCTGGGAATTTTCCTAGAGCCGTGTTTCTTCCTGGCCCTTTAATGGCTCCCTCAATCAAGATATCTCTTTCCTTTCTCTCCTTCACTGTCCTTCCCCTTTCCTGAGCATTTCATTCCCTTATGCTCTCCTCCCCCTCTTCCCTTCCCCCTCCCCTCTCACCCTCCCTTATGCCTCCCTTCCAATTTTCTCAGGAGGTCTTGTCTGTTTTTCCTTCACAGGGTGTTCCATATGTCTTTCTTGGGGTTCTCCTTGTTCCCTAGCTTCTCTGGGATCATAAGCTGCAGGCTGGTTATCCTTTACAGACTGGATCTTCCATAGGTCAGGGTAGTTGTGAGTTGTTGTTTTTTGTAGTTGAGGGCACAACCTTGAACTTCTGATCCTCAGTCTCCACCTCTCCTGTTTGAGGATTACAGGCATGCACCACCACACCTGGGCCCTAGTCAGAATTAACTAGTCAAATTTCTCTAGTTATTTTCAGAAATCATGAGTGATGAATCATTTGAAAACCATGGGAAAAGATAAAAACAAGTCAGCTTCAATTTTCTCAGATAACAGCAAGAGTTAGAATCATTAATTAAATATTCAAAGACTTCAAAGCAGTCTTTCGAGAAATGAGGGGTGAGTCCCTCACAGCCACTCTACCCACAGGGTTTTGTAAACCTCAATTAATTAGTGTTTATACCCCACCATGAGGTCATTGCATAATAGTAGATAATAATAATTATGTGTTATTACCACACAAAATGCACTATTACATTGAAACACTCATGAGAATTGTTAACAGTAAAAAGTGCCATCTGGCCAAGCCCATAAAAATGACTCTTTCTTTCTTTCTTTCTTTCTTTCTTTCTTTCTTTCTTTCTTCTTTCTTTCTTTCTTTCTTTCTTTCTTTCTTTAAAGAAATGTGTATTACTCTTTCAGTCTAAGTTTAAAACGTGGTCTAAAATTGTTACAGTGCCAGGAAAAGTAGAAGAGTTCTGGTTTCTTGTTTTGTTTATGGCTGGGAAAGAGATTTGGGGCACACGCACACGCATCCAGGAACAAAGAACTTTTCCTGCGGCCCACGGAACCCTAACTGAAGCAAGACCCACCTGCTAGAAAGTAGGAGGAAGTGAGTTGGAGCTCGGGAGCTGCTGGAGATCTGGCTGATAGTGTAGGCATGCCTTCCTGTAAAACTACTTGTTAAGACAGTTACTGCTACTGGTGAAAGAGCCCCTGTCGCTCAGAGTCTTCAGCTTCTTCTCAAGTGGAAACCAGTGCCAGAGTCAGCAGGTTCACTTTGGGACTGCAAGCCTCAATGGTTTTCCAGTTTTGTACAATGAAATCAATCTCAGGCAGCCCTGAGCTGTGCTATACAACGCATAGGGGACACCACACATCTGCTCCCTTCTTCTCTCTCCTCATGGCCCACCCTGTCCCATTAGCACTACCCATATGACCTTGAGTGTGGGCCCAGTCACTAGAGCGCAGGCAACCTATCAGTGAGTACCCTTCCAATGAAAAAATCCTCCTTCTCCCAGCAGTCATCTGCCGTCAATAGCTCTCCTGCCACAGGTGAGGCCTTCTGAGGTCCCTTTTCAAGGGACACAGGCTGAAATTTCGCTGTGCTTGCCCTCGTACAGGTCCTGTGTAGGTAACCATGGGTGCTATGAGTTTATGAGTGCCATGACTGTGTCATGTCTGCTCAGAAGACAACATCCACAGCGCTTCTCCTATCCTGGCTCTCATGTCCTTCTTGCCTCCCCTTCTGTGTTGTGTCCTAAGCCCTGTGTGGGATGGAGGGGTGGCTGACATAGATGTGCCTTTTAGTGGTCAGCACCGTCACTTTCAGAGCTTTGGCCAGCTATAGCCATCTGTAATAAATGCTGCCCACTGTTCTTGTTTGGTTTTTATGACAGGATGTCTCTTGTAGCATGATTCTCTTGTCTTTAACTGTCAAGAGTGGAGACAGGTATGTGCCACTATACTTGCTTCTGTTCTACAATAAATTCCTTTTGAACATGGGGAAAACAAAGAATTTTCCTTGATACCGAACAGGAAAAGTTTTAAGAGCCTAAGAAACTCTTAGTTGTCCTTAGTGCCGTTTCTGAACAGATAGAAGGAGTGGGGTTGCCTGACCTACTGGATGCGTGGATTGCAGTGCCTTGAGATTTGTAAACAGAAATGACTCAAGGAGGAGCCTGGGAACGTGGGTCAGGATCTCCGCCCGCCCGTCTGCTCCCTCAGGCAGTTCCCGACAGTGCTTCTGGGAATTTGTCAGTCAAACCTATATTCCTGCCTGACTGCCTTTAGGCTGTCAGTCAGCCGCTCTCCAACTGTAACAGAATTCAAGTGAGAACCCAAGGATGAATAGAGCTCTCAGGGTTGTGAAGATGGTGTGGCAGGTAAAGATCTGCTTGTCACACCTGACAACCTGAGTTTGATCCTCAGGACCCACATGATAGAAGAAGAGAACAGAGTCCCCGAAGTCGTCCTGTGATCCATTTTAAAATGTACTTAAATCTCCAGTGTTGAGTTTTCACCATTCTGATCTTGAAAACAAAAGCTCACTACAGACTCACACCTACGGGCTAATAGACAGTAGATAGACATAGTTTAGAAAGGCAGATTAGTGTGGGAGGTCCTTCTATCTACGCATTGCTTTCATTGGTTAATGAATAAAGAAACTGCTTTGGACCTATAGCAAGGCAGAACTTAGGTAGGCGGGGAAAACTGGACTGAATACTAGGAGAAGGAAGGGAGAGAGAGAGAGAGAGAGAGAGAGAGAGAGAGGGAGGGAGGGAGGGAGGGAGAGAGAGAGAGAGAGAGAGATACCATGGAGCCGCCAGAGATAGAAGTGCTGAAATTTTGCTGGGCGGCCATGACCTCATGTTGATAAACAGATTAATGGAGATGGGTTAAATTAGGAGGTAAGAGTTAGCCAACAAGAAGCTAGAGCTAATGGGCCAAGCAGTGATTTGATTAATACAGCTTCTGTGTGGTTATTTCAGTTCTGGGCGGCCAGGACAAACAAGTGCCCTGCTGCTACAGCAGATGATAGACAAGCCAAATTAGTATAAAATGTTCACCCTTTATATAAGTCATTATATTCATAGCTTCTCTGAAAGTGTTTAATTCAGCATATTTTATCTAACATTTATTGTTATCTATAAAGTTATAGATATTGTCACATCAGCAGAATGTATAGGATCAGCATGTGTTTTCATAACCACATTCTGAAAATAGCCTGCAGCTATTTTATGCCCTGAGAGCATATTTTAATTCTCATAGGACCATCTTCTCCCCCACCAACAGCATTATCCCATCATCACAACAAAGAAGCCACAGGACTATTTTAAGCACAAGGCTATCGTTTTGAAATGCCTCTTAATTATGTGGCTAAGATGCTTCTATAATTTATGGAATATTTCTAAGTTATGGCCCTTTTTCTTAATCATACCCAAAGATGCATGACCCAGGAATTTGTTTCCTTGTGGCTGTGTGCTTTCCATTCCTCTTGACTTGTTGATTTTAGTAAGGTCTCCTATAACCTCCAACTCCTCTCTCTTCAAATGAGCATGTTGAACCCACTATGGAGACCGAATTTTCTCCTAGTCTTTCCATGTAGTCTGAAGCTGAGAGTCTTGTCTGTTGTTTTCTCCACAAAGTACCTCTTTTTAAAAAAAGATTTTATTTTATTATTTTTATGTGTATGTGTATGCATGAATGTGTGTGTGTGTTCCCTTGGAAGCCAGAAGAGAGCAAAAGATCCCCTGGACTGGAGTTTCTTGAAGAGATACTTTAATATTTCTGAAGTGTGTTAGGAAATAAAGCAGCGGAAGTGATGGGAAATTGAACAGCAGGCTGTGTTATCCTGGAAAGGTTCAGCATCTGTTGATTTGCACCTTCAGGGTGTCAGTGACTACCACCCGACTTTATGATACAGGCCTGTAATCCTAGGAGGCTCAGGCATCATGAGTTCAAGGCCAGCCTGGGCAAATCAGTCAGCCCTTGCTGTCAGTTTTCTGTTGTTGCGACAAGATACACTGACGAAGGTAAGAAATGAAGGGTTGAGCCCGGGTCCTCAAGACCTGGGCTGGCAGAAAGATATCCACAGCCCATCTGATGCCACTACTCAGATGAGCGCAAACTTCTGTGGTGTTGGCTTTGGGTCTCATTATGGTGAGCAGGAACGTAATGGAGAAACAGGAGAGAAGCAGAAGCAGAATGGTCCACGTGCTGTGGAAAGAGGCAGAATAGAAGCAGTGAAGGTGGTGAGGAGTAGGCTGGGGTGGGAGGCCTGCAGACCATCAGGGCCATAATGACATCCAGGCCCAGGCTGCTACCAGAGGCTACGTCTGTGGTCCTACCACAGCCAGGGTCTGTGTGGCCTTCCAAGGTCCATGTTGCCACCAAAGGTCACTAGCATGTCCAACGTCTGGGGCTGCCACCAGCGACCATGTAGGTGTCCAAGAACCATGTTGCTGCTGGAGCCATACTGATCTTGGTTTCCTATGCTGTGACCTGAGACCATGCTGTTGTCCAGGTCCGAGCTGCTGCTAAGGGGCATGTCAGGATCTGTGGCCCTACAACAGCCAGGGTCTGAGTCAATATCTCTGACTCCTGTTGCAGCTGAGGGCTGTGTAGTTGCCCAGGGTCTGATTAGCCACCTGGGACCTTGTTGTTTCTCGGGGGCCATTCTGCATCTGGAGCCATACAGATCTAAGTGTCACTGCCATTGGATGCCATGGTGACATCTGTGTCAGGACTGCAAGTGGGGGTCACGTCTGGGTCCGTGACCCTACTGCAGCAAGGGCTGTGTTCGTGGTTCTTGTTGTCATAGTACCATGTGGATTCCTAGGATCTGGGCCACCACTTGGGGCCATGTTGGTGTCTGATGGCCACACTACCACTGGGACCATGCCAATCTGGGTGTCCTGTGGTGCCACCTGGGGCCATGGTGACATCTAGACCCTGCTGCTGCAAGGAGCATGTCTGGGTTCAGGTCCCACCACAGCCAGAGACTGTGTTGCCACCAAAGGTTGCACGAAAGCCTGGGGGCAGGGCTGGAACCTTGGACCTTGTTGGTGTCCAGAGGCCGTGCTATCTCCAGAGCCATACTGATCTGAGTTGCCTGTACTTCCACCCAGAACCAGGATATTGTCCAGGTCCACGCTGCTTCTGAGAGCCATGTCTGGGCCCATGGTACTGCTGCAGCTGAGATCTGTATTGATGACTGTGGCCCATGTCTCCTCAGGTAGCCATGGGAACCATGTATGGTGGAATTAGAGGGCCACGCTGAGCCAGCCCTGCCCTTCACTGGGACTGTCCCTCGCTGGGCACTGCAACAAAAGAGCTGGCCCCAACACTCATGGGAGAGCTGCTTCCCCCACACAGACCCTGAGGAGATGGCTCCAGCCCTCACCGTGAGCATGGGAGAGCTGACTATAATGACATGGGTGTAGGGGAACTAGCTCTGCCCCTTGCCTGAGGGACACACCCATTGTGACCTGAACTGACCAGCCTAACTACCACCCAGGCCCAAAGCCTGGCCTTGGGTTGGCTCACCTTAGCATCTACCTCATCTAGGACCTGCTGGAGCTCATAAAGGGATCAGCAGGATCTCCATGACTCCCAGGGAAGTGTCAGGGAGGACCCAGTGATGATGATGATCCAGGAACCAGATGCCTTGAAGCAGACCAATGACTCATTGCCATGAACCTTTACTAGTAAGGAGACTGGGCAAAAGGGTTTACGATGTGACACACTGCTCCCAGTGCCACCAGGGTGAATGAACAGATGTTGGAGAGGTAGGAGGATGCAGGCGAGAAAAGGTTCTTTTGTTGTTGTTGTTGTTGTTGTTTGCTCTTTTATTTTTTTTTTGTTTTTCTTTTATTGTTTGCTTGTTTTGGTTTGGTTTAGTTTGGCTTGCTTTGATTATTTTCTTTTTAACTTTCATTTTAGGGAGCTACTGTAGGAGAGGATATGGAGAGACTGAGGGTGAGTGGAGTTGGGGTGAAAAATGTGAAATTCCCCAATAAAGAAATCATATCAAATAAAAAAGGAAGAAAGGAAGGGAGAGAGGGAGGAAGGGAGAGAGGCAGGGAGGGAGGGAGGGAGGGAGGGAGGGAGGGAGGGAGGAAGGAAGGAAGGAAGGAAGGAAGGAAGGAAGGAAGGAAGGAAGGAAGGAAGGAAAAGAAAAGAAGGGTCAATGTTGGCTCACAGTATGAGAGCGCAGTTTCCGTTCCAGGCAGGGAAGTCAAGGTGGGAGCAGCATGAGGAGGTGGCTGATCACACTGCATGCAGTTGGGAATAAGAGGGGAATGGTCCAGCTCAGCTCATTGTTGTGCAGTGTATGGGAACCCAGGGAATGAACCACTCATTGGTAGTGTACTGGAAGTCCTTCCTCCTCAAAGAGCCTGATAGAGAGGCATGTCTCCAAGGTGCTTCCTGGTTTGTGCAAGCTGACAATGACCATTAACCATAACACTGTAGCTGGGTGGGAGAGCACTTGTCTAAGGTTTTTAAAGCCTTAGGTCCAGTCTTCAGTACCATGCACCTGCCTATTCCAAGGGCTCCCCTTTGTTTTAGGAATATAAATCAGGTGAATGCACCCAGCTTTCCTTCAGACATTCCTGGTACCCCTTGGCTTCCTGTCTTTCCCCACTTTCCCTTATTCCAGCCCACATGAAGCTACTCTCCTACCCCTCTAAAGAAGCTGCTTTCTTTCTTTGGGTCCTCCCATCATTCTGCCCCAACTGGCCATCCATCTCACCTGGATATTCTAAAAGAATTTTTAAAAAAAGGTTCATCAGCATTTTCTTTCTTTCTCTTTCTTTTTTCTTTCTTTCTTTCCTTCCTTCTTTCTTTCCTTCCTTCCTTCCCTTCTTTTCCCCTCCTCCTCCTCTTCCTTCTCCTTCTTCTTTCTTTTTCTTTTTGGGACAGGATTTCTCTGTGCAGTCCTGGCTGTCCTGGAACTCTATTGACCAGGCTGGTGTTGAACTCAGAGATCCTCCTGCTGCTGCCTCAATTCTGGGACTAAAGAACTGGGCACTGCGCCAAGCTCTATATCATATTTTTTTCATTTTTCTCTTTTACTTTCTTTTCTCATTGCTGTGATAGAAGTAACTTAAAGGATGGAGGATTGGTATATGCTCATGGTTTGAGAGGGAACCATCCACCATGGTGAGGAAACCATATAGAGTCCATGGTTGCAGCCATCTGTGGCTGAGATGCCTCACATCTTGCAAACCAAAGGCTGGAAACAAATGAGAATTGCTGGACTACCAGCCGGCCGCCAGTTAAGACGTATGCCTGAACAGGCCATCTCCCCCACAAAACAGTGCCACAGTTTGGACTAGTGCTCAAAACCATGAGCCTAGGAGGACACTGATGCTCAAATCACAGTATTTTATTTTCCAACTACAGTGACTTAGTTTATTAATGTATTAACTGAGGTTTTGCTTTTCTTAAGTGTTCTAATTTTTGAAACTTATTTTTAAATGATACCAAGAGCAAAACTTGATGATAACTTTTGTAACAAACATTATTTCCAACTGTGAAAAAATGTTGCAGATATTTTATGTAAGCATATTGGTATTTCTTTTTACAATGTTAGGATATATTTAAAGCAATGTTTTCTTATTGTTTGCAACCACTTGCAAAATATTTCAGATTTCTTTTTAGGCCATAAAATGTGCCAAAATATTTTTACTTTGAAAAGGAAATTGAGATGCCTATTTATATACCCCTTCTGTTCAGAAAAATAAAAATTTTTTGAGGCAAGGTGTCTTGGATCTCTGGGGAACTGTGGGTTCACTCTATGGTCGAAGATGGCCTGGAATCCCTGATCCACCTGCCTCCACCTCCCAAGTGCTGTGATTACAGTTGTGTGCTACCATGCTGGTGAAAACGAACTTTTAAAGTACCTAATGTGTGCCAGTGAAATAGCTCATGGTTGAAGGGTTTAAGGTACTGCCAAGCTGATGACCTGTGTTTGATCGCTAGGACCCATGTGGTGGAACGAGAATGGATCCCTGAAAGCTGTCCTCTGACCTTCACTTTGTACCCCAACACAAACTCACACACACACACATAAAATAAATACATTACATTTTTATTTTTTTAAAAACACCAAAAACTTGAATAGCTAATGTACTCTCCAACTTAAATACCAACAAAAAAAAGTCATTAGAAGAGTTAGTTTATCTATTTACCAACTGTACTTTGAGTTTTGGCAAAGCAGTCTCGTGGAACCCATAAAATTGGAAAAACAATACTGCTAGTGTTTATGACAACACAGTGACCATCTGCCACTGTCAAGTCTTCAGCAACCCTTTCCCTATAGCAGTTCTGCTACAGTGGTTAATTCTGAGCACCTACCCTCCTCCAGATCACAAGGAGTACCAATGATCCAATGGACAGTCAGAAGACAGCACTGTCTCTCTGCTGAGATACTGGCATGGCATATCCTAGGTACTGTTCTATTTCTGTGAAGAGACATCATGAGCAAGGCAACTGGTAGGAGAAAGTTTATAGGGCTTCCAGTTCCAGAGGGTTAGAGTCCAGGACCATGATGGCAGGGAGCATGGCAGCAGGCAAGTGGTCATGGTGTTGGGGCAATAACTGAGAGCTCACACACATCCTTATCTGTAAGTAAGAGGCAGAGAGAGAGAGAGAGAGAGAGAGAGAGAGAGAGAGAGAGAGAGAGAGAGAGAGGAGAGAAGAGAGAGAGAGAGAGAGAGAGAGAGAGAGAGAGAGAGAGAGAGAGCTAACTGGGAATGGCAAGGACTTCTGAATCATCAAAGCTAATCCTCAGTAACACACTTCCTCCCACAAGGTCACATCTCATAATCTTTATTTATCTGAGCCTATGGGGAGGCATTCTCATTCAAGCCTCCATGGGGCACATGGCCCTTAGAGAGAGAGCTAATGTCCTCTTTTAACTTTCCTATATGTTCTCTGGAACAGCAAGATTCAAATATAGGTACCTGTGGAATTGATTGTCCGACCTATGATCAGGGAGGAAATCTCAATTAAAAGTTAAGGTAGAGTTAGGCATGGAGAAGATCTTAATGGGACCACATGTAAGGTCTGATGTACAACTGACTTTCAATTAAGTAAATTTTGCCCTTAAAAAAGGTTCCCTTGATTGAAAGTATGGGGACCTTGGAAGAGGGTTAAAGGGGAGGGGAGAGGCAGGGAGGGGAGCAGAGAAAAATGTAGAGCTCAATAAAAATCAATAAAAAACAATAAAAAAAATAAAAAAGGTTTTATTCCCTTGGATGGGGTGTGTGAGCCCCACCCTAACTGAGAAGCTTATGGCTTCTGGAGGATGGAAATGATTTTTTTAAGGTGTGTTCCTGTTCTGTCCCCTGCTGCAGTAGATGGCCCTATGGCAGAGGATATGAGCAGTGCAAATTGGATTCAGTGGGCTTAAACACACACACACACACACACACACACACAGAGAGAGAGAGAACATGGAGTTGGAAGGAGGGGGTGTACCTGAGACGAGCTAGGGAGGAGTAAGGGGTGAATATGATCAGAATTCATTGTGTGCAGGCATAAAATTCCCAAAGCACTAATAAAAATGTTATATTAAAACAACAACAGGGCAGGCATGGTGGCACACACTCTAATCCCAGCACTACAGAGGCATTAGGCTGGAGGACTTCTGAGGTTTTGCAGCCAGCCTGACCTACAGATCAAGCTCCCGGATAGGCAGGACGACATAGAGAGGCCATGTCCCAAAAGAAGAAAGAACAGCAATAACAATAAAGTCTCTCTTTGAACCAACACTGAGTCAAGTCCATTTGGTCACAACTGACTAACTTCTGACTAATACAGAGAGTTAAATGAGACAGTACGAGAAATGGAAAGACCTGCCCAAGCAGAGGGTTAAAAGTCTGTCTTGATGAACACCACACCATCTCTGAAGAAAACTATGCAACAGATACTGTGAGACCATTGGGAAACTATAGTTGGGTCTGTGTGGAAGCTGCAGACTGCTGGTAAGAGTTTGGCTCCCGGTACTCATACTGGGTGGCCAACAAATCTCTGTGACTCCAGGGGAACCACTGCCCTCTTCTGTCCTCCATTAGCCCCTGCATATACATATGACATATTCTCTCTCTCTCCTCTCTCTCTCTCTCTCTCTCTCTCTCTCTCTCTCTCTCTCTCTCTCTCTCTCTCTCTCTCTCACACACACACACACACACACACACACATGCACACACATAAATAAAAATGCCAACAAATCTTTTAAAAAAACATTGTACCATGTGGGTGTCCCTTGACAAACATACTTCTAATCATAATATAGCCTTTATTTGTAGCTCAAGGTTTTTATTCAAAAGGTAAAGAGGGCACTTCAATCTGGGAAGGAAATATTTGTGTGAGATAAAAGGATTATATCATAGATGGAGCAATGCGTATCAATGAACCATCCTACGCAACAATTTCAAAAGCTGCATAGAGGGACTAGAGAGATGGACCAGAAAGAAAGAGCCATTGTTGCTCTTCCAGGGCCTGGGTCGAAACCACAGTACCCAATTGGTGGCTCACAACCATCTGTGACTCCAGTTCCTGAGGACATAATGCCCTCTATGACTTCCACAGGCACCATGCACTCATGTGGTGACGGATGTACATGCAGGCAAACATCCTTATACGTAAAAAAGAAAATAGATAAAACTAAAGAAAGAAATTGTTTTTTAGTGTTTCTTATAAATGTTCACCATGGAGCCAGTTGACTGAAGTGCTGGTTACACAAGATGAGGACCCAAGTGCTGTGGGACAATGGTCTGTGCCCTGTCAATTGTATTTTAAATAAATGCTGATTGGCCAGTAGCAAGGCAGGAAGTATAGGCAGGGTGACCTGGCAGGAAGTAGAGGTGGAACAATGAGAATTCTGGAAAGAGGGAAGTTTCAGTTTGCAGCCATCACTCAGACACAGAGGAAGCACGATGTGACTGCCTTGCCAAAAAAGCTACCAAGCCATGTGGCTAACACAAATAAGAATAATGGGTTAATGTAAGACCTGAGTTCAGTTTACTAGCTCCCCACAAAACACCAGCCTTGTCCATGTGTGCCTTTAATCCCTTGAGCTAGAAGGCTGAGACAGGAGGATGGACATGCATTCTAGCTGATCAGTAGAGAAGAGCCCCAGATGAGCCTCTGACCTCCACGCATAGGCATCCACACATACACTCAGACCTCCTATTTATCATTCGACTATGTTGTCCGCCACAGCACTGTTCCCAATCTTTTATATAATGTATGAACTGTGCTTGCCTCATCTCAGTGAACATTTGAAGCACAGACTGCTGCGATAGCTTGTATTTTTGTCTCTTGTATGATGATGGCTTCTCCCTGTCCACCCTTCCGCCTGTACTAAACTGGATTGCTGCCTTAAAAGGCAAGGAAATAGTGACAGTGTTTGTCGCTCCTGGAATGAACTAAACAAACAGCTGTGGTTAGTGTGTAGGAATGTTAGATGTTCAGAAGGCAGACTGTGTGGATATCTGTTTGAGCACGGAGATTCATAGGGCAGAATTCCATTTAGAACTCAGTATACAGGTAAAGTAAAAACCCCAGGGGTAGATGGAACCTGGAGGCTTGACTGACTCCTTTGTAAGTACAGTTCAAGGCCAGGCAAGGAGAACAGAAATTGTGAAGAAGTCCCGTTCTGATGTGTGGACAGACAATTTACTTACACACCAGAAAATAAATAGAGAAAATCTGTTTTTAGTCTGTATTCTTTCCTCTTCGTTACCAAAGGAAAAGCCTTGTGATTTTGTTGAATGTCCAGGCCTGTCTTCAATCTCTCTGCCAAGTATGACCTTGAACTCCTGATCCTCCTACCATGACCTCTTGAGTGCTATAATTACAGGTGGGCAGTACCATACTCAAAGAATAGTACTTTAAATCACTTTAATGTTATGGTGATATTTTATTTATGTTTTAATAAACAAAGCTTTCCTGAATATTAGAAGAGCAAAGCTAAGCCACTGGAGGTTAGACAGTACTGGCACACACCTTTAATTCTGGGATTTGGGAGACAATGGCAGATGGATTTCTGTGAATTCAAAGCCACCTTGGGCTACACAAGATCAATGCTAGAACAAATCCAGGTGGTGGTGGCTCAACCTTTAATCCCAGTACTAGGAAGTCATGCCTTTAATACCAGCAATAGAGAGAATATAGAATGGGAGGAGAGAGAGGCTTGGGCTGCTTAGTCTGCTTATCCTACAGTCGCTTAGCCTTGGTAGAGGTAAGACATCTCTAGTGGCTTGGCTGCTTTGTTTTTCTGGTTTTCAGGTTGAACCAGGCAAGGTATTGGCAGAACAGAGGACAAAGTTAAGTTTAGAAAGAAAAAAAAATTAGGACCAAGGAATTAAGAGGGGTGTATCTGACCTGTTTAAGGTGGATCCTTCAATTTGGCTCCCTGGAACTCACAAGAATTTTTGGGTTTAAAACATAAGTTTTAAACAGCAGCATAGTTATACCTGAATGACTGTGACAGATGTTTTTACATAATGAAAAGTATCTTTAAGAGTATGTAAGGCGGGCCGGGCGGTGGTGGCGCACGCCTTTAATCCCAGCACTTGGGAGGCAGAGACAGGCGGATCTCTGTGAGTTCGAGACCAGCCTGGTCTACAAGAGCTAGTTCCAGGACAGGCTCCAAAACCACAGAGAAACCCTGTCTCAAAAAACCAAAAAAAAAAAAAAAAAAAGAGTATGTAAGGCAGCATGAGAGAGAATTTTGTCCTCACATTTTTATAACTTGCAGTTACACACTTTAATAACTTTTATTTGTGTCTTATTGAAACTTGTTTGGTGAGGCTGTCCTTTTAAACTGACAAAACCTCTCAGCTGTCAAACTGTATCAGAGATCTTTGCAAAGGACAAAATTTTACTTGAATTATTGATTGAAAAATGACAGAGAATTTACTTGGTTGACTAACTAGACTTACTTCTCAGGGTCCTCCTTGTCATTGTTGAGGGTTGTATTTGCCCTTTGCTGTTTAGTGCAGGGCCTGCCAGGCTTTAGAAGATCCTGTGGGTTAGAAATCTGTAGGAAGACAAGCCTACCTTGACCTGAGCAGCTAGGCTATCAACTCCAGCAATTCTTTCCACTGTCTGGAATCTTCAGTTTAGATGAAAGGCAGTTTTTGCCAGTGGTCAGTGCTTGGCAGTTGATGAAGCGAATTGTGGATGGATGTTGTTTTGTGCCCGTTTGTATTCTGTCTTCTTTGAAGGAAGTAGAGTGCTGCTAGGAGCCAATAACCTGTCTCTCTCTTTTCTGAAAAGACTTTTCATAATTAAATATTTAAATGCCATATTCCCCAGGTCTCTGAGCAATTGAGAGCTGTTTACTGGGTATAGATGAGTTATAACTACAGTATAGAATCTGCCTGCAGAGCTGGGTCCGAGCTGGACTGTACTGGCTCTCAACAGGAAAGATTTGTACTTGTAAAAGACAAAGAAGAAAAAGGTGCTTGCAATAGAAGCATAACAGTAGCACTGACAATAGAGAGAACAGCTTAATATATTTGAAAGCAGATTTGGATTAAATATACTGTATTTTTGTAAGAGACTTAAAAGTATATAATTTTATAATTTAAAACATGATATTTATTGCTTTTTTAGTCTAGAATGAGATATAATGGACAGATGATTATAATGTTTAACAATAAACATACGTGTATTAAGTCACATATATGCATATACATACCCATTAAATAGGAATTGGGAGAAGTGGATGCTTTTGGTGGGCCCTACCAAAGGCATGCCACTATGCAAAACACACATGTAACAGAGTCAGTAAGAGGAATTTAGTGACAAAAACATAAGTAAACTGGGGGACCAGGCAGGGTATACCTCAGTAAAAATGGCGGGACTTGATCACTTTACCTGGTCCTCAGTTAAGATGACGGTGTCGTCACCTGACCTCAGTTAAGATGGAGGTAAGGGCACCTGACCTCAGTCAAAATGGCCGTTGTCATGTGTTGTATGGAGAAGCCTCATTTTTTTGAGCTGCAGGAGTTTTAGATATAATAACAAGAGAGGCATAGATGCTGTGTCACAGTGTGGAGCAAAGGCTAGAACTGGAAACAGCTGCCTTGCGGATCTGAATAATCTTGTTAGTTTCTGCGGGACCAGCTGTAGCGGTGGCAGGGATAGAACAGAAGTAATGGGAGCAGAGGAAAAGAACGTTTATAGATGGGCGGGGAATGCCCAGCGAAGGCAGGACACTGGCAGCAAGTTTACAGGAGGGTGGCCGATCATTTTTTTTTTTTTAGGCTTTGTTTCCCATAGCTGAAAACATGAAAGCAGCAAAAACAGTGGAACCCTTAAG
Organism: Chionomys nivalis; assembly: GCF_950005125.1. Taxonomy (NCBI): domain Eukaryota; kingdom Metazoa; phylum Chordata; class Mammalia; order Rodentia; family Cricetidae; genus Chionomys; species Chionomys nivalis. The sequence goes on along the minus strand of NC_080089.1, from coordinate 10,061,580 downwards.
GCCCAGAAGGGGAACGTTCTCCCTCTGCAGGCGGGGTTGATAATTGAGCCTAGCAGGCTCTGGTGACTAAGGGATTCAAGGGCCTGAGGCCAACCTAGGAGGTCTCTCACAGCGGGGACCACTTATAAGAGGTCCAAAAGGAAAAAAAAAAAGAAAGAAACCCAAAAATCAAAAAAAAAAAAAAATTGAGGAACTCCCGATCCCAAAATGAACGCACCGCTCAGTGTGTGCAGTGCTAGGGGAGCCAAAACGGCTCAAACACCAGAAGGATCACCCCCGGCGGTCGGATCGCGTTTCTAGCTATGGGAACCAACCAGAAATGAATGTTGAGAGGAATGCTGACTTGGAGAAGAGAGCCTTACCATTTGTAGAGACGGAAAACGGTCCGGATCCAGGGTACCACGTGTCCTCAGTCGGCCCACCCACAGGCGGGAGGGACGTGGAGAGAGCCTGGCAGAGTCAAGCACCAATGGGTGTCATAAAAACATGATTTTAAAAACAAAAACAAATAAACAAAGTCTTGGTGAAGCCAGAACTGGGAAGTTGAATCCAGGAGATTCCATGCGCTTCAGAACTTGCTCTGCATGGCTCTGCACGGTTGAGAGATGAACACCGGCCATGATTCAAGCTCATCCACACTCTTTAACCATGATTTGGATGGAGGTTTCAGTAATGATTTTCCATCTTCTCATCCTATTTTTAGTTCTGATGATGCATCAACCAAAATGTAATCATCGGGTTTCTTTTGCCTTACTTGAAAACTTTATGTTCTAACTTCAACCAAGTTCCGGAAAGTGAGGGTAAATAGATTTTCCAACAGATTCCCTCAAGGACAAGTAATGCCTTTGAAATATAACACTGGAATCAAATTACATGAAGAGGAATATTACAATTACTGGATACTTTTGTTTTCTTTCAGTCGTGTGTGAGCATCGTGGGTTCAGGCACCCACGCTGGAAGTGGATACAGTTCTTTCTGGGTCAAGATGTACAACACCAAATGTTGCTTTCATTTCTTCTTTCTGGAGATGTTTGTTGAGTCTGTCTGATGTGGAACATAATTATGAATAAGATGACATCTTTTTCTTTGACTAAAAAGAGACAGTCACTAAAGTAAGCGAACACATGCATTGAAAGGTATACAGAACATTATAGCCGAGTGTAATGGCACACACCTTTAATCCTAGCACTTGGAAGGCAGGTAGACAGATGTCTGCATTTGAGCCCAGCCTGATGGACAAAGCGAGTTTCAGGCTACGGAGACTTTATCTAAAAATACCAGATCTGTATTCATCCAGCAAATTGTGACTTAATTTGAACTTCATCTGTAATGAGTGTTTTTCAAAATATCACACAGGGGTTGGAGAGATGGTTAAGTAGTTAAGAACCCTTGATGCTCTTGTAGAGGACTCAAATTCACTTCCCAACACTGACATTAGATGACTTTCTGTAACTCCAGCTCCATGGTATCTGATTTCCTCTTCTGGCCTCCAAGGGGATCTTCATTCCTATTCCCGCAGGTGCATATGCACACACGCCATTTAAAAAGTGAAATCTAACAAAATATGTCTGTATCGCTTTTTCTTTAGCCAATAACAATGACAAGACTTTTGTGGAAGTGCCCAGAAGACAGTCATCATTGTAGACCTTTCTTCCTTAAAACGTGCTTCACAGGGTAGCCATTATCACAGGGTACTATTATCACTCAGACTCACTCAGAGCCCGCTGGAATCCTCTTCGGCAACACAGCAGGACTTGCTGAGTAGAGAGGGCCACGAAACAAGCTCTCTAGGAGACCCCTCTGCATACTCTAGCATCACACATACATTGATGACTCAACATGTTTTATGACTTAGAAAGACAACCCCCAAAGTTAACACATAAAAGAGAAAGCTTCTTGTTTTCTTTTGGTTTAGCCCAGGCTGAATTGGAGGTATGTAGCCAATACTGAACTCCTGACCTTTCTTGCCCCCACCTCCCAAGAACAGGGATTACAGGCATGAACCTCTACACCCACAAGGAAATGTGTGGAGACCTTGGTCAAGATTCCTCTCAGCAGCTTATTAAGGGCCTTTTGAGAAACAAAGCTTAACTGTAGCATAATTCCAAACAAGAGAAGACCATCAATAGGGCTGGAGCAATAACAGTCAGTGGGGTGGCACACTATGAGTTTGGACTCTATTGTCAGTGAGTGAGAACTCTGAAGGATTTCAAGACCAGGAGAGAATTAGACTTGCTTTTTCATAAAGATACGCCAATCATCAATCACTGTTCAAGAACAGTTCAAACAACCCACAGACATGAGCCAAGAGCTTATTTTAATTTCCCAGGCACTGAGGGCCAGGGCATTGCTGAAGCCAGGGCTTGAAGGGAAGAAGCTGACCCCAGAGATACCAAGATAGCTGGCCAATCAAGTTCCTTCCTCAGTCAACCAATGAGGCAAGAGAATTAAGAGAAAGAAATTAGAAGAGCAGGTTAAAGAAAAAGTCTGAGGTGTAGTGAAAGGTCTGTGTCGAGCCTCTGGGATGTCATTGTGGAGAGAGACAGCTGCTAGGAGCATCAGAGAGAAACAGACCTCGGCCAAGTGATGGCAGTTGCCGAATGAATCATCGGAAAGTGCCAGTTCTGATGGAGAGGGACAGTTTTCAGTTATCATTATTTAGTCTGCATGCTTAAATGGATAGTTAGTGTGAAATGCTTGCTTATTTTCTTGGAGATAAGATCTTAATATATAGTTCAAGTTGGCCTAAAATGGTCAATCCTCTACGTCCACCTCCCTACTTCTGGGAATACAAACATGCACCTGGATGAGAAGAAGGATGTTTTTTGTTCTTCCTTTGCTCTGCGTATGTGTGTGTATTTGTATGTATATCTGTGTTTATATATGTGTGGATGCACATGTGGGTGACAAGGTTGGTGTTAATTTTCTTCTTGGATTGCTGTCTACCTTGTTCAAAGAGGTAGAGTCTATTGCTGAACCTGGAGCTAGTCATTTGGGTCAGTCTGGCTAGCCACTTGCTTCATGAATTTCCTTCTCAACCACTACTCACTGGGATTGCAGGCACCCACACACCCATTTGTCTTTTGTGTGATTTGGGGAACTGGACTCATGTTTGCTTGCAAGTGTTTTATCCACTAAGCTACCTTGCTAGCCCAGTACTATTTTAATGTGAATATCCTTGGCTTTATTTTAGAAAACAATAGTAGATCAGTTTCCTTCTTATATGTAACCTCTTAGCTACCTCACAGTTTTTGAGTGGCAGAAAGAAGCTATTACCAGGAATTAGACCTCAACAATAATTATGAGGCACTGGTTTGCAAGGGTGGGGCAGTTAACTCATTCTTTTTGTTGTTGTTGTTTTGTTTGTGACAGAGTTTCTCTATGTAGCCCTGGCTGTCCTGGAATACATCGTGTGGACCAGACTGACCTCAGGCTCCCAGAGTCTACCTCTGCCTCCCAAGTGCATAGATCAAAGGAATGCACCACCATGCCTGGCTAGTTCATTCATTCTTCCTATTTTACTGTGAGTATCCAGAAGCCAAGCAAAATCCCTCCTCCCCCTCTTCCCATCTTTCCTTTCTTTCCTCTGCTCTCTCTTCTCCCCCTCCCTATCAGACAAGCTCTGTCACTATTTATATCCTAGTCCCTTCTCTCCGCCTTTCTCTCTCCCAGACATGAAGGAAAAGTCAGATGAGTCACCCTCAGTCTTCAGAGAGCAGGACCTGTAAGACAAGTTTTCAAGACACTGTGCCTGAGACACTGACTTCTTACCCTACCGCCAGGGAGTCACTGTGCTTAGGAGATCTCTCCCAAGAGAAGGGCCTACTCGGACAGAAAAGGAACCGCACCACACCTGGTACCCCTGGTACACCCAGTCGAGCACAGCGCTCCTCTCTGTGCGAAGTTGAACCCAGTGTCTAGGACAAAACAAAGTGTTTTCTTTTCTTTTTGATTATGATTTTAAAAATATTTGCCTAGCATACGTGAAGTGCTGGGTTTAATCTCCATCACCAGGCATTGTTAGGCATGCCATCATTCTTAGCAGTAAACAGAAGCAGGATGATAAAAAGTTCACTATTACCCTTTACTACATAGTGAGATCACGTCCATTCTGGGATACACAAGACTTTGTCTCTAAAGAAAAAATACAGAACAACCCGAAAGCTTTTCCTGCAGCTGCTGAGCCCTGTTGCACTGAACCCCGGCTTTACCATGAGATGAGGGCAAGAGCTGCGGGTGTGTAAAAAGTTGAGGTACCGGGGCAGTCCTCAACTCCCTGTCAACTCTTATTTATCCAGCAAAATTAACACTTCTTCTCAGTAGTCCACTTCTTTCTCTCAGTTAAAGTTTAATAAACTAATGAAGAGAAAAAATTCACTAACAAATGTTAAAATGTATGAAGTATAAAAATAGTAACTCTGCCCTCTACTGAAATGATTGTGCTTTGTCGTTGTTATAGCTGACTTTTAAAATCTTTCTGGCTCTAGTCTGTCCACACAAACCGAATGGAAGACAGTGCACTTGAGGAGGGGACAGTCTCCCATAAAGGAAGTGGCCACAGTGACTCCTAGCCAGATGCTCTTTCCCATATGTTTTCTTCCTGGAGGACCTGCTCCAGCCACAGGGACTGTGAATCTACTTCTGTTAGGGCTAAACCATTCATGAATGGGCAAAATTCCAGTGATAACTTCTCTGCTGAATGTGGAGTTATTTATTTGAATTAGTGTCATTAAGCCACAGTGGGACATGTTATTTTCCTCAAGATGTCCCTCCCTGCCTATGCCAGGGTCCGTGGCAGGCTGCCAATTGGTTGCTACACTTAGGGGTTGGAAGCAAACAATGAGCTCCTTCCTCTCTTTCTATGTCCAGTCAAGCTCAAGCAACAAGTGGGATCCTCCATGCCAAACAGGGTAGCCTTCCCCTATATGTCTCCAAACCCGCTCTAAGATGTCTTTACAGCAACAAAGCCAGGGACAGACATTCTGGACAGTTTTAGAGCGTCATGCATTCCCAACAGTATTGTTTAAAACTCTTTAAAGCAACGATTTTCAACCTTTCTAATGCTGTGACCTATTAATGCAGTTCTTCATGTTGTGGTGACCTGAACCATAAAATTATTTCATTGCTACTTCATAAATGTCATTTTGCTGCTGTTATCACAGTGTAAATATCTGATATGCAACCCTTGTGGAGTCGTGACCCCCATGTTGAGAACCACTGCTTTAAGGAATAAGAGTTATGAAAATGAGGCTAAGGAGATAGTTAGGTTAGTAGAGTTCTTGCTTAAGATGCACAAGACCTTGGGATCTATTCCTAGGACCATAATAATCAGGCCTAGTGGGATATACCTGAGACCCCAACATTCAAGAGGTAGAGGTAAGAAGATCAGGCCGGGCGGTGGTGGCGCACGCCTTTAATCCCAGCACTTGGGAGGCAGAGGCAGGCGGATCTCTGTGAGTTCGAGACCAGCCTGGTCTACAGAGCTAGTTCCAGGAAAGGCTCTAAAGCTACAGAGAAACCCTGTCTCGAAAAACCAAAAAATAAAAAAAAAGAAGATCAGCAGATCAAGGTTACCCTCAGCTATATAGAGTCTGAAGCCCAATTTGATTACATGAGACTGTAGGTACGGAAATATGAACTCTTTTAAAAATAACTCTTTTAAAGCTGGGGAGAAGGCCTTTTCAGGAAGAAACACTGTGCATTGCAAGAGATGCTGTCTCAAACAAGATGGACGGTGAACACTGATGTCTTTCCACCCTACACAAATTGCTCAGAACAGGCTACAGCAGGGCTGGAAGTCGTCATTAATTAGGACAGTCCTGCCTAGCTTTTCAAGGCTCTTGGTCTAATGATGTAGGCCGTGAACTCTGAGAATCATATGCTGCCCACAGAGGTACAAAGGACACACCTCTTCTTTTAATGTAATAAAAGTATCTTTTAAAATGAGGATTCAGTTGACTTTTTTTTTTTGAGATGCGGTCTCATTGGCCAGCTTGTAACTCTCCATGTAGACCATAGCTTTCAACTGACTTTAAAGTGCAAATGTGAACCAGAGCTGAAAAGATGGCCAGTAGTTACACATGCCTGATGCTCTTCCAGATGGTCTGAGTTCAGCTCCCCGTACCCACTCTGTGGGTTCATAACCTCCAGCAATTCCAGTGCCAAGGTGTCTGACGCCCTCTTCTGGGCTCCAGGGGCTCTGTCACACAAGTGCTACCCATACAGAGAGAAATAAAAGAAATCTGTGTGTATTGGCCTTGTCTTCTTTGGCTTTATCCTTAATGATTGACATAAATAACTTAAGACAGAGAAAAAACTGCTCCATGACTTTTTGTCAGTGAGCAGATGACTTAGCACAAGAGAAAAATTCCTTATGGAAATCATGACTGATGCCTTCTGTCTTTGCTAATTAGTTTCTCTCTCTCTTTCCCTCCTTCTGTCGTCTTTCATTCTCTCTCTCCCTTCCTACTCCATGTCTGTCTTCTCTTAATAGTCGTAGCTGATGAAGGTTTCGTATTTGGGCTTTGTTCTTTTCATCACCCAGTTCTCTGAGAATAGGGCAGCAGAGCATCAACCTTAGGACATCAGGTACATGAGCTGTTGTCCTGTCATCACTGTGAAATCCATGCCTTGTTGTCACTTCTGCTTGCTTACTTGGTCGTCTAGGTTTGTTGCTGATATGGTTGTCTGTTAAACTAAAGCCACACCCAACCCCTCCCCCACATTTCCAGCCTCATCCAAGCTCCCTCCCTCCACCCCTACCCCTCAATCCTCAGGGCTGCCCTTCTCCCGGACAGTCCATTTTTTATCACACTGATTCTTTTTAAATGCAGGATGGAAAGCAAAGCTATTTTGATTCCCACGTCATCTCACAAATCACTCACCATATTTCTTCCCTCTCTCTTGCCTCTGCTTGTGTCCTCCCAGCCTTGTGTAGACCTACTACATCCAGGCTTCCTCTTCTTGGCTCTCATATGGTTGGTTGTAGCTGTTTGGTTTTCTAAGTCTATTGGATAATGAGCTCCTGGAACCTGGACACTCATACACAGTGGTCTATACTCTGGCTTACCCTGTGGCACACTGCTATTTCTTATGCCCACACAAAGTCATTTTATCTCAAGGCTAACTGTACTTAGCATTTATTTTTTTGTTCATTGTGACAGTAATCAGAGGAGCTAGGAGACATCTATGTATGAGGGACGGCCTGTGAGAACACTTTCTAGCCCCCGAAGGGCCTGTAATTAGGTCACATGGTGATGTCATATATCACTCAACCTGATGAGGAGTGGTAGGGACAGAAATCATGGGAATAAAACAATGATTACAACACTTTTTAGTGATTTGTTTTTATTGGGGTGCGGTATGTGTGTGTGTGTGTGTGTGTGTGTACTCACATGTGCCAACAGAGGCCAGAAGAGAGCACTACATCCCTGGAGCAGCAATGACCTATGTGAGTCCACGCTTGCTTTGGAAGAGCAGCATGTGCTCCTGCCTGCAGAGTCACCTCTGCGTCTTTGCAATGATTTCAGTAACAGAGTTAACAATACTTGTCACATCAGGGCCTAATCTTAATATTCTTTCTCTGTTGTTAGAAGAGTGAGTATATTAGAATCAGGCCGGTGATATAGCTCAGTGGGTACCAGCATTTGCTAAAAAGTTTGATAACCTGACTTCCATCCCTGGAATCCACATGGTGGAGAGACATAACTAAGCCTTGCAAATTATCCTTTGACCTCCACACATGCTGTGGCAAATAAACAAGTGGATATATAAATATTAATTAAGTATATACATGTGATAAAATACCTTTAAAAACTGAATGTTGATTCCACTGACTTTAAAATATGTCTTCTTTGTCAATAACTGACTGGAGTAAATGAACACATACACAAAGGGGCCATGTGCGTTTCCTTTCATATGAGGAACCTAGGCCATTGAAGCCATACAGGCAGAAAAAGAAAACTGAACAGCCATTGCCAGGTGGTGAGGAGGAGGCAACAGGACTCAAGTTTAATAAGAATAAAGTTTGAGTGGGTGAGGGTAAAATGTTCTGAAATGAAAGACAGTGAAGACTGCCCACAACCAGGGATGTACTTAGTTTACACGTATTTAAGCACAGTAAATGACTTTTAGAAAAGAATCACATTGTGGTAGCTTGAATGAAAATGACCCCATAGACTCATAGGGACTGACATTATTGGGAGGTGCCATGCTGTTGGAGAAAGTGTCTAACTAGGGGCGGGTTTTGAGGTCTCAGAAGCTCAAGCTAAGGCCTATTGTGGCAGTTTCTTCCTGCTTCCTTTGGATCCAGCTGGATAACTCTCAGCTCCTTCTCCATCACCATGTCTACCTGCACGACACCATGCTTCCTGCCATGACAATAATGGACTAAACCATTAGTAAGCAAGCTCCAGTTAAATATTTTCCTTTATAAAAGTTGCTGAGGTTACGATGTCTCTTCACGGCAATAAAATCCTAACTAAGAGAGATGCTTTTGAAAAAGTTATTGTTGTTGTTATTATTATTATTAGAGACTGAGTCTGTCTACATAGCTCTGACTGTCCTTTCATAGACCAAGCTTTTTTTAACTGATTGAGATTGCCTGACTCTACTTCCAGTTTGCTGGCAATAAAGGCATGTGCCACAATGCCAGGTGTTTTTTGTTTGTTTTGTTTTGTTTATGCTTTGGGCATGATCATGTTGGACTTCACAGACACGAGAATGAAATGGAATGGTGTGAAACATGCCCTGAGGGGGTTCCTTTAGAAAAGGCAAGAGCCAAGGATGTCAACAGCTACAATGGCCCTCATCTCTTTCGAAGACGCCAAAGACTCTACAGCTGCCCACAGTTTAGTCGTCTTTTTCCCAAACATCATTGTAGTCCTGGAAAATTTGCTTCTTGGAGGTGTAGGTCTTTCCTCAAAGGGCCAAAGAGATTGCTCAGTGGTTAGGGGCACACACTGTTCTTGCAAAGGATCACAGGCCACTGTTCGAGGAGATTCGATATCCTCTTCTGATCTCCAAGGACACGTGTCCACACGTCACATCACATGCTCACACACAGACACATACATAAATACTTAAATATGTAGCTAAACACTAAAACTTAATTTAAGAAAAGGTCTGTTCTCAATAACTGCAAGACAATACCTTCACAGACACACTTCTGGAGGCATCTACGGGGAAAGAAGGTTTTGGGCAGATTCGCACCACTGCATCTGCTGCCCAACCCCACTCCCAGTTCACCCTTGCACAGAAACACAAAGCCCAACTCATCACCACTCTACGAAGCAAACGGAGACATTTCCTGTGCCAATACCCACGCCGGTGCCAGCGGGTGTGTTCAGCCAACAATATCTGTGCAGCCAACAAATGCCACGTACTGCAAAAGTGCAAGTCTCTGGAAAGGCTCCAGTGGGGTAAAAATGACACTTGCAGATTTGGGAAAGTTTCATTTTGAAGCCCATCTCTTGCAAACGATCAGGTTCATTTATTATGGTCGGAAAATAATGATGTGCAAACAAAACTTTCAATTAGTTCCTCTGAAAGCCGAACCGTTTCTGGTGTCTCAGGTGGCAGGGTTGACGTGGCATGAGAGAAGGCCAGATTACCAGCTATGATTAGAGCATGAACCAGACTGAATTATGGGTAACTCTGAAAGCACCCACAGGAAAATTCATTCATTCACACTGTACTCTTGGGTGAAGGGTGGGCAGAAAAGTCACAGTTCCACCATGGGGTGACTATGGGCTCCAGTGGCACCCCTACCAGGCTGCAGCCTACCTGTTTCAGAGATTACGTTCGCTCATTCATTCTGGATTTTCTTTCCTGAACATCTCAGAGTCAAGCAGGACGCTCTGAATTCTTTATCTTTCCATATATCTCACTTTACCTGGGTCCCAGTGGTGTAGATAGTCAGCATAAAACATAGAATTACCTGTCCACATGAGGGAATGATAACCCAGGTCTTAGAATCTATACAACAGCTGCATGTAAGGTTTTGCAGAAAATTGAACGACAGACAGCGTTAAAAGCTGCTTATCAAAGGATGTGATACATTTTTCACAGAGTCGGTCATCAGTTATGAGACAGAAAAGCAATTGTTCTGTTGCATACTCTTTCAGACCAGTCCATGTCATCTGGGTGCTTGGAACAGGAATGTGTGAGGCCTTACTGGTTTTCTGTCCTTCAGTTTGTGTGACAAATAGATGGACATAAAGAGAGCCCGCTACCTCCCCTTCATAACTGACAACAGCATTGCTATCTTCCACAGACAAGGCCACACTTGGAAACTGAAATATCTGTAACTGGGGATGGCAGGATGGCTTAGCTAACAAAAGCGGTTGCAGCCAGGCCTGAGTCTCCGAGTTCAGTCCCTGGTAGCTATAACATGGAATAGACAAACAACCGCAGCAAAGTGCCCTCGGACTTCCCGTGTCACAAGTTTATACTCCCCCTCCCTATAAATAAATATAATAAAATGAAATATTAAAAATAAAATTGTCATCACATGTTTTTTCAAATGTGTGCAGAGTAATAATGAAAATATGAACCGGGTGTGGTGGGGCACACCTTTAATCCCCAGCACTGAGGAGGCAGAGGCAGGTGGATCTCCGCGTTCAAGGCCAGCCTGATTGACAGTTTGAGTTCCAAGACAGCCCAGGACAGCCAGGGCTATCCAGGAAAACTCTGACTCAGAAAAACAAAACAAAACAAACAAACAAACAAACAAAAAAAAACAAGAGAGAGAGAGCAAGAGAGAAAAGAAAATGGGATGTAAGTTTTTAAAAGATTTTAAAACAAGCCATTCATGCATATTGTTTACATGATTTTGTCTATTTTAAAGTTTACATGCTATTTTTAATGTTATTGTATGCTTAACAAATTGAAGCTAAAAGTTTCTGAAATTTAATTGGAAAAAAATGTAAAGCACTTTGATGAATTTTTTCCCCATGATTTGTACTTTTTTTTTTTAAAAAAAAAACAACAGATGGTTCAAATGTACACAGCAATGGAAATGTAGAAACGAAAAGCAGATCCTTAAGAAAAGTAACAAGAGTTCACAGAATTTCTACCTATGAGGCAGGATGGGGTAAACAGAGGCCTCTGTTGCTGCCAGGATGTCAACGGAACTCACATTTACTTGATAAACCTCTGCCACAGGGGTGACTTCCTCAATGCAGGAATTCTTTTTTTACCCCAAGGACAGGGTTTCAGCGCACAGTTCATGTTGACCTTGAACTCTCAACTAATCTCTTCCTTCAGCCTCTTGAGTGAGAGTATCGGCCACCACTACCACCAAAGAAGGAGTCAAGGATTCCTTTGAAATACTTGGTCAGGTCAACACGTTGACACCCACCCAGGTGCCAATCTGAGACTCTAAAACTGGACTGCAAAATATGTAAATTTAAAAACCTTCCCACCTTCTTACAGGCTGGGGGGAAATACTCCAGACACCTCACCGCTGATCAGTGCAGCGGGGCTGGGAAACAGGCAGAACACCCTTCTCACCTCGGACGTCTGGGCAGGATCCTGAAGGAAAGGAAACCTGAACGCGACTGGGAAGGAGTTAACTCCAGCAGCCTTGAGAATACTGACTTTAGCCCCAGCTAACGTGGGCGTCCCTTCGCGTGTGCCTGGGAGGGACGCTGGGCGGTAGGAGATGGTTTGGGACGCACAGAGCCGGGCAATCACAGCGGACCGGGAGGGGAACAGGTCGCGCTCGGGGCAAGGCTGCGGAGCAGAGCTGGGCGCCAGGAACGAAGTGCGCGCGGCGGGGACCGGGCGGGGACCGGGCGGGGACAGCGAGGGGCGGGGAGCGCGGAGGAGGGTCGGCCCGGGAGCTGCAGCCCGGCCCGCGTGCACTCGGCACAGGGGGCGGGTTTCCCTGCGGGCCCGAGTCGCCGCAGGGCGCCGTTGGCTAAGTGTGCGCCACTGTCCCCACGGCCCGCGAGTGGCGCTGCCAGGAGACTGTGCTCTGCGGCGCTCGCTACCCCCACGCTGCGACCGAGCGACGATGCACCCCGGTGACAGCGCCCTGAGCCTCCGCCCGGCCTCGGGGTAGCCGCACTGAGCCCGGCGCGCGGGGCCCGGTCCTCCGCGCTTCCCCGCGCTTCCCCGCGTTCGTAGTGTCCCTTGCACCCGCCGCTGCCGCGGCCACCGCGCCTGGGCCATGGGGCTGCCCACTCTGGAGTTCAGCGACTCCTACTTGGACAGTCCGGATTTCAGGGAAAGACTTCAGTGTCACGAGATCGAGCTGGAGAGAACCAACAAGTTCATCAAAGAGCTGCTGAAGGATGGCTCTCTGCTCATCGGGGCGCTGAGGAGTGAGTGGCGGGCCCGGGGTGTGCAGGGCCCCGCGGGGTGTGGGACCCTGGTTGGGAAACTCAGACCGAACTTCTTTTGTTTGAATGGATTGGGGACAAAAGCTGAAGGGCTCCCCTGCTGGTGGCCAACAAAGTCTGTTCTTAGTGGTTCCTATTTACTTCCCTGGCAACACCGGGAAGGGAAAGATCCCCAGACAACCCTTCAGAGTCAACTTTTGTAACTTGTAGCAGAAAAGATGTTGGGAACGAACACTTTTGTTTGTTGTTGTCAAGGTTTCGATGACTGGTTGTGTTGTGTTTTGTTTGTTTTTATTCATTTTTTTCGTTGTTTTGTTTTTAAGTCCTAGAGAGGTAGGCGAACACGCCTGTGGCAGGAGGAACGCACGGAGTTTGAGGCTAGGCTGAATTAAGAATGAAATCACAGGGCGGCCAGGGAGAGAGCGAGATCCTGTGTCCAAACACAAATGAACAAACAAAAACAACAAACAAAAACTCCTGGGAGGAGTGGAATTAAGAGCATGGTTTTCGGAGTTAATATGAAGCTGGCGAATTTAGTAATATTTTAGAAAAATAATTTCATACAACGGTGACACTTCAGTAATTGATTTGACTTTTTAAAAATATACTCCTGCCGGGCGGTGGTGGCGCATGCCTTTAATCCCAGCATTTGGGAGGCAGAGGCAGGCGGATCTCTGTGAGTTCGAGTCCAGCCTGGTCTAAAAGAGCTAGTTCCAGGACAGGCTCCAAAACAATACAGTAGCAGCTGATTTTACAGTCCTAGAATTTTCTGAGTACCGTTTTGGCCTGCATCGTGTGTGTGTGTGTGTGTGTGTGTGTGTGTGTGTGTGTGTGTATAGAGAGAGAGTTCAGGTCTCAGTTCAATCAGACTTTTGATGATGGATGTCAGTATCTGGATTCTGCCTCCTTTCCCACACCCCTCCCGACAAAATACTTTCCTCTTTTCTCTCCTGTAACTTCCCCTTCCACTATTACCACTTAAAGGTTTCTCAAGCCAGACTTTCTCATGCTGAGATCCAAGTGAATTACTACACGCTGAAGCTTAACATTGCCTTTCCCTGGGAAAACTTCAGCTATGGAAGTGCTCCTGGGGCTTTGGCGTCAGGCTAGGGCACTGATCTTGCCTGGAGAGGCCTCTGGGTGGTTTGGTAGCCCTGAGGTCTTTCCAGAGGAGGTGCTGTCCTTGCACAGGTGGGGTGCAGGACTACATGATGAGGGTCTGTGTGTGCCTGAAGCAGACTCAGTGCTCAGCGTCTCATCTATATTTGGAACACTGTATTACTAGCAAGGATTTCTCTTAGATATCTTGAAATTAATGCCTTCCAAGTCCCTTTGGTTTTAGCCATACCTGGTGCTCAAATATTTATGCACCACGTGTGTTATTTTTCCAGAATAAAGAAAGTATATTTGTGCCCCTTGTCAATTAATCCGAATTTGAGACTACTATGGCAAGGATTATCTATGCGGTTTGTGGAAATACTGCGGTTCTTTGAGCCCTGTCTACACAAGTGTGAACACCCTTTTATCTGGTTTGAAATCATGGTTGAGGTCTCACAGCAAATCTTACTGAGCTCTACGGAGCATGATGCTGCCTCAGTCCTCAGAGAGGCCATCCCTTTCCCCCAGTGTGCTGTGCCCGGCTGACTCACGCTTTGCTGGCAGGTGACCATTTGGTGTTTCACAAGTTGAAAATGTTTCCTGACATATATTTTATTTCACTGGTGATATTACACACTTTCTTGGGATTCTTTGGTTTAGCTTTGTGAAGATCATGTGTTTCTTCTTGACCCTCTATAGGTCTTTTCTGTCATTTGTCCCTGAGGGCGTGTTGAGGGTGTAAAATCCTGGAGGATGCCAGGAATGCCCAACCTTTTGATACTGGGATCTGAAAAGACACAAGTCTGCATTCACAGCTCTCCTGGGAAGAATGCAGCCTGTGGCCCTGCCCTTGGTTGTACACACTGGGACCCTGCTTTCTGAATTTGGCCCTTCTGCCCTTGAATGTATAAACCTGCTGTCGCTCAAGAGTGTGTTACTGTGACTAGCACACAGTTGCTGCCCTTTTCCTTGTGGAAGAAGCTGTTTTATCTCACATTAAATGAATTCCCAGGACTGGTGAGATGGCTCAGTGGGTAAAAGTGCTTGCCATGCTAGTCTGACCACCTGAGTTCACACCCTGGAGCCCATAGTGGAAGGACAGAAGTGACTCTCAAAAGTCAATTCAGTTGATTATAGGCATGCCAACACACACACATACACACACATGCACACGCACACACACACACCTGTATCAGCTATCACATGGGAACTTTGGAAGCAAAAGATGCTTGAAGAGACAGGGGAGTACTGCTTCTTTTCACTGATCCACTTCTAAGCGAAGAGGATGCTCTAGGCCAGTCTATAGCTGCTAGATGCCTGCCCTCAGAAGCTGCTATGGTAGTGTCCTGTTTGAAGGATTTGAAGTTGGCTTAGTGCTTTCCCAGGCCCAGCGAGAGAGTCCTGCTCCTCCAGTCTGGTCCTCCTGACTTTCTTCCTATCTATCTGAGGAAGTATTCAACTGGTTTAATGAGTTGTGTCTGTGATCCATTTCAGGATTTGACCTAAACTTGTTTCACTAATAATGGTTTTCTAATATAATCTGTTTAACTAAAGGTAAGAGTTTCTGATTTCTATTCTTACTGATGTGGTACATTTTTTCTGCAGACATTCCTGTGTATTTGTTTGTTTACTGTAGAGTCTTCTGCAGCCCAGACAGGCCTTGAGCTCTCTGTCTTCCTGTCTCTGCCTCTAGAGTCCCAGGATTGTTGGCACTTGGCACTACACTCATTGTGCACGCTCTTTTGTTTTACATGTATATCCCTGTCCCAGTAAAACTATGCATGTCTCTTGACACTGGTCTCTTTAGTTGATCGTATAGAAGGTTGCTTATAAATTGAATTAAATAGTTTTATCTTGTGGGATTTTTTTTTGTTGATGATGTTGTTTCCTTGTATTTCGAGACAAGGTCTTACTATGCTGCTCAGACTGGCCTTGAACTTGAAAACCAGCTGCTTCAGCTTCCTGAGTTTTGGAGTCACAACATTCCATTACCATACTGAGATACCATACTGAGTTGAACCAGATTTAAATTTTATTTCCTACATATTAGTGTTTGCCTGCATGTATCTGTCTGAAGCAGATGTGTGCAGTGCCTGCAGAGGCCAGAAGACGGGGTCAGAACTGAAGTCGGGGTCTGGGACTGAAGTTATAGGCAGTTGTGAATCATGATGTGGATGCTGGGAATCAAACTCAGATACTCTGGAAGAGCAGCTAATGTTTCCATTTTCTCTCCTTCCTTCCTTCCTTCCTTCCTTCCTTCCTTCCTTCCTTCCTTCCTTCCTTCCTTCCTTCCTTCCTTCCCTCCTGCCTTCCGTGAGGTGAGGGCTCACAATGTTGCCCAGGCTCATTTTGAACCTCTCCACTGGTTGCTCTTCTTGCCTTCAGTTTCCAGAGTTGTCGGTCTGACAGGCTCATATGGTTCCACCTCAAATGATTCCATTCCATTTTTGTACCCACTCTGAGGAAAAGGGTGATGGTTTAGCAGATCCATCTTGACCAGAGTTCAAATCCCGAAGATAATAGCTGGCAACTAGCTACAAATATCACTCCTGTGATTACCCACTGACTTCGTCACACACCTTATATCTAGAAGTGACATTTGACCATGTTCTTAATAAACAGTGACTCAAGTTTGGTTGAGGCTGTGTGACTCAAAAGTTCCACCCTTATCAAATATTATGTTATTGAACTTTATTCCTTTATAAGGTGCCAGTTTTAAAATATTTAAATCACAGAATTTTACTTATTTTTTTCTTTCAAAGAATCATGTGATAAAATATTTCAGTATTATTCCCCCATATTTTTCCCACATATTTATTTTTGTCTATACTTTGTGTTTAAAGATTCCTTGATAGAAATGAACGTTGTTCTTGAAGTAGACTGCGGAAAGAGAAGTTGGGTGGCGATCGGGAGGGAATGGATTAAAATAACTGAGATTTCGACTGTTGTAACTGTAAAGGAGAGAGGTGTATGAGGTGACGCACGGATTAGCTTGATTTAGACAGTATACGCATGTGTCAGAATGTAACTTTGTGTGTCAAAAGTGTATACATTTTTGTCAGTTTTTATTTGTGTATGTGAGTGCAAGCACACACACATGCAAATGCCAGAGGACAACCTCAGGTGGTCAGTTCTGTTTCATTGTCTACGCTGTTTGTACAGTCAGGATCTCTCACTGGCCTGGAACTCACCACGTAGACGTGGCTGGCTTGGGTGCAGCTCCAGGGATTCTCTGCCTCAGTCTTCCCAGTGTTGTAACTATGCAGACACACCACCACAGACACTTTTTTTTGTTTGTTTTTGTTTTTAAATGTGGGTTCTGGTCTCCATGCTTACATAGTACAGTATCTGCAGTCAGGGAGAGAGCTAAAACTCTGGATGCGGAGCATCTTCGTCTTACCATTTTTTCACTTTCTGTTCTACCCCTGTGAGGTGACGCCATGACCAAGGCAACTCTTACAAAGGGAAGCCTTTAACTGGGGGTTGGCTTCCGGCTTCAGAGGGTAAGTCTATTATCAGGGCAGGAAGGGGACAGGCCTGATGCTGGGCATTAGCAGAGAGCTTTACATTCTGTTATGCCGGCAGCAGGCAGAGGTGCATGTGTGTGGTGGGGGTGGCGGTTAGTATGGACTTTTGAAACCTCACAGCCTACTCAGTGACACACAGCTGTTGTATGATGTTTTTACTCTTTTTTTTGTGGGACCCGCCCCCCAACTCCCAAATAAATCACATACAGAGGATTATTATTATTTATGAATGTCCGACCTTAGTTTGGCTTGATTCTTGCCAACTTTTCTTAACTTTGAATTAACCCGTCAACCTTTTCCCTCTGGGCTTTTATTTTTTCTTACATCTGTATATCTTACTTTCCTTCTTACTCTGTGGCCCGCTATGTAGCTAGCTGGGTGGCTGGGTGGCGGGGTGGCTGGGTGATGGGGTGGCTGCATGGCTGGCCCCTGATGTCCTTCTCCCCTGGTTCCTGTCTGCCAGCTTCACCTATCCTTGCTCCTGCCTCACTGTTGGCTCTTTATTAGACTATCAGGTCTTTCAGTCAGGCAGAGAATCACAGCTTCATAGAGTTAAACAAATGTAGCATAAAGAAAAGCCCCTCCTCCAACAAGGCTACACCTTCCAATTCTTCCCAGCCAGGTCCATGAACTGGGAAGTATTCGAACATATGAGCCTATGGGGCAATTTCCAGTCTAGCCTGTTCAGTCGTTTCCCCAAAGCAGCATAGTGCAGCAGGTTTGTTTATTTACATTGCAGTAGGCATTATATGTGGTCCAGAGATGAAGCTGAGTGCTGGTGTGATCTGTATGGACTCTGTGCCAACACTATGCCCTTTAGTAGGTGATATGCTTGGGTTTCAGTGGTTCTGGGTGTCTTGGACCATCCTGGTGGATACTGAAATAAGATGATAACCCCTCTAGATAACACCTCTGTCTGCATTCTTCCCTCCAAACTGCTGGGCAGTATCTGGACCAGCCTTCCTCTCTTCTGGTTTTCCTCTCAGGGGTTTATGCTGGAACTGGCTAGCTATTCAGTTTGCAGTTAAGAGTTGCTTCAACTTGTGTGTTCAAAGTTCTTAAGGGAACAACCATAATGGAGACTCATATATATTCAATTATTTATTGTGATTGTTAAACATACGTGTGATGGTTAATTTTGGTTGCCAAATTGACAAGACCTGGGAACAGGGAACCTCAGTTGAGGGCTTGTCTCCATAGGAGTGACCTGTGGGAATGTCTGTGAAGCACTTTCTTGACTGGTTCATTGATGTAAAAAGGCCCAGTCCATTGCGGACAGTATCATCCTCTGAGCTGTAGGAAGGCAGATTACTGTGAGATAAAGAGCCAGTAAGCACTGTTTCTCCATGATTTCTTCTTCAGTTTCTGCCCTCACTTTCCTCAAAATATGACCAGGAAGTTAAGTTGAATAAATCCTTTCCGTCCCAACCCTTGCTCATGTTGTTAATCCCAGCATTGCAAACTAGGGCAGTGTGTAAGCATGAAATGAATTCTGTGTGTTACATTCATACTGTCTTAAAAGCAGATAAGCTTATAATTTTAATGTAAACAATATTGAAAAACCAGCACAGAACTTGTCAACTTCATATAATTAATTTAATGATGCTGTTTTTCTGAAACTAATTTTCCTCTCACAGAGATTGTTGATAACATCTTTCCCAGTGGGAACTCCTCCAGCATCGATACCTTGTTGATGGCCTTTCCTCACGCACCCAGCCATTCACTGGGCGTATCACCTGCCTTCTAGAAGAAGATGCTTATGACTCTAGTGTCCCATGACCCCACAAAGATGCATTGCGCTCATTCCAGTGCTTGGGATGCGGTCCAAGTGGATGCAGACTACGCTAGGGAGGGAACTAGCATAGCTCCCTGTAGATATTTTATTGTCACAGTCACAGACATCAGTGTGACGTTCACTGCTACGCACTTATTTGTGATCTGGAATGAGATATGTGTTAAAGGTAAAAGGCAAACCTAGTGTCAGTAAACAGAGTGAACTGTCTTAGAAGGAAGCTTAGGTATGCTGGACCTAGGAGCCTACCATGGAATGAGGAAAGCATTCATAGCTTGATTTGGTAAGTTGGCTACATAGCAAGATGTCAGCCATACTGGGCTACAGGAGACTCTTCTGTTAACAGCAGTAACAAAAAGGGGTTGTCGTCGGAAAGATGACGGACCCCACCTCACACCTCTTGCACAAACTCAGCCTTGCTCATAGATTTTCACTACGTCAGTCTCTGCTTGGTATACCTGGGACCTGCTCTGCATTCAGAAGTTTGGTTGTGTGGGGGAAAGAATTAGGTAAAAGGGAGAAAGGAAAAGCTTACGGCATTTGGTTTCCTCCTGTTTACAGACAGTCATTTGCAGGTGCGCTGATAGTGTCCTCTGAGGCTTTTCTTGGCATCTGAACTTGCCATCAGGCTGCCTTCAGTTGAGCTGGCATCTGTGGTGCCTGTATACTCCGGAGCTGCCTCATTGCTGTGGTGGTTTCGCTTGCTGGATTGGGCAGTCCAGTCAAAAGTATGAGTGTGTAATTACCTCCCCATTCATTTGCTTCTTAAAGTCCTTAGAACCCGACGTGAACTAGCAGATGCCTTTCAAACATGCAGTAATTAATTTTTAGGAGCTGGACTCGGACTATGGCGCTTTAAGGTCATTTTGGGGACTTGTTCCTTGGGAAGGCAACCATACTTGTGCTAATTTCAATGGGTGCCTTGGTGCTCACCGGAGTAGAGCTAAATCAGTCTGGCTGGCTTAGTGGGCACTCTAGAATGGTGTCTGTCTCTCCTGCTTTCCTTTGCAGAGGATGGTGTCATTGAGACGCTTTTCTGAGTTCAAAGGTCAGAAAACTGAGTTGCAGTGAGAACAGAAAGGCAGTGCCTGTGCCTTGGAAGGAACACCTTAGCAGTAAGTACTAAGGCTCAGTCCCCCCCAGCCCTCGTGGCTGGAGGCCATGCACGCAGTACTTACACAGGCAATCTGCCCATGCTAGCTTTCAAGCAGGTGCCATGTGCCGCCTCCCCGCCTGCCACCAGGCAGGTTCAGCTTGTCACTCTGCCAGCTTTTTCCCCTCTCTTTGAGCCTGCCAGACCGCTGCACTGAATCTAATCATCCCTCCAATGTGTCCTCAGTAGACTAGGCCTCATCGACTGAGAGCAGCTTTTTATTGACTTTCATCCTGAGAGTTAGAGCCCACTGCCAAGTGCCTGGTCACGTCAGTCATGGAATCCTGGCTTCCTCTTTCATAGCAGCCAAGCTCTCAGTTACAGTGCCTGGCTTCTCTATAATCATTGCAACTCATATAGAACTAGTTCATCCTCACAGCTCCTGAAGCAAAGGGAAGAGGGCAAGCAGATAGAAGGACAGTCGTTGAATGTAATTATTTGTGGTGGTGCACGCCTGTAATCCCAGCAATTAGGACACTGAGACAGGAAAATAAGGCGTTTAGAGTCATCCTTGCCTACATAGTGAGCTGGAGCTCAACCTGAGCTACGTGTGACCCTGTTTCGAAAAAGAAGGAGAAAGAGAAGAAGAAGAGAAAGGGAGTTATGTTAACTTTGGCCAGGGGAACTTAAATTTTAAAAGAAATTATTATTAGCAGGGCGTAGTGGCCCATGCCTTTTATCCTGGAACTCAGGAGGCAGAGGCAGTTGGATTTGTGAGTTTGAGGGCAGCCTCTGGTCTACAGAGTTCTGGGACAGCCAAGGTGACACACAGAAACCCTGTCTTGATAAACAAAAACAAAGGTAAAAATTATTTTGTGTGCATGTGGTATTCTAGTTTGGCCTTGTATTCTATGTGTGGAGGTCAGAAGTTAGCTCTTTGGAGTTGAATAGAAGCCAGGTTACACAGCACACACCTCCATGTTCTGAGTCATCTCCTGGGCCCAGATTTAAACTTTAGTTAGGATATTTCTATGAGGCATCTAATTGGATGTGGATAACCGGAAGACTCCACAGTATCTGACTTCACTGTCAAGAATCTAGCTTTCTTTACACCCTTTAAAAGCAGCATCAGGGATCTTCAAGCAAGAGGATTGTCAGTTCCAGATTCTCCTGAGCTCTGCAAGCAGATTCTGTCTTGAAAAGAAGGATCTTGTTACTACACTGAAGCAGGAGTTGTGGTGGAACCTGCATGCATAGCGCCATGTAAAGAACATGGTTTCCTTTAGAACATGTCAAATGCAGAGCAGGAAGATGGACATGGCTGTTCAGGTTGCTGGGAATTTTAGGTTTTGGGTTTTTTTCCGAACAACCTTTTTCCTTTTTGCAGAGTTGTGGGTGCCTAGAAAATTAGGAGGGCCTGCTTTTCTACATTTTGCATATATATATATATATATATATATATATATATATATTTTTTTTTTTTTTTTTTTTTTTTGATTTTCGAGACAGGGTTTCTCCGTAGCTTTTGGTTCCTGTCCTGGAACTAGCTCTTGTAGACCAGGCTGGCCTCAAACTCACAGAGATCCGCCTGCCTCTGCCTCCCAAGTGCTGGGATTAAAGGCGTGTGCCACCACCGCCCTGCTACATTTTGCATTCTTGAGTGGCAATAACATTTTAGATTTTAATGGATGTGCAGGTAGAGGCAAGAGTCGCATACCTAATGAAACTGCAGAACAGTTTGGTGATGATAGGTTTTATTTTAGTTTTAACTTTTAGATTGGATATCTTCAATGATACACTTAGGTATTTTAAGAAATGCAGAATCCCTGGGTGGTGGTGGTGCATGCCTTTAATTCTAGCACTTGAGGGCAGAGGCAGGTGGATCTCTAGGTTGGAGGCTTGCCTGGCCTACAGAGTGAGTTCCAGGACAGCAAGGGCTATAGAGAGAAACCCTGTATCGAAAAGCCAAAATTTTTTTTAAAGAAGAAGAAGAAGAAGAAGAAGAAGAAGAAGAAGAAGAAGAAGAGGAGGAGGAGGAGGAGGAGGAGGAGGAGGAGGAGGAGGAGGAGGAGGAGGGGGGGGGGAGGAGGAGGAGGAGGAGGAGAAGAAGAAGAGGAGGAGGAGGAGAAGAAGAAGAGAAAAGAAAAGAAAGGCAAAATTGTGATAGTTTTACAATGTTGGCTTATCTGATTTGGTTGTGTTTTTTTGATATAATTGAGAGTGCTTCATAAATAATATTATATGATGATCATACCTTGCACGTCTCAAGAGTCTCAAAAGTGGAATAGGTGGATGAGCAATTTTTCTAAACTTAAAGGGCCATTTCTGCAGATGAGACAAAGTTTTCCGACGTAAGGTTTCTGTCTGCAGGAAAGATGGTAGCTTAGAAAATTACTTTTGCAGGTGTGCCTGCAAGGTGCAGACAGACTGTGAATGTAGTTAGGCTGGCTTTTTGATGTTTTGGTCTTTTGAGGCAGAGTTTTGTTGTATAATGCTAGCCGTCCTAGAATTTACTCTGTAGACCAGGCTAGCCTCAGTTCTCCTGCCTCTGCCTTTCAAGTCCTGGGATTAAAGGTGTGTACCACCAAGTGATGTGGGATTCCCCTCTGTATGCTATGAATATCTTTTATTACCATTGGCAAAAAAAAAAAAAACAAAAAAACAAAAAAAAAATGCTGTTTTTGCCGGTGGCAGGGCAGAATATAGCTAGTTGGGAAAACTAAATTGAATGCAGGGAGAATGAAGACAGAGTCAGGCAGACACCATGTAGCTTCTGAAGGAGAAAGACACTGGGACCTTACCAGCAGGCCACAACCTTCTAGTGATACCTAGATTAGTAGAAATGGGCTCATTTAAGATGTAAAAATTAGTTAATAAGAAGCCCGAGCAAATAGGCCAAACAGTGTTGCCATTAATATAGTTGTGTGATTAATCGAGTCTAGATGGCTGGGAATCGCGAGTGCTGTCTCCATTTACAACCACACACAGCTGACACTGACTTCTGAGGTCTTCCTTGAAGTTATTAGTGAGAGGAGGCAGCGAAAAGATCGGTAGGGTCTACGGACTAATCAAGATTAGGGACTGACAGGGAAAGGACACTGTTTGGAAGGAGGGAGGAAGATTGGTGTGTCTCATTGTGAAGACTGAGCAAAGCCATGAAGATGGCTAAGGAAGAAAGAGATTTGTCATCAAAGTTATCAGGAGGGGATGTTTGAATGGCCATTGTATACACACACACACATAGACACACATACACTATACAAACTGTTTATATATATATATATGAATGATCTGATTTAAAAGGACAGTCAAGCATGGGAGAATATGGATGGATGCATAGGAAGTCTGACCTTTGGGGGCAGCATTGACAGAGGGACCCTTAGAGAGTAAAAAAAAGATAATTATAATGTATCCTGAACAACCATTATGGAGGAAAACCAGAGAAGAACCAGATGACAGATGAGTTTTGTCTCACATAGTAAAGTATAGACTGTGTTGGGTGCTTGGCTTTTCTTCTCAAAGCCTACTTATTTATCTCTGCCTGCCTGCCTGCCTGCATGTCTGTCTATCTGGACAGGGCATTACTATGTAGCTCATAGTGGCCTTGAATTCACTAGGTAGCCCAGGTTAGTTTCAAACTCAGGACAACCCTTCCACTTCAGCCTCAAGAGGGCTGGTGTTACAGGCATGAGCCACAATCCTGGTTTCTGGTCCCATCTTGATTCTTTACATTGCTCTCTGTAATAAAGATTGTACTTTTGTGACTGTTCATGGCTGGCGAAGTGATGCTGTGGCACCCGCTTACAGCAGGGCGAAACAAGATTTGCGTCATCAGATGCTCCCCTCCCAGTGTATCTTCATGTTGAAGCTTCAGTTCTCCTCGTGTTTGAGACTCTTCTTTGAACTTTAGGCAGGGCATATGCTGGTTTATCCATGTCATCTGAGTATTAAATCTGGATAAAAGACATGGAGAATGTTTGCTTTTTAGATGAGCTCAGCATTGTCACTCACAGGTGTGCCTGGCTAATAGCATTTCTTCTCTGATCAAGAAAACATTTAGTACTTGGTAGGTGCGTGAAAGATGCAGCATTGACAGGAGCTGGTTCAGTTGAGCAGAAAGGGCCTGGGCTTTGGAGTGAGCAATGCGTCTTCTCAGTTCACCCCTGTCGTTTGTACGTGTGGGCGTATCCCCCACTTCTCTTGTGACTTTACCCTCTCCAGAGGAGGGAATAATGTTTACTTCATGTGCATTTATTTCTTTGTATTGCATATATTTACAATTTTTATTTATAAAATGTGAGTGGATATTTTGCCTGCATGTATGTCTGTGACTGTGCACCGAGTGTGCACATGACTGGTGCCCTCAGAGGCCACAAAAGGGATCATATTCCCTAGAACAGGGGTTACAGCCATCTCATGTGTGTAGGGAATTGAACCCAGGTCCTCTGGAAGAATTGCTAGTGCTCTTACCTGCTGAGTCTTCTCTCCAGCCTGTACTGAATGTTTGACATCTGCAGAGTTTATAGGGCAACGGATGACACTTGGTCTTCAATGTTAATTTTCTCACCCTTTTCCCCTCTAGCTAATGTTGATGCTAGGAAGTGAATGTGCTTATTAAATGTCCAGATTTACAAGGGATTGTGTCCAAATATCTGGAAATACTGAAGTCAAATGCTGTCATCAGACCACTTAATAGAGGAACTGATTCCAAATTCTGTGGGAAGGAAAATCATTGAGAAAAACTAGAAAACTGTAGAATCTTTCTACAGTGAGATTGATTAGATTAGGCTTATTATGAAACTGATGTTTATGGCTGGAGACATGTATGACTCAGTGGGTAGAGGGCTTGCCCAGGATGCAGTGAACCCCACGCAGTTCAATTCTAGCACTACAGAGACTGGCTGTGGTAGTGCGTGCCGCATGTATCTCAGCACTTTGAAGGTGGAGACAGGAGGAGCAGACGCTCAAGGCTTTATAATGAGTTTGAGGATAGCCTGGGATACATGGAACTCTATCTCAGACAGGAGGGAAGGAAGGAAAAAGGAAGGAACGAAGGAAGGAAGGAAGGAAGGAAGGAAGGAAGGAAGGAAGGAAGGAAGGAAGGAAAAACAAATGGACATTTGCATTCTCCTGGGCCTATGGGATGGTGCAAGCCTGAGGAATTTAGTTCAATCACCAGAATCCACAGTGGGAGGAGAGATCGGAAGTTACCCTCTGACCTCCACATTATGTACAGTGGCACATGATAACTGCACACCACACCTGTGCTCACACAATGCTACAAACATGCACACACATGTACATATATGCGCGCACATGCGAGTACACACGCATGCACACACATACGCATGTGCACAATGCTACACACATACCTCTATTTGCACATGCACGTGTGTACACGCATGCGTACACACATCCACATGCACATGTGCACACACGCACACACATGCATGCATAAGTAAGTATACACATGCTAAGCACATGCACACACATACACACGTGTGCACACACGCAACACATACATCCCAACACACGAGCGCGCACACACACAATTTAATAAAAGAATCTTTTGTTCAGCAACCATGAGCATGTGTAGTAATTTACATAAAAGTGAAATTATACAACTGATTATGGTTTGTTGTTAAAATGTTGTATTAAATATCACATGACTTGTTTTCAGGATACTATTTCAAAGGGTTTTTTTTTTTTTTTTTGGCAAGGTCTCAACAACATAGCTCTGGTTAATTCTCCACATAGACTAGGCTGGCCTCAAACTCAAAGAGATCCACCTATTTCTGCCTCCTGAGAGCTGAGGTTAAAGGTGTGGACCACCATAGCCATCTCAAAGGGCTGATTGTAATTTTTTGGGATGCTTTTTTAAAATGCCATTCATTTTTTCTTTCATTACTGCCATGAAACTTACTGTATTAAACATTTAGTGATGCTTTGATATATTTAGAATTGTACCTCTATTACAGTATTTTTAGATTTTTATCACCCCTGGTTAGCCCTCCCATCTCATATATTAATAAAGTAATACTGCTATTATAATGCTCCAAAAAGAGTATTTTCTAGGCTGTCCTATGACGATAAACTTTATTTCATTTTTAATTTAACCTTCTGTGTCGAAACGGACACACTTTAAATACAATATACATAATTAAATTATAGTACATACTGTATCCACACCATTCTGTTAAATATTTCCATTGCATCTGAGCATTTTTTGTTAACCATAGAAAGTCCACAGACTGAAGATGCTACTTACATATAAGTAATGTAAAATAGCCTACACACGAGATGTAACAGGAAACAGAGCAGGCGGCGTTTCACGTCCGCAGTGGGCTCGAGCTCACTGAGAGGACATTGGGTCATCTGTCTGCTATGTCATTGAATAAGGCTTTAAATAAACTCATTTTATTCTCTGTGTGTTCTGCCTGTGCATATATTTATGCACCAAATGCCTAGTGACTCTAAGTATTTGTGGTGGCACCTGCCGTGTGTCACACTTGGTCCTGAACATATATATGTATACCCTCATGCTGGACACAAAGGACCACAGCCTCAAACACCCAGCTGAGATTCCAGTGCACCCTATGCTAGGAGTTGTGGAGTGTTTTTGTTTTGTTTGTTTTGCTTTGTTTCTTTGTACATGAACTTCTCCGTTTTTACAGAAATGTAATGGCTTAACTATTGAAAAGAATAATTTTTTAAATAATATTTTCTTACCGTCCTTTTCTAGAATGTACCACAATATTTGGAATTTGTATGTGTCAAACGTTTGGTTCCTAAAAGTTGTTGCTTGGGCTGAAGAAGTGGCTGAGTGATGAAAAGGTCTTCCAGAGGACCTGAGTCCAGCTCCCAGCAACCATGTCAGGTGGCTCACAACTGCCTGTAACTCTAGCTCCAGAGGATCTGAGGCCTTATACCTCCATGGGTGTCCACGCGTGCACGCGCGCACACACACACACACACTCATAAAGACTAAAAGTAAATCTAAAGAGATGTAATGGCTTTCCGCTATTTTAATGGCCCATAGCACCCTGTGAATTGGCTGTCATACATAGTGTGAAGTCCAAGAAGGAAGCCTAAGTGGCTATGCACTTAAATGTACTTATAATTGAAATTGATTAGGAATGGCAAGCAAGTGCTATTAAAGTTTACTAAATTCATTACTGATCTATGAAACATGAATTTTATGATCTAAATTTGAGAGAAAAATTAAGGTATGGAATTGTTTATGTGTTACTGTTATCATATGAGAAAAATGTGGCCGTGAAAATTCAGTGCAATGTACTGAAAAGAAATGCTGTATGTAAGTGTACAGGGGTGAGTGGGGGCTGTTGTTATCAGGGAGAGCCCAGCCTTGGCCTTGTAGGAAGTCATGGAGACCTAGTGGGAGGCTGGAAACCGCTCATCACCTTTCTGCCGAAGCCTTGCTCTACAGATCTCTGTTGTGTGCGCTCAAGTGTGTGTGTGTGTGTGTGATTGTGTGTGTGAGTATGTGTGTATGTGTGTGTGATTGCTGTGATATAATGCATTATAAAAGCCTTGCTCTACAGATCCCTGTTGTTGCACACTGTGTGTGTATGTATGCATGTGTGTGTGTGTGTCTGCGTGTGAGTGTGTGTAACTGCTGTGACATAATGCATGATAAAAGCAGGTTGAGGAAGGAGTTTCTTCTTATAATTTCCTGATACAAAAGCCTGGCCAAGGGTACGTGGTGACTGGTCACATTGTGCTCATAGTCAGGAAGCAGAATGATGAATGCCGTTCAGTGACTTTTTCTTTGCATATAGTCTGGGCCCCCAAACTGTAGAATGCTGGTACCTACCTTTGGGGGAATGTCTTTTCACCTTAATTAAACTTCTTTGGAAATGCCTTCACAGATATGCCCAGAAATTTGTTTCTTAGGTTATTGTAAATTCTACAAGTTGGCCATTAAGATTAACATCATTGAGACTGGAGAGAAGGCTCAGTGGTTAAGAGCCCTTGCTGTTGTTGCAGAGGACTCAGGTTTAGGTCCCAGGACCTACAAAGTAGCTCACAACCATTTGTAACTCTAGCTCCGGGGGGCTTTTACATCCTCTTCTGTCCTTCACTTTCATCAGACCTGTTTCTGGTGTAGACATATACACAGGCAAAAATCATTCAATAAAAGGGTATATAAAATAGATTAACCATTGCAGTGTGTGTGTTATACTCTCTTGGTGTATGTGAATAAATATATATGTTAACAGAATGAACCATCACAGTGTGTGCATATCTGTATGTGCTGTGTCTTTGTGTATGTAGTATGTGGGCGAGGGGCCCATGAGCTTCAAAGCTCAAGAATGTGAGTTGGTCAGGGAGACTCAGGAAGAAACACAGCTTTTCAGATTTACTCTTTAACTTCTTTTGTTTTTAATCCATGAGAGATTCTCTGTAAATTATTAGCTAGCAACTTTCATGTTGAATTTTCACAAACATTGCCTTCCTGCCTTCACACCTCCAATTTCTGGCTACTTACTTTGTGTTTTCTATTTACGCAATTATGTTTGAGCAATGCTTTCTTACCCTTTAGAAATGAAATCAAGGCAATTTTAAAAGTACATATTTTAGGTCTGGTCTGCTTTCTTTGGCTGTGGCAAGCATAGAGTTTTTATTGGCCAATGAATTATCCCAGGTGTTCTATGAAAATATAACTATGTTCCTAACTAGAGATCTTCTGAGTCACAGATCCAGGTGTTGAGCATGTTGAGAACACACTTCTGACAGTGATTCCAGCACAAAGCCCATAGTGACTTTAATCTATCTGATTCCAGTTTCTATAGAAATCCCTCACAGGAAGACAAGACATTTTTATGTTGAGGCAACCTACGCTGAGGCAGATGAATCACAGTTGGCTTGAGAAAGTGGGAGACTCTGGGTTCAGTCACTGGTTTGTACTGCCCCCTAAGATTTACCTTCAGTTGGTTGCTTTGGGAGCGGACCTTGACCTGGGCCCTGTACAGTCTCTGGTGAATCTGTAACTTTCTCGGAGGTTGTTTGCTAGTTTGGGTTTGGGATAGCTGGCTGCGCTGCCCAGACACATTCCAACTAAGTTCAATCATTTATTGTGTCATTATTAGCTAGTGTGTTAATCATTTTTAAAAAAAATCATTGACAAAACACTTCAGAAGATCAACTCAGCCGAAATGCAAGTTAATTTTGCCTCATATTTCAGAGATTTTCCTTCGGCTCCATGTTTTGGGAGCCCAGGACAGAGCTCGGAGGTGAGAAGGAAACGGTGTAGAAAACTGTTCAGCACCTGACAGCTGGGGAGAGAGTGAGGGGTGGTCCTGTAGTTCCTCTGTGATTGATCCTACAGTGGGCGCAGCCCCACGGGTTCCTCACCGCCCTTTGTGCTGGCAGGACCGGTTATTTGCTTTCTTTACTTTCAGCTGCACATCACTTGAAAGTTTTAATGAATTAGGTGTAATAGCCAAGAGGAATTTGGTATAATAAAATGTTAGTCATTTATTAGCTCTGCTTTAGGGGGTCTGTAAAGCTTGTTCCCGAGGAAGTGCTATTGTTGCCTGCCTGGTTTGTTCCTTTCCTGTGCCCAGCTTCACTGACTTCTGCTTACTTAGCAGATCTGTGTGCTTGTGTTTTTCATGTGGCTTGAATTTTATCATATTTATTAATTATTCTTTCTAACCAAATTGTTTTACCCGTGTCTCTTGTGCTCTTTTTCATAATAAAAAGAAATAATAATTTAAGCCAAGAATTTTGAACCTTGCCTTGTCCGGTCCCTCTGAGCAGATATGGTTCTCTAATATCTTCTTACCCGACTTACTTTCTGCTATTTAAATCAGGAGAAAGGGTAGTGGGAAAAATGATGCAAAGATTTCTGAAATCCTGTTTTTTTGTAAAAATAGTGTATTTTTTAGCAGATCTTTCAAATGATCTTGAGATGATGAAACAATTTGTTTAAAGGGAGTTAAAATCTAGGTACCTGTTAGGTAGATTCCTAAATGGCTTGAGGTTGAAAAATTACCATTAGTAACATTCTATAATCCTACTTCTGTTAAATTTTATTAAAGCATTTCAGAGGATTAACAGTGAATTCAACTGTTAAGCTCACTTAAGTGGCAATATGTTGTTTCTGCTTTAACAAATAAAGCTAGCCTGGTGATCAGAATGCGGAGCTAGCCACTAGTTAGCCATAGAGGCCAGGCAGTGGTGGCATACACCTTTAATCACAGCACTCAAGAGGCAGAGGCAGAAGGATCTCTGTGAGTTCAGGGCTACCCTGGGCTACACAAGATTGATCCAGTCTAAAGAGAAACAGAGTCAGGCAGTCGTGGCTCATACTTTTAATCCCAACATTAGGGAGGTGGAAACAGGAAGGGCTGTGGCTGAGCGGAGAGAGGAAAACAAGGGCGGAGGACACAGGAACTAAAGGCACTCAGTCTGAGGACTTGTAGAGACAGAATCTTGCACCCCTCGGTCTGAGGATTTGGTAGCGGTAAAAAGTCTGTCTAGTGGCTGGCTCCTTTACTTCTCTGATCTTGCAGCATTTACCCCAATAATTGATACTGGGCTTTATTATTAAGGCCAATTAGAATTCCAGCAACACACTTTTTATGTCAAATAAATGTGTTTTTGTGTTTGGTCTGAGACAATTCAGTTTCATCCGAAGTAGCATTCCCACGAACTTTAACTTCCAAACTTGATCGATTGTTTCATTTTCCTTTGACTTCTGTTAGGAAATGCTCAAATTCCAGAGCCGCAGGCGTTTTAGTGAGTAGCTGCAACAGCCAGATGCCTAGCATCCCAGCATGGTTCTCGGACCTGACCAGGAGGTGATAGACATTCACTAGAGCTAGACTTTAGACTCTTTGACCTGCTTGAACTACACCAGAGAGACCTAAAGAACTGTTATCTAAACCAGACTGACTTTGGATCCCAAATTAATCATACCATGTACATCCTTTCAACTCTCCAGTTAGGAAGTGTGGGAGTGAAGAGCTTTGGTCTCTTTGAGCCTCTCTTGAATATGCAGATCTAGGAGAACAGTTGAGCACCCTGGAGTCAGCGCCCCTGAGGGAGAGGCTCCCTTTCTGTTTGTTTCCTGTTTCCCTGAGTAAGAACAGGCAAGTCTTTGAAGAACAGGGGTCACGCAGTAGAGTAACACACAGAGGCTGGTTGCCCTTGGGGTAGAAAGCTTCCTCTGCCAGATACGAAGCTGACTAGGCTTCTGTCCTGGGCAGCTGCTTGAGGCTCAGGAGCCAGATGGTATCTAGCCCTTTCCTGCCTCTTCCAGATAAAAAATGAGCTTTGCTTGCTTGGTTTTCAGAGTAATTGTCCGTTTCTCTAGAATTATATTCTGGCATATTCAGTCAAAGTTAAGAACTCAGCTGGAAGGTGTCTAGGATCTTCCCTGGAGACTGAAGGGGTCTCCTTTCCCAGAGTGTACCCAGGCATGGCATCTTCACCATGAGGGGACCTTGCAGAAGGGTCTGGAAGCAACCATTCTTGTCTATGGAATCTTGCAGAATAGAGAGATGGGAAGAGCACTGAGGTGGGTGTGTGCAGGAGGTGGAGACCTCGCTAGAGCACTTGCAGTGAGCCTGTCTCTGGAAGAGTGGCAGCCTCTGCTGTGGAGGGACAGCCTGGCCATGCAGCGCAGCATTAACCAAGCATTGGAAAGAACACTAACTACCCACATGATGACTGATGGGAAGTGAGGGAAGACCTGGGAAAGCAGAGCCTGGATGTCACTGGCCTAAAGTGCACAGCCTGCTCCCATGTCTAATCTCACTGACGGTTCTGCACTTATACTGTGCTGGGTTCAAGTGTGGCCTGCAGTCATTTCATGCTGAATAGGGTCCTTGTCCAGCAGTGTAGCACTTGACAGTATGGCTCATTGTGCAGGATGTTTCTAAGCTCTGATCGTTAGACACCAGAGTTTAATTATGAGTAAGTGAAATGAAGGAGCAGATCCTGGAAATGCAAGGCAGTTAGTGCAGACAGTGGGGTTAGTAATCATGACAGCGAGCTGATAGAAACTTCTAGGACGTACAATTGCCAGTTGTTGATTCCGAAGGGGAATTGGAACAGTGTTTTTGTGGTTTTATATTCTTAGGGTAAAACATGTTTCCTTAGCAGAAATATATTATTAGAAAGTGAAACTGAACTTTATTCTAAAAACGCATTCAAAAATAGAAAATTACCAAATAGTTTTATGAGTGTGGATTTTTAAAATTTATTTTTGATAATTGGTCTTCATGAAAGAAAGAAAGTACCACTCTTCTCTTCCTTTTAGACTGTCTAAGGGTTATTGTTTAACAAGAATGTAGCATGAATGAAGAAAAAAATAAATAAGCAAAGGTAGAGAGTTTTGATTTAGAATCCAACCTTGAAGAAAGGCCTGGGTAAACATTCTTGGATGAACTCTTGGGGTACTTACGGCTATAGAATTCAGTATTCATGGAGTGTCAGTGGCCTACAGCACCTGCCTAACAAACATCACTGAGGATGCTTCTTCATCAGCTGAGGATGCTTCTGGACTGGACAGAGAACACAGTCCAAAGAGGAGCCCTGGAGACGCCCTCTTGGGTTTGCATGTGTGGACGCGATGCCACACGGAGTTGGAGCAGACGCAATGTTCACTCTCTGTAAGAGCTGTCCTGGCATCCTTTTGGTACCCAGAGTGCCTATGTGTCAAGTGTCCCAGTGGTCCCGAGCTTGGTTTGGTCCTAGAAGGTCGCTGAAGTCTATTTAGTAAGTGGAGTTAATGTTAGAAAAAAAGTAGAAAAAATAAGATGCAATAACTTACTGAATATATGAAGGAAAACATTATTTAATGAAACTTGTCTGGTTTTGAGAACATGCCTGAGTCTGGTGGTGGGGTGGAGGATGTGGTTCTTCTTTAACAATATTTCTCACATCCATTTATTTACGTGTGTGTGTGTGTGTGTGTGTGTGTGTGTTTTCTCTGTTTACCGCGTGGATTCTGGGGTTGTAGCTCAGGTCATCAGACTTGGCAGCAAGTGCTTTACCCACTGAACCATCTTGCTGGTGCAAAATGTTAATTCTCAGTGTGAATCCTTGATGGAGGTGGTTTTTGGGCGCCAAATGTGGTGGCGTAAATGAATGCGGACAGATTATATAGATATATACAGCTTTAATAAGGAAATAGACTTACAGGACCACAGGTTCCCGCGGAGCACTGGAAAAGCGGAGCAAAAGAAAAGGGCTGCTGGGCTCATGCCCGGCAGATTTGTCCATAAACATTAGCCCGAGGCGAACATGCCCCCAATGGGTGGGGCTATGTCCCTACAAATCCTAGTCAAAAATTAAAAAGGAGAGAGACTCCATGCCGAGGGCCACATTTGTGAGATAAGTTGCTCTCTAGCCTGGATGAGGTGAAGGCTCTTAACTCTGCAAAGGTGGATAAGCAGCCCCGTTGCTGAGAAGTGTGCAGGTATGCCAGGGACAGTGTAGGGTCACAGCCCCCTGGTGACTATCACGTCTCATGGGGCGTACAGAGTAGAACTTTGTTAATCACTGTAAAAAATCTAGATGGTACTCAGAGCCATCCAGCAAGGGAACTAATTCACCTCATTTTGAAAGCAGGCATTTTTGACTTATACCTACACGTCTGAAATCAGCCATGCTTTTGCATTCTACTCTCCTGAGAGTTTCAAAGTTTGGGAAGGACATGGATTGACTATTAGGAAATAGGGCAGATTTATTGAAGTGAGCAAGTTTGAAACAGAGCAAAGGTTGTCATCTTTGATTTCAAGATGACAATAAATAAATCTGATGAAATTTTCAACACAAAGTAGAGAAACTGATGTTACATAGAGGTTTAAATGAGGGTTGCAAATGAGAAATCAAAAATGAGGTCCTGAAAGTAGAGTCATCTGCCATAGAGTGGGTAGTAATTTCTCAATCTTTGGGACATTTATAAATATTGGCTACATATATGATCAAAAAAATGTGGACTGGAGCTTTGCTCAGATAAAAGCATTTGTGACTCTTCTGGAGGACCAGAATTCATCGTAGCAACCATGTCGTGGCTCACAACTTGCTCTGGGATAATGCTTTTGTACATTGTAAAGATTTGTTATCATATTGGTTTAATAAAATGCTGATTGGCCAGTAGCCAGGCAGAAAGTGTAGGCAGAACAACCAGCCTGAGAGAATTCTGGGAAGAGGAAGGGTAGAATCAGTCACCAGTCAGATGCAGAGGAAGCAAGGTGAGAATGTTGCACTGAGAAAAGGCACCAAGCCACACGGCTAAACAGACAAGAATTATGGGTTTATTTAACTTGTAAGAGCTAGTTAATAATAAGCCTGAGCTATAGGTCAAGCAGTTTTTAATTAATATAAGCCTCTGTGTATTTCTTTGGAACTGAGCAGCTGCTGGACTAGGCAGGACAGAAACTTCCATCTATAACAACTGTTTGTAACTTGAGTTCTGGAGAATCCAACTCTCTCTTGTGGTCGCAGCAGGTACTGCAGACACATGTGTGCACACATGTATAAACATACCCGTAAATAAAATGCACCTTAAGAAGGCTTGAACTAGGGGTAGAGAGGTAGCACTTGCTTGGCATGCATGGGGCCCTGAGTTCAATGCCCGATACCATATAAAACTAGCCGTGGTGGTCCAGGCAGGTGGAAACAAGAGGATCAGAAGTCTAAGGTTTGACAACACTGGAATTGGAGGCCAACCAGAGCACAGGAAACCTTGTCTCCAGAAGCAATAATCAATCAATCAAACAAAAAGTGAACTAGTACTAAATCCCGTGTTGGACAAAATATCATACAAATTAAATATTTTATTCACATGTATTTGTTACTTTTCTGTTCCTGTAGAAGAGCAACTTATAGGAGAAAAGGCCTTCAGAATTTCAAGTTCCCAGAACAAGGCTTGGGGTGAGAAGGAAAGAACAGAAGCCTAGTCCTGCCAGGCAGCCAGGAAGCAGAGAGGCAGGTCACACATGCAGGAGACAGAGAGAAAGAACAGAAAGTGGGACCAGGCTTCAAAACCTCAAACCCTGGCCACAGTGACATATTTCCACCACCAAGGCTGCTTTACCCAGAGTTTCTAGCACCTTCTTAAACACTGCTACCACCAGGGGGATGTTCCAATGCATGAGTCTGCAGTGGGTGGTTCTCATTTGAAGCCCCATGTCATGTAGGTTCTGCGCTTTGTGTCGAATACTTGTTTAAATGGGTTCTACGTTGGATAGATTCTGTTTTTTTTTTTTTTCATTAAGGTTTAAACTAACGAGTGGAAGTTGAGATGGAGAAAGTAGTGGGAGAATTTCACGACAGCTCCTGATTTACGTGACTTACTAAACATAGTGATTCTCTATAAACAGGAAAGATAAACCATCTTTCAAAGAAAACATACATGGC
The DNA here is from genome assembly GCF_950005125.1 of Chionomys nivalis. NCBI lineage: Eukaryota > Metazoa > Chordata > Mammalia > Rodentia > Cricetidae > Chionomys > Chionomys nivalis. The sequence goes on along the minus strand of NC_080089.1, from coordinate 10,026,330 downwards.
TGAAAAGACCCCGGGAAGACCCATGGGCTAATTAAAGCACCAAGAAAAGCAATGTCCGGTGCAGGGAGACCAGAAGCATTTCAGGGACTGTCGCAATGACTTCCGTTCTCTTTGTCTCTAGTTCTTTCTTCCACCAGATATTGGATATTTGTGTGCATTTTGTTGTTGTTGTTGTGTGACTGAAATACTTCCTGTGTCCAATGTTGTCAGAAAACAGTTACACACCAATCAGGACTTTGCTCATAGGTCCAGATTGGACGGTGACTGAAAGATGTGTCTGTTTCAAGCTCCGTGGGAAGTTTTGGCTGTCATAATTATTTAGCATTGGTCTCTGTGGCAACAGCAGAAAAATGTGAGGCAAACAAACAGATGGATTCCGAAGAAGTAAGAGACCAAGTATCGTGGAAGCTCACAGCCGGCCTTCTCTGGGTCACATTTTAGCATGTATCTTTGCTTGTGTGTCTGTGTTATTCTGAAAGCTCAGATCTATGTTGTAGATGTAGCTGTGCTTCTTTCTCCAGCGGTAGAGGCAGTCTCATGCACCCCCAATCTCTCTCTCTCTCTCTCTCTCTCTCTCTCTCTCTCTCTCTGTGTGTGTGTGTGTGTGTGCTTGCAGGCTCACAGTGACAGACAGTAAACTTGGCTCTCCCAGCTCTCACTCTCCTGTAGATGTTACATATCTGAATCTTACTTGGCATAAAAGGGCAGTGCAGCCAGAGAGGAGTGCTTGGAAAGGGAAGGGGCCCAGAGAGAGCTTATCACAAAGCTGTTCATCACTCTTCAGTTCCAGGCACTATCCTTCTAAATGCCTGCTGTTGGCTGAGTCATTGCACCAGCTGCTGGAGCCTGCATCTGGACCCTCAGCCATCAATGCTTCAGTGGGAGATCATTGCTCCTCCCTGGTTCTCTTGTCTAGGATCTGGAAGCCACACAGAGCATGATGGGGTTCTGAGCTCTGTGGATTTCAGCTATGACAGACTGCAAACCTGGGACCTCACCAGTACAGGAAGCAGACCATACGACTGTCCACACAGGGAAGGGGCTGTGCAGATGAAGTGGAAATTTCCACTATGTCACTCCTTAATTACTTTCTTCAAACTTCCACTGGGCTCTCAGAAACTCTATATGATCTAAAAAATTAAACGGGATGTTTTATTGCCGCCTGCAGTAAATTGGAGATTTAAGGTGGAACTCAGGAGATGCCACAGATTGGAGATTTAAGGTGGAACTCAGGAGATGCCACAGATTGGAGATTTAAGGTGGAGCTCAGCAGACCTCACAGATTGGAGATTTAAGGTGGAACTCAGGAGAGTGACTCCGCAGGTTTTTTTCCCTTGTGGTTATTCTTAATAACACTGAAAAAAATTGGAAGAGAATTTATGCAGATGGCTGTTCTGATGGTGGGAATATAATTATTTTTGTTCTGTTTTCCAAACTTTCTCTAACATTTCACTACTGTTTATGCAATAATGATAATTTTTAGTAATAACAGAACTGTTTCTCATGGGGAATACAAACTCTCCAAGAGGAAAATTCCAGATTTATAAAACTAACATGGTTAAATTCAAAATCTAAAGTAATGTTTAGAGAAGGATAAACAAAAACAAAACAAAACAAAATCCTCACAGAACTTAAAATGACTCCCACCCCAGCTGAGAAGATATTGGGAGTGGGGGAGGGGAGCCAGTTTCCTTAAGGGAGGCTGACCATGTGGGTCGGCCATGACCAAGCCTTGACAGTGGGGGAGGGGAGCCAGTTTCCTTAAAGGAGGGCTGCCCATGACCAAGCCCACAGGAGCAGCACAGCTAAACTCAGTGGGTTATGCAAAAGGAAGAGGCCATGAAGAGGAGTGTGTGTGTGTGTGTGTGTGTGTGTGTTAATCTAGAAGGGGATAATGGAAAGAATAAAGGTGAATATTATCAAAACACATAGTATGCCTATATTAAATTCTCAAAGAAATATATTAAAGAAGAAAAAATTAAAATAAGGACTTTTAGTATTAACTTTATGTGGCTTTAAGGCAATAAATTTTTTTTTGATGAGTAGTGTTTTAACACATAAGCTTCTAGGAACTTATTACATATTAACATATGTAAATGGATTCTCAATTATTCTTTTCGCTTTTACAAAGTTTTATTGCAAACATTTTTAGAATACTCAAAACTTTTACAATTATAGTGAAACGCTATATACAAATTCACATTCTATAATTGTGTCGACTGATTAAAAGGTTTTTCTAAATTGAGTCTCTACTACTGTTTCAATGTAACCTCCCTTCCTCTTTCTTTGTGTATGAACTGGTGAAGCTTCCCCTGTTAGAGCCTTCATTCGGTGTGGTTCGTCTGTTAAAATGAATGAGTCTATTCATAGATTGTTATTAGCCAAAGTCTGTAGGTTTCATCATGTCCCCTCTTTGTTTTGAAGTGTCCTGTGTCTGTCATACTTCATGGAATGGCTTTGCAATAGTTTGGCATTTCCCAGAATGCTTCAGAGTTAGGACCATATAGGCTTTTCCCATTGGTCTTTTACTCAGCTCCATTTATTTTGTGCTGTGGTAACTCTTCTAGTGTCAAACAACATCTCACTGTATATATGTAACCCAGTTAGTTTGTCCAGTTTGACTTCCTTGTTGGCATCTTGGTTGCTTACATGTTTTTTCTTTTTTTTTCCTTTTTGGTTTTTAGAGACAGGGTTTCTCTGTGGTTTTGGAGCCTGTCCTGGAAATAGCTCTTGTAGACTAGGCTGGTCTCGAACTCACAGAGATCCGCCTGCCTCTGCCTCCCGAGTGCTGGGATTAAAGGCGTGCGCCACCACCGCCCGGCTTATAAGTTTTTTCTTAATATGAAGAAAGTTGCTTCAAAGATTTGCCTGCAAGTCTTGTATGACTTTTCTTTTGCCTGTTGATCTGAGAGTGCATCAACTGATTTTAATGATTTAGAAATTTTGAATGTTTATTTAATGTGTATGAGTGTTTGCTGGTATGAATATGCGTACAATGTGTATGCTGTGCCTCTGATGGCCGGAAAAGGGCACCTGATCCCCTGGAACGGGGGTTTTATAGATGGTTATGAGCTGCTGTGTATGATCACTATTGAAGATATTTTTGTGGATTTATCCAAAAGAAATCCACAATGGACTTAAAACTATAAAACAATTAACTTTATGTCCTTCCCCAACTTCTTTTGGTAATCCAGAAAGTTTCTGGATTTGTCCAATCTGTTAACTTCAGATTGACCTTAATAACAACAACGAAGAAATTATCTTCAGGTACTCTTTAAATGAGGGTGATAATCAGAGAATATCATTGTTCCTTTTGTAGGACATGAGTAAGGATAGCCTTGATCTTTATAAATCCAATAAATTATTGAGTATGATGGTTAATATGTATTCACACATATATCAATCTTAGGTGCCAAAGAAAATCCAAACATCGAAAAGCTAAAAACCTAGGTGGTGGTGATTTGGATCTGTAATCTCAGCTATTTAAGAGGCCGAAGGAATAGGATCAAAGTGTGCCTAGTCTATGAAGTGAATTCACGGCCAGCCTGGACCACTGAATGAGGCATTTGTTTCTGAATAAAAAGGATAAAGGGGGCTGAAAATAAAGCTGATGGTAAAGTAATTATGTAGTATGTATGAAGTTCTGGATTTGAAACCCAGTGTATTAATTATTATTATTTTTTTTTTATGTGGAAAAAAAACCACCATGACCACTGGGTGGTGGTGGTGCACGCCTTTAATCCTAGCACTGGGGAGGCAGAGGCAGGCAGGCGGATCTCTTTGAGTTCAAGGCCACCCTGGTCTACAAGAGATAGTTTCAGGACAGGCTCAGTAGCTAGAGCAAAACCTTGTCTCGAAAAAACAAAAAAATAAACAAAACAAAACAACAACAACAACAAAAACCCCATCATGACCAAGACAACTTATATAAAAGGAAGAGTTTACCTGGGTTTATGGTTCCAGAAAGAGACTAGCCCATCATGACATGGAGGCATGACAGCAAGAGGCAGGCAAACTAGCAGGAGCAGGAAGTCCACAGCCACATCTCCAACCGCCAGCATCAGGAAGAGAGTTAATGAACGTCAACCCCTAACCCAAGTGACATACTTCCTCCAGAATGGCTCTGACTTTGAAAGATTCTACAATGTCCCCAAATGAAGCCACCAACTGGGGACTGGGTGTTTGAATATCTAATGTACTGCAGGACATTCTTCATTTAGACTGCCAGACCCAGTACAACAAAAAGCAGAACAAAGCAGAACCCAAACCGTGGCAATTGCAGTATGAAGAAGCCACAGAAACTACCCTCTGTGTGGGTTGTGCTCCAGAGGTGAGCTTGCCTGGTTTCAAAGGCTTCAGCACAATCTGCAGGATGGGGAAGGAGTGGCTGTATCCTCTGGACAAACCTTTTTGTTGAAGTTTAATGACAGTTGGAAAACCAGGGCTTCCTCACAGATTTTGAGACATCAAGTATGCATGAGGAAGCTTGAATTCTTTCCACTCCAAGACCTTTAGAAGGCTTGAGTCTTTGATTAGACCAGTAAAAATGCTGGCAGAAATCGTCCTTAACAATTGCAAAGTGATCTTTCCTTCAAGAGACTTACGTAAACAGGTCTAAAAATTTTAATTAAAGACTTTATTATTATCCCTATGTGTACGATGTGTGTATATGTAGGTGAGCATGCCACACACTTTTGGGGGGGTCAGAGGACACCTTTGTGGGGTCGCTCTTCTCTCACCTTTACATGGCAGGTTGAACTCAGGCTGCCAGACTTGAACGGCAAGTGCTTTTTCCTGCTGATCTATTTGCAGCCCTCAAATAATAATTAACTGTTTCCTATATTACTTTGTGTAGACTTTAATATCATTTTCTCATCTTTAAGCTGATTGTTAAGGTTAAAATGCAGAGCAGTGGGTTTCACCTGGCATCTTCTCTGTGTGTCGTTGTACATACTTCTTAATCATTCACCCTCCCCTCTCTTTGTTTTTTAATTTTTCAATAGAAAGCTTGTTTGTAAATAGTTCTATAGTTAAGTAAAAAGGTTTTAATGCCTCCAAGAAGAACCCAGATTTCTGTCTGTTATTTTGTGTTCCTTCAAAGACAAGACTGAGTCTTTTTTTTCTAGATCTGTGGGTAGGTCTGCCCTGTTTAGAGTTTGTATAGCTACTGTCCACTGGCAAGACATAGTTGGGAGAAATAGGCTCTATAACCAGATGTACTGGATTTTGTAGGCCACTTTCGGGAGGCTGGGAGCTTGGGACAGGGTTTCAGATGACATAATCTAAGCTGGCTTTGAATTTGTGATTCTGCTGGTTCATCCTCTTTAGAATTGGGATTATAGGTTTGCCTTACTCACCAGGTTTGCTTGTCTTGACCTCTTTTGTTTCCTGCAGAATCCCCAGCACCTAGAGCAGTATTTAATAAAGGCTGAGTAAACAAAGGTTGAACAAATGTTAAGGGTTTGAAAGAGGTAGACAGAGTTCTTATGCAAATTCATACCCATAGATACATCGCCATTGACCTGGCTAGTTTTATGTCAACTTGACACTAGCTAAAGTCATCTAAGGGAGGGAAGCTCAATTAAGAAAATGTCTCCATAAGATCAGGCTGTAGGCAAGCTTGTAGGGCATTTTCCTAACTAGCATTTGATGGTCATGGGCCCAACCCACTGTGGCTGGTGCCAGCTCTGGACTGGTGGTGGTGCTGAGTTCTGTTTGAAAGCTGTCTGAGCGAGTCAAGGAGAATAAGCCATTAAGCAGCTTCCCTCCATGGCCTCTGCATCTGCTCTTACCTCCAGGTTCCTGCCCTGCTTGAGTTTTGCCCTCACTGTTTCTGATAATGAGCTGTTATATGGACTGGGAGAGAGATAAACCCTTTCCTCCCCAGGAAGCTATGGTGATGGTGTTCTGTCTCAGCAATAGTAACCCTAACTAAGAGAGTCACAAAGCAAAAAGCTGTAAAGAAAGGCTTTTAATTGCATCTTGGCGTGATGAACCATGCTCATCTGGATTGGGAGGATCTCCAAGTTCCAAGGTACATATTAACTCCTTTAGGATGTTTTTGGACATGCTAGGTAGGTCTTGTGGTCAAGTCAAACAGGAAGGCCTCCAAAATGCCCAGAGAAAAGGGGCTGTGGGCACACACAGGAGGCTGCATCCTTGGCTTAGTGACTGTCTATGTCTCGTTCTGATTCCTCTCCACTGAGATACTCAGTGAGTGTTCGTCATTCACAGTTTCTTCTCCACCGAGACACTTATCATAAGCCTGAGTTTCGTGAAGGGGAAAATGAGATGCTTTCTGTGCTGATGATCTAACATTCCAATCTTGAGTTTGTTAGGGCCTCGCCATGTTTATCCGCCAACCCCAAAGGCTGTGAGATTAGCTTGTTCACATACTTCCTGTTACTCATAATGGAATCAGTCTCCATGAACCCAGGCAACGCATGGTGTGTGAAGCCTGGGATTTAATACACGTTCACTTGATGCAAACTGAGTGTGGGGATCGCGGATAAGAGCTTTGATTCTGCAGTTTACCTGTTGTATTCAAATCTAGGTGCCAACCCCGGCTAGTTGGGTGTCTGTAGTCAAGCTGGGGAGGTGATCATACTCAGCTCCTAAGCATGCAGTGCAGGTGCAGATTAGCAGCTCTTGGCTTCAAAAATACTGGCTTAAAAAAAAAACAAAAACAAAAACAAATCACTTGGCAGAGTGTTCTTTGTGCAGTTAAAGAAAAGAAAAACTCTTGTGGGGCTTAATTCTTAGCACCCACTTGGGTGATGAAGCAGTTGCTGAGTGGAATAACAAAGACATGGGGTTAAACCCCAACTTTTTGAGAGATCAAGCTCTCCTGGTGCATATATTGACACACTCACACACACAACTGCAGTGATTTTTCCCACTGACCTGTATTCCCTGTACATTGCACTGGAGGATATAATGACATTTCATATATGTAGTGATATTTCCTTTGTGTTTTAACAAATAAAGCTTGCCTGAAGATCAGAGTGCAGAGCTAAGCCAGGGAATGGTGCCACACACCTTTAATCCCAGGACCCGGGAGACAGAGGCAGAGGGATCTCTGTTAGTTCAAGTCCACCCTGGGCTACACGAAATTAAATCTGTCTGAAAGAGAAACACGAAGGTGATCCCAGCACCTGGGGTCCCACACCTTTAATCCCAGCTTAGGAAGGTGGAACAGGAGCGGTATGGCTGGGTGGAGAGAGGAGACTGGAGCTCATTGCCGTCTGAGGGTTGGTGGGGACAGATGCAGTCTGAGGGTGCAGTCTGAGGGTTGGTGGAGACAGATGTAGCCTGACGGTTGGTGGAGACAGGTACAGTCTGAGGGTGCAGTCTGAGGGTTGGTGGAGACAGATGCAGCCTGAGGGTGCAGTCTGAGGGTTGGTGGAGACAGGTGCAGTCTGAGGGTTGGTGGAGACAGGTGCAGTCGGAGGGTGCAGTCTGAGGGTGCAGTCTGAGGGTTGGTGGAGACAGGTGCAGTCTGACGACAGGATCGACCCTGCAGTCTGGGCACTGGTAGAGGTAAAAGGTCTCTCTAGTGACTGCGGCTCTGCTTCTCTGATCCTTCAGCCTTCACCCCTAAGATCTGACTCCGGGTTTTTATTAAGAACAATTAGAATTTGCACTATTCATATATGTATATGCTATACTTTGAACACTCCCCTTCCTTTCTTAGGAACTTTAAAATGTACTTAAACTCAAACTAGCTATCGGCAGTGCCTTCTGTAGACTCCCTCACACTAAAGCATCTTCCTGCAAGAGCAAATGGGGGTTGGGGGCCGAGCAGCTCCTCTTTAAAGGAACTTTATCCTTGGACTACAGGTTTTACTGTCATCTGTAGTGATTATCTAACTCTGATCTTTAACCTCAACTGTAAGTAAGAGGAAGAAAGATCACAGGCAAAGCTGCATCTCTTGATTTTTAAAAGATCAGCCCTCAATCTCTGGTCTCTAACCTAGAGTTTGGAGGCTTGGGTACACTAGTCGTTTTCGGCAGTTTCATTTAAGGGAGTATGTGAGAATTAGGAAATGACAAGACATTTTAATAAGATTATCTAAATATTCTTATCAAATTATTACAAAAACCAGTTTCACAATGATTTGAGAGGGCATGGCAGAGGGGGGCAGGGGTCTCAGATTATCTCAAGACCCCAACACTGACCCCCGACTAAATTCCCCTTTTAAAGTTACAGCAGCAAACCTTGCAGTCTGTTCTGTTGTGCAAGAACTTGGGACCCTTGAATTGCCTTGCATTGCTTCTGTTGACACTTGTGGTTTGGATGTCAGATGCTCCCCCTGGCTCCTGTGCTCGACCATCGGGCCTCCCACTGCTGATGCTCTTTGGGGAGGTTGTAGCACCTTTATGAGCTTGGGCTTGGCTGGAAGAGGAGAGTCAGTAGGGCTTTACTCCCAGCAGATCTCTGTTTTCTGGTCTAAGATGTGAGCAAGCAGCCTCGCACCCCTGCCGCCATGGCAGACAGCCATTCCTGCCACCACGCCTTCCTCCAAACCAGAAGCCAATAAATCTTTCTCCCTTAAATTGCTTCTTGTCAGCTGTTTGGTCACAGTAATGAGAAATGTAATAATATAAAACTCAATTTAAAAAGGATAGGGCTAGTAAAATGGCTCAGCTGGTAAGTTCTTCAGCCTACTCTCCCTGTAGGCTGAACTGAGTTCAGGCCTGGGAGCCAGTGATAGAAGCCACCAAGAGCTCCCTCAGTCTACAATGGTGACATGTCTGCATGATAATTGGTGCAATGCTGATTTTCAGGTCTACTCAGTTCAGTTTCTTGACTGAATGTGACATTTTCTAACCTGACCCTCAGGATCCACAGAAGAGTAAAGACTAACAAAACAGCCAGGTTCAGGTGGTGGCATAGCCTTTAATCCCAGTACTTGGGATGCAGAAGTAGATGCATCTCTGTGAGTTTGAGGCGAGCCTTATCTACAAAGCTAGTTTCAGGATAGCTAGGACTACACAGAGAAACCTTATTCTGAAAAACAAAAACAAGTAAACAAACAAAATAACAGCAACAACAAAGACTGACAGAACAATTTCTTTGTTGTTATTGTTGTTTTTGTTTTTCGAGACAGGTTTGCTCTGTAGCTTTTGAACTTATCCTGGAAGTAGCTCTTGTAGAAAAGGCTGGCCTCGAACTCATAGAGATCCGCCTGCTTCTGCCTCCCAAGTGCTGGGATTAAAGGTGCGCGCCACCACACTTAGAACAATTTTTAAATTCACGTTGTTATTTTCTCTTGTGACTAGTCTTTAAACATTTAAATTACATTTGTCCATCTATTATTTATAGTGTGTGCACATGTGCACACTTTTACATGCTACTGTGCACATGTGGAGGTCACAAGGTAACTAGTAGGATTTGGTTCTCTCCTAATACCGTGTAGGTCCTGAGGACTGAACTCAGGTCCTCAGCACGGCGGCAAGCACTGAGGCCATCTTGTGAATGCTGCGATGACTCCCATGATATGTATGAGTGTGGAGTCTATTGCTAAACACATACATGTTGCAAGCTCCAGCTGTTGTACTTTGGTTTCTCTGGGTGGGCAGAATCCCCTTTGTCTTCCACCTTCTTCCTTTAAGAGGCTTGTTAAACTCTGGGAGAGGAGAGCCCATGAGGCGGCTCAGTAGGTCCACACGGTGAAGGAGAGGACCAACTCTTGCAAGTTGTTCTCGACCCACACAGGTGCACACACACACATACAACGAATAAACAAAAATGTTTCAGTTACGTGAACTCTGGTTGAGGGAATACCGTAAGTGACTCTACCTCAGTCACTCATGTTGTCCGTATCCTCACATACAAAGTTTGAATAATTTGAAGTCTTGGCAGTGGCTGTGCGTGGTCGCGGTAAAGATCAATGAGAGGGGAGTTTTTAACTGGTCAGTAAGTGCTTCTGTGTGATCCAGTGGCTCTCTCTGTGATCTGGTAAGGCTCTGTGTACCCGTTCAGAAGTCAGGAGAGCTAAGGAAATGTTTATTTATCATCATCATCATCATCATCATCGTTACTTTATTTATTTATCTTTGAACTGGGACACATCTTTACAAAAAAACATCTTCAATCAGTTTTTCTGTGATTCCTTAGGTGTGATGTGGGAGGTGTATGATTATTTTGTTTAGTATTTAATCAATTTTTGGGGAAGCCTTGGCAACTTTAGACAAAGCACGGAGGGAGGTCAGGAGGTCTCCTAGTTCTGCGACACTGGGAAATATTTTTCTTCCTTTATGTCGTCATTTCTGTCACAACTTCAGAGTCTCGGAGAATGCTGGGACTTCCCAGTGATCTGTCACCTGGGAGAGCAGCCTAGTGGAATTCCCTGGCTGTGCTACTAGAAGCATACCACGTTGAGAAATCTTGAGATTCTGTATACATCAAAAACTTTCCAAAAACCATAGGGTTGCTGCCTCTTTCTTAGCCAAAGTGATAAACGAAACCTAGGCTGTAAAGAGAGTCATGGGCCTGGAAATGGAACCCTCTTTCCCCTTTCCAAACCACTCCTTTCTTCCAACTTTCAAAACAATCCTTTTGCTAGGCGTGGTGGTGCATGCCTTTAATCCCTCAGGAGGCAGAGGCAGGCAGATCTATGAGTTCAAGGCCAATCTGGTCTACAGAATTAGGTGCAGCATAGTCAGGGCTACACAGAAAAATTTTGTCTAAAAAAAAAATTCTTATATAGCACCTGTTATAGAGAATAGGATTATGTTTCCATAAGCCTGAAAGGTACTATTCAATTTCTTCAAAAAATATCTTTATGTTTTATCATAAACTGAGCACATTTTCTCCCCCCCCCAAAATGGTACATGTACTTGGCTTACAGAAACAAAATCTCCTGCCCCAAAATGCATGAATTAATAAACAAGAAAACAAATACTTAGCAAAGCACAAAAGGAACACATCATCCTCTTCCCCCTCTACCTTGGTCATCATTCAAACTATGTAATCCCGGATGGCAGGAATCACTAGGGATGGAGAAACAAGATGAAGGCTAGTTTGGGAGAGACCTGAGTCCAATCAGTAAGACAATGGAAGTCATTTAAAAGAAGTCAGTGGAGGCTGGAGAGATGTCCCAGCAGTTGTTAAGGTTACTTAACGATCTCAGAGGACTGGAGCTCAGTTCCCAGCCTATGACAGGTGGTACATTTGCAGGCACATATGTAGTATACACACACACAAACACACGTGCATGAAAATAAAAATTAAATACAAGTCTTCTTAAAAAGAAGACTGGGTCAGATATCGGGTTGGTCTTGAAAGGGGCTGCTGTCCATCATCAACCAAGCCAGCCAGCACCTTTGGAATGGCCTAGGGAACAATTCTGCATGTGGAAGAAGCTAAAAGACACTAGTGGACGTGAGTGGGTATACCAGAGTATAGAAAACAAGTGTAAAGTGTGTTTAGAAATTTGAACGTGGCCATCACTTAGTGATGAAACAGTTGCTGCTGATCTTATTCCAAATGATAATTGCCACATGGTTGTATGATGATGTTCCATCCCTGTGCATCCAAGGAGGCAGCTCCTCTTGGGCTAGATTAGTTTTCACACCTGGTAAAGCTTGAATCTAGATTGTTCCCAGAGGTACAGCATATTAAAGGCTTGATCAGCAGTCGATTACAAGGTGCTGGAGCTTTTGGAAGGAGCGGTGCAGCAGAAGGAAGTTAAGTTATTAGGGACATATCTTTGAAGGGAGTATTGGAAGTGGGCCCCTCCTCTATGCTTGCTGAATACCTTGAGGTGAAGATGTCTTCAACAGGATGAGCAGGATGGGCGTGTGACCTGAGACTGAAACCATCTTAAAGATAGATAGATGATAGATAGATAGATAGATAGATAGATAGATAGATAGATAGATAGATAGATAGATAGATAGAGGTTGGAGATCAAACCCTAGGCCTCAGGTAGTTTAGCAAAGCATTTGCATCATTTGTCCATCCCTAACTTGGGCTGAAACCTTTGAAACTGTGAGCCAGAGTAAACCCTTTGTCTCTTATTAAAGGCTTATCTCAGATACATTGTTTCATTGATGAAGAGCCAATGTATCTATGAAACAAAGGTGCTCATTTGGAGGATTTTATGGATCAGTGTGACTGTAGCTGAGGCAGTCTGGACAGGCCGCCACCAGTTGGTGACCATGCTGTCATCATGACATGAGGTTCTCATAGCATCTTAATTCTAAACAGAGCTTGCGTTTCACAAGCTCTGGGGTTCCACAGGTTTGTCTTGGTGGGCGCAGTGGCATCTTCCTGTCAACACAGACAGCTGTGTTGGCAGCGCCGCCCATCCTGACCTCGCTCACATTTGCTCATCACCCACATCTGTACCAGGCCTGGGACTGCCCAGCCTAGAGGGACAGCTCGATTATTTGTGACAAGACAATCTCTACTTTCTTTAAAACTTAAAGCAGAAAAAGAAATGCTTATTCAAACATCTTACTGCCCCACCTTCCCCCGTCACAGATTCATGTTGCTCAGTGCTGGGAGAGGAATGGAAGAGTCTCTCTGTGCGGACAATGGCTGCTGCTGCTTGCATTTCTCACTCTTCAGAGACAGCCTCACATACCTTAAGCTGGCCTTGAATTCCTCAGGCTTGATCCCCAAGTGCTGGGATTACAGGTGTGGCACGCAGCCAGGCTCTCACAGACTTTCAGAGTCCACTTTACCCATCCATCAGGCCCTTCTTCCTTCTTCCAGGTAAAGAAGGCACATGATGATTTCTTTCTCAGTCGGTTGTAAACTGTAAAGTAAGAATCATGTCAGAACCTTTATCATGTTTTCCACATAGTGTGCAATTGCTAGGTGCCAAAGACTTTATTTTATGCCCAAAGTGCCCCGCACACTCTCAGTGTTGAGGGTCAGTGTTAGTTGTAAGGGTACCGCAGTAGTTTCCATAGCTGATGGTTGCTGATTGGGCTAGATTCATCCTGCTATGCTTCATAGGCAAGCGTTTATATATGTTCTCCCTCATCATCTTTGCTGCTAACTTTGGGGAGGCAGAGCGTGGGGAATAACATAGACCTGCACTCAAATGTGGGAAGAGCTCATACTCATTGAGAAAATGAGAGGAGTTTGTCAAGTTAGGTGCTGCTGATGGAGCTGTTGAGTGTGCAACCATGGGGTGGTGAGGTGACAACTTTTTGGTTTTTTTTTTTTTTGGTTTGTCGAGACAGGGTTTCTCTGTGTAGCTTTGGAGCCTGTCCTGTGTTCACTTTGTAGACCAGGCTGGCCTCGAACTCACAGAGATCCACCTGCCTCTGTGTTCCTTGTGCTAGGATTAAAGGTGTGAGCCACCACCACCTGGCCATCCATCTTCTTTTAGGACTTAAAAAGTATCATGGGAAAGAAGAGAACCCACTTCCAGAAGTTGTTCTCTGACCTACACACACACACACACACACACACACACACCACACTACATGCACATGTGTTACATATACACTAAGTAAATGTATAAATGTGTTTCTTTCTTTTTTTTTTCTAAAGTGTATCCAAGGGGTGGGTAGATGACTCAGTGACTGAGAGCTCTCGATGCTCTTGCAGAGGACCGGGGTTTAGTTCTCAGCTACCACATGGTGGTTCCTGATGATCTGTAACTCCATTTCCAGAGTATTCAAGGTCTTTTGACCTCCGTAGGCACTAGGCATGCATGCGACACACATACATACACACAGGCAAAACATTCACACATATAGAGTTAAATAAATAAATCCAAAAGAAAAGAAACTTCAAACCTGTACACAAAACGATGTGATATTAGTTTAAATACTTAAAGTAGACAAAATTGGTCAGTCTTACATTCATATGCATTTTCATTTTGCAGGTTAATCAGGTCATTGCTCATTAGTCTTGTCCTGGTTAGCTTCAGCTATCAACCTGACACAGCCTAGAGTTACAAGAAGGACATGAAGGAGCTTTAACCTTATGACCATGCTTGTGAGAGGTTGTCCTTCTGATGGTGGAGCGGGGAAGATACAGCCCACCTTGGGCAACACCATTCCTAGGCACCCCTGCACTGGAATAGAAAGCTAGCTAAGCAAGAGTCAGCAAGTTTCCTTCCTCCTTGGTTTCTGCACCAGATTCCTGTCTTGACTTCCCTTAGCGATGGGTCGTTACTTGGAAATGTAAGATAAAATAAGCCCTTTCTTCCCCTATATGGTTGTTCTGAGCCTAGGGTTAACACAGCAGGAAGAGAGCAGACTAGAAGAGGCCTCTGAACTGCTTTTGTGTAAGGAAACTTCGTGGTTCTATCAGAGTGGTGTGTGTGGAAGGCCACATCTTCCTCCCACATAGTGAAAACGATGTCATGAAGAACCAATGATTACTACGTGAGGGGAGGAAATGCTTTATGCAAATAGAGCGAGTGTGGAGAATGTTAGTACATTTCATGCTTTTGAGTGTTTTGATTTCCTTTTGTTTAAGAAGCAGGAAGGAGGAAAATGATGCCTGTCGCATCCCGCGGCAAGGTCGATGCTCCACATTTTGTCCGACTGTTTAATTTAAGAACATTCAAGCTGGGGCAGTGCAGTGAGGCCCACCCCTTTGATAAATCCACAGTGTGAAGCATACACGTACCAGAACTGAAGTGATCAGCTGTTTCTTTAGACCAACCCTCATTTGAGATCTTTTTGAAAAGTGTGTGTATTCTATTTTAGACTCCCAGGATTAAGACCCATAGAATATACAGTTTGGTATTTATTTATTTAAAAAGAATTTAAGCGAAGGTCTTAGGTAGTTAAGGCAAGCCTTGAACTCATGATGGAGCTGAGCCTGGCTTTGAACTCCTGGCCTTCCTACCTTCACTTCCCAAGTTCTGGCCTTGAGTTCCCATAACTAGATTAAAGTCCTTTAAAAAAGAGAGGCTGTATTAGTTGTAAGATTCAAGGTTTGTTAATTGGTTAACATTTTTGAACTTGTTTTTTCCAAAGAAATTATAAAATAAGGGGCTTTTGTTGATTAAAATACTCTTAAATTTTTAAAAAATTCAGGGTATTTTCACCTCTCTCTCTCTTTTTTTTCTTTTTTCTTTTCTTTTTTTTTAGCAAATTTGTTTTAACCGGGAGAACTCTTAATTTGAACCTTTGCAATCCTAAGCGATTTCTTTTTATGACACTGGAAAGTAATTTCAAACTGCACATTACTCTGAAAAGAATACAATGAACACTGTCTTCCCTTAATTAAATTTTATTTGTGTGATTAACTGAAAAAGAAGCACTCTGGATTTATCAAAGCCGCAGGGATTAAATGTTTTGCGAAATGAAGTGTGCTAAAACTGCAAACTATCTGTAGAATTTTTAATGAAAAGTGGAATGTAGTAACAGTGTGCTGGGTCATCTGTGTGCCTTGTCCCTTCCCCCATCCAGCAGGCCCACTTTCCATTACCGTTTGGTAAACATCAGTTTCGGAAGGCCTGTATGCTGTGAATGCTGCCAGGAAGTGGGGTGAGCGGAATTTCTTTTCCCATGACCCCTTACTGTCATGTCCTTCCAAGGGCTCCTTACTCAGAGCAGCCTTGATAGCTGCGTTCATTCCTTTCATGCCCCACCCCTGCACACAGCTGCCCACAGCTCCCGACCCGCACACAGTTCAGCCCCTGCTTACCTAGAGCAGCGGATATGTGAGAACGTTTGTGTGGGAAATGTGTCAAGAGATGGGATACTATTTTTTTTTATCAGAACTCCAGTTTCTTAGTGTCAACCTAAACAATTGACTCCCTAAAACTTGTATATTGTGCTCAAGGCCCTGGGTTTGATCCCCTATAACTGTTGGAAAGTCAGACATGGTGTGTGCTTGTACTCCCAACAGTCAGAATGCAGAGGCAGGAGGTGTGAGAGGTTCAGGTCATCCTCAGCTACATAGTGAGCACTAGGTAACCTCTCATTAGAAAGCAAAGACACGGAGAAACAGGCAAGAACAACAACACTGAAAGCAACCCCCTGGCTATGCTGACTAACCCATAGCAGTCCCTCCCCCTTCCTTCTACAGTTTGCCCTGGATTAGTTTAGTTCGATGTAGAAGAGGAGAACATATATTTGCTCCGGAAACTCATAAATTTATTCCCCTAGTCTTCCAAACAGCATTTCTTCTCTAGACAGAAAGCTGAGACTGTGAGGAAGAGCCCAAGTGATCTGTCGCAGACAGCACAGGCAGGCGACTTGTGGAAACAGGATGCAGACCCATTTGAAAGGCAGCAATGGCAGGAGCTCTCTGTTCTGGGACAGAAGAAGGTTGAGGGAGGAAGGCCTCTCTGCAGTGTGTGATGCATAATGGGTTCTGAAATGAAGGAGGAACAGCTTCGCTGTGGTCTGCTGTGGTCCAGGCTTCACCTCTGCTGCTCTCGGGAAGGCTCAGCCACTGCTAGAGTTAAATACAGACCTGCTACTGCTTTGGATCTTCACTGATACATGTATTATTGCACCCCCCCCCCCACACACACCCCAACACGCGCTGTGTAACAGTCTTTGGTCAACAACTGACTGCATGCATTTATATAATGTTACATCTGTGTAGCCAGAAGTGACAGGCTTTATCGTATGGGGCTAAATCGTCTAATGGTGCATTGTTTTAAATGTATCTTTGACAGCCACATGCCTGTGTTCATGTGTGGGTATGATGTGTTATATACAGGCAACGTATGTTAGGTAGGTACTTGCTACACTTCATCTTTTGTCCTAAGGAGACAGAAGTTAGGAGAGGGTTGTGTGTGCAGCCGGATTACTCCTGGAAGAAGATACGATTATCTGATGGGCAGTCAGGGCTCTTTGCAGAGTACACGTGAAAGAGAAGGCAGAGTGAGTCTACGTTGGGCCCTAGTTTGACGTGCTGTCTCCTGAGAGGCCACAGGCAGTCTGCAAAGGCCTGTGGGAGAGATCGAGTGTGAGAAAAAATGAACTCAGTACTGCTTCCTGTTCTGTGAGTTTGTCACACTGACGACCTCTGACCTTTGCACATTCCCTTCCTCATCTCCGTGCTCTGTCCTGGAGGCTGACATTCCTTGACCGCCTAGCTCCCCAGTCCAGCATCTTCTTAGGGTTCTCAGTTCCTAGCTTGCCGATTGAGAGCTGAGTAGGGAGCAATCATAGCCAGACACTGTCCATGAAACAGACTCTCTGTGGAGGACTGTTTCCCACAGTGCCCCAAAACGAAAGAGACTAATTTAATAAAATAAAATAAGGTAGCGTGGGAAGTTTTTTTTTTTCTAAGTCTGAAAACCATTGTTTTGTCTTTTGCTAATCCTTAGAGTAGGCATCACCTGCCTTCGCCACTGACTGATGGCTGGGTGCTGTTCTGACATGCTCAGACTTGGAGGGGGAGCCACAGGGTGTCTGTTTCTGCCAGAGCTTCTCAGTCTTTCCAGTTGTTTCCATGGGCTTTTAAACAAGCAAACTGGAAGGAATCTTTGTGACCTCTTGGGGAATTAGGAGGGTGATGGCGGATGTTCTAAACAGAAGGGGGACGGAATGCCTGCCTTTCTCTTCCTTACCCTGCCTGGGCTTTGAAACACTTCTTTCTGCTTCCTTGTCACTGGTCAAAGGTTAAATGTGACGCTGATTTGGTCGGTGACAATAATGTGTGTGTTCCCCATTAGACAAATTCCTCCTGGGTGAGAGACAAGAACTTGTTCATTGTTTGAATAACACGGGACTTAGTTTTGACGTTAACTGATTGCCCTTGTGACACGCCACCAGGGTCTTGCTACACGCTCTTTGAAGCTTTGCAAGAGGGAGGTGACCCTCGGACTGAAGCTGGGTGAAGTCTCAGTTATTCATGTTAGGTAGAACAGGTCATCCTGTAAAGACATGGTACAGGAGCAGGGTGATGCTCTTATGCCCCGTGCTCTGAGGAGTCCAGTTTGCACGTGTGGGCCAAGTGTGGAGGCAACCTGCTACGAGCTCCCTTTGAAATGAAAGTGATTGGTACTTAAATTCTTTTGTAAAATTATATTATATATGTATATTTTGACATATTGCTTTATATGTGAGTGCACACACACATATGCGTATATATGTGGCCCTCCTGTCCATGCTTACCGCTCACCAGCACATGATGACTCTTTTTACAGCACTGAAAGCCCTCGACCAGGGAAACACCACACTGATAGCTCTGCTGTAGCTGAATTGTTTCCGTTCCAAACAATAAATTTGCTATTGACTTAGCACATTTCCTTCAGTGCTTCCGATTCCAGCAGATCAGACTCCACTAGTTCAGGGCCATCCTAGAACAGAACAAGACCTTCTATCAAAAAAAAAAAAAAAAGAAAAAAGAAAAAAAAGGCTACCTTAGTGTCACACATGTAGTGACAAGACTTGGGAAGGACAGACAGGAGAATCAGGAGTTTAAGACTAGACTCAGCTATGAAGCAAACTGAAGACCAGCCCAAGTTATATAAGACCATTTTAGTGCTTTTCCTTTGCTCTGATAAAATGCCCCTCCAAGATTACTTTGCCTTCTGGTTCTAGAGAGGATGCAGTCATCATGGGGGAACGCATGGCAGAGGAGCATGAGACTGGCCTGTCACAGTCCTCCAGCAACTGCAAGTGCAAAAGGGAAGCAGGTCCAGGATATTAAGTCCCAAGTCCCACCTCCATCCCAATGATGAACTTCCTCCAGCAAAGCTCCACCTCCTATAACCTCAAGCAGCACCACCTACTGTGGGCCAAGTGTTCAAATACATGAGCCTGTGAAGGAACTCTTCAGTTCAAGCTACAGCATTCCACCCCTGCTGTATGTGTGATCGTGGCCTCCTATCACATGTTGGAGCTTCTGGTGGGCAGGTCTTCCCCACTATTGCCGTGGTGCCATGGCACCTCTTTAATGGCATCCTTCTCCCACAGTCACAGCCTCCTCTGCAGCATTTACCTTCGTGGCAACCCAAGCTTCTCAGTGTTCCTTCCCTCTCCCAACTGCAGACTTTATTTCTGCTCCTCTTGCTGCTTTAGTCCCTGTAGACCATGGAAGAATAACCATTAAAGCTAGGCTGTGTACTATTTTACCCTGTTTTGAAATTTTATGGTGTTTTGAAATTCCCTTTGCTAGAGAAATTAGTTTGTTGTTTTAAAATTTATTTTTCACAAAAATTCTCAGGCTATAGGCAAAATGCAGCTGTATTCTTGCCTAGAATATGATATTACTGGTCCTTATCCAACTTCTTATCCTGATAGAGCGAGCCTTTGTTCCAACCTGAAACCTTGTGAGTCCGGCTTTGATTCCTGTCTGTGTTTTTCTCCTTTCTTGAACCCTTCCTGGTCTGGCCATTGAGCTCTGCTTACAGCATTTCAGGACTTTTCCGGCACAGAGCTCCAAACTCTTCTGTAGTCCTCCTGCACAGTTCCAGAAGCCCGTGAATGACACAGCAGTGATCCCACTTCTGATGCAAGTTTCTGTCCTAAGTTTTCTTTCCTGCTCCTTTAGTACATACTCCAACAATAGCAACTAAAAGAGAAAGGGTTTATTTGACCCCCTGTTGCTGTTCGTCATTGCTGGGAAGTCAAGGTGGCAGGGTCCTGATGTGGGAAGTCTCAGCCATGGTCAAGACACAGAGAAAATGAATGAATGATCTGATGCTCAATTCATACAGTCCACAATCTCCTGTCTGGTGAAAGGTGCCACTCACAGTGAGCAATTTCCCAGCTCAATTAAAATAATCAGGATGATACCTCAGACACCTGTGCCAAGGCTAACCTGATCTAGACAACATCTCACAGACATGCCCAAAGGCTAACCTAATTTAGATAATCCCCACCAAAGACACTCTTTGAGGCTAACCTGATCTAGATAATCCCCCACAGGTACTCTTTGAGGCTAACCTGATCTAAATAACCCCCTCACAGACAAGCCCAGAGGCTAGCCTAATCTTGATAATCTGCAACAGACATGCCCGAGGCTAACCCGATCTAGATGGACCCCCCCCCCCCATAGACACTCTTTGAGGCTAACCTGACCTAGATAACCCTTCATGGACAAACCCAGAGGCTAATCTGATCTAGATAATCCTTCACAGACATGCCCGAGGCTAACCTGATCTATATGATCTCCCCTATAGGCATGCCCTGAGGGTAACCTAATCTGGGCAGCCCATCATTGAGACTCTCTCCGTGGTTCATGATTGTGTCAAGTTAACAATTAAGACAGCACAAGACTCCATTCTAAGCAAACAAACTAGTTTAAAAAAAAAAAAAACCCTGAAAAGAAAAACATTCTCACAAGTAATAATAAAGTACACTTAATCAAGCAGGAAAAAAATGCAAAGTCATACACAGCTTAAATGGAGCAAGTATCGAAGTAGCATGTTGGGCACTCATTGCATTTGGTTTCATTTTATTCTTCTTGAACCAAATGGAAGTTTCAAGTCTCCAGTAATATCATGGCTAAATATGGCAATGCGGTTATGGCAAAGGGAATTTTTTTCACATACTAATATGATGAATGTTCTCTTAAACTTTGGAAATATTTTATAATGAATGGTGTTTGAAAGGAGAAGACAGAAGCCACTGCCTTGGACAAGATGTGGAAGTATGTTGGCGCCATGCCTTGCTCTTGCACAGAAACAAGAAAGGACACTGTTGAGTGGTGGAGCCTGGGCTGCTATGGAAGTCAGGGTACAAAGGTTCTTATTCTCCACTTACACTGTGTGTTCTGTGAGTTGTTTTCAATAAACTCATTATCCCACATGTTTACAGACTTCATTTTCTGCTATCCTACTCCATTTTGAAACACTAAAGCAATTTTGGAACTATTTGGACGTTTTAAAAAACTCAACAACAACCTACATTTTAAAATTGAAGGTTTTAGTACATACCCATTGAGTCAGCACCATGTCTTTCATAGTTCTGTGATTTGTTAAAGACAGAGGAATTTAATTACCTCATGACATTTTAGGTTCTATGTACCACCTTTAATGAACTGGCCAGTTACAGGTTTCCTTACTACCTTAAATGTTCATGAAGAGATTTTTCTTGTCATTATTATTAGCACCCATCTCATCGAAATACACAGGGAAATGAGCCACATGGGTTTTCTCTTCATTTTATGTGAGAGGAAACAAGGGAGCAAGGTTTAAAGAGTTTTCCAGATAACAGAATCAGGACCGACTATCCATCCCACGAGCAAGTTAAACCTATTTTTAGGATGTCTTGAATAACATTTGGCTGCTCTGTCAATATGGAGTTCTAGGATATTGTCTTTTAATATAGCACTGAAGAAAAACCTCATTTCACCACACCATTTACCATTTTGATTGTTTGCTTTTTATTTTTGTTTTTTGGAGACAGGCTCATCTAGCATGTGCTATAATACCCAACATCATTTACCCCTTTGATTCCCATTTTCTTACTTAAAATTCAGCCGTAGGCTCATCAGGTAAAGGTGTTTGCTGCTAATCCTAATGACCGGAGTTTGATTCCCAGGACTTAAGATGGCGGAACCAACTTCTACACATTGTTCTTTGACCTCCATACATGTGCAGTGGCAAATGTGCACTCTCACACATGCAGACACATGCAAACACACACACACATACACACAAAATAATAAGCACAGTCAAGATTAACAAGTAGACTAAACACTGCCCTACAGATTATGCACATTTTATTAAGTAATATTTAAAAGATTTTTGCTGTGATATTTTGTTTGTGCTTTAACACGAAGTGTTCCTGATGATCAGAGTGCAGAGCTACCCACACTAGTTAGCCATAGAGGCCAGGCAGTGGTGGCACAGACCTTTAATCCTAGCACTCGGGAGACAGAGGCAGATGGATCTCTGTGAGTTCAAGGCCACCCTGGGCTACACAAGACTGAATCAGTCAAAAAGAGAATCAGAGCTAAGTGGTGGTAGATTAATCCCAGAACTAGGGAGGTGGAGACGGGGCTGAGAGAGGAATATAAGGCAGGAGGGGACAGGAGTTCAGTCATGTTTTGGCTGAGGAGTTAGCCAGGTAAGAGCTGGTTGTGGCTTGCTCCTTTGTCTCTCTGATCTTTCAGCATTTACCCCATTGTCTGGCTCCGGGGGTTTTTATTATTAAGGTTCATTAGAATTCATGCAATAGATTTTTTGAGATTTGTTTGTGTTTCCCCTGCATTCATATGTGACCACATGCGTGCCTGGTGCCGGTGGAGGTCAGAGGAGGGGGTGGATCCCTGGGAGCTGGAATTACTTGTGATTGTCAGGCACTATATGGGAATTGAACACAGGTCCTCTGTAATAGCAGCAAGTGCTCTTAACTGCTGAGCCTTCCCTTCTGCCCCTTAAGTAGTTAAGTGCTCTGTATTATCTGTTTATGAGGGTGGTAACTTTGTGAGGGGCTGAGAAGGAAGTCTTTCTGTTTAACACTGAAATCCCTTATGAAGCACCAGGATGGCAAACCTCACTGAGGTCCATTCCCCAACCTTGAGCTGTTCCTTTGAGCACTTCAAAAGTGATCTCTGTAATTCGCAACTGTGTGAGACTGGGGGACTGGGGAGGGAAGACGTACTCAGCAGACACCAGGATTCCAGCTGTGTCCACTGAGTAACTGTGCCTGTCTGTGGAGCTTCCCGCACGCAGGAAGCTGAGTTCTTTCTAATTACTTTGTTACTGGGAATAGTGGAGACTTTTGAGACAAAGGATGCCCCCCTGGAATGTCAGGGTTTAATTAGACTGCATGCAGAATGATTGAGGTCACTATGACATTCCCAAGCTTATCAAACAGATGGAGTCTTTAGCTCTCCCTACCTTTGAAATCTGGCTTACTTCAGAATTTCAAAACTTCAAACCACCAGTTTCTCAACTACAAGGAACTTGGAATGATAGGATTTCTTGTTGAATTGTTTTCTCATGTTGGGTTCCTCTCCTGTATAGCCAAATTTTCTTCAAGTCTCAGTGAAAATCTTAAAGTTAACTTACTAAATGAAAGGTCTTTCATTGAGATGATTTTTCCAGAAAGCTCTCCAATATATTACATTTTTGAAGACCTTTTGTATTTCCACACAATTTAAAATTATTATTATTATTCTTTTTTGTTCAATGACTTGTTTTTGTGGAGGTCCAGGCCATCCAAGGCTACATAGTGAGACTCTGTCAGAAAAACAAACAAGAAACAAACCTGGGTCTTTTCTCCAGTACAAGGGGGGAAAAAGGAGAGAGACGGGTAAAAAAACAGGTGAGCAGAGAGCATCGGCGGGTCAGAGGCACTAACTTCCAAGTCTGACTACTTTTGTTACATTCCAAGAACACGTGATAGAAAGGAAGAATAAATTCCTGAATGTTGTCCCCTGACCTCCACTGTCCCATGCTATGTGTACCAGGCTGGCTTGGAATTCAGAGTTCCGCTTGCTTCTGCCTAGCGTGTTCGGATTAAAAGTTCTTGCCACCATGTCCAGTAAAACCAGGGTTTTGTGCAAACTAGACAACTGAGCTGTAGCCTCAGGCCATTTCACAACCCATTAAAGTTATTAGTAAAGACTAGCAAAATGTCTCAGTGGGTTAAGGTGCTTGCTGCCAAGCCTGAAGTTCTATGTCTGAGACCCATATAATGAATGACGTCAACCACCTTTCTTTGCCAAGTTGTCCTATGACCTTCACATATGTGCCATGGTGTGTGAACTTGCATGCACTGATGCCTCCTTCCCTAAGCATACACATAATAAAAGACAAACTTAAAAAATGTAAAAACAGAAGGGTAAAGCCTATACTTGTATTTAAACCACCACAATTAAGAAAATACTCACAACTTATAAAGAAAAGTGGTTTTTTTTCTTATCATCTCTCCCACGAACTAAAGTCTTTTTTTCTTTTTCTTTTTTTTTGTTTGTTTTTCTTTTTTTTTTTTTTTTTTCGAGACAGGGTTTCTCTATGGTTTTGCAGCCTGTCCTGGAACTAGCTCTTGTAGAACAGTCTGGTCTCGAACTCACAGAGATCCGCCTGCCTCTGCCTCCCGAGTGCTGGGATTAAAGGCGTGCGCCACCACCGCCCGGCTAACTAAAGTCTTAAGTTAATTTGTTTCCCTTTGATCATGCAGTTGTAAGCAATTCTAATGGGAACTAACTCTGAGTTTAAATTTAGTGACTGGGGCTGCAGATTGGGAGTAGAGCATTGGATTATAACATACTACGGCCAGGGTTCTACACCCAGCATCACCTAAAAACATTCTCTTCATAGCATGAGAAATACGAACTTGTGGTTGGTGTGGGAGGTCCTTCTGTCTATGTGTTGCTTTTATTGGTTAATGAATAAAGAACTGATTTGAGCCTATAGCAGGGTAGAACTTAGGTAGATAGGGAAGATGGAACTGAATGCTGGGAGAAAGCAGGGCAGAGTGAAGGAGAAGTCACGGAGCTACCACCAGAAATAGACATGCTGAAACTTTGCTGGTGGGCCCCGACCTCGTGGTGATGCACAGATGATGGAGACGGGTTAAACTGAGATGTAAGAGTTAGCTAATGAGAAGCTAGAGCTAATGAGCCAAGCCGTGATTTAATTAATACAGTTTCTGTGTGATTTTTTTCGAGGCTAAGTGGCCGGGAACCAACAAGCAGTCTCCTTACAACATGTCGTTGTTACCCACTAGGCAGAATGTCAGAAGTGAAGGGTGGGCAGTGCCAGCTCTGTGGACGTTAGGTGGTTATGTGACCCTCAGTGACGGTGTCAGTTGGGCCAAGGACAGATATCCCAAGTCCTCACTCATAATGGATCTGTGCTTTTTCCTTTTTCAGAGACAGGGTTTCTCTATGTAGTCCTGGCCAGCCTTTAATTCACAGGTCTGCTTTCCCCTTCCTCCTGCATGCTAACATTAAAGGTGTGCACAAGCGTGCCAGACTTGTTTGTAACTGTGAGACACTGAAAGGAAAAGGAGACTGTTGGACCCGAGTATGAGGAGGAGAAAGACAAAGTCCACGACCGTCCTATTAAAGCGGGCTGTATTTTAGAAATGGACCTGGAACTGGCCAGCCACTGTCACTGTAAAGCAGGATTTTAGAGAGCAGCCCTTACTGCCTTTGAGGTCTCTTTTATGAGGGAGAAATAAAAGATCATCAGCCATAAGTGTGTTCACATGGGCAAGAGAATTGGCTATTAAAGACTGTTAGAGAAATACAATGAAGGAAGACAAGGATATAATCAGGTAAATGGAGTCACATGTTTTGCAGATTTAAGAAAAATTAACTTATTCTTATATAGAACACAATGGGCTCCTTATTTTTAAGGTAAGTTGTTCCCATTTTGGCTCATAAAACTAATTCTAGATTTTTCTATAGTTGATGTTTATGAGATAGTTTAATCTCTCATAACATTTTTTTGATGTTTTATTTACTTTTATTATATGTGTATGTGTTTTTCCCAATGTCTGTGTATATGCTATGCAGTGCCTGTAAAGGCCAGAGGAGGGCGTTGGAGCCTCTGGAGCTGAGGGTGTGGGAGTCAAACCCAGGTGTTCAGTAAGAGCAACTGTTCTTAAGTGCTGAGCAATTTCTACAGTTACAGTTTAATTTTTTTTTAAAAACAAAAAACAAAAAACCCAAAAGACCCTGAATGTTCACTCATTCAGATTTGATAATCATTTTTAATTTTATTAAAACTTTAATTACATTTATTTATTTGTGTGTGTGTGTGTGTGTGTCTGTGTGTGTCTGTGTGTATGTGTCTGTTTGTCTGTATGTGTTGGGGGCAAGGAGCCACATTCATGCAGCAATCAGTTCTCTCATGTTTCTGGTCGTGATTGATGGCAGCTGCCTTTACCCACAAGCCATCATTTCTTAGGATCACTCTCTCCTAAGGCAATGTTGAGATTTTACCTTAGTAGGTAAACTATCTGACTTCTGTCAAAAACTTTTTCTCTTAGCCAGGCAGTGGTGGTGCACACCTTTAATCCCAGCACGAGGGAGGCAGAGGCAGGCGGGTCTCTGTGAGTTCAAGGCCAACCTGGTCTACAAGACCAGGACAGGCTCCAAAGCTACATAGAAACCCTGTCTCTAAAAACCAGAACAGCACCCAAGCAGCATTGGTATAACTTCTATCTCATGGGGGAGGGGAATCTACTTTCCATAAAAGGGGGATGGGACAAAAGGAGTCTGGGATACAAAGTGAGTCACTGTCTGGAATAAAAACCAACACAACTACAGAGGAAACATGATACACTTCTATAGCATAGAAGACAACAGCTTAGTATAGGCTTTGCAGGGAAACTGAAATAGCCAAGCCATGCTTCAACAATAAATATCTTTGGTGTATAGTGGCAGGAAGGGTTGGGTGGAGAAAGGAAATAAATGGTCAGAGTTGGCAATAGTCTGGTAAGTGACAAAATAAAGGTGACACGTAATCCCCTTTGAGTCTTGATCTTGAGTAGAAAGATGTGTTAGGCACTCTGGAGAAAAGCAGCCACAAGTGTGAAGGCCTGGGGATGCACTTACAGTCAGTGTGCTTGTCAAGCATGCAGGAAGTCCTGGGTTCCACACCCAGCATGTCAAACCAGCACACCTACAGTCCCATCACTCACGAGTTCAGGGCCCTCCTTGACTACACCTTCAGTCTGAGTCCAGCATGGGCTACATAAGATCCTGTCTCTAATAGAAACAGAATGGTGATGAAACCAAGAAGAGAACCGGAGGGGACTGCAGTCTCCCACAGACCTTCACTCCTTCAGTATTTTCCCCAGGGAGGAGGTGGGTGGTTTATTTTGTCTTTTGAGCAATCCATTTTTAACTTAGGTTGTAGCAATAGTGAAATCTTTGGGGTTTTTCATTTTTAATTCCTATGGAATTTGTGGTTCCATAGACATTGTGGATAAAATCTGGGCAAGTATTGGGTTTCTGTTGTTGTTATTTTTAGGCAAGAATCTTCTGGAATAGCTTCCCAAACACATGTCCTTCATGGAATTGTAGACTGTTTGGTCTTCCTGAGCAGCCAGCTCCACTGTTTATTTTTACTGAAGCCCTCCTGAAGATAGTAATTGAATACCAGATTAAATGTGTTATGCTTACAATGAAAATATTTCATATTCTGGATTTGCTATCATAATAAATAGGGATTTAATAGTTAATGTTTGTTGGGAGTGAGTATTTGTTCTCAACTAGAAACTGTGCTTAGCCAATTTCATATAATATCCAAAGAAGTATTGGATGAAGTCAGCATCTTCCTTTTTTACAAGAGAAACCTGGAATTTAGTGAAGCTAAGTTCCTGTTTACAGAAACACAGCAGTCAGTCCCCAGAGTGACATTCACGCTTGCTTGTTTCAATATATGACACAAGGAGGCCAATCTTCCTAACTCAGGGGTCAGCTTCCTGTTCGGTAACATTTACAGAACAGGACTTCCCATCCATGCTAGAAACAGATGTTTTAACTTGTGTCACCTTCGAGAAAAATGGATGTATACTATGTGATATGGGTGTAGTGACGAAGAGCCGGAATGCTCATCTCTTAATGAGTGAGGCCATTCAGATATGGTTGTTGGGGTTTACCTTCTTTGATGTACTGAAAGTCCGTCTGTCCCAACCTAGTACACTCGCAGATTTGTTTGGTGGCCTTGAGTAGCCTGAGCTTCCTCGTATCTCCTGTGGACACTGTCAGGATCTGTGGTCCCTGCTACTTCTGTCTCTGGTGCTGTGTCTCCCTCAGGCTTGCCCACTGCCATTCAGGAACTTCTCTCAAAGCCTACAGGGAGAGACCCTTCCTTGACTCTCAGTTTTACTTCAGCTCAAACCACATTTATTGAGAGACTAATAATCTCAGAGTTTTCTTCTGGGGTCTCTTGAGGAATATTTTTTTTTTTAAATTATGCAACAACCATTATTTTCTGACTTGTACATGAAATAGAAAGTTGCAGACTAAGCATGTAGAGACTTTTTTCAAGTGAAAGCCGTAGAAACCACAAATCGCCATTGTGTTTCCCTTGGAATGTGCCATAGAACAGGCTGACACTTGTGATTTCAGAGAGAACATTAAAAACATCCCTGAGATGATTAAAACTGAGGCTTGCTTGCTGGGCACCTGGCGTGGTCTGCTCTGAATGTGCGGGGTGTGACATGGCCTGTCCGGTAGTGTGCAGGGTGCTTTATGTTAAATTAAGGCTCCTGTTCCACTACCATGAGCATTTTAGCAATTTATCTACAGTGGATTCTTTATACTGGATTTCCTCTCTTTTTTTCTCCTCTCGCCCTCCCTCTCCCCTGTTTCTCTCTCTCTCTTCACTTCTGTCTTTCCCCATGTGTGTGTCATCACAAATGGACTAAGATTAAAAAAGAGAGAGAGAGAAAGAAAGAGGAGCAAATATGTATGTATCCCCAAGGAGCTCTATCCCTCAGAGCACACCCCAATGACACACTTCCTCCCTCAAGGCCCTGCTACATATACTTGTAAACTTCTGCAATCTCCGCGAATAGCACCACCAATGGGGTCAGGTTCAAATGCAGGAGCCATGGCAGGTGGCATTTCTCGATCAGTGCACAATAGTAAAAAGTGGGATGATAGAGGAGTTACTTTCATTTAATAAAGAAACTGCCTTGGCCCATTTATAGGCCAGCCCTTAGGTGGGTGGAGTAAACAGACAGAATGCTGGGAGAAAGAAGCCGAGTGAGGAGTCGCCATGATTCTCTCTCTCCAGACAGACGCAGGTTAAGATCTTTCCTGGTAAGGCAGCTCGTGGGCTACACAGAATATTAGAAATGGGTTAGATCAATATGTAAGAGCTAGCCAATAAGAGGCTGGAACTAATGGGCCAGGCAGGGTTCAAAAGAATACAGTTTCCGTGTAATTATTTCGGGGCATAAGCTAGTCGTGCGGGCAGCCGGGTGGCGGAACACAGCCCCGCCGCTCTTATTACAACAGTGGGAGCTTGCAAAAGCATAGGAGAGAAGGACACAGATCTCTGGGAGTTTGAGCTCTTTACCCAACTTCCGTCAGTTTCTGCTTCCAACAAGTAAGCCCTTACAAGACATTGTAACAGGTGCGGGTAGACCCGTGGGTGACGGTATTTCTTACAGTGTTTAAAATGTGCTGGATGAGTTAGGTATAGACATACCTAAGATAAAACGTAAAATAGAGAAAGCATTACAAGAGCCACTGTGTATAAGTCAGTGAAGAAAGGATGGAAGTGTTGAGCTGGAAGAGACAGGGAGAGCTTTTGGAGGACATGGAGGAGTCTCAGAGAAGAGACTATCTGATTCTAGAGTATGAAGTAAGTCTATGATTTTAAAAATATATTTATTTTTACTTTATATGCATTAGTGTTTTCTCTGCATGTATATCTGTGTGAAAGTGTCAGGTCCCCTGTAACTAGAATTACAGACAGCTGTGAGCTGCCATGTAGGTGTTGGGAATTGAACTGGGGTCCTCTGTAAGAGCAGTGTTCTTAACTGTTGAGCCGTCTCTCCAGCCCCTAAGTATATATTCTTAGTGGATGAGATAACAGAACTACAAGACAGAAAATGGTTTATTTAAGATGGTGAAATATTTCTGCTGCCAGTGGATTTTGATAAGCATGATTAGGTTTGTCCACAGAAGCTATCCTTTAGAAGTTTTTGGACACAGAAGTTTATTAGCCTTGCTGGTCTCTGGCTATGTTTCTCGAGTTCCTGTTCTTACTGACACCTGTGGAGTTCTCCCTGAGCAGGATGGACGGTACCTTCTGAACAGCCACACTGTTCAGAGACTGCAGTGTGACAGGTGCTAGGAATGCTGGCTAGCTTCCCTGCATTGCATTTCTGGTCAAGCTCTGATGTTAGCCTGTGTGACTTCGGGGAACAGCCTCATCCTCCCTTTCCTTTCCTTTCCTTTCCTTTCCTTTCCTTTCCTTTCCTTTCCTTTCCTTTCCTTTCCTTTCCTTTCCTTTCCTTTCCTTCCCTTCCCTTCCCTTCCCTTCCCTTCCCTTCCCTTCCCTTCCCTTCCCTTCCCTTCCCTTCCCTTCCCTTCCCTTCCTTCCCTGGTTTATTTACTCCTTTATTAATTGAAGATGAGGTGCATGCACACCACAGCACATGTGTGGACATCAAAGGGCAGCGCTCAGAGTTTGGCTCTCTCCTCCCATGTGTGGACTTTTTTACCCACTGAGCCACCTTGTTGGTCCATGCACACCCTTTCTGTAACTCAGGCTTTTCAAGTGTAAGATGGAAACACTGCTGTCTAATTCTCTTATGAGCTGATTTGGAGTGAGTGCTTTGGAAGGTACCAGCTGCTGAGTCTGTTTTGTATAGTCCATTAGGTTAACTGTTCTAGAGAGTTTATTCATAAACTCTGATGCAATTAGTTATATCATTCCTACCTTCATTAGACTGTGCTCTCGGTACAGAAGCATCAATACATCTGCCCTGTTCTGACTTCTCTTGTTTGTTTGTTTTTTTGAGGCAGAGTCTAATGTATCCCAGACTGGACTGAAACTTGCTACATAGCTGAGGCCGATCTCGAACCCCTGATCTTCCTACCTCCACCTGCCAAGTGATTAGGGTGACAGGGTTGCGTCACCAGGCCTTTCTTTGTTTCTGTTCCTGTGTTCACATTCCTGCATACTGTCTGCTCTCCTCACGGGTGGAGTGAAATCTGGGAAGATGGCCCCTTGGCATTCTGTTCGCACCTGATGCTGGAGAAGCTATATTTAGGAAGTATGGTTTCTAACAGTGGACTGACAAATTATATGTGCTCTCATAGAAATATCTTACCTCTGCAGTTAACAAAGTCATAGTAAATCCAGTGATACAGATCTGGGAAGATGGCCCCTTGGAGTTCTGTTTGCACATAATCCTAGAGAAACACATTTGGGACGCATGGTTTCTGACAGTGGATGACAGATTATATTTGCTCCCATGCAAACATCTTACCTGTACAGTTAACAAAGTTATAGTAAATCCAATGATGCTTCTAAAATACAGGTAGACCTCTCCCCCTAAGTCTGTGTTGTGAAAGAGAAGCTATAATTAACATTTACTTGACGCTTTGTACTCCTCTTATGAAATGAGGTCTCAGTGTGTCATTAGCGTTATCTCTTCATGGGTGGTACGGTTATTATTGTCGACGAAAGCCTAATGTCATGTCTTCCAAGTCAGATGTGAATGGGAAGATAGTCCACGCTTAACTCTCAGGTAGGCAGGGAGGGAAGCAGTGTGCATGGTACCCAAGCATGTTGACTGTCAGTGACATCACTCACTACAAATGAATGTAGCCTCTGCCCTCCTGCCTCTAACTGTAACTGCTTTGGCTTCACTGGAATGGGTTTTGTGGTTGCCTTTAGACCCCTGTGTCTGGGCGAGATCCTATGCATGACATGGTTCATATTCTCTCTTTTCGTTGGGCAAAAACATGACAAGAAATGATGTACACACTGCGGGGATTTATGCAAAGGATAGGCAAGGTACTATACATTAAAGGTCAGTGGAGATGGGGGTGTGCTGAAGAAGCTGACTAGGTAATGAGGTTGGGAATTTTTTGTCTCTTAGAAGAATCCTTGCTAAGAGCAGGCTATAGAGACCCAGCAAGGAAGGGAACAGAGCTGGAGGACTCCAGTATAAATTTGATGAGGGAACCATCTTAGTCCCAGAGATTGGGTCAAATAAGCGGTTTAACATTGATTATAAATCATGCAAGAATACTATTAAATAGAAAACATAAGTCATCTAATCTGAGAAAAATACTATACATTTTCTTACGGTAAACATCTGTGGAGAGTTGGCAGTAAAAGGTCAGCGTGGCTCTGAGAGATGAGAACATTACCGTTTCGCTGATGTACTGTGAAGTTTATTGTTTTTAATTTTATTTGACACATTTGAGTGGAGTTTAAGGATCTGCCACTGCTGTTATAAATCCTTTGCAGATATTAATTTATTTAATTCTGAAAATGAGTCATTGTTATTCTGTTTTTGTGTATAATAGCAGTAATCCAAGACACAGGAGTTTAGCAAGTAGTGCAATGCTACGTTTGCAAGCGAGTCGAGGGGCTTGGCTTTCAATCCAGCAGCCAGGCTCAGAACTAGAAATCATTCTTTTGGGCTGAATCCAAGGTTGCTGCTTCCCAAGGATTTGCAACTTTTGTAGGGACGGGGCGTGGATGGTGCTTTATTTTTCACCCCAGAAATAAAGAAGAATTTATTTTCTGATGTTAGACTCTGATCCTTGTTTGGATTGAAGTCTGGATGGGAGTGCATTTACTTGGTCTTTTTGTGAACAGCCTCTTGGGTCATCTTTCCTCTTCTGCATCTAAGCCAGTACTCCATGGGGGAAAGCATGATCCTACCTTTCTCAGAGTGTGCATGGAGCTCTTCCTAACCACCATTCAGCCTCTCCCCACCCCCACATTCCTTCTGTTTTCACATAAATGGCCATTCCTTGATCCAGACTTCCAGATCATTTACTGGCCCCACTCTTTCCTTGAAGGGTCAAAGACCCTGTAAGCAGGGCAGTTCCAGACTTTAAAGCATGTAGTTATCAAATTTTGCTTCAATTTGCCAAACTCTTATTTTAAAACTTTCCCAGGATTTCCTATGGCGCTTTGCCTCATGGTGGTTCTCTTCACTGCAGATCTATCCATGGCTGTCCAGAAGTTCTCCCAGTCTCTGCAAGACTTCCAGTTTGAATGTATCGGAGATGCGGAAACCGATGACGAAATCAGTATTGGTGAGTACTGTAGCCCACGAGCTTGACCACAGGTAGTGATCTCATTGGAATCACACAGGTATCACACATATCTAAACAATAAACACCTACAATAGCCTCTGGCTTTAATAAAACTGAAGGTATGATTTTGGGTTTCTGTAAAAAAATATTACAAATTGTTTCTAAATTGACTGGCTTTCTTCATTGGGAAATTACTTAACTCATTCCAACTCAGATCAGCTCTTTGGAAAAATACAGATAACAGTCTTTGTGGGCCTTCAAATACAGACAGGGTGTGTACTCAATATATCTAGTAGAGGATTTAAGAGATACTCTTTTTTCTCTAGTTAATAGTTAATTCTTTCCTAACGCTAGGATTTGTTTAAAAAGGAAACAATCCACATCTAGTCATGATGTATTGAACTAATGTTCTAACAGATTACGATCAACACGAGTTTCAGGCCGGAAGTATTTTTCATTTGTGGAAAATTTTTGAGACTGGGTCTCAAGTATCCCAGATTTCCCTCAACTACTAAGTAGCAAAGGTGACTTAAATTTCCAGTCTTCCTGCAGTTTATACCCTTTGAGTAGTCCAAGCAAATGTGTGTGCCTAGTTTGTATGTTACTGGGATGAAACCCAGGGCTTCAGTGTATGCGAGGCCAGCTGCTGCTTACTTAGTGAGCTATATGCTTAGGAGTGTGAGCTTCTCTAAGAAGAGTGTAAATATGGCTGGTGTCTGGATTTGTGGGTTACAAAATGTGTCCCTTGTGCCTTCTGAGGAGTCTGAAGGAAGTGGGAAGAGCCCTGCTTACTACGTGAGCATCAGACATGTTCCCTTCCTCTGCCATCCTTGAGATGAGTGGGAAAGGTCATGGCTGCTCAGCTGCCACTGTCATCTGGAACTGTAGTGCCATGTTGCTTCTCCCAGTGTTGGACACTGGAGACCCTAGCCTAGGTCTTCCGTGTGCTTAGCGAATGCTGTTCTGCTTGCTTGTCACTTCTTGACGTTTGCGTTGTAAACATATATGGCTTCCAACACAGCCAGATAAAACCTAAATTATATTGCTGAGATAGTAAGACATCAACATCATTATTTAGAAAAATAATACTCAAGTAATCATGTTATTTTTTACTTAGTTATAAAGTAAAACTCTGTGCAGGTAAAAGTCAGGCCCCTTTCTATAAGTCTGAGCATTTGATCTGGGCTTACCTCTGGAGTCAGTCTTTTGGAGATATGACTTAAGAAGTTTTCATTTCTTCTGTGTGTTTCTAATAAAATGAAGCATATAATTGGTATTCTCTTTGCAGGGAATTATGGAAATATTTCTGTGTTTTTATAAGTCATCATTTTTAATAGTTTGGTGACTTTATTCCGTCAGGTTCATACACATGAATTTATGGAAATCATAAAGCAGTGTCTGCAGCACATCCAGGTTGTTCCAGATTAATCTCTCACTTACGACTGCTCAGAATGCAGGCAACAGCTATCTGTAGCGTCTCTAACTTTCCAGTGAGCTTTTGATGTAAAGTTTCTCTTGAAGTCACACTTGAAGAATGTGGGAGTCGCAGAGCTGGGGTTTTAGCCATAATGCTCTGCCGCCTTCCAAGAGGGCCGTAGGTAATTTCCCAGGCTTGTAGGGAACTTGATCTCTCATCTGTTTGACTCTTTCCAGCTTAATTAAAGGAGCATTGTTATGTTCTGCTTGCTTGTAGATTAGATTTGACAGGTGTGCAGTATTGAGCAGTGGGTGAAGGCTTACTGTAAGCTGCCAATGCGTAACTGCATTCTAATGTTTAAGGGCTTTGTGGGGTGAGAGAGTAGATCAGAGATGAGGTATGGGTAATTAAGGTGTAAGTGTTGCTTGCTAATTTTATATCAAGAGATATAATAGTCAGGGTTCTCTAGAGTCACAGAACTATATATAAACACTATACTATATATACACACATAAATATACATATCTATAGTTTTGTGTTTATACACATATATCACAACACTGTACATAACTCTAAGGGACTTTATTAGAATGGCTTACAGGCTGCAGTCCATCTAATCCAACAGTGGCTAGCTGTGAATAGAACGCTCAAGAATCTAGTAGTTGCTCAGTCCATGAGGCCGGTGTCCCAGCCCGTCTTCTGTATATGCTGGAATCCTGAAGAAGTAGGCACCAATGCCAGTGAAGGAATGAATGTGCCTACAAGGTTGAGGGCAGGCAGGTAGAGAACAAACAAAACCTTCCTTCTTCCACATCCTTACACAGGCTTTCAGCAGAAGCTGTGGTCCAGATTAAAGGTGTGTCTTCCTACCTCAAAATCTAGATTAAAGGCGTGTATACTTTTGCCTCAAAGTCTGGATCAAAAGTCTATGTCTTCCAGCCTCAAGATCTGGATCACAAGTGTGCCCTCCATTTCTGGACTGTAGTCATTCCAGATTCAGTCAAGTTGACAACCAAGAACAGCCATCACAAGAGATTTAAGGGCTATGTGCTAGCTACTTTACTCATCTTTGCATGTTTGTGCTGCTGAAGATGGAACCCAGGGATTCCCCTATACTAGGCAAGTACTCTACCACTGAACTACAGTCCCAGTCTTAAGCAAATGCTTTCTTTTGTGCAGAATTTTTTTCTATAACCACTTATGTAAAAATATAGTAAACTCATTTTTGTTAATCACCCAATGTTTATATCTTATAACCCAGTCTCCAAATGCAGTATAAGGACTTCAAAATAAATTCTGTGGGTACTAGAAAACTTTGACTAATCTCTCCTAACATGAGAATTGTGAGGTTATCCCAGTCTGTTTGCATGGACAGGGTGTAATAGTTTGTCCTGTCCCTTTAAGAGACAAGCTTCACCCACTCCCTCCCCACCTACCACCACAGAGGCAGGCAGATCTTCCTTCCTACCTGTAGCCTGAGCTTTCCTTTTCCTTCTCTCTCCCAAAAGGGTAGCTGCTGCCTGTGACTCCACTCCTCTCACCACCTCTCTCGGTCTCTCACCCCGCCTAGGCTCCAAGCCTGGGACTCACTGCTCCTAGTGGCCTGCCATTGTTTCATGCCTACTGCCATCACTCGGGGAACAGCACGGTTTTATTTTTGCCAAGTGTGAGGCTGCTGGGGTGGACAGAAGGATACCCTCGCACAGTTCTTCAGGGGAAGGTGCAGCATGTCATGTCCTAACCCTACTTGTAGAAGCCCAGTAAATAAAGTTTCAGCTTTATTTACTCAGTTCAATGACACAGAGACAGAGCTTTGTGTGTGGTGCGTGCCTTTGATTCCAGCACTTGACAGGAAGGCAGAGGCTGATGAATCTGAGCTTGAGGTCAGTCTTGTCTACATAGTAAGTTCCAGGACAGTCAGAGCTACATAGTGAGACCCTGTCTCAAAATAAATTAACAAACCAAAATGAAAAAAACAAAACAAAAAGGAGAGAGAGAGAGAGAGAGAGAGAGAGAGAGAGAGAGAGAGAGAGAGAGAGAGAAAGGAGAGAGGTAGGGAGAAAGGAGGATTAGTCCCAGCATTGATGAATGGCCAAGATAGCCTCAGCCAAAATAGCCTTGAGATTTACCCGACCTGACTGTAAAGCCTGATGATTTAAGAACAGCACCAGAGAGGATCTCTCCTAAGCAAGGAGCCTGAGTGCAGAGTGAGGTGTGAAGTCGGGGCAGGCTTTGGGTGTGTAAAGATGGTGGTGAGCACAGGACACAGGATGCTAGGTGAGGGGCATGATTCTCATGTGCTGGTGGAGGAGAGAGCTACAGACCTTGAGTTAGGAAACGATTGTGGTTTTACCATGGCAGTTTAGCTACTTAGTTTGTGGAGGCTGTTCTGGGGAGACTGTTCAGGGAGGAGGCCAGTGTCCACCCCGTAAATCTTTCCCTCTCTTCAGCTCTTCTTTTCTACCTACACTCATACCCTTTTGACCTTTTTTATTTGTTTGTTTTGTTGCTGTTTTGCCAGTGATACTTAGTTTGAAACAAAACAAATTACTCATCCAGGATCCAGTAGAGAATTCTTGGGGGAGGGCACTCCTGTGCTTACATCCCAAATAGAGAATTCTATTCTGCACACCCCTTCCCAGTCAAGCACTGCTAGGAGCCATTGCTTCTCTACTTCAAGGATAGATGAGCTGTGGGTTTTTGCTTGCACACACTGGCCTGCCTGCTGCTTGTAGCACTGGATGAGTGGAAGTAGCTTGCTGAGTTTAGCCAAATTCCTGTCCAGTTGGGCTCGAATTGCTTGCTTTGTGTATCACTTAGGAGTTCTGATCTAAGAAGACCAAGTTAGGAATCTGGAAGGTAGAAATAAATGATAGTGGTGGAAGGTGTCAGCCTTTCTCTTACGTGATGTATTTATAGGGAAAATTAGAACAAAATGCACAATTATTTTGCTATGATCTATTACTATGCAGTAATATTTTCCAATACAAAAGCATAGTATTGCACTGATATCCCTGGTGCCCACATATGCTGGGATTGTCCAGGTTCCAACAGGAGTTATATGCACACCTTTAAGACTAGCGGGAACAAAAGGATTTGCATATGGCAAACAATCTTATTCTATCAAAAACTATTTACAGTCATTCAGTTTAGATATTTGAAAAGTCAAAGATGCTACTGTGAGCCTTCCTATAAGACAGAGTCTTACAAGGTTAGCTAAGCTCTTAAGAGTGTAGGGTAATGAAGGCTGTGCATCATCATTATTACTCTAGAATTTAGTCCTTTTGTACCAAAGGTGGAACATGCAAGTTACTTTGATTTGTTCTTCTATTTAATACCTATAATTTGAAATACATTTTAATATATTAGGGCATGTGACACATGTATGTGTTTGCATATTTGAGTGTAGGTGTGTGTATGTGTGTGTGTGTGTGTATGTATGTGTGCATACGTCCTCAGACCATCCCGTATATGTGGAGGTCAGAAGATAAGCTCAGTGTTGGTCCCAGACTTCAACATGTTTGAGAGGGTTTTCCGTCATTGTTCATGGTTGACCATTGCAGGCAGCTTCCAAGGAGCCTCCCAGTCTCTGCTTCTCATCTGACTGCAGTTCTGGGATCATGTGTGAACTTTTACAGTGGCCTCTGCTTCTTTAAACTCAGGTCCTCACTCTTGAGTGGCAAGTGTTCAACCCACAGAGCCATCTTCCCAGCCCTTGAAATAATCCCTAAGCCCAAGACTTACAAAAAAAAAAAAAAAAAAGTCTAGACTTTAAAGAAATTCAAATACTTGTAATCAAGCCAACCTGGTGCCAGTACAGTGTTAGGCCTTAATACAAGGCCAACTTTCTTTGTTCTGAGCAGTCCTGGAAGTCATCTGGCTGTGCATGTGCAGTGTGCAGAAACAGCTTAGGCAGGGCTGCAATGCCGCTTGGGAGACTTCAGTGTGCAGAAACAGCTGAGGTAGGGATGCAGTGCTCTTAGGGAGACTGTGCAGTGTGCAGAAACAGCTGAGGTAGGGATGCAGTGCTCTTAGGGAGAATTTTGGGAGACTCTTGAAAGTCTGGGAAGGTAGGACATTTGTATTCAAGAGATTAAAACATTTACCCAGAAGGAGAGTCAGTTTGCTAGTAAATATTTCAGGTGAAGACTTCCTTCATTTATACACACCTAAACAGAACCTTCTTGTGCTAGAGATAGATAGGTAAGATGTAGTCACCTGCCAACTGAGGTGAGCGTGCCAAACCCTCTATTGGAGAAAGGAGCCGCCCCATTTGGTGGTTCAGAGCAGAGTGTGTTGTTATGACCGTCTAGCTATTTCTGATCTGACTAGTATGTTCCTGTCCCAGTGTTTAACTCTGTTTTGGAAGCAAATGTGTGCTCATAGTAATGAGGGTTGTTACTGTCTCCTACTTCCTACTTACCTCCTGAGTCATTTCGGTGGCCCTGCTTTTGTTCGAAATAGCCAATGAACTTGCTATGTGCCTAAGAATGATCTTGAGTCCAGATCTGCCTGCCTTCACCTCCCAAGTGTTGGGATTACAAGTGTGTGCCACCATGCCCGGCTTCGTGGGCGTGCTTGAGTCAACATAGCTTTGCCCAAGTGTAAATATGCGTCCTTTGATTATCTCTTCAGGGCTGAGGGCCCGTGTGCTACAGTAATGAAGTAATTACACACACTTTGGAGCCTGATCACTGGAGACCGGTCTGAGGGTGTCACTGAACACATGGCCTCGGTGAGGCAGTTGGAAAAGCTTCCATTTCTTTGGGCTTTAACAGGGTGGGCGATTTGACCAGCAGTTTGGTCTGTATTGTGGGGGAATCCTTGTGTAAGGTAGAAACACTTAGAGATGGAAAACTGTGCCCTGCGGAGTTGGCCCAGCAGTTAAAATGCTTGCTATACAAACAAAAAGACCAGAGTTCCAATATCCAAAACTCACAAAAATACCAGATGTGCATGGTGACAGGCTTAAGCTTCCAGCCTCTAAAGGAGCAGAGGGTACCCAGAGGAACCTGGCTGGGGAGACTCACTGTATCATATCACAAGGCCTGGGGTCAACTGAGAGACCTACAGAGTGTGAGTGTCAGAGGAGAATGCCTAACATTCACCTCCAGCTTCCACATACAGGTGTACACACGTGCGTGAGCATTTGCCCGTACACACAGGCACAAAGAATAAGAATCATCTGTTAGAAATTCAGAATCACTTCTGCTAAAGAGATCACTAGTTAATTTTAATTTAGAACCCACTTCTTCTTCAAAATAAACTAGTGATTAAATTATTGAAAACATTTATGTAACAATTTTCTTCAGAATTTGGTTACCAACTTTATGTGGTCCCCCCACACCGGCACCATACAACTTCCCATAAGATTGTTAGATGATACCCAGGCTCAGCAAGTGCGAACCCTTGGAAGCCATGAGACTGCTTGGCCTTTTTTGACCCTTAAGCAACTGCCTGTGGACTGATAATTTGGGATTCTCTTTTAAAAATGTCATAAACAAACCACAATGTCATTTACCAACCACAAGTTTTCTAAAAAGAGACCTCTGATATTTTATCAAACTCAAGGAAAAAGGTTCCCTACTTGTTTACTGAATCAAAAGAAAGTCTGTCAGGTTTACCAAGCATCGTTGCAGTCCACTGAAGTGTGGCTGGTAAATCAGGACGTTCTGAAAGTGGGACATCCCCAAAAGTCCAGATTGTTTATACAAATAACATTTTCTTCTGGACTCTGCAGAGGAAGCATATTTTGCTCCTTAATAGCTCTCAGTTGGACAATTGAATTATTGTTTTCCATTTCTCCTTGTTTTAAATCACCCTTATTTTTGTACCCTCATGGAAACCACCCACAAATAATGCTGGGAGCAGCTGAGTGCAGCTTAGAAGAGGATTCTTCAGTTAGCAGGCATGAGAATGCGACTTTAGAAAGATCACATGTCAGGTTTAGATTTTATTTACTTTCTTACCTTAGTTTATATTTTACTTATTGTCTTACCTTATTTTTTAAATAGGTTCTCACATAGCACAGACTAGCCTGCAGTTAACTGTGTAGTCAAAGAATAGCCTTGACTTTCCAGTCCTCTCAAGGGTTTGGTCTCCAGGTGTGGGCCACCATGCTCGGCTCATCTGAATTTTAAAAAACACCAGTTAATTCAAAACTAGTTTGTATTTTCTTAATTTCAGGGTTTTATGAAAGAAAAATACTAGAAAACCTTGCCATGTCACAAGCCTGAAAAAACAGATTTTCTTTTTTCGATGTGCACGAGTTTCCTAAAGCCATGTTTCTTTTGTGTTCAGATTCTACTGAAAGTGGCCTAGTTTTATTCTATGGAGGGCTCTGTGTCTCCTCTAGCTGTTTGAAGGAACGAAGTTTGACCCTCATTCTCACACCTTCTCAGTGCTCTAGAGTGCTGTTTGTAAGCTCTGCTTAATGCTTGTTGACCCCTTGGCCTCCCTGCAATGCCGCCTAGACTCTAGAGAAATAAGCCACCGAAACATGCATGAGCAGAATTTTAGAGTCACACTAAAAACATAGTTGGGTATAGTGGCACATTCTGCAATCCCAGCTACTCTGGAGCTGAGACAGGAGGGTGATAGGTTCAAAACCAGTTTGGGATATCCAGTGAGACCCTGTCTCATATTTACATATGTCTATCATGATTTTTAGGTATAGTAGTCTAAATTTGGAGAAGTAGGTTACACATATATATGTATGTATATGCATATACGCATGAATATGCATGGCATGTGATTCTTACATGCATGTTAGAAACATATATTTCCTAATGTTTGTAAACATAAATATA
The DNA here is from genome assembly GCF_950005125.1 of Chionomys nivalis. Taxonomy (NCBI): domain Eukaryota; kingdom Metazoa; phylum Chordata; class Mammalia; order Rodentia; family Cricetidae; genus Chionomys; species Chionomys nivalis. Next base: position 9,985,508 of record NC_080089.1, on the reverse strand, counting down.
AATTTCAAAGTAGATTTGAAGATGTTTTTCTGTTCTTTTGATATGGATTATCCGTTCTATTTTAATCTCTGTGCATCCCCTTTGGGACAAGGCCTTGGAGGGTAATCCAAGCTTTTGCCCACATGTAGTGCACTGACTCAAAGGTCATATGGTTGTGATACTCCCTCCCTCCCTGATAGCATATGACTTTAAGAAGGCCTATTTTAGACGAGTAGCTAGAGATCAAACAGACTGTCGTCTATTGTTAGTAACACCATTATCTCAAAATTAATCTCAGCCAAAAAATGGTTAGACCACAAAATAATTGCAGGGGTCACCTCAAAGTTAGAATGCAACAGCACACAGTGTGTGCAGACTTCAGTGAATACAAACTCATCTCCGCAAACTGCACTCTGCACCCCAAATCAATATTCTTGCTGCTAGCTTGACTGTGAACAGAGGAGTCAGAAACTTGGGTGGCGCGACTTGCCCAAACTTGACAGCTTGAAGCACGGGTACGGTGATGGCTGTGACTTACTGAGGACGATAGTAGGATGGTTGTTTCCCTGTCTTCTCAGAGCAAGAGCCACAGCAGCACTTTTAGAGTCAGAAACCTGTGTAGCTTCCTCTCTCCACTCTGAAACTTGCCTGTGCCTGCATTTCCTGTCTGTAAAACTCATTATTCCTTACAGCTTAGACGGCGGCCATGACTGAAATTCACTCCGTGGCTTAGGCCATTTGTATTTATACACTCATTGGGGAAAGCAACAGTAAAAGCTGACATGAAATCAGAGTTGTGTTGAGTGTGTTAAATGCTACAGGAGCAGCTTATACTGTGCTGAGACCAAATCCAAGATAGGTCAGTCTTGGCTGGGTGGGAGGGAACCTGAAGGAAGCCATCTTCAAGGCAGATCTCTTCAGGGGCAGGTGTACAGAAGCAGTCAGTGAAGACGGAAAGCATCCCTATCTATGGAAGGGAACATGTGGCAGCTATAGTAACTGCTCTTGTATTGATGGAAAAGCATCCCTGATCTATGGAAGGGAAGGCGTGGCAGCTATAATAACTGCTCTTACGTTTGGATGGGAAAGCGTCCCTAATCTATGGAAGGGAAGGCGTGGCAGCTATAGTAACTGCCCTTTTGTATGGATGGGAAAGCATCCCTGATCTATGGAAGGGAAGGTGTGGCAGCTATAGTAACTGCTCTTACGTATGGATGGGAAAGCATCCCTAATCTATGGAAGGGAAGGCGTGGCAGCTATAGTAACTGCCCTTTTGTATGGATGGGAAAGCGTCCCTGATCTATGGAAGGGAAGGTGTGGCAGCTATAGTAACTGCTCTGACATATGGATGACTAAAATTCCTGACAGAAGCAGCTTGTAGGGAGCAGGATTTATTGGGAGTCCCAGGTTGAGATGGTTTCAGTCTGTCCTACCAGGGAAGGTGTAGTGGGGCTCATGGCAGTGGGAGGAGTATGGCACAGGCCCCTCATATCATGGTAGACTATGAAGCAGAAGAGGGTTGGGGATCAAGGGCTGGGCTGTAACCCTTAAAGACTCCCCTCTAGTGAAATACTATAGGCTTTCACTACCTGAAGCTCCGCAAATTGTGACATCAGCCGAGGAACAAACATTCAAAGTAAGACCTTATCAGAGACTGTTCAGATGCAAACTGTAGCAAAGACATTGATGTGGGAGAAAGGAGGATGAGGGAAATACTGTGTGTGTACAGCACCTGGGCAGGTAGATCTGGGCAATCTTAACATGAAGGCCCTGAAGCCATTGCAGATAGGTCATATGGCTTGTGTTTGTATTTCCAGAGGGCAGATGAGCTGCTGCAGATGAGCTTTGCCTGCAATGTTTTATTTGGTTGTTTTCTGGGTGCAAGCCCAGAAGACAATTGGCTGTGAAACCCTGACTCAGATGCAGGTTGTGGATACCTGACTTGTATACACTCCCTCTGTCGTGAAGAGGCACTGCGAGAACTTCTCATGCTGTGTTGCTGGTGGAGACTGCTTGTTCTTTCTCCAGCCTTCCAGGTCCAAATTAATCACACAGAAACTATTAATTACAACACAAAAGCTTAAGTGTATTTATAGCTAGCTCTTATATCTTAAATTAACCCATTTCTATTAATCTGTGTATCTTCATGTAGTTGTGCCCTACTGGTAAGGTTCCTTCGTCTGTCTCCTGTGGGGGCTACATGGTGTCTCTCTGACTCTGCCTTTTTTTCTCCCGTATCTCTGCTTGGATTCCTACCTTGTTTTATTCTGCACCGCAATAGGCCCCAATAAGCTTCTTTATTAACAAATGATAATAAAACATTCACAGCATACAAAAGGGAATTCCACATAACCTCCCCTTTTCTGTTTAAATGAAAAGGAGGGTTTTAAAATTACATATAACAAAACAGGTATCAATCAAGAATTATAGTTGCAATATTTAGTCCATTTACATTTGACAAATTAAGGAAAATACTCTATCATCTATCTTATCTTCGTGAGTCTAATGTTTAATATCTCATTTATCTATAATTATAACTACCTTTCTCAAACTCTATCAAAAACTTCAGAAGGATATAATATTATCCAAAACTCTAGAATTGATAGAGACATCTTGCTGCCTGAACAGTAACCCAAAGTTCTTCTGTACTGTTGGGGCATCCATCTTCAGCCTAGAGGCCCATAGTATAGCAGGGAATTTCAAAGACAGTTCCGCCCATATTGGCAGTTTGTCAGTCACTTTCTTCTGTATCCTGCAAAATGTCTGGCAAACTTTTTCATGAGGTAGGAACCCTGAAGGACTGTCTCATCTTCTTTAGGCAACTTAAGTAGTCATTTTTCTGTGAGTTCTGCATGTCCAGTTTATACAGCACACCATCAAGCAGTCCAGGAAAGAGCAGTTTCTTACCCAAATGGCTAACAAACTCCATAAAGAACCTCTTTGATGCCTATCATCCTCTTCAAATAGATTGGTGCTGCCGGGAACACATGAGTGTCATTGTCATGAAAAGTCCTAAGTTCTTAAACATTTTAAATGCCATACTCTGTTAGTCTTTGAAAGGTTTGAAGAATAACTATCCATCTGAAATATATCTCTGTACATCTAGAAAGCCTAACTAACATGACTACAAGCTTGACTATTACAGATGGCTATCTATTAACCTGTATTTATTAATTATACATTACATTTTTAAATGAGCTGTACAAACACAATACCTTAATCAAGAGCAGAAATATACATATAACAAAATTGACCTTAAATTTGTATCAATAAACCAAGATCCATACCAATACAAAGTATTCATCTCTATAGCATATCCCCCTTTAAATGTAAACAAACATTTATAAACAATCATTTTTGGAATTTGGGCATAGTTCTCTCCAAACTGCTTTCTGCTGTTTTTTGGCCAAAGTAATTTTGGGGTTCATGGAGAGCATTCAGTTGGTCTTGGTTCATCAAACCATATTAACCTGGAGGGAATCCACAGGTTCGCATCCTTTTTGGAAACAAAAGCAGGATCTCTTTTCCAAAGCAATATATCCTTAGACTCAAAATTTGAAGTCAAGATATCTTTAAAGTACATATCTTGGTTTAGCTTAGCAGCCTGCCCAATGAAATGTCTCTCTGAACTCAGCTCATTCACAGTAAGAAAATTAAAAGAAAACATAATAGTATGCATAATCCAGACTCTCTGTTTATATTCCATCTTATGTAGCTTATTTTTCTTACTTTACTGCTTTTTTTTTACAAGTTTAACATTTATTTCATTATCTTTTTTCCTTTAATCTATGACTATATTCTTTTCTATGATTACTGTCTATACTCTATTTCTTCTCTCTCCCAAGCCTACTTACTTGTATTTAACACTGTGATCCATTTAGAGGCCTTTTTCACCTGAATCTGTCTTTATTGCATATCTCTAATCCTTTTCTGACCAGGACCATTTGGACTGCTTCTTAAAATGCTAAACAGTATGACTAGGACTAAGGCAGCTTTGACTTTTGGTTCTGCCCAATCCAAAATGGTGGAGGCATGTTAGTTGCCTCTGCAAGCCATGCACACCACCCCAGTTCCAGGTATGCAGCAGATCTATATTGTGCCCTTAAGCAGTTTTTAACAGGCAGACCACAAACCCCATTTAAGTGCTCAGCCTCCAAAAAGAGCCAGAACTGTTCATGCAACTAGCACAAACTAGGAAACCTTCTTAAAGGAACTACGTAGTTTTTGCTGCCAGCGCTGAGTCAGGAAGACCTCTCTTATAGGAGCTATGATGCCCCTGCTTGCCATCAGCAAACAGAGCCTTTCTGTGGTTACCAAGAAGCTGTACTAAACTCTGTTTGTGTGTGTGTGTCTAGAATTCCCATGTGGTAGTGCCAGTTTGTTGGTAGAAATTGCTTGTTTCCTGGCCACTCAGACCCAAATTAATCACACAAAAACTGTTATTAATTGCAGTACCATTTTGCCAATAGATTAAGTGTATTTCTAGCTAGCTCTTACATCTTAAATTAACCCATTTCTATTAATCTGTGTATCGCCATGCAGTTATGCCCTACCAGTAAAGTTCCATCCAGTATTGGTGTCTGTTCCTGTGGGGCCTACATGATGTCTCTCTGACTCTGCCTTCTTTTCTCCTCTATCTCTGCTTGGAATTCCAACCTTGCTCTATTCTGCACTGAAATAGGCCCAAAGCAACTTCTTTATTATGGTCATGGGGATAGACAGAGAGATAACTTTGTATGAGCTACTGACTTTGTTGTGTGTGTGTGAGTAGAAAATATTTCTCACATAGGAATATTGTTATGGTTTTGTAGAATTTGGAAAGCCCAGCAGCAGCTCACTGTTTTTTCCCTTTGAACCTAGAAGCACAGTGATCTTCTGAAGTTATAGTATTCGGCTCCTAGGTCATGAATACAGATCGTAAGTTCACTTGTTAGTCATTCAATATGTACTCATGGAGCACTTAGCAATTTTGGGGGCCATGTGGAAACTGAGGAATAAAAAATAAATTGATGAGGGTTGTTGGAAGATGTTTGAATAAACTTGCAAGTCACAAAGGAGAAAATGAGTAGGGAAAGGAAGCAACACAGAGGGAGCTTCTTGGAAAGGAAAGCACCGTTGATTAATACACCTTAGGAAGACAGTCCTGGAGAGCTTACTAGGCTAGGTGACCAATAAATAAAAGGAGCAGTTTGTAGAAGTTTCTCCGTCAAGGAAAAAGGTCATGGGAGTTTTGCTGCGAAGAGCTTTGAAGTCACTTTTGAGTCTTGGAACTCAACTGAAGGTGCTCTTTCGGACAGAGATATACAGGTGAGCTTCAGTAACATAAGCAGAACAATCTTTATGGAACTCCTAGAGTGCTGAAGCTGAAGCTGAAGCTGGTAGAATGCTTGAGGTCAGTCCCCAATACATCACAAACAGAGCAAGATGGCCAACTCTGCAAGACCCAGGCTCAATGGAAACATTCTTCTCTATGTGTAGCTTGAACTTTTTATCATTCTTACAAAATATATACCTTTTTTTATCTATTGTCCCAGAAATTCCTAGAGTACCTTTCACCAGAATAAACAGGGGGGGTCTGTGCCCCAAGATTGGGAGTCTCAGAGCCTTAATTCTTTGTTTCCAGTACAGCTGTGGGAACTGGTACTAGGCCCCTAGGCCTATAACCAACATCCTATATATATATATTTTTTTTACTTTAACTGAAATTGGAAAAGAGAAATGTAGAAGGGAAATGGATTTATTACATTTTGTCCACATTTTTGGGGCCATCTAATCCACCCCATGCCTGTGGCCATCTCGTAATTTAGAGAAAGATATGAGCCAAAAGCTAGAACATGTGTAAATTTAACTGTGAGAGGTCCTTTTCTGGGGAACAGGAAACCTAGGCAACTGGTTGTCTCTGCTTTTGTTACAAAAGCTGTGTTTTTATTCAAGTCTAAGTCAAGGAAAATAGAAATTAATGACCTTTTCTTTTTATTCTTGAAATGGGGTTTTCCTGTGTAGTTGTGGTTGGCTGTGTAGATGAGACTAGCCTCTAGAGGAAAGATTCACCCATTTTTGAAAGAGAAAAAACATCTTGGGTTTTTGTGGGATGGATATAATCCCCACCATTCCTGGATGGGCAGATCTTCTAAGTCCTTTCTTTTGATGACAACCCATTCAAGTGAACAGAAGCTAGTGGACTGATAACACAGGGAGAGCACAGGGTCTCTCTTGAATATCTCTGGGGGCGTTAGCCCCGGATCACAGTGACACGAGTCAGACTTTAATCAGTAGGGGTTGTTCATGCAGATGATGATCTGCTGGTTTTTTGGGTGGTACCAGATGTAGCTGTACTAGTAGAGTGACCCATGCTGTCTAGACCATATGCTCAGAGAGAAGTTTGATGCCAGAGAAAAGACTGTTTTTCCAAAGGGCATGACCCTAGAATAAATAAGAGATACGGATGCTGTGAGAGATTCCAAGGCACAAAAAAAATAAACCAGTTTTTCAAACTGAAATGACATAGAAGACTGGTTTATACTGGCTTTGATTGAAGTGCTTAATGTAAAGTTTGGACAAAAGATATTTTCAGTGCATCAAAACCAAAGAAACTTTTAAAAGTAACATATGTATCTACATTAATACAAGTATTGACTGTGTGTTGTACACAACAACCAATTAACCAAAGGTAACTTTTTTTGTTCTTATGTTTGAGTAGGTAAAATATACATTACATGTCTTGTAGTTTTTCTAGGTTTATTTCTTTATGTCTGTAGCCAGGATTTTCAGGGGGTCTTCCTCAATGAAATCTTTTTTTTTTTTTGTTTTGTTTTGTTTTTTTGAGACAGGGTTTCTCTGTGGTTTTGGAGCCTGTCCTGGAACTAGCTCTTTGTAGACCAGGCTGGACTCGAACTCACAGAGATCCGCCTGCCTCTACCTCCCAAGTGCTGGGATTAAAGGCGTGCGCCACCACCGCCCGGCCTCAATGAAATCTTTAACCTTGAACTAATCCACAGCCTTTCGTTTCTTGTGGAAACAAAAGCACAAGCTTTCCCCAAGCAACACATCTTTTGACTTCCATTTTGAAGTAAAGACGTTTTAAAAATATGTAGGTTGGTTTAATCTAGCAGCCTTCATAATCCAATGTCTCCTAGTGGCTAGCATTTGTTCATCAGATTTCCTGTGCATTTTCCATTTTTATGTGGCTTTTTTATATATATTGCTTTACTCCTTTTTATAAGGACTTTCTTACTTTTAAGCTATTTTTCTACGATTATCTATAGCCTTTCTCCTTTTCTTCTCAAGCCTATGCACATTTTTGAACACAGTGTACTCTGTTTAGAGGCTTCTTTTGTCTGGATCTGTCTTTATTGAACATCCACAGTGTGCTTTGATCACATGAGACAAATCTTAAGCTGCTATGTCAGCCGCCTGCACAACACAGCTTAGTTCACGGCACTGGCACACGACAGCTGGTGGCTGGCTCCATTCATCAGGCAGCTGCCAGGAGAGGGGTCTCTGTTCTGTGCCTGGCATGAGACGGTGAGACTAGGAAGCCATGTTTGGCTCTGTCTTTGTGCATTTGGAACCTTTTCTTAAGCTTTCTCAGCTCTTATGTGAATATACATGGCCAGACAGTAGATGCCATTTGTAGGTAGACATTTTGTCCCCCCAGCCATCTCAGAAATAACCACATAGAAACTTGATATTAATTATAAATGTTCGGCTGATAGCCCAATAGCTTAGGCTTGCTACTAACCAGCTCGTACAAGTTAAATTAACCCATATCTCTTTTACATGTTTTACCACAAGGCAGTACCTTTTTTTTCAGCACAGCATGTCCATCATCTGCTTCCTCTGTGTCTGGCTGGTGAATCAGCTCTTCTTCCTCCTAGCTTTCTCTTGGTTTGGCTCTCCCACCTAACCTCTTCCTGCCTAGCTATTGGCCAATCAGCTTTTTATTAATAATATACAAAGGGATTAATCCATGGCAAGTGTACCAAAGCCAGAAAAGGCACTCGTGGTTCGAGATACCAGTAGAGGATAGCCAGTAGAGGGAGCAATCAGATGTGGGTCCCACTTAGGTGAGATGCAGGTGGGACATAGCCATAAAGAAAAGGAATGTAGAATATGAAAATGTCTAATAGTTTCAAAGCAAAAAGGCCAAGACTAGAAATAACATTGCCTTGCATTTGTATATTTAACCAGGTGCTTATGGATACATAATGGAGGTCACACATATTGCTTTTAGCAGTGGTTCTCTCTCTCTCTCTCTCTCTCTCTCTCTCTCTATATATATATATATATATATATATATATATATATATATATCATATATCTATCAATATATGAACCTTTGGTTCATATAGTGATAGCCTGCATATTAGTTATTTATATTATGATTCATAACAGTAGAAAATTATGGTTATGAATTAGCAACAAAACAGTTTCATGGTTAGGGGTCACCACAACATGAGGAACCTGTATTAAAGGGTTGCAGCATTAAGAAGGCTGTGAACCACTGGTTTATAGTATGAAGTTTGCAATTTATTTACGTGTTAGAGATTCTGAGCTGTAACATGACCAAAGTCAGAGGGCGCTTGGCCTTCATTAGGGTTTCTATTGCTGTGAAGAGATGCCAGGACCATAGCAACTCATATAAAGTAAAAACATTTAACTGGATTAGCTTACATTTTCAGAGGTCTATTTCACTATCATCTTGGTGCGACATGGTGACTGTGCGTGAGTCTAACAGAGCCAGCAGCCTCCTTTGTGCTTTCTGCTTCATGTTCCTACTTGAATCTTGTCCTGACTTCCCTCCATAAAGGACTATAATATGAGCTGGAACAAACCATTTTCTTCCCCTAAGTTGCTTTTTCTTAGAATATTTCATGATAGTACCTGAGGGAAACCAAGGACACTGTGTGAGCAAGGAAAGGTGATGATGTAATGGGGGGAGGGGAGAAACAGGAAAGCAGGGTTTGTGGTAGGATGAGAAGCTCCAGAGAGGAAGGGTCAGAAGTGAAAGAGCAGCCAGTGCAGACCAGGACTCCCTGATGTCTCTCTGAGGAGCAGGAGGCCAGGACATCTGGTGAGAAGGAGGGGAATTTTGGGCTGGGTTCTTGAGAAGGAACATTCTTTTGAGATAGCCTCTATGGGAAATAAGATTTGGAGTAAACTAGGGTTGAATAAAAGATTTGCCAGAAATGCAAACCAACCGGGTTAGAGAGCTTGAACTTTAGTGTCCTTGCGAGTGTGTGGATCACAGCCAGGAGGTTAGAGTGGGTTGGGAGATTGTGGAACAGTGAAGCTGGGCAGGCAGAGATTGTTGAGGCTTGTCAGGGGTGGAGGGGGTAAACAGGAGGAGTGTGAGTGGGGCTGCAGAATGTGAAGGGATGCTAGCTGGGAGGTCGGTTCTGATGGCAGCAAGCCTGGTGGGGTGTGTGTGTATTAGGTGTTAGTGGGTGGTTGTCAATAAATTCCCGATGGGTTCCCTCGGCCGGAAGGGTGCCTACTCACTCTCTGAGTGCAACAGCTCCTGGATTGGTGTCTTTAAATATGACCGTTCTCTCCTCTGACCTGGCGGGATTGTAGACGGGCACTGTTGTCCCCTTGCAATCACGGTTGGCAGGAAGAGTTTGGAATTGATCAAATTAAATATCTGCTTTTTCTCCCATTTATTTTGGGGCTGTGGGACAAGCTGTCCAGCTCTCTAGCCTTCTCTCCGTTCTCCTCTATGAAATGAATCTAATGCTTCAAATCTCAGGTGGACATTAGATCGTTGGTGTAACACTAGACACAAGGCAATAAGTTCTACTAAGTTCTTGAATTTTGTTAGCATCTTACTTTGTGTTTGGAAAAAAAGAAAAGTCTTGTGAACTTGATTTGTGAACTTGATACATGTAATGCTGGCAAGATCTCAACTAAATGGCTTGAGAATTCGGAGGAAACTCGTGTAAAGTGATGACACCCAAGAAAACCTCCGCTGAAACTAAGTTTAACTCTGTGGCATTGACAGGTTACTCCTCATATTTATACATATTCATTTGTCAAAATTTGGTCATTTGTATAATAAACATGTGACAAATATGTATATAAGCCCAGAACGCACACATATGTAACTGACCTCTCAAACATACTTTTCTTCTTGTTTAGCATTTTCTTTTTTCTAAGATTTATTTGATGGGTTTGAGTATTTGGCCTCATACATACGTATGTGCACCAAAGAGGTGCAGAGAGGTGTAGTGCCTGTGGAGGTCTGAAGAGGTCATTATAGTCCTTGGAGCACGAATTACAGGAGGTTGGGAGCTGCCCTGTGAGTTCTGGGAGCAAATCCAGGCCCTCTGCAGAAGTGGCAAATGCTCCAGTCTGTTTAGTTCTTTCACAGCAGGGAAGACCTTCACTAAGGAACAAAAGCATTAAGGATATAGCATAACGTTATTTCTGCACATCCATTGCCACTTTCTTCTTTGAGGACAGAGAATTTCTTCAATTTTTATAGGTAATACTGATTACAGGGAGCAGTAACAGCCAGTTCTCCCTCCAGCTCCTGGTCGCTCTCTGTCTCTGTGTGTCTCTGTCTCTCTCAGAGATAAGTCTCATGTGTCTCCAGGTTGGTCTCAAACTTACTGTGTAGCTGAAGATTACTTAACTTCTGATTCTTCTGCCTTCACCTCCTGAGTGCTGAGTGTATCACCAGGCTGGGTTTATGCAGTTGTGAGCGGTGATGGGTTGGGAGCGCTGGAATCCAGGGTTCATGCAGACCAGAAAGGCCTGTGCTAGCTGGGCTGCATCCCCAGTAGTCCATAGTAGGCTCCCTTTAAAGGTCAAATCTCAAGCTTTCTTTCTTCTTTTGAGCCCAGATGTTAAGGCCAGTGAGTATGAGTGAAACTGAACCAAGTATCCAGTTAGACCAGAAGAGGGTGAAAGGTGGAAATTTGGTCATGAATTACGGATCTCAGCCCAGATATACAGCGGCAGGCACACTGATAGGTCTGCTGATTGATGTTATAGGTGCTTGAGAACCTCGGAGACACCACAACCCAGGCGTGGAGGAGAGCATTAGAGATAGCAGTTGGGGATTAACCAAGATACTGGTCCCCAGGGTGCAACTTCTGCAAATGTCTCAGAAGTCTGGTGTGGGGGTGCAGGGAAAACTGGATCCAAGGAAATGAACTCGGACTCCAAGAGAGGGCTTCCTGATGGATCCTGTTTGGAGTCTGAATTACGATCTGAGGGTAACTCAGACAACGAGGCCTGTGTGATGGACAGTAAAAGACAAGTCCTAAGATGTGGGGGACCAGGGCATTCCCGACTCTGTGTGGAGGACCAGGTCAGCGTGGTACAGGTTCACTTTTGCTGTCTGCTATCCTGTTCACCTGTAGTCTCTGAATTTATGGTTATTTAATACTTAATTAGGAATCTATGCCATAATATTAAACACTTAAAATACTTTTTACAGCTGGGCCGTGGTGGTGCATGGCTTTAATTGCAGCACTTGGGAGGCAGAGGCAGGCAGATCTCTGTGTATTTGAGGTCGGCTTGGTCTACAGAGTGAGTTCCAGGACAGCCAGAGCTACATAGAAACCCTGCCTTCAAAAAATAAAACACTTTTTACATTTATTTATTTGTATGTGTGTGTGTGTGCGTGTGTATGCATGCGTGTGTGCGTGTGAGTGTGTGTATGTGAGAGAGAGACCTTGGATTCTGTGGAGTGTTGGAAGAGGAATGTCTATGAGTGCTAATGTGCATGATGGGGACCTGCCAGCATTTGTCAGAGACCATTCATACTCCTACCCTGACCTCCACGGCCCCTCCCCCCTTGATGCCGCTGTCAGTTTAGGAGGCAACTTAATGGCTTTGGGAACAGGTCTCTGTGGAACTTAAAACCACAAATGGAATGGAAAAGTCTTATTTGATGTTGCGGCTTCCAGAAAATAGCAACTAGGATTGTCGTCATAAATAAGGTCAGTATGGCAGGGTGGGTAATCTGTCACTAGAGATGTTCATTGCAGTCATTGACCAAAGATACCCAGTACCCTATGGGAAAGGCAGGCTGGTTTTAATACCCTTCCACCTGTTTTATTGACACAATATTTACTATTCAGGTATACTTCAAGCAGGTTGTGTTTGTTATTTTGTACTGAGATTAAATTGATCAACATTCAAAGTATTTTGCGATTTGACAATACTTCTGTCTTTGCTACTCATGAGTTTCATAATTATTCAAAGATAAAGAATTCTCTCGGTAGTTGTCCCTGACATGAACCCCTCAGAATTTTATATAAGTTCCTGCATGTGTCTGCAGTGTAACATACAAACTCACATGTGGCCTACAGAGTCATCTGGCTTTGTACACTGATGCTATTTTTACTTTTCTTGGTGTGGACAGTTTTCGGGACATACAAGTTATCCATCCATTTGTGCTCATCACTGAACTGTGTCCTCTTCCTTTGTATGAGAATCAGTTCAGAGCATTCCCAAGACAGAGCTTCACAGCCCTGTTGCTTGCTTCCTGATTATTGCTGAAGTCATGCCTGGGCTTATAGAATGTAGTTCAGTTCGACCTATATACTGCATGAGCTCAGTTCAACTTATACACACTTCTACAGATTTTCGCGTTTTCCTTGGGACTCAGTGAAATGGCTCACTTAGTTCTTGGCTGTTGCTCATCTGAAAACTGCAAGGGATGAGCTTACTCTAGTAAAATGACACAGCAGGTTGTGGTTGTATGTGGTACTGAGCTGGTGATTTCTGCTTTTGTTTGGAGATGGGTGTCATTTCCAATGGAGGACAGACTTCTGAAAAATTTAGCACAACATTTTGCTGTTATGGTTTAAAAATATGTAAAACTCACACTGACGGAAACATAGAGAGTATGTGACCATCTAGTTACATCAACAATGAGTAGCGAGTTCTGCTTTGGCCTTAAGTTTATTTATTTAATATATATGTGGGAGGTGTACATATCCTACGTGGAGCTCAGGGAACTATACTCGGGACTTTGTCTTGGCCTTCAGTCATGTGGGTCCTGGGTTTTGAACTCAGGTCATCAGGCTTGATAGCAGGTAATTTTAGCTTGAGCCATCACTACAGCCTTATTTGATTTTGAGAAATCTCACTCTGCAGCAGGCTGTCTTAGAATTCAGCATGGATCCCAGACTGGCCTCAAATCCCAGTTGATAGTTCCTCCTCTGTCTCTGGAGTGATGGGATTGCAAGTATGAGCCACCATACTTGGTTCTCTCCTCTCTCATTTTCACTGCAGACACTTAGCAGGCATTCTTATTAAAAAATAAAATTAGCTGGGTGAATTTCAGCTTACTTAAAAGCGTAGGTTACGAAAGAGATTTTGGACATTTAGAAATGTTGGAGAATGGACATTTTTGGCAATTATGTCCAGCCATCACTACACTGTATCACCATCTAGGATGGGATTTGACATTGCCTCGGTGATTATTTTTACACTCACGTGGCCTCTCACAATCACACTTCAAGAATAGATTTCACTAGTTTCCAAAGGGTTTTGCCAATTTTATGTTTTGGAGATAAAATAAAAGGGGTGTGTATAACAATATTTGTGACCTCCAAAAATTTTGCAGTTAAAATTTATATGGGAAACTTTCTTGGTTGTTTTCCAGGAATCATGCTCTACAGATGGACAGGAAGGGGAAGAATCATTAGTGATGAATACTGCCAGGAAAATTTTATTCAGGTGACAGGAATGTAGATAACTGCATAGCTTTCTGAGGTAGATACTGGCTTATCTTTTTTATGACATTTCATGCATTCGAAACTAAGAGCTGCTGTTTTATTCTTGTACATTGGATATACTGTGCAGATATGTTGTTCTAACTTATGGATTCAAATCGTTTTCAGGGTGGGAAACCCAGTGTCTAGTAAGTAACATTTTTGAAGAAGTTGCCCTAAATCAAGTTCCCATCATGAAATAGGTGTGGTCCATATTTGTAATGACTATTACATTAGATGCTAGCCTGCAACTAGAGAGTAAGTATCAATAAATAAAATATGAAAGGCCATAAGCAGATTTTCTGTATGGATATTAGTAATTTCTATAATTTTCCACCTTTAGCTTTTGCCTAGATGACACCTTTGAAAAAATGGTGCGAGCCTCCTACTCGAGGTCTGGGGTATAGTATGCGTCCTGTAGTTTTCATGTTCTTTGTTTTAAGTAGTGTTTAATGAATTGTTTTAATGCATATTGGTCAGTTTCATTGAGATTTTCATGTAAGCCTGTAGCAATCATTTGCTCAAACCTTTTCTCTCAGGTTTACTCTCTTACCCGCTCCCACCCCCACCCTCCATCCCTGGTCCTCTTAGCCCTCTCAGGTAGTCCGTCCAGGGTTTCTCTTTAAAAAATTCTGTTTCTACAAGTAAGAGGAAACATGGGGTGCTTGTCATTATGCGCCTGGCATGTTTTGCATAACATGATGTCTGGCTCTGTCTATTTTGCTGCAAAGGGCGTGGCTCTTTATGGCCGAGTGCAGCTGCTCTGTGTGTTTGAATGCATGACACCTCAGTGGCTTGATACTATTGTGACTAGTGCTGCAATAAATGTGGATCCGCAGGCGTCTCTTCTATGAGGACTCTGCCTCCTTCAGTGCAGACACACAGTAATATAATGAGGTCACGTGGGAGTTCTGTTTTTGGTGTTTTTGAGGAAAATCTATACTGATTCTCAAGGGATGCAATGGTTTATTCTCACCAGCAGTGTACAGGGATTGCATTAACGACAGCATCACTGGTATTTATTGTGGTATGAGCTGCGGGCCTGCTTTTCGTCCTGCCCGGCTCCCGCATGGTTAGCTTTATACCCGAAATAACAACACACGCATTGTATTCTTTTAAACACTGCTTGGCCCATTTCTATTCATGTGTGTAGCACCCCAAGGTGTGCTTACCGGGAAGATTCTAGCCTACGTCCATCCTGGGTTGGAGTTTTATTGCATCTGCCGGGGAGAAGGGAGCATGGCGTCTGCTCCAGAGAGCAGAGCTGTCGAGTCTGAGCTCACTTCCTCTTCCTCCCAGCATTCTGTTCTGTTTACTCCACCCACCTGTGTTTTAACCTATAAGGGCCAAGCACTTTCTTTATTACTTAACCAATGAAATCAACAGATTGATATGACACTCCCACATCAATTTATTCTGATTGATGGGAAAAATAGAATCTCAATGCACTTTTGATTTGTATTTCTTTGGTGGATAAGTGTAGTGAACATTGCTCATGTGCTGACTGCTGTTTATAAGTCCACGAGTGAGAAGTGGCTGCTAGTTCTTTGCTCGAATGCACGACCTTGCTTGTTTGCCTGTTAATTCTTTTATCTACCAAGATTCTGACAGTGTCCAGTTGAACTTTGGGGTTGGTGACTGGGATCCCCAGGAACATGTTCTCCTAAAATCTAGTTTGCATGATAATAACGAGATTTCTATGCTGGTTTGTGGGACTCTTGTCTGTTTTTTTTGTTGTTGTTGTTGTTGTTGTTGTTGTTCTAGCAATGTGTTAATGAAATACTCCAAAGCTTTAGCCACGTGCTTCTGGAGTTGGTGGACCACCAACCAATTTGTGAGATGAATAGCCATTGTTCCCATGTGCTTACTTTCTCAAAGAACACAATATCCTCATTTGGGCCAAAAATAAGTATTTTTAAATGAAACCGGCTTTATAATATGTGAAAAGAACAGTTTTAGTTCTTTTTTTTTATTCCAAAGGCTTTTCCCTGCAAACTCAACAAAAGAAAAAGAGGGAACAAAATTTATTGTCAGATTGGCTCCAAATCCCCAAAACTGCTGGAGGGTGGGAGGTTTTTGTTGTGGGAACCAGACATTCAATTTCTTTTGCATGTTAAAATTTGTCTCCTCATTCATATTATAATCAGCTATTATCTTGCCGAGTTTATAAATAGTATTTATATGGAAAACAGAGCAGTTGAAATGTAGTAGAAAATGGCATCAGTCTCTTTTGAACAGGGAGAGGCAGTGGGAACCCAAAATAAGAATCTGAGTTGCCTCTTCCTGGAGACAAAACTCTCGTTTAAAGCAGCCATATTTTTGTGGGTTTCCTAATGGAGCCTGTGTGCTTCTGCAGGTGACCCAAGAGCCTGTCTGTGGTCACTTTCTGAGTTGAACAAGTGAGTGGGTCTTTGCTGCTGCTGCCTGTTCCTCTGTAAAGCCCTGTTTGTCCCAGGGTGCTCCCTGACTGCCCTGTAGTAGGTCTGTCCTTTGTGAGGCCCTGTTTGTGCCACAGTGCTCACTGGCTGGCTTGTGATAGATAGTTAGACCCTGACGTGAAGTCCTGTTTGCTCCCAGGTCCTCGCTGGCTGCCTTGTGATGGATATGATTTAACTTTTGGAAACTGTATCCTATGCAGCCTGTGCCCTTCCAGCTTTGTGGCTGTTAGAAAATAAAGAACTTGTTGGATCTTCCTATTTTGATATTTGTTTTAAAAATTATACATTTTATTACATTAACAAAAACTACCAGTTTCTGTTCCTGCCAGTCCCCTCTGCTTGTATTTATCCCCAAGATCATTTCAGAAGCCACCGTACCTTATGTTTTCCAGGACCATGATGGTCCTGCTGTTCCTTGATTGTCATTTTTAGGCACTACCTCCTGACATCATGTGTCTTTGTCTCAAATTGCCACACCATCCTGTTATTCTCCCAACTCAGGGCAATTCAGTTAGCAGCTTTAATATTCATATTATAATGAATGCGTGCATTACCTCTGACACAGCTAGTATATTATGAGTGTGCTATTTGTATATCTTTGTTTTCCCAGTTTGTAACTGGCTGTGATTTCTCTATCTCTTCTTTTTCTCCATCCCTCCCTTCCTTTCTTCACCTTCTTTCCATTAGTCACCTATTGTGATAATGTTAATTGGCAATTTAACAAAAATCTAGTCTGCCCCTGGAGATGGACCTCTGAGCCTTCTTGTGGGGCATCTTTATTGCTTTAATTGAGGTGGATGACCTGCCACCGTGGGGGACACCATTCCCTAAGTGGATTCTGCACTACAAAGGTAGAGTAAAGGAGCTGAGGAGCAGGTGCACTCACTGCTTCATGTGACTCCCTCCTTGGTGGACTTCTCCCTGCTTGATGGACTGACAGTTACCTGCTTGACAGACTTTGACTGTTCCCTGCTTGATGGACTGACTGTTCCCTGCTTGACAGACTTTGACTATTCCCTGCTTGACAGGCTGGCTGTTCTCTGCTTGATGGACTGACTGTTCCCTGCTTGATGGACTGACTGTTCCCTGCTTGACAGGCTGGCTGTTCCCTGCTTGACAGACTGACTGTTCCCTGCTTGATGGACTGACTGTTCCCTGCTTGATGGACTTACTGTTCCCTGCTTGATGGACTCACTGTTCCCTGCTTGATAGACTTACTGTTCCCTGCTTGACAGGCTGGCTGTTCCCTGCTTGACAGACTGACTGTTCCCTGCTTGATGGACTGACTGTTCCCTGCTTGATGGACTTACTGTTCCCTGCTTGATGGACTCACTGTTCCCTGCATGACAGACTGACTGTTCCCTGCATGACAGACTGTTCCCTGCATGACAGACTGTTCCCTGCATGACAGACTGACTATTCCCCTTGATGGACTGTTCCCTGCTTGACAGACTGTTTCCTGAACTGGAAACTCTGAAACAAACTCTTCCCTTAAGCTGGCTTTGTCATAATATTTTAGCAGCACAGCAGTGAAAGAAAGTCAGACGCCCTTGGCTGATCAAATTGTCCAACCTGTTCTGACAACTCTCTTTACTCGGAGGAAGTAAAGATGTAATATGCACTGGACTCGAGAGAAAACTTCCTCTTTTTTGAGATATATTTTTCTTAGCATCTAGTAATTATCCATGAGGTGGGTTTTCCTTCCTTCCTTCCTTCCTTCCTTCCTTCCTTCCTTCCTTCCTTCCTTCCTTCCTTCCTTCCTTCCTTCCTTCCTTCCATCCTATCTTTCTTTCTTTGTTTCTTTCTAGACAGGGTTTCTCTGGGTATCTCTGTATCTCTGTCTGTCCTAGAACTCACTCTGTAGACCAGGTTGATTCTCCTACCTCTGCCTGCTGAGTGCTGGGATTAAAGATGCACACCACCATTGTCCAGCTAAATAAAGCTACTTTATTTATTTACTGTGTTGTTCCTTTCACTGTCATAAAGTGGGTTTTGATATATTTTTTTTTTTTTTTTTTAAAGACAGGGTTTCTCTGTAGCTTTGGAGCCTGTTCTGGAACTAGCTCTTGTAGAGCAGGCTGGCCTCGAACTCACAAAGATCTTCCTGCTGCTGCTTCCCCAGAGCTGGAATTAAAGGTCTGCACTTTTCATACATTTATAGAATGTATTTTGATTATATTGACTTCTTCTTACCGTCTTTTGTCTCCTTCCCACTCTTTTGGATCCTCTTTTACTGTCAAGTTTTTTAAATGGCTGAGTGAATTTTATTAGAGCCGCTCAGAAGATGATGAGAGAGCCCTTGTTTACAGGTAGAGGGAAAATGTATTTCCCTCTACCCTCAACCATTAGCTCTATACAAATTCTTAGGGAGGGGTGGGACCTTGTGACTTCCTGCCCTTCCCATGATGAATGATGAATGTTGATGGCTTAATCACTGCCACACAACTGCCACAGGTTAGGGTATGGTGGAAGCCAGCACCTCACAGTGCACCCCACACAGCTGCTGTAGGATAGGGTACAGTGAAGCCAACACCCCACAGTGCTCCACAGTGCTGCCCTCCTGTGCACCCCACAGTGCTCTCCTCCTGTGCACCCCACAGTGCTCTCCTCCTGTGCACCCCACAGTGCTCTCCTCCTGTGCACCCCACAGTGCTCTCCCCCTGTGCACCCCACAGTGCTCCACAGTGTTGCCTGTGCACCCCACAGTGCTTTCCTGTGCACCCCACAGTGCTCTCCTCCACACCCCACTGTGCTCTACAGTGTTCTCCTCCTGTGTACCCCACAGTGCTTTCTTCCTGTGCACCCCACAGTGCTCTCCCCCTGTGCACCCCCATATTTTCCTCTAGAACTTACACTCTTTCCATTCCTTCTTCTGTAATGTTCCTGAGCTAATTGAATTCAGTTTGGGGCTTTGCATTACTGAGTGCTACTAAGTATACCTATACAGTATTATACACAAGTACATGTGAATCTTCGTGAGTGTGTCCACGCACGCATACCTGTGTGCACACGTGAAGTGGGGAGAATGTATCTGTTATTTTTCACCATTTTTATTTGAGGTAGGAGCACTCCCTGGACCCAGGTCTCAGCATTTTCTAGCTCAGTTGGTAGCTACGGAGTCCCCGGGGATCCTCATGTTTCTGTCATTTTCCCATCCAAACACAGTGGTCACAGGCGTGTGTGGCTATGCCCAGTCTTCTATGTGGGTGCCGGAGATGCAGACTTAGGTCCGCAGGCTCACACAGAGCCGTCTCTTCAGCCTCATTTATTGCTTCTTACAGATTCGAAACTGTTTGACCTAGAGAAATGGCTCAGCAATTAAGAGAACTGGCTTATTTTTCCCATGTCCTGAGTCCAGTTTCCAGTACCCACACAGTGGCTCACAATCTTCTATGCTGGGATCTGATGCCCTCCTTCTGGCTTAAAGTTGTTTATGCAGATTGAGTACTACATAAAATAAATAAATAAATCTTTAGAAAACAAATGCAGCAACAAAAATGTTTCATATGCACAGACCATTGTTGAGAGAGGACTATTTTTAGGTAAGTTTCATATATTAAGTATATAATCTATATTTGTTTTAGGATCTGTAGACAAACTTCTGGGCTTCAGTTAGTAGCTCACAGAGAGACACCGCCTCTTCTCCACAGCTGTGAGTCTTTGGTCTCTTACTATATGCTTCTTTCTATGGCTGTACAAACAAAATCACACAATATAAGATACAAATTAGTAACTGTTTCATTGTAATGTTTGCTCTTATGTAATTAAATATTAGCCCTGAAAGAGAATTAAAACTTTTCTTTCTGTCTTGTTTTTAAATAGCTCAATCGCTGAAAGAATTCGCAAGGCTTCTTATTGCCGTAGAAGAAGAAAGGCGGAGGCTGGTAAGTTTGTTCTTATTTCTCATGAATTCTGCTGTGTTTGAGCATGCCAGAAGACAGAATAAATCTGATTTAGATAGCCATATAGCATCTCACAACTAGAAACACAAAGTAAATGCTACATGCAATTTGGAAAAGATCTTTGACTGTAATTAAGTTTAAAGATATTGTATAGGGGGAACTGATTAACAAAGTGGATAAAACAGTCTACTAAAGGCTGTTAGCATGAGACTTTGAAATGGGGACATTTGAGTAGGGTCGTGAAAGTCGGGGGGATGTTGCTAGTTGGAAAAAATGGGTTTAAAATATTTCTAGACTAGTAGGTTAGCTTATGTAAAATATTAGGTCACAATTATTGGCAGTGCTTCTTTACCCAAAATATAATTTAGTCTGGGTATGGTGTTACATGACTTTAATCTCAGTACCCAGGAGCGAAACTCTATGAAGTTGAAGGCCCACCTGGTCTATGTAATGAGTTCTAAGTCAGCCAGAGATACACAGCGAGACGCCATCTTAAAAATTAACAACAAACAAACAAACAAAGAAATCAAAAAAGAAAGTTACTGCAAATTTTGGGTGTTAGAGAGTCAGTCGGTTCAGTGGTTAAGAACGCATGTAGAGTAGCCGGGTTTGGTTCTCAGCACCTACATGGTGTCTTCCATCCAGCCATCTGCGATGCTTGCTCCTGGGACTCTGACACCTCCTTCGAGCCTTCTCAGGCCCTGCATATACATTGTGCCCAGACATACATTCATGAATACTGACATTTCTGTTATGTTTGTAGTTAGCTTTTTTTGAACAATGGATTTGAAGTTTATTTTATTGTTATTTTTCTGTCTGTATGTCCATGACATGTGTATGTCTGTATGCGTGTGCAGGCTATGTGTAACACAGTGTTTGTGTGGAGATCAGAGGGCAGCTTTGTAGAGCTGGTCCACTCCTTCTTTATGTGAGTTTTGGGAATCGAACACAGGTTACCAGGTGCATGTTGCAAGTGCCTTTAACCAGGGAGATACTTGCTGGCCTTCAAGTTAACCATAAGAAATAAGCTTAAGTGTAAAAAATAATAACCTCATGAAATGAGTGGAATTGGAAAAAAAAAAAATTATTCCAAGTGAGGCAACCCAGACCCAGAGAGACCGACACGGCGTGTGCTCACTCCTAATTGGATATTAGGAGAAAAGTACAAGATAACCAGCCTACAGTTCACAGCCCCGGAGAGGCTAGGGAACAAGGAGGGCCCAAAGAGGGACACATGGATTTCCCTGGGAAGGGGAAAGAGACGAGATATCCTGGATGAACTGGGAGCTGGGAAGAGGGGTGTAATGGGGGTGGATCAAGTTGGGCAGGGTGAGTGTGAGAGGTGGGTTGGGGGCAGGATGGGGGAGAGCAATGAAAGAGATTCTTGATGTGGGGAGCATTTCATGGTTTGGGAGAAACTTTGAACCAGGGAACCTCCCATAAATCCAAATGGATAGCCCTGGCTAAGATTTCTAGCAATAGTGGAGAGAGTGCCTGATCTGGCCTTCTCCTGTAATCAGATCAGTGATTACCCTAATTGTCACCAGAGAGCCTTTATCCAGTAATGGAAGCAGATGCAGAGATCCACAGCCAAGCACTGGACTGAGCTCTGGGAGTCTTGCTGAAAAAAGGGAGCGGGGATTGTATGAGGGGGTGGGGGTGTCAAGGTCGTGACAGGGGAACCAACAGAGACTGTTGACCTGAGCTCCTGGGAAGTCATGGACTCTGGACTCAGGGAGCCTGCATGGGACTGACCTAGGCCCTGTGCATGTGTGTGACAGTTGTAGCTTGGTCTGACTGTGAGGCTCTAGCATTGAGATCATGGCCTCTTCCTGGTTCCTTTAGCTGGCTTTTGGGAACCTGTTCTGCATGCAGGATTTCCTAGCCCAGTCTTGGTATGGGGGAGGAGCTTGGTCCTGTCCCAACTTGATGTGGACTGGCAAACTTATTCGTACCCATGGATGGCCTGCCTCTTTCTGTGTGGAGGAGGGGTGAGTGGGGTGGGGGATAGGTGGGAGGTGAGGGAGAGTGGAGGAGAGGAGGTAGTGTGATTCATATGTAAAATAAATGGAAAAAAGTTAATTAATAAAAAAACTAAAAAAAGACACTTTAAATATGCAAGCCTCTATACCAACACTGTAATGAAATAGATTTTCCTGAAATTAAAGAATAAATGCAAAAAATATCTCAGTGTCCTACATAGATTAAATTCCGTCTTTTGTCTCCATTACATTGTGGGTGCTTTTTATCTCCTGACTTCGAGTTCTCTGGAGAGACAAGAAGGGTACTTCAGGGATAGTGGTACATCACCCTCAGTCCCTCACCACTCAACAATGGTAGTTACAGCTTCTGTTGCTTGTTGTCATTTCACCTCTATTGCTGTGACAAACACCCCAACAGAAAGCAGCTTAGAAGACCAAGGGGTTTATTCTGCCTTACAGCTGCAGAGGGGATACGATTTTAGCCCTAGCTTGGTCTGTCAACGAGAATTGCCACATTTGGTTTTCTGTGTGTGTGTGTGTGTGTATGTGTCTGTGTGGATGCATATTTGCTCACAGAACTGGTCTCCTTGATATGACTTTAGTGTGCCTATAGGCTCTCCCAATTCCAATTTAGTCCAGCACCTTTCTACTTTGAGGACTAGTGATTTATCAGGTGGTGCCTTGTGGGTGGGGCCAGACAGGTGGTACTGTTGCTATGTGCTCATGATTGAAGGATTATTCTTCATCCCCCAAGCTCAAATGCTTCTTCTAAACTGGAGGCTGTCAGGTTGAAGCACTTTCTCAGCAAACCACTGTTTTACATACTGTGGAGGTACTTAGATTAGGGCCCAGCCAGACTGTAACATCTGCTGGTTTGCCTGCTCGTCCTCCTTCCCTCCCTCCCTCCCTCCCTCCCTCCCTCCCTCCCTCCCTCCCTCCCTCCCTCCCTCCCTCCCTCCCTCCCTTCCTTTCCTTCTTCCTTCCCTTCTTTTTTTTCCTTCTTGCATTAGTAGAAGTTAGTCTAGAGAGCAGGAAGAATGAGAACATTTGCTAGTATTTGGGGAAATATTTCAAAGTATTCATATTATGGAGACTTAAGACTCGTAATGGCAGCTAAGAGTGTGTTAAAATTCTAAAAATACCTCTGTATAGAAATTGTATAGTGGTCAGTCAATGACACCCATTTTGGCATGCTACCTGTAAGCATTTTACTGCTCATTTAACACTTCTGTGTTGGAGTGTAAGGAAGGCAAGTAATGGAAGATAAAGGCAATTTTCCTGTGTATTCCTTGCAGGCTCCCAGAAGAACGTTTGCAAAGTTCTCCTTTTCCTCTCTAAAACTCGGGGAGTATGCTGTTAGCTATTTTCTGTTCCTGGTAATACACAGAAGACTAAGTTGGTATTAACTTTAAAAAATATATTTTTACCATAGCATTCTATTTATAGGAAGATTCAGACATGATACTTTTCGTTGTGACGAACATCCTGATGGTTATTATTTTCATGGTTATATATAAAATTGCTGAATTTCAAGATTTGTAAATGGATACATGAAAATAGACACCCAATCTTTCTATACCTTCCTGTCTCCCAAGACCTATGTCTTCAGCCTGTTGATTTACAATTGTTGACTCTCAGGAAGGGTTTTAAGCCACTCTTCTCTCAGATAGCACTATCATGACCCATTTCAAACAGGACATGCCAGTGAGGAGCTTTCATATGTTATGACTTTTTTCTCATCATTATATGTATTGTACATGGTGTTGAAAATTTTCATTTCTGTTTCGTTCTTTCAGTACAACTCCCTGGGCAGGGTTTTTACTGATTACAGATGTTGTCTTCTCATTCCCAATGACATCTTCCAAACGGACACAGCACTTGGGCCTCTTGTCTCTGTCCTTTGCTCTTTACCTTGTAGGGTTCATAGCCTTTACTTTGGACACTAAAAACTATACATCATGTTGGAAAAATTTTAGCTTTTACCATTTCCCATTTTCTCCTTTGTGGGGTGTGTGTATGCGTGTGCACATGTATGCTCCGTATGTCTGTGAGTGCTGGCATATGCATGGAGGTCAGAGGACAACCTCGGGTGTTGGCCTTCACCTTCCATCATGTGTGAAACTAGTCTCTTGTTCCAACACTCTGTCCTGGATAGCAGACCCAGCACTTCCGAGAGTTCTCCTGACTCTCCCCTCATCTGCCATAGGAACGCTGGCATAATGGCTGTAACCTACCATGTCGGTGTGACAGTTCTTCTGACATTCGATCTTAGTCTTTCATGCTTGCACCGTAGATACGATAACCTCTCAACCATCTCTCCAGCACCTTCCTTTCATGTGTTCTGCAGGATCACCATTCTTGTTTATTTATCGCTAGTGTTGTGTGTTTGCTAGTCGTTGCTGTATTAGTAACCTATGATTGGAGTCTGTTCTTTGATACTTAGGTAGCACAAAAATATACTTTGATGTTATGAGGTAAGTGTAAAGTTGCTACGAAAGTTAATGCTTGCACAGGGAATTTAATTTTCAAGTGCAGGGAAAACAAACAGTTAGTGGTTACACAGTACACAAGAAAACACCAAGGAGGAAGCTCTGGAAGGAAGCTTTAAACAGCTTAACAAATCAGTGGGTTTTTGGAACGTCTCGGCTGATAGGTCATTGATATACATTCAGAAATGAGCGACAAGGCTTCTCTTCTCCAGAGAGCAAAGGCATCATCTTCCTTCTGATGAAAACACAGTCACTGTATTCATTTCCTGTAGACGGCAGGGGAAAGCTTTGGTAATCACCAAGAGAAGAGCAAAAGCCTTCGTAAATTTTCCTTTCATATTTTGATTTAGTTATAAGAAATAATAAATAGAAATCCCATGTATTCTTTAACGACTTTTCCCTAATGATAGTGTGATAGCAAAATAACTTCGACTCCAAAAGACAAATATTGAATGTTTTCTCTCATATGCAGAATTTAGAGGTGTGTGTGTGTGTGTGTGTGTGTGTATGTGTAGGTATAGATAATGCTTATGAAAGAAGAAAGGCATGCATGTATGTAGGCATGTCTGTAGGTATGTCTGAAAGGAGAAGAGCAACCATTTTGGGGAGGAAGGGGACAGTGAGAGGGGGGTGGTTAAGTGGTTAACAACAAATGGTAACAGTACAATTAACACATGTATGGGACTATCACGATGGAGCACATTGTTTTGTATGTTGACTATAAACAATTTCCAGGGCGTGGGAAATCATTGAAAATGGAAGTAGTCACATTTTGCAAACATTTATAGTGTCTTTCTCTGAACTGGGTATTGTTCGTGGAACTGAGAGCACAGCAAGGAGCTGAAGTAATTCCTGCTGTGCAGCCTGAGTAGAGAGAGGTTACACAGGGGTAAGAGCCCGTGTCAGGTGACGATGCACATTCTCAAAGAGGTAAGGACAGGGCAGCTCAGTGGTGCTAGGATTGTGGGTGTGCAGTGTGAGTGCAGCCAGTTTGCAGAGCTCTGATCTTGACCCTGAGTACAGAGGAAGGAGGCTGGAGAGAGAGCATGGGATGTTGGAGGTGTGGAAGGGCTGGAACCAAGAACCAATGAGGAGAAGCTTGAGATGGAGCTGACTGCTAAGGATGTTCAGGAATGAGACTTGCTCTCTGGATGGTCTTTCAGAAATGGGTTTAGGGATTTAAAGACAGACAGGACTGAGAAATTTCTGTCGCATTGTCACTTCATTTTCAAGTCAGTGTTTGCTTCATAGCTGTATGTGTCTACCCTCTGATTGTGTAAATTTACCATAATTATTTCCCTGATGATCTTATGCCCAGATCCATGAAGTTCCCCCAAAACCAACAAGGAGACAGAGTCCCATTTGTAAAATCATAGAGCCTTTATTTCATACAAGTTTGCAAACTTTGTCTCTCAGTGTGTGGAGTAATCAGAGAGCCCCAAGCTCAATTAGGATTGGGTTTTTATAGTAGCAAAGATGGGGGTGAGGGATTTCTAAGGTTCAGGACCCCTGATTGGCTGACATTTGTCTAGGGGTGTCCTGGTGAGTGTGTGCTGGCAGGTGATCCTATCTACAACAGTTGGAATGTTAGTTAGGAATTTCCTTTGGATGGTCTGTTCATGGGTGGTGCTCAGGTAATTTCAGTTTGCGGTTCTTCCTACATCCAGGTATTGCTTCAGGGTAAACTACTGAGACTCAGGCCTCCATTAAACTTATTGATGGCTGAGTCCTACAGTGGCAGGTGATAATGGTTAGAAGTAAAGAGCTTCCTTTGGTTAGTCTGTTTCTATTTAGCGTATCACGGCTGGCTTCTACAATGATGGTAATGGATGCAGTTTAGAATGTCTTTTAGAATCAACCCTTTTGGTACTAGGGCTGTGCTGGGCTGGGACTCACCTCTCACTGGAGAGCTGACCCTCTTCATTGCCAGTCCTGGGATAATAGATTCCCCTACCCACGACTATACCCGCCTGCAAGGGAGATCTGGCACTTCTCCTCACCTGAGGGGATGGTCCCAGCAGTCCAGACTGACCAGCTCAGCTATGATCCAGGCAGACATCCAGGACTTAGAGTGGGCACTCCCCACCATTTACCCTGTCTATGACCTGCTGGAGTCCATGTGGGGACTGGTCCTGCAGAACCACAGCTACAGAATCTCCGTGACTCAGGGCAGCAACAAGACTTTTGAGAGTAGTTTCCGCGGGAGTCCAGTGTTGTTGCTATATCAGAAACCAGAGTCCTTGAACCTGACCAACAACACATTACACAATGAGCATTTGCAAGTAAAGCTGTTTGGACAAAAGAGTTGACTGCATGACACACCACAGCTCCCAATGCCACTAAGATGAATGAAGATTGAAGATGATGTGGGGGTGGGGGATGGAGGGGTGGGGGTGGAGTGGGGGACCACAGGGGACCTGTTTTTTGGGTTTTTTTTCTTGCTTTTTTTGTTTTAAAATTAATATTCTTATTTACATTTTTTATTTTGTTTTTTGTTTCTCGAGACAGGGTTTCTTTGTATCTTTGGAGTCTGTCCTGGAACTAGCTCGTGTAGATCAGGTTGGCCTTCCACCTGCCTCTGCCTCCTGAGTGCTGGGATTAAAGGTGTACTCCACAACTGCTCAGCCAAACCTTATTTTTCTTAACCAAGAATGAATCCACAGCCTCTCATTTCCTGTGTAAATGAAAGCAAAATTTCTTCACGGTGACATATCTTTTAACTTAAATTTTGAAGTCAAGGCATTTTCAAAATATATAGGTTGGATTAATCTGGCAGCATTTATAATCAAATGTATTTTAGCAGCTGTTGCTTCTTCTTCATTAGTCAAACAATTCAAAGACAACACAATAACATACAGTATCCAGACTCTCTGTGTACCTTCCATCTTTATGTGGCTTTTTTCTTTCTCTATTTCTTTTATTCTTATTTTTTTAATTTTTTGGTTTTTTGAGACAGGGTTTCTCAGTATAGCTCTGGCTGTCCTGGAACTCAGTCTGTAGACCAGACTGTCCTCAAACTCACAGAGATCCACCTGCCTCTGCCTCCCAAGTGTTGGGATTAAAGTTGCAAAAGAGAGAGGAGAGGGAAGTGGCCACTTTTTTAAAGGGAGAGAGACCACACCCCAATGGGCTGGTATCTCAACGGCTATTGGCTGAAGGAGCAGAAGGAGCTCCCGCTACACCTCCCCCTTTTGTTTAAGTAAGAGAGTTCTAAACCTACTACGAAAGTATATACAATAAGTACAAATATCCTATTCTAACTAGCTTAGGTCTTGTATAATAAATAACTTGGCCAAGTCATGAGAGAAAAGTAACACATTTATATGGTCTTCAACCCCATCGAAGATCTGAGAAGGGAAATAATGTTACCTGACTAATTAGGAAGTGCAATCAAACAACTTCCAAAACATGCAACAAATCACAGAGACAACTAGCTACCTGGGCAATCACCCAAAGCCACGTTTGCAGCGTTGAAGCAACCAACTTTGGCTAAGGCCTAACATAACTGACATACCATTTTCAAAAGCAAGCAACTTTTCAAAACTATCTTACCCTGTCTTGGCAGGATATGACAGTCCTGATTTATCCATTGATGCAAGCTCTGTATCTCTGTCAGTGGTTGAGGTATGGGCATTTCTTTGCCCAAAGGCCAGTTCTGCCAAAAAGAAAGGCTCCAGGTGGAGCGTCTTTGGTGCTGCCACACCTGGCTGCCTTATTTCTTTTTTTTTTAAAAAGACTTTATCATTTTTCTTTTCTGTCCCAAGCCTACGTTTATTTTTAAGAATAAACACACTGTAAACTATTTAGAGTTTTGTTTTTTGTTAAGCTAAATTTGTCTTTTTGTGTATCTGTAATCACTTTCTGACCAGGAGAGTTTTGAATCTGATAAGAGATATGGCTAGGATTAAAACTGCAGTTTTGGCAGCTGGCCCCACCAGATTTCTTAGCGTTTTGAGAGTCTAGCTTCCTGGTGGAGGGTGTGGGAGCCACATTTGTTGTTACAGCTCTGGAGTTTCTAGGTCCATGCCAGCACCAAGAAGCCTGATACCAACTGCTCATAAATAGCATTTAAGTGTTTGGTGGCAGAGCCTCTTTTAAACTGCCAGGTTTTTGCCAGTGACACTGAGTCAGGAAGCCTCTCTTAAAGGAGATGAGCCTCTGCTAGGCTCTAGCAAACAAAGCCCACCCTAGAAAAGACTGTTACCAATACTTTGCACTTGACTCTGTTCTTATATGTCTAGAATCTTTTTTTTTAAGCTTTCTCAGGCTTTATGTGGAAATTCTTGGCAAACGTTTAGGCACCATTTGTAGATGGAAGTTTCTGACCAGCCCAGTTCCAACTCCATTCAGTCCCAAATAAACACACAAAGGTTTATATTAATTATAAACTGTTTGGTCTATTGCCCAAGTTTGTTATTAACTACCTCTTACAACTTAAATTAACCAATAATTCTTACCTGTATTTAGCCATGTGGCCTGGTATCTTTTCTCAGTAAGCATTCTCATCTTGTTTTATCTGTGTCTGAGTGGCAACTGCATCTCTGTCTTTCCTCTCCCCAGAATTCTCCTCATCAGGTTTCCCCTCCTATACTTCCTGCCTGGCTACTGGCCAATCAGCATTTTATATGAGTTACCATCTTTACAGTGTACAGGAGCATTCTCCCACATCTCTATGTAAGTACTGTTGGTTTGTTGTGTTATAGATTAAAGGCTGGCTCTGCACTGAATAACCAATAAAGGGGTTCATTCCCCGGAGAGACTAATTCTCCTTCTCCCAGTAGTCCTTGGTGTGGAGCGGGATGGAATGAGAATTTCCCCATCTACGCTATTATGTCCACTGATATTGCTGTTGTCTTGTTTATGCAGATCTTTCCAGGGGACTGTTTCACAGCAGCTCTCTTCTGTTCTGGCTCGTACAACTGTTCCTCCCCCTTTTTTGTGACTTTTTTTTTTAAAAATAGAATCTAAGCTGAATGTGTTGCTCTGAGCTTAGCTCCTGTACACAACTTGCTGCCATTCTATAGTGGATGCGTTACTTCTAAGAGGTGCAGGAAACCAGGGTAAATGATTCCAAGAAGGAAATATAGAAACAATGTTATTAACTGCTGTAGATATTTTACGTGTAAATTTTTATTTGTTTTTATGTGTCTATGTATGTGTATTATGTGCATATATATGCATGTATGTGTGCATATGTATATGTGCATGCATGTGTGTGAATTTCTGTGTATATGTGTGTGCATGCATATATGTACACATGCGTATGTGTATATGTATCTGTGTTTTGTGCATTGATGCATGTGTACTTGTGAGTATGTAAATGCATGCATATATACATGCATTTGTGTTGCATGCATGTATGTATATGTGTATGTATGTGTGTGTATATGTATGCATGTGTGCATGTATATGTATGTGTGCTTGTGCGTATGTGTATACATGTGCATGCATGTTTGTATGTCTATGTATATTTATGTATGTGTGAGTGTGTTTGTACACATATGTATATGTGTATGTTTGTGCATGCATCCACACATGTATTGTATGTGTATATGTGTGTTCATGCATGTATGTATATATGTGTGCATATGTATATGTCTATGTGTACTTGTGTGTTTGTTTATAGGTATGTGACAGTTAAGGAGACCAGAAGAGAGCATTGAATCCCTTTGTTGCTTATTGCTGGGAACCAAACTCCAGTTCTCTGCAAGAGCAGTAGGTGTTCTTAACTGTTGAGACATCTCTCCAGCCTCTATATGTTTGAACATATTTGAACATATCACTGATGATCTTAGCCATCTAAGTGAGTAGTTCAATGGTGTTCTGTGCATGTTACTGTGTTTCAGTCTCCCGTACAGCACGACTGTGCTCTAAACTCTTGCTGCTGAACAATCCTTCCCACCGAACACCTGCTTTCTCTTCCCCCTTCCTCACAGAGACAAACTAAGTCAGCATTTGTTCTTCACATGCATGCAGGAGTGTATCACCTTCAGATTTCTCCATATTGTGTATGAGCCAGAATCCCTGCTCTCTCGAGGTTGGATATTCTCTCTGTGTATGAATACACACTTTACATGTTCAGCCTTCACCAAAAACACTGGGTTGTTTCTGTTTTTAAAAGTTTTGGGAACAGTGCTGATGTGAACATGGGTGAATAGACATGTGTTTGAGCCCCTGGTTTTTTTTTTTTTTGTGTGTGTGTGTGTGCGTGCGTGTGCTTATGTGTGTGTTTCAGAAATGTATTTAAAGATCATTTACATGACCATTTTTGGTAGCTTTCTATTCTTTGACAATTTCATATGCATATATAAATAAAATGCATTTTGTTCATATTCATCACCCTTTTCCCTCTCTCATTTTGCTTCCACTCCTTCTGAAACCTTCTTTTTTTTAAACCACATCTTTCTCCTAATTCCATGTCTATATCCCACTGGGTTTAATGAGAACGCAATGATGGGCAGCTTACCAATGGCTACCCCTCTGAATAAAAGTGACTGTTCCTCCCCAAGCAAATACTACTGCCAATTGCTCTATACTGGGCGGGGTGTGTGTGTGTGTGTGTGTGTGTGTGTGTGTGTAGTCTATCCATGCTGGAATATGGAAGGGTCCGGCCTTGTCCCCTCTGAGGGGGAGGGAGACAGGGCACCGTGGCTTATTTAAACAGGCTGCTCTTCAATTCTATTTGTAGCCAAAGACCTGCGTTCCCCTCACTCACCACCAAGCTCAGTTTCCAGGCTGCTGGGGTGAACCTGGTGCTTAGTGCAGGACAAGCAAGCGCCTCACTAACTGAACTGCATGCCCCATGTTGAACTCCTCGAGAGATCACCTTATTGCTTGCTGTGGCAACCGTAGCCTTCCACATAGACAGCTCACAGGCTATGTTTTCCCTCCGTCCTGCTCACACTTCTTGCTTCTGATTGTCCGGCGCCACCCTCAGAGGTGTGACTATTGCAGCACAATTTCCCTTCTTTCATGACTGGGGTAGGTGGTGAAGCCTTTTCCATGAATCTACAAGTCTATCAGTGAGCATTGAGCATAGTAGGAAATGTGGAGTGTTTAGCAGACACTGCTGTAGGAACATGCTTTGTGATCGGAGAGGGAGTGTCAAAACATCAAGACCACATTTCTCTGCGCACTCTGCAGCGTTATGTGAAGGACGGTGATTGTTGTAGGAACAAGAGTCTACCCAAAGTGTGTTTATACGCTGGGTAATGCAGTCATTTGAAGCTTCGTTATTTTGATTGGCAACAGTTAAATAGCACTAATTTCCTCGGCCTTTTGTTCTTTCCAGACAAGCATTTTTTAATAGCTTTTATTGCCAGCCTCAGCAAAGCACGCTACAAAAATGAGGATAGCTTGGTATTTCCACAGCTCTTCTTCTCATTGTAATTGGAGCTTTGATGGTGAAACTGGAAAGTGAGGCCACATACCACATAGGATGTGAGCCTGGCCCCACTGGGCATGTGGCGACAAGTGGCAGGGAGGAGGCGAACACTGTAAGAGCCTCCTGGGCAACTTGTCTTATCAGGTGACTAGAGCAGAGAGGAGAGGAGTTTTACCAGGACTATTGACGTTTCGAGCAAAGGGCTTCCTACTACAGAGGACTTTCTCCCGCACTGTGGGACACTTCGTGACATCTCCAATAGTAGACTGCTCTGCATCCCATAATGGCACCATTCCTTCCCAGACAGATTAAGCTGTGAGTCACCAGCCTTTTGTATTTATTGGGAGCCATTCCCAGTGGCTCTGAGGGTATCCCTTGACATCATCTGACTTAACTGGGGTAGTTATTAATCGTGTTGATGAGCCTTTAGCTCTTAAAAGATAAGGCAGCTTCTAAGTTAGCCGTGTCTCTTTACACACGGTAAGCAGAGATCTCAGGAAGGTTTGGCTGTGTTGCATTCTAATGAAGTATTTGTATAAGTGCAACCCTTTGCAATCCTGTCATAAGTTTGCTAAAGTCAAATATGACAACACACACTGCTTCAATCTTTGTGTGTGTGCATGGCAAGTACTGTCATAAACGTTCTACAGTGACTCACGGAATCCACAGAGCTACTGTGTAAGGAAAGTTGCGTAGCCTTGGGTTTGTAGGTGGACAACTTGAGGCCTGTCTACAGGAACCACCCAATCAAAGCCCCAGAAGGCAAGCAGAAGGGCAATGAACCCCACGAAGACTCCTTCTGGTTGTGTCTGTTGCTAACAGTGTACAGGGCAATGCCTCACTTTAGTAGATGGTACTGGCAGGTTGCAGACTAACCCCATCAACAGTCTGCCTCTGGGAACCTCACCACAGTGCCAGCTCAGCCGGGCAGGAGTTTTCATGTTGTACCGCTTACAGCTTTCATGAAGCAATGATTCCATATTTTCCAAAAGATTCCCACTGGTATGTCTAGTTTCACAACGGACCTGCTGGTGGGCCACAGGAGGGGACTATATTTCTGGAACAGGTCAGGCCTGCTGACCTAGCCCTGAGTGTTTCTGCCTCACTTTTGCCTCCTCCTTCCTCTGAGGTCATCTTGTCCATTTTAACTTCATTTGCTTCTTTGGCCGGACCACCATGTGCAAATGCAGTCACTCACTGACCCGTCGTTTCTTCTTGAACCGCATCATTGGGTGGCCTCTGTTCTGTAATGGGATGAGAGGAAATAAGCCAGGCAGTGTCTGCTCTTTAGGTGGTGAGTGAGTGGTGGGAACCTACAAAAATAATAGCAGTAATGCAAGGTGCACTGAGTACTGGTAGCAATACACATAGGACGTTCAGAGCATTATGTCTGTCTGGAGGGATTCGGGAAGGCTTTGTGCACCGGGCCGTAAATGATAAGTAAGTGTCCCCAGCAGCAGACAGACGAGAAAGTGAATGGGCAGGGGAAGGGATGTGGGAAGAGGTGACGGTCCCTTGTGCGTCCGAGATTGCGCTCATCCACAAGAGCAAATGCAGATGTGCATGTGTAGGTCAGAGCTTGCTGTCAACAGAAAATGCAGGGTGTACTGGTGTCTGATGCCATTCACAGTGCTGGGGTTTGGGCAGTGGGAAATTGTGTGGAGAGATGCTGGCAGCAGCTAAGAAACGTGAGGGGTTGGAAGGATATTTCAATGAACAGAGCAGGAAGATGAGGAGAGAAAGTACACAGGTGTGGTAACGCGTAGTTACCACCCCAGTGCTGCGGCTTTCGG
The DNA here is from genome assembly GCF_950005125.1 of Chionomys nivalis. NCBI lineage: Eukaryota > Metazoa > Chordata > Mammalia > Rodentia > Cricetidae > Chionomys > Chionomys nivalis. Next base: position 9,951,811 of record NC_080089.1, on the reverse strand, counting down.
GACAGGGGATTTGGGAGACTCCCATACTACCTAACTCCTTACCCTGCTTGGTGAGTTTTAGGCTAGGGAGAGACAGTGTTTCTTAACAACAAAAGCACAGAGTATGGATACTTCGCCCAATGGACCACACCCAAAGTTGTCTTTTGGCCTCCACAAATGTTGCATACTTCTGACGTGAACATGTGTTTACATGTGTGTGTGTGTGTATATATGTGTGTGCGCGCATGCGCGCATGTGTGAACAGCTTCTGCCTGGGCAGGTCATCCTTGTAAAGCCACTGTGTTGTCACTGAGGTGAAATAGCAGCTGGAGACTGAGAGCAAAGGATGTGAACTTAGGCAGAGTGGGGGTAATGGAGATGGGCTGCAGCTCCAGGTAAAGGGCTGACACTGGAGAGACGGAGGAAATTCCTAGATGGTTACGTGGCATGATTGTTACGGGATGTTACTGTGTTCTTATTGACTGTGAAGCCCGCTTCGCAGCAAAGAACTCATAGCATTTACTGTATATTTGTCCAAAAGCCTATGCCCGTGCATTCACTTTTATTTTAATTAAAACTCCATTTCTGATACCTCTAGATTTAGGTCATTTTCAGATTAGTTATTATATTTTCTCCCCCAGGTAGAAAGCTGCTCCTGCTCATGAGTAGCCAATTTGTGCAGTCCACAGACATGGGACGAGCCAAACATCTCTTTCCAGGACCTAGGTGTGGTCAATCAAGAGTTCTGAAGATGGCAATCACTGTTCTTTGAGTTGAAGCTAGATGTTCCATTAGCTGTTCAGAGCACAAACTTCTTCAATAATTTGGCCTCAGAATACAATTTGTAATTTTTTCAACCTATCCCTTTAATTGATTCTGAATCATTTACAAATTTGATATTTTCTTCCAGAAATTATAGGTCTTACAGATATGCCTGTGATATTTATTTCACTTGAAACTTTTTGTTTTGTTTTATTTTCATTTTTATGCTAGGCAAAGTGACTACAGGACTCCATTTACATATGTCAACTTCACAGTATGTCTCCAAAATAGCTTAATACCTGATGGTTGTATATTTTTCAATTATGAAAGAACCAAGCACTTGATCATTGGTGTCCACAAGAGTTCCAGAGTAGATAGTAGCTTCAAGGGTGAGGTAGGTAGATGCACAGAGTTGGAGTGTGCTTTTATAATGGAACAATAAAGCAAATTATTGCTTCAGTGACTGTACCCACAACTATGTTGTCTTTATTGTAGGAAGCATGAATAAATTGGATTTTACAACTCAATTCCCCTGTGAAACTTTCCACCCTGCTATTTTCTCTGTCTTACAGGGATAAGTGAATTATTTCTACGTTTATAAACTGTAGTGACATAATCAAAGAAACTTCCGAAGCAGTTTAAGGGAGGGCCTTGCTGGTCACCGGAGACAGCCCCCTCATGTCCGCAGGAACCTCATTGGTGCCCGGGTGCACACTTGCTCTCCTAACCGTCCCTCTTTTTCTAAAAAAGTGGATACTTACCGTTTGCAAAAGTAACTATTGTGACCTCAAAGTGGGGCATCTAGAAATGAAGGAAAACATTTATTCACACGTGACAGCCTGTAGTACAAACCCCACAAGTTGGCTTGATTAGCCTGAGTGAGAGGTCTCAGGTGGCTTCTGAAGAGCGCTTGCTGGTGCCCTCACCTGGGCAGGTGACCAGCATGCAGCCTGGGCGTTAGAGCTGAGGGTAAAACCATCAATGCAGCCCCTCACACCTTGTCTCGTTAATCTACCCACTTGATTTATTATCCCCAAACTCTGCCTTCCCAGAAGATATTGCCATGCCAAATACAACTTGGAAGTGAAACTTGGGACAGTCAGACAGGTGGGGGCCAAACACCGAAAACCTTTTGTTAGAGAAAGAACCAGGAAGTACATGTTTATATCTTAAGGCTTAGGAGCGTACTTCTCGTCACTTAATGTGGGCTTGTTTGGTGGCTGTACGCTTACCCTAGAGGGCAGCTTACAGACCAGTCTCTTGGTGTGTCTCATTTTCCTTGAATTTTTCTCGGTTGATGGTAAGCCGCGTCTTGTATAACCTTCTTGGAAAGGGACACTGCCCAGCTGTCTTAATGAGGAGAGTTAGTGTGGCGCTCAGCCTGACAGGAGGTGTTCCTCCGTGGCAGGCTTCCCTCCACCCACGGCGCACGATCGGGAAACTGACGCCACATATGGTTCCGTTTTATGTTACAGAGGCCAAGTCTAGGAATTCCCTGGGGTCTTAATTGGCCAAAAATGCAAATCACACACTTGATCCAAGTGTTATTAGAGGGAACATTTTCTTTGGAGTCTTCGGCAAGCCCTTGAACTAGCTGCAGGCAGTGAAGCTTGTGATCATTTTCATTAACCCTTCACTCCTGAGTCGTGTAGACTGTCAGTGGAAAAAAACGGAGATTCTCATATTGCTGTACATCATACATCACGTTGCTGCTTGTTCTTACTTAAGTGTTGTCTTTTGAGAAACTGAATTTTGTTCTATTGTGAAGTCATTGGTCAAAAGGAAAAATCTCCTCTCCAGCCACACCCACACTTAAAAGTTTTGTCATGGTAACTGAGGACAGTGGAGAAGAATGCACTATTTTGACAAGTTCCAAAAGCAAAATTGTAGAACAAAGATTTTTTTGCGAAGTAAATCATGACTACAGAAAAAGAGGACGTCATTTGGCAATGAACTTACCCACTGGTTTCTTAGAGGCAACGGGTTATAATTAAGACCACATTTGTGCTTCTACAAAGTGTGTCTGGTCCACATGTGCGCTCACCACCCACAGGCGGCTGAAGGAAGTTGTAGGAATGTTTGTCTGTGAGAAATTTCCCAGGGCGGCAAAGAATTGGTATTCAGCATCAAGAGGCCCACATCTTCTTCTGCCTATGTGTATATAGATTGTGTGGCCTGTTCTTGGCCTCTTGTTCAAGGGAACGCTCATTTAATGAGCCTTGTTCTAAGGTCACCGTCCTTCTTGTTCACTCAGAGTACTAATGACTTAAGTCCCCTCCTCAAGGGAGGTATGACAAGAAAGTTAAGAGATGGATATAGAAACGAGAAAGGAAAGATGCAAAGTCATTTCAGGGCTCAATGTTGGAGGAGATTGTTCTGGCTGCTCCTTTCAGTCCCATATGAGGATCCAGGAGAGTGCGTGGATCCAGTTACAAGCTGTGTTTGATGGTGACTTTGTGTCAGAATGGTCATGATTCTACTCAGAGAAGTGAGCACAGTGTAGGGCTTACACCTCTCCAGTTTAGACTCAGGCACTACTCCACTCTGTGCCATTAATCATGCTTTGAGTGTCAGAGCTTTCCTCCATACGCTGTGAGTGATCTGTAAAATCATGTCCATGAAAGAGATTGGCATCTGAGAAGCTTGAGTGCCCAGTGTCTCCTCCTCCTCCTCCTCTTCCTTTCCTTCCACTCCTGGTGATTCAAGCCAAGACCCTGTGGTCACGAGCAAGGACTCCAGTGAGCTACATCTCCAGCCTCAGGGATCTGTTCCTCCATTACTCAACATTCTGCTGAGTTTTTGTTTGTCTGGGGAACAGTTGTTCATTCCACGCTCCGTTCTTATGCTAGGTCCTAGCTTGAGTCTGCCTTACCTGCTTTGGAATTCCTGGTGCATGGCAGCAGTGAGAATGAGTGACTATTGTTGAGAACAAACTGAGAGAGAAACAAAGGAAAGTGGTCAATCAGCAGAGCGGTGGAGGGATGCAGTGGAGGCTTTCTCTTCTGAGATGCTGGCTGGCGAGCAGTCCATTCTCCAGGGATGAACCAGGATGGCTGTCTCTGCTGCGGCGTCTGCTGCTTCCATCGTCGCCAGCTCCCACTCCCTGGTTTCTTTTGATTTCTGTTGTTTTGCTGCCATTTTTATAATCCCTGCTTGTGTGGCATGTCCCCACATCCAGCGACCATGTGTTTCTGATTTCCAGTTCCGGCAGTTATTTTAAAAGAACATAGTCTTATGTGTTTATGTATTTATTTCGAAATGTTCAGCGTTGCTTGGTTGCTCTGCATATATCGCATGAGAAAGCAAGGTGGCTGTAAGCATTGCACTTCACAAAAGTTTGTGGTCTATACCTCAGAACCCTGTGCAGCATTTGGGAGCTAAGGTGATAAATGAGTTCTTTTTATTCTTCCTAATGGAATTCTTGGTTTCTCACCTTCCTCTCCTCCCTCTTCTTAAGACTGTGGCATTGAATGAAGCCACCTCACATTTGTGCCAGGGTTTTTACAATTTCTTTCCAAAGCATTTTGAGAAAATGCTCTCACAGCTTGATATGGAAACACACCCTGTACTATTCTGTTAGGGAGGCACACAAACAAGACAGTTACTAAATTTATGTCACATCTTGTGACTTCCTTGCAAGTTGAACATATATGACCTCTACTGGCTGTACCTACAATTCAGGATGCCTCTACATCTCTCTGTCTACTGACCCATCTACTTTCCAATGAGAACTATTCACTCTGGATACTCCAATTAGCTCTGAAATTATCCTAGGAAAAAAAATTAAAAATAGTGGGTGCCATGTGATGATAAATTCCTGTAGTCCTAGAACTTGGGATGGAGAGACAGAAGGTTCAAGGTCACCCTCCGCTACACAGTGGTATCAGGGCAATCTGTACTACCTGGAACACTGTCTCAAAGACAAACAAACTGGAAAGTGCACAGAATCTCCTAATATACTTCTGTACAAAACGAGCTCAAGTTTGTATAAGTTGCATTCTTCCTTGATTGGCAAAATTGGAAACATATTGTCATGGCACTTAGATAAACCAAATGTGTGACCATTGAGTATCAATGGAAGATCTTAAGCATAAAAGTTCATCCTTCACTCTTCTAGTCTTCATATTCTAAGGGTTTTGAGGGCCCCCACAGTGCTTGTTCTTTTGGGGACACTTCATGTACTGACTATCTCTAGGAAGTCCTTCATGTCACCTATGCTTCTATGGTGTGTGCAGTTTTTTCTACTGCTCAGCAGGGAAAATACTTTCCCCTTGTCTTGGGAAGTAGTGAGTTATCCCCCAAGTTATAGATCATCAAAGGAGATTGTCAGGGTTTCTGTTCTGCCTGGTTCCCGCAGTCGTTAAGTCCCAAAGAAATCACACAGAGGTCTACATTAGTTATAAACTGATTGGTCCATTAGCTCAGGCTTCTTGTTAACTCTTATATTAGCCCATGATTCTTATCTATGTTAGCCACATGGCTTGGTACCTTTATCTGTAAGGCAGTCACATTTTGCTTGTTCTGTGGCTGGATCAGGACGGCAGACAAAGCTTTCCTCTTCCCAGAATTCTCCTGTTCTCATTTCCTGCCTTTACTCCCTGTCTAGTTGTCCCACCTATACTATCTGCCTGGCTACTGACAAATCAGCGTTTTATTAAAATACAATTGACAGGGTACAAACCATTGTTCCACAGCAAAATAATCACATGGTTCTTGTTTTTAACAGGAATGGAAGGTGACTATGGGGAGAAAATGTGGCAGATGGGTCTGTGTAAGTTTCACCTCTTTACATAAAGAGGTGGAACAGCCTTCCATGGAGCCAACAGGAACACACATTGTACTTTTCTTGTAGTTATAGGGACACAGTGATCTGGTACTCTAGGAAGCTTGTGTGTCCTGTGAGAGGCAGGGAAGAGCAGTGCCCCTGGAAAGGGATGGCAATCCCACCTGATGGTGTGTTCTAAGTACATGGATCCTTAGCACCCAAGGAATGTGAGGTGGGAATGTCTATCTCTGCTCCTTTTGTCCTTGGCGATGAGGGTGGGATAGGTCTCTAGGAGGGAGACACTGTGTAGAGAGAGCTCTGCTCAGTGTTCCCAGGCTTACCGCATCTGCAGAGAGAATTCACTGCTTGTGAAACAGCAGCAAGGGCTGTAAAAGCAACTGAGAAAATGACAGCATGCCTTGCGAGTCACGTGTCATCGCTGTGACAAAATGCCTGAGAAAACCTGAAAGGAGGAAAGGTTTCTGTGCACCCACAGCTTCTGAGGTCACAGTGCATGGTCACCCTGCTCTTCTGCTCTTGGACAGCAGGACCGTGTTGTGGATCGAAGCCGCTCATCCCATGACGGAAAGGAGGAGGCTAGGCACAGGATGTACCCTCCTGTAGGGACTTACCTTCCTACTTCCTCCAAAAAGTCCCCAGCTCCTAAGACTCTGCTCAGTAGTGAGTTAACTCACTGGTGACATTAGTGCACTCATCGTCCAGCCACCTCTCAAGTGTCCCACTAGTTGGGGGCAAAGCCACCAACGCTGGAACCCATTTTGTACCTACTTTATATCTGAACCATAACACATGCTGTTCTCAGCTACACAGGATTATAAGTTCAGTTTTGAATTCTTCCCCTCTCCCCTTTATGTTGCAGTCTGGAAAATGTGTGCTTGTGGGTTCCCATCTTGTTCCTACTGGGTTCTATGGTGGCCTCAGTGGCTGTCACTGAATGTGGACTTTGGAACATGAGCTTCATCTGAGTGCTCAGAACTGTTGAACCATGGGTGCACTTCAAGCTAACTAATGGGAGCCCACATGTCACAGAATTCCAGGTCTTCTGCCACACAAAAATCTGAGAAGCTTAACTCTAGACAGAAAATCATTCTCCCAGTCACTTGATGCTAGTGTTTGCAGATGGTTGCTTGGGTAGAAGCTCAGCCTTTGATGAATAGTAAACAAGCTTCTACAAGATCCAGCACCAATGACAACAATAATGTCCCACTCTGAACTGCCCCAGTGCTGTCAGGAAATGGTACCCTAGTGGCTACTTGTTGGCATTAGCTAGTTAGGTGTCCTGGGTAGAGAAATTGGTGGGTATTAAGCTTTCTGTTTCAGAACCAAACGAAGAACAGCAGTAGGAAACATTTTTCTTGGAACATACTGTTTCCTCCCATTTCAAAATACTAGGAATGATGATTGGGCAAGGGAAATAGGAGACCAGTCATACTTGGAAAAAAAAAAAATGTGTCCTAGCTTTATAAAGTGTGTGCAAATTATATTGGTTGGAATTTTCAATGTTTGGCTTTGGGACTGTAGCTGCTATAATGGAGTTCTTTTTCCATGGTGTTCTTTCTAATCATGGGAATTTGGCACATGATCAAAGTATGCGAAACCTGGGTTTCCATGTGTGTGAATGGAGGCCAGTGTCACCTTCCACAGCAGTTAGGAGGATGAACCAAGTTGTGGACTTGGTTGCCCAGTCTTTCATCCTCAGGCTCTTAAGAGCATCCTCATCACAAACAAATAGCAAACAGGGATGCTATTAAACTGTGTGTTTCAGAGGTCCTGAAAGAATCAAGAGTGTTCAAGAAGAACACAGAAAATTAGACTGGGAATGGCAGTTAATGTCCCCTAGGGAAGGGGGAGTCATTTTTCTTCAGAGGTGTAGCCGCTGGGAAGTGACCATACTCTTGCAATTGACCCTGATTAAACTCAAGGGTAGAAACCTAAAAGAAAAACAGAGACATGAAAGTAGATGGAGGACTTGGAATGAGAAAAGGGTCACGGGGAGCTGGAAGGAGGGAAGCGGGTAGTGGGTGTATGTGGAGAAGATGCAGATTCCTCATTTACATGTGTGGAGCTGTCAAACAGTGAATACAAGTGTTAGCGTGGAAGCTAGGCTCAGGGTCTAGCTCAGAGAGTAGGCCTGGTGCTATGCAAGCACGAGCTTCTGCATGTGACCCGAGTCCCTAATAGCACACACAAAAATGAACAAAATAATGGAAGCTGAGGATCTAAGCCACAAGAATTGAATTATAAGAATTTTTTTCTTATTGATTAAATTTTTATTTATTTTCATCCCATCAGCGGTTTTTCCTCTCCTTCTGTCTCTACCCTCTCTTCTGTCCACCTTCCATACACTCCTACTGCATTCAGGAATCATATTGAAGACAGAGAAGAAGAATTCTTAACACTTCAGGGTATTAGACTAAAGAAAACATAGTTAGCATTGTTTTCTTGGTGCTCGCTATTGGTAAAGAAAATGTCAGCTAACGCACTCTGCATATGTGACTCCTGGCAGTTCCACCCCGACTGATGACCTGTGTGCAAGGAAGCCCACAGCCACACCAGCGCTGCTGTAATGGAAGGTCCTGTATCTGCTGCTTTTGCTCCTCTTGCTTGGGGTGAATAGTGGGGAATTTCTGCCCCTATTCTCCTGGTGCCAGGGCATGATTGACTTGAATGTACTCTCCTGCTTTCTCTGGTACCCTGGGAGAGGAGGCACTGATGCATTCCCAGCGTAAACACTCCCAATATTAATGGCTAACGCACACTGAGAGCTAATTTGAGCAGACGGCAAATATATGACTTCAGTGGGAAAATACATTCTGTTCTTCAAGCACCCTCACCGACTTAGCTAGAAGTGGACATGAAGCAGACCCCAGGGACAACATTCACTTTTCCTGTGGGATGAAGCAGGCCATTTGACTCAAGCCGTAGTGGACTTGGTGGGGAATTGGTCTCTTGCGCTCCTTGGGTTCACTTCTCCTGTGTAGCATGAAGGATTTAGCAGCTGGTTCCCTATCAGAGTGACTGGGGCTGTCTAGAAAGAGAGGGTCTAATAGTTTTCAGCCTTAGGGAACTTAGATGTTTTACTAGAGAGTGATACTTATTGGTCCAGCTTATCATGTGCTCTCCAGTATTTGAACAGACACTGGCCTGTCACCTCAGCAACAGACACAGATGCTGAGGATGGAGTTCAAGCCCTCCCTGGCCCACACAGTAACTGGAAGGTCAGCTTGGTCAACTTAGAAAGACCATTTTAAAGAGGACAAAGGGCTGGGGGATAGAATTCAGTTGTTATAGAGATTGTTTGGAATGCACATAACCCTGGGTTTCATCCCTAGTACTGCATAAGCCAGGTATGATGGCAATGTCTACAATCTCAGCACTAAGGAAGACAATTGAGGTTGGAGGATCAGAAGTTCAAAGTCATCTTCAACTCCATAGTGAGTTCAAGGTCAGTAGGGGATTCCTCAGACACTGTTTCCAACAGCACAAAATATAAAAAGTAAAAATAAAAGCAGAGCTAGAGATGTACAGTTTTCCAAGCATGCCACAGACTGTGAATTCAGTCCCCAGAAGCATGCGTGTGCATGCAAACACACACACACACACCAAAGGTGGATATAGAAGCGTTCTAGTTTTCTGATGCTGTAGCAAACTGACCCAAATGGTTCAACTATTTTCTCTGCTTATTACTGCCATTTGTGTTGGTCGTCTACATGGTCGTCAGGGGAGGTGGCTCACTGGACTCATGCACTTGCCTTTGTTTGATACTAGAGAGGCTCAAACAATAGTTGTCCTTGGCTTCTTTGGGTGCTTTCCTACGTGACTGATCTAGGTATGGGAGCAGTGTTAGTGGGTTTACAGACTTTTAAGTCAAGTTCATTGACTGTCATTAGGGAATTGTGACAGTTTCTAGTGCATGTAGCATGCTTGGGGCTCATAATAAATCTTGTTTAGAAAACTGCACATCATATTAACATTTAATGGTTGGCAGGTCAGTGTCTCCTGTGTGGTAGACCCTGATAGTATTTTGCATGCATAATCTCTTATTTACAGCCTTGTGAAATAATCTGTCATTATTAATATTAATAATGAATTGATAATAATTAATATTCTTGTCTTTGCAGCAGTATTTTCTTTCATGTGGATCCAAACTTAGTCTGTGTTCCTTTGATTTGTGTGGTAATGCCAAGCTCTGGATCTCAGGGCGTGAGTCTAGGATGACTGAGACAACTGCAGAAGTTCCCCATACCCAAGAGAGCATATGCTGTCCTTCAAAGTCACATGAGGGATGGAGAACAGAGTAGAATGGCACAGTGGGGTTGCCTTCTAATGGTGAAGGTTCCAAACTCACAACATAAAGAGGCAACCTTATGAGGCAACATCAGTAACATTAGGAAGTGTCAAAAGCTCAGGAAAATTGTAGTCAAAAGAAACCACAATAGAAAACAGTAAATGCTATGACCAAGATAGGAACAAAGTGATGAGTGGAGATAATTAGACTAAGGAGGCAGAACCCAGAACCAATGGGCCACCCTCTGCTTTGAACATGGAGCTTCTGAGTCCTTTCGTGTGGGCGTGAGATAGGGTCTCACATAGCCCTGGTTGGCCTCAGACTCGCTTTATAGCAGAGGATGACCTTGAATTTCTGGTTCTTCTACCCCTGTAACTTGAATGATGGGATTGCAGTTATGTATCATCACAGCTGGTGTTCGGGGTGCTGGAGATCAACACCTGACTCTGGGTTACACACCAGCCTCGGTCGCCAGTGCTTAGCATTCTAAAGTTCAACAAAGCCACATTGGCTTTACCTTACCCAATCGCACTTCATACTAAGTTGCACATTTTCATGTTAAATCAGATTTTTCAGCTAGTAGGGTCATCTTTACCTCTTTATCTTTTGAACATTTGGGGGATATAAATGTGAAGAATCAGCCTCTGAATGAGCTCCCTCCTCTTCCATGGTGTAGCTTGATATACCTAAGGCACTACTGGCATTGCAATTTGTCACTGAGCTGCACAGCAATTTAGAAACATTTTCACCATTTTATAGTCTGTATATAAATGCCCACAGATATAGGCAGACCCTGCGTTTCTGTAATTTCATCCAAATTACAGAATTTCTTTGTGAATTTGTAGTTTAAGATGTTCATTTCTGAGTTTTGCTGTGGTTGATGGTATTTATTTTTCTTAAATATGGTTTGCATTTTAAATTTTATTTAGTGTATGGGGGGCATATGGATGCGTTGGCAGGCATGCCATTGCCTCTGTATGTGGATGAGCGGGCATGTGTTCTGTAGCCTCATTATATAGATGAGCGGGCATGTGTGCCATAGCCTCAGGAGGAGGTCAGAGAACAACCTGTAAGAGCGGATTCTCTTTCCCACCTTGTGAATCCTGGGACTGGAATTCAGTTTCTCAAGCTTTGGGGTAAGTGTCTTTACTGGCTGATCCATCTCATTAGTTTCCATTTTAACCGTTTTCAAGATCACATCTGCTTTTGTGGCTAAGCTGATTTCATAGATTTGAACTGATTTGAATAAAATAATCAGGCACACTGAAAGTGTCTGGAAGCAAACAGTTGCTGTGTCAATCACAAGCATGTTCTATGCCTAATTATATAGAATTGAGAGGCACTTGCAGAAAGGGTACAGTTTAAACCTTTCCAACTTTATTATCTTTTATCATCTCAGTTAAACATTTAGTATTCAGGCAGCTCTAAATAGTGTGCTGTATATTTCCTCTGCATTCCCAAGTAATGTAATCACCCTTGTCCTTTTCCATGATTTAAGCCAGTATTTCCCAGGACTAAATCTGATGTAAGACTTTGCAGTTGTGTTTGAACTGTTCTCAGCACATGAAACGCTGTAGTGGTCCAAGTTCTCTCTGGTCCTGTGATTATACACTTAGCATGATTGTGAAGGCAACCCATCAACAAGATCTTGTCTTGTTAAATATCCCTGTGCTGTGTGTGTGTTGGGGTGTGTGCGTGCGTGCGTGTGCGTGTGCGTGTGTGTGTAGTACAGCAGACACTTTTGACCTGAAAGGTTTTTGAAGCCCCCCTCAGTCATATTTAGATGAAGAAAACTTTAGATGAAACAACTGAGCCTCAAGTAGTTTTAGAAGTTTGTTCAAGACTCCATGATCACCTGTTGGTACAGTTTTGTCTAACTTCCCAACCCAGGTCTTTGCCCTAAAACGTTCCGTATCTTGGCTAGTTCCCTGTGGTGTGGTTTTTGCTATTTCAGGTGATGCCAGGTGGATGACTGGACTGTATTTTTTGGTCTGTGTAGGAAGGTGGGATTTTACCACAGTCCCACTGTGGACTGGAAAAGGTAGGACATACCTTCCACCATGGACAGTGGGCCCTTTGGCCACATTAAGGGACAGTTTGCAGGTCTAAAGTTGACTGTACTGTGTGTATATTGTCAGGAACATGATTGAAAGGAAGCTTGGAATTCAGAGAAAAGGTAACAAATGAATGTTGGCAGAAATCAGCATGTTGGTGTCCTGTCTGTCTTCACAATTTAAAATTTTAGACTCGGTATGTTGGCATGCATTTATAATACCAGGCTCAACAGACTGAGGTAGGACGACTCCAAGTTCAAGGGCAGCCTGGGCCCCAGAGAAGAACATTGGTTGAGGACCTGCCACTGATAAAGGTAGAGCTATAGAACTGTGCACTTCAACTGTGCACGACAACTGTGCACTGCATAATGATGTATCCTTCCCATCAGAGAGGCCTCAAGAGCTGCCGCAGCTGACAGATCTACCATGTCATAGACATCATGTGGTTTGGCAGTGTTCATGTGCTTATAAAAATGCTATTTCAAGCCGGGCGGTGGTGGCACACGCCTTTAATCCCAGCACTTGGGAGGCAGAGGCAGGCGGATCTCTGTGAGTTCGAGACCAGCCTGGTCTACAAGAGCTAGTTCCAGGACAGGCTCCAAAAACCACAGAGAAACCCTGTCTCGAAAAACCAAAAAAAAAAAAAAAATGCTATTTCAAACCTGTACTGTACTGACATTTGTACATTGTGTGTGTGTGTGTGTGTGTGTGTAAATACGATCACAACAGGTGTTCTTACCTACTGAGCTGTCTTCTCAGCTGAATTACTGTTTTTTAAAGATGTTCTCATGTAGCCCAGGCTGGCTTCAGACTCATCATGAACCTGAGGATGCCTTTGTGACTTTTCCCTTTTCTTTTAAATATTTGTTTATTTTTATTTTATGTTTATGAATGTTTGTCTGCATGCATGTCTATGCTTCATGTGTGTACCTGGTGCCTGCAGAGGCCAGAAGATGGCATCAGATTTCCTGGAACTGGAATTATAGACTTTTGTGCCCCCCATTTAGGTTCTGGGAACTGAACTGGGGTCATCTGCAAGAGTAGCCAGTACGCTTGGCCATTGAGTCATCTTTCCAGTTCAGCTTGGTGACCCTTAAGGTTATCAAAGGGTGAGAATGGTTTTTCAAATTTCTAACAGAGGAGATGAATATAATGTCAGACTCTCCTTGGGAACTTTCAGGTGTGTAGTGTGACTCATGGCCTTCAGTTCTATAGAGCAAGACTCAAAAGTGAAAACCATGACTGACAAACTGCCTAGTACTTACAAAGGAAGTATCTTAGTGCTCCAGAGAAGACAAAGACTTCTGGAAGAAGCCTGTTTAAAGGGTTCATTGAATATGCCCAGGGAAGCATCTAAGAGAGCCAAATGATGTGTTGTCCCTCTCCCTTGGTTCTTCACCTTGCTGACCTCAGCTTCTTAGCCCTAATCATGTCAGTAACTCAGCTATTGTGGGAGGAGGTTTCAAAGAGATTTTCAGATTGTGAAGTTAGAGAATATTACTCTATTTCTAAGGTATTTCCTCTCATGAATCTCTCAAGAGACCAATTCTTACTTTTGGGTATTAATAACAGTAGGGCCTTCATAGCCTGGGAGCAGAGCATAAAACCTCTCATGATCATTGTAAACCAGAGGATTAATTCAAGTATCTTTTTGACCTGTAGGTCAGTACACAACAAGCAAGGAAGGAAAACTGGGCCAAGACCCACCTACATCTTTCCCAAACATGTGCTGTATTTGTAATGGGATGGAGAGGAAAAAGAAAGAATTAAGTTACTCTAAACAAAGTAGCCAAAGCATTCATTTTTGAGATTGTGGTATTTTTGTGATAGAACTCTGTGAAATTCGTCTCTGAATTCTTCAGTTGCTTCTCAGTCACACAGAAAGAGATTAACATTGTCCTGAAATTGCATTAGTTGCTGATGGGAAACACGGAGTCAAGCACTCACGTCAACTCCCCTAGGAAGAAGGTGTTGCTTTCACGAAGAGTCCGCTGTTCATGCTACGCAGTCTCATGGCCTTGGCGTCTGTTACTCTCATTCCAGATGGGACACTACGAGCTATCATGAGGTCATTATTCCTCTTAACTCCAGATCAGTTTCAGTTTAGTCTAGCCTTGCCATGAAAGAAGTAGATTCAAAGTATAGACAGGTCATAAAGTGTTGTCTCTTGGTAAGCAGGGACCTTCATATCTGGATAAGCGGACATTCAAGTTACTCATGACACAAAAATCCCTCTCATTCATCCAGAGAGTAATTGTTTAAATTTTGTCAGTCCTTCCCCATGTGGAGTCATAGATAACAGTTACAAATAGCTGGGTCTGCTTTGTGGGAAGTTCCTGGCAACTTGCACCAAAGGGTTTTTCCATGGTTGTTTCAGTGGTTATTGCTTTTTGTTTGTGCAGGCACTGGGTTCAATTCCAGGTCAGAGGTTCCAAAGTGGCCTTTTCTTCTCTCTGTAGTGATGGCCTTTGTAAGGCTCAAGGGGAACCCAGCTCTACGAATAACGGCAGTGTGAACAACAAGGGATGTCCACTATAATCCAGTTCACATCTTATGTTCTTTAACCAGCTCACCAAATAAAATTCGACTCTGGACTGTGGTTTTCGGGGCCTTGCTTCTGTGACTGTCATGGGTACCTCTGTCATGTGCTGCTTTCTGTGCATGTCCTCCAGGCTGGCCACCTGTCCATGTACTCGGCGTGACAAGCATGCATGCCCTGCTTAGGGCATTTGTCCCCGATCTTCTTTCCACCTGGGAAGCCTCCAGAGCTTTGAGTACAGTACAGCTTGAGGAGTGTGTGTGTGTGTGTGTGTGTGTGTGTGTGTGTGTGTGTGTGTGTGCGTGTGGAGTGTTATAGCTCAGGCCACAATTCTATGGTGCTTCCTCACTGAGACCTTTGCTTTCCAGCCGGCTTGTTTTATTTATTTCTTTATGTGAGTCTTGAAGCTGTGTTTCAGGAAGAGAAGCCAGCAGCAATCTGAGAAGACTGTGGATTCTGCATCTTAAAGTCTTCTCTACCATCCTATCAGTAGCAGCCTGTTACACAGGAAGGGAGACAGCTATGGTCAACCATTCTAAACTCTCAGAGAGTCTCATGGTGGCCCCCTCGTTAGTTGGTCTGTCTGGTCTCTGAGGTACCCAGCCTCGGTGTTTTTCTCCTTAGTGTCTCCTCTCTGCACCACGGGGCCATCAAGGTACCCTTCCTTCTTGTCCTGAATCTAGATACTGTCGTTTTCATTTCACTGTCTCCTCCCCCAGCCCAGGTCAGCAGCAGGAGGTTGAGCCTCACATTGCATTCCTCTGATCTTTACTTCCCAGGCTAAAGTAGCACCATCCTGTCATCTTTCTGTTTTGTTTTCTTCCTGGTCCCTGTCCTTATTTCCTATCACTTTACGTTTTTTTTCACATTTGACTATCTTCCTGAGCTTTAATATACATACTGCATGAGAGGAAGGACATTGTCCTTCAGAGGTTTTGCTTACAATAGCTGATTTACATTTATTAACTCAGGAATTGGTGGTTGAAACATTGTAAGCTAAAACCCCAAATACGTTGACTTTGGTTTACTACACTTAATTTACAATTAACTGAATCTCACCTGGAAGGTTATGACATGTAGTTTACGTGTTCTTCTGGTTGCACAGTAAGCTTCACATTTTATATCATTTGCCATCTTACTAACTGATGGAGGAAAGTGCTGCCCACCGTGGCCAGTACAATCTTAGGGAGGTAACTCAAGAAGGTAGCTAAGGTGAGGTGGCGGCAAGCCAGAGAATGAGCCAGCAAGGAGCCAGTGTTTACTATGGTTCCTGCTGTGATCTCTTGGCTGTGAGTGACCTACCTGATTTTAGGTAATCCTGCATGGAATAGTAAGTGGCCTTGCCTTGAGTCCCTGCCCTCCCTCAGTGACAGACTGAAATCTGGAAGTGTAAGGTGAAATAAGCACATGATTTCTCTAAGTTGCTTTTTGTCAGAGTTTTTTTTTTCACAGCAACAGAATAAAACCAGGGCATTCTTGGTATGAAGCTTTCTTCCCTGTTACAGGGGCGATTGTCTTTCCAAACACTGACTCAAAGTGGATTGGCAGCAAATCAGGAGATACCAGGCAAGCTGCATGTTCCAGGGCAAGAATCAGGGCCTTCACAAAGGGGCCATTGTCACGGTGAGGGTTTAAAGGCAAACTCGATGCCCCCTCATTGCAGGTGGATAGGCTGTAGGTTCCCAGAGGATGTCCTTGGTGAGGGGCTTCAGTGAAGAGACAGGATGTTAAGGTCCTGCCTAGTTCAATAAGCGCACTAGAATAAAGGCAAAACAAGGCAGGAGAGCCCCAACTTGAGCCTGTTGGAGTTGCTGAAGAAGTAAACAAACTATGTCAATGTTTCTATTCGGCCTCTGTTGATATGGTCCCGTAAGAACAAGGGTAGACTCTTCCCTTGGCCTCTGTTGATATGGTCCCGTAGGAACGAGGGTAGACTCTTCCCTGACTGGAAAGCATAAGGGTGACAAGAAGCTGTGTTTTTCATGACTCATTCTTCCAAGATCGTTTACATGCCTAATTGAGTTACTGGCACAGGGTAGCAAGGCATCGTCCAACGATAAGCATGCCATTGCTTATTCAGCCCCAGTAAATGTTTAGGGTCAGATTATTCTCCCAGAGAGCATCTAGTTTGCCTGATCTCCCTGCCCCATTCAGGCTGCTTACTCAAGATCCAGTTCTGAATGGTTACAAGAACTGAAAAAGAAGCAGTACATTCTAGAAGGTAATGCTAGAAGATCATGACTTTGACCACCCCAGTAGAAAGTGATCAACATTCATTATAGGCCAGGGAAATTTCCCCCCAAAGTCTCAAAGGGAATCCATATAATTAGGCTTTATTCTTTTTAATGGTTCATAAAAAAAAATTCTGTACTCAATCAGTATGTACATAAATGAGATACTCTTTGAGGCTGAAGCTGGCATTTGAGTATAAAAATGCTATTAGAATACACAAAGGTGGATCCCAAACTAGGCCTATTCTCATTTAATTTAATAGGGGGTAGCTCAGCCGGTAGAGTACATCTTGGTACACAAAACACCCTTTTTATCAGTTCCAAACTCTGGATAAGCCAGGTGTGGTGACAAAAGCCAACAATTTTAACCCAGGAAAGGAAGGGAAATCCGAAGTTCAAAGTTAGTCTTGGTTACTGAGCTAGGTGAAGGGCACCATGGGCTCCCCACTCCATGAGATCATGTCTCAAAATAACTACATTCCCTGTCTACTGCTTAAGAAAGAAAGTGGGAAGCACGCATGTGTGACTGGAGAATTGACAGGTTCATAGCCGTCTTCCAGAGCAGTGAGCTGGTTCGTATCATCTGGCAATCCCTGAAGACTTAAACCAGAAACATTAAGGGTAGATCAGGTAGATGGGAATGGGGCACGCGGACCTGGGAAGGAAAGGTCACTGTGAACTAGGCCCTATGGGTCATGTGTCCGTTCTACTTTGGATGTGAGATGACTTTCATTCAGTGTGTCAGAAGATGGGGAAGTTACGAGGCCTAGGACCAGCTCCTTCACTGAGGACCTTTGGATGTTGACCTAAGAGTTGATCAAAGCTGAGAACCAACCATTCTTCTTGTTTAGATACCACTGTGATCTCTGTGGGAAATCAAGTACAGGCGGAGGAGGTGTGTGTGAAAGTTCATAGTGGAGATGCAGAAGGATGCTGCTTCAATCCCACAGACATCATATAACGGGGTGCATGTAATCCCACAGACATGTAATGAGATGCATGCAATCCCACAGACATGTAATAGGATGCATGCAATCCCACAGACATGTAATAAGATGCATGTGTGCCAAAGGAGATGTGTTGGAAGGAGAGGCAATAGGCTTGGGTGTCTGGACAGGTTATTGGTTCTGGTATCCTTCACTAGGTGGTGTCTGAAGTTGTTGTTGTTTTCAAGACAGGTGTTGTCTGTGTGGCCTTGCCTGTCCCAGAACTCACTCTGTAGTCCAGACTGAACTCGAACTCACAGAGATCCACCTGCCTCTGCCTTCTGCAGTTAAAGGCATGCACCATCACTGCCTGGCTCCTGGAGGGGAACCTTGAGCATCAGTTTAACTAGTGCTGATCTGAAAGTGATTCAGACTGGAGGTTAAGACCAAAAGGGATGAGAAGTTAATGATATGTTAGTAACTGGCTGTGTTTTCTCTTGGGGTCTGCAGATAAGGAAACGGAGTGTTGTTTCTCTGTTGCCTGCCATTCTTGTGAAGAGGCTCTGTGTTGTATTGGCGAATCACTTAGACTTCTCATGCAGAAGGGGCTGAAGGAATTTTCTCATTGAATTGGTCAAAAAAGGGATTTGGACAGCTGTCGAGTGTGGAAAACTGGCAGGTAGTTTATGGGTAGATCTGGATTTTAAGAAGACCAGGGACAAGGGTTACAACACATGGAACTTATTTATGAGGTAATCCTTAGCCATGACTGAGAGCCTGGGCTCAAATGCCTGGGAAAGTTGAAAGAAAAAAAATCCTGCAAGATAAATCCTATCGTTTGCAGATTTGCTGGGCTTGGGTAACTCCTGTTGCTCAGGGATTTCTGCCCCTCTCTATTAGAGAGACGGACTCGTTTGTTGACTTTTCCCTGTTTTTATTTTTTAACAACACAGAAATTCAATCGGTTTGCTGATTTAATTAAGGAATTATTTATTTAGAAAGATTATTTTCTCTTCCCCATGGCTTCAATAGATGTGTAAAATGCCTCAAAGCAGACACTGCAGGGGTAGTTTATAGCACAGCCATGCTCTGCGCATGCACGTGTGCTTGGGCGCTTGCTCTTGGCCTCTGCTGTGATGTCCTGTGCTGTAGTCTTTAACTATAAAGTTCTAATTATGAAGTTTCCTGTGTTTACATCAAGAGAGCGTGTGACATAAATATCCCATGGAAGTGTTCTTTCAGGGAGACTGAACCAAGAATGGGCTGTATTCTTATGGTTGTTTTTAATGGGTACCCCCTTATTCCCTAATTTTCCAAACTTTAATTGGTACAGTTGCCTATGGGAAATACTTCTCCTTGAGATGAATCACTGTCTAGAGGTTTCCTTAACCTCCCTGGAGCCATGCAGATTCTTACCCCACTGATATTTTATTGCAACTGCTCCATAAGCCAAGAAAATCATTATTATTCCACTCAGCTTGACTTTTTTTCATATATATAAACACGGATTCAGCACCGCATGAACCTGTAGTTTGGAATACATTCAGCAGGACATAACTTTCAAAATGATTTATGACTGGGGATAAACCATGTATTTCAAAGTTGAAAAATTCTGACAGCAATATGTAAGCTCACCAATCAAGTTCCATGGCTCTTTTGTTTTTTAATTGTTACTATTATTAAATATTATGGTTTGGGGTATACTGAGCCTTCATGTAATGACATTGGGGAGCAGAATTTGTTTTTGGCCCTGTAGCAAATTCTTTATTCCAAGAAGTGTTCTAATGTACATTGCTAGGATAGTTAGCAGTTTAGAGGCTGACTCAGACTGACTTCAAACTCTGGCTTCGCTGCTTAGGGGGTATTGGTGACCTTAGGTAAATTATTTTATTTCTTTGGTTTTCAGCACTCTTACATGTGAGATGGGGATAATAGTTGTACCTCTCATCCCATAGAAAGCTCAGGATGCTGCTGCCTAGAGACTCTAGAATACTGTTGCAGTTTTCCTGGAGAGGCCAGCTTGTTCAGTTGTTCCCTTTAGGCTTTCCGGCCGGATGCTCTGGAACTGTCCTATCAACATATTGTTTCCCATCCTAAGATTGGTTATTTTCTCAAGAAATGCTTATTTGGCTCCAGGTAGAAGTGTGCTAAATAAAGTTAAGCCTTGCCACAGAGGCACACATGTATAATACCTACATGCATGTGATAAGCATGACGTGTAGCCCTTGCTGGTTGCCACAGTGCAGCCCTTGCTGAGTGCCACAGTGTAGCGCATGCGCAAAGGTTGAGCACGGGAGTTTGTCCTAGCACATCCCAGCCTGACAGAGCTCCCAGAACTTCCTGCTCTCTCCCTTGGCAGGTAGTTTCTGTTTCCTCTACATGCAGCTCTGTCCTGCTGATTCCCATGTTCTTGGTGCACATCTCTACACTGACATCCTGCATCCCTCAGACTGCAATAAATAGCTAAGGAATCTCCCAAGCAGTAGGATTGTGTTCATCTTTCTTGAGGTTTAAGCCATTTGAATGACCCAAATATTATACAGCTGTGATTAAAATATGCTAACTCCTAACTACTAGGATGTAATTGCTGCCGCAACACTATGACTCTGGGGTTTAATTGGTCAATTTTCTTTCTTCCTACTTGCTTGTGGAGGCTGTCAGAAACTTATTTAAAATAATAACTTAGCAGCTTCAATCAAACGAGCAATTTTATGCCAAGGGCATTCTTTGTGATGGCTAGAAGGAAGGGCACAGCAAATTACCAGGAGAAATAGCATTCAGGTGCACAGCTGCTGGCTAAAGGTTTGTGAATATACTGAATTATATAAGTTCACTTATTTGTTGAAACTCTCTCCTCCTGTCCTCATATATAAAGCCATTTTCTTTGAACTAAGTTAGTGAACGAAACACACACACACACCACAAACACATACACACAAACACAGAGAAATATGCTGAAGGCTACAATGAGCGCATCTCAGGGTACATTGTGCTTCTGGGTTTTGAGGTCCGGAGATGGGTGGAGATCCGTCTTTTAGGAGCCTGGGGTGTTGATATACCCAGGCTGACTGTTAGGGATTATGATTGGCCACCTCATGTAGTGTTAATAAGCAAGCAACAACACTGGAATCTAATAGTGGCGCCACCAGAGGCATGCAGGCCCAATAGGTCCCGGAATGTCAAGTACTGAATAGAGTCACCTTACCAATAGCTACAAAGAGCCCTTTTCCTGAACAGGGCAGGAGGGCCCATTCAGTCTGCTGAGAAGAATCACAGAGATCACAACATTTCTTATCTCTCTGCCTTGAGAACTTGGGTTCTGAGTGGTGTGCACGAAGCCCCTTTGGGATGGCCTTTGAGTTCATACCATCTTTTTAAAGTCTGTGAAAATCCGAAGTGCATACTCTGTTCAAAATTGGAGGAAAGTATCAAAGTAGACACAGTTACAGATGGTCGGACTAATTATTGTCAGTAGGCTTTATGGCGCCAATTCGAATTTCAACTCTCGTGTGTCTTGTTATTTCTAGCTGGAAAGCAACCCAGCTTTCTTTTTTCTCGGATTCCTTTAAAGTACCATTGTTTTCCATTTATACACTAGGAGACAGTCACCAGTCCAATGACAAAGCAGATCCAGGGTAGGAGAGGACCCCCCCCCCCCCCCCCCCCCGCCATTTTGCAGCTGTAGGTACTGGAGTTACAGGTTCGTGGAACAAGAGTTTCCCCAGTGCTTCCGGGCTTTAAGGGCCCATTTGCTCTGGCACTGGCTCTCATGCTGCCCACGCTAGCCTCACCGTCATGCTCTTGTCTGAACCTCCTGAGTGCTGGGACTATGGACACGCAATGCTGCATCTGACTCATTTGTATTCTGTTGTTAACCTCCCCCTCGGGATTGAACTCACCGGAAAACAGCAGCATCAGTTCAAAGAAGTACTTTGGGGTTGAAATATCTCAACACTCATAGCATTTCATCTGGTATAGCCTAGAGTTAAGATAATCAAATCAGAATATTCGAACATCTGTGATCTACTTTCTTCTGTTGATTCTTTTATGGTTGAATGATTCTTTTCTTTCTTTACCATATGAGGACAGATGATTTTACTGAGGAGGAGCAAGCTACAATTAGACTCATGTTCTTTAGGAGAAGTCGTACACCCTAGAAGCAGAGCTTGCAGCCATTTGTCCCTGGCGACTGTTCTTGTGCAGTCATGAAGCCTGCCATTAAAGATGTGCTAGTGAGAGGCCCCTTTTCCATTTGAATCACATTGCCAGAATCTTCTATACTTTTAAGAAGTGGCATGGGTGTAAATACACCCC
Organism: Chionomys nivalis; assembly: GCF_950005125.1. Classification (NCBI taxonomy): domain Eukaryota; kingdom Metazoa; phylum Chordata; class Mammalia; order Rodentia; family Cricetidae; genus Chionomys; species Chionomys nivalis. Next base: position 9,929,932 of record NC_080089.1, on the reverse strand, counting down.
ATTTGATCAGCATGCCAAAGTGGATTTACTGGGAAGCAGTTAATGCTTCATAAATCTTAACAAACTTATGATAGACACTTATGTAACATTGAATTTCTGTAAATAAGCTATGAAATAAAGTCCTGTCGTCATCTTCATTAGCCTGCTTTGAGTAACGTGTTCGATGTTGCACAGCTTCAAGGTGTAGGCTGAGAACAAAGTTCACATAGGACCTGGAGCTAAAGTCTGAGTGTGACCTTGCCCATCTTTTGAGAAAGGGTGGATTTATGGACATGGTTCTCCAAGCATTAATTTCTTTTCCCAATATATTCTTACAGGAAATGAGTATTGTTACTAGCAAAAATAGATTTAAATGAAAAACATTATTAATTTAAGTCAGAGTTGATGCTGAACAGGATGTCGGGAGTCAGTGGAACACTGGCCTGAACTGGAGAGTCAATATTCAAGTACTGAAGTAACAAGTTTCACTGAAGTAGGAATTAATTGGCTGGCTGTGCTACCCAGACAGCTTGCATAGCTTTTCTTTTGAAAGATATAGATAGGTGTTTTCATTGTCATTTGCTGACATTAGAAGACATAAAATAGCTGGAGGTGGTGGCGCACGCCTTTAATCCCAGCACTTGGGAGACAGAGGCAATTGGATCTCTGTGAGTTCGAGGCCAACCTAAAATGCATTTCATTTTTGAGATCTGATCACTTACTATAGGTAAGTCCTGTCCATATGCTTTTCTTCCATACTGTGAATGAATTTTTATCTTTTAGTTATGGTTTAGAAGTACAATAGATTTAGTTGGTGCCCTGGGAAAGGGTTTCAGTTTTTAACTGTAGAAAGTTGAGTTTAGCTGGGTGGTGCTTTTCTTTAATCCTAGGCAGGTGGATCTCTGTGAGTTCATGGCCAGTCTAGTCTACAGAGTTCCAGGACAGCTAGGGCTGTTACACAGAGAAACCCTGTCTTGAAAAACAACAAACAAGCAACAGCAACAAAAGGCAAAGAAAAACGGAAAAGAAAAAATAAAATTAGTGGATGCCCTAGGGGTAAGCCTTAGTGTAGACACTCACACCTTACCAGCACTTTTCGTGAAAGATGCTGAGGAGGAAAAACTGGGAAGGATTTGGAACAAGGCAGAAGAAGGATGCTGGTTTGTCATCCCAAATGGGAGCTCTGGTGTGGTCCGTCCCAGTTGTAAATACCACTGGGAAAAGAGTCCACTATTGTTGGGGAGACTGTAGATGTCTTCAGCATTCATTGTGCTGCGTCCTCTCAGCAGTGTGTCTGCATGAGCCACCTTCTGTGCATGGCTGGCTGTATTCATAATGTCACTGGACAGTACTTCTACAGTGAGGTGTACACACTCATGTTTCTTGTTCTAAGTGGCATCGTCTGTTAGAGCCTCCCAAGCAGCTACTCTGACTGTCCTATAGAGCATCTTTATAGAATTGCTTCAGATCTGTGAGTGGTTTGGGTCTGTGAAAGTCTGAGGTAGTAACATCTTGTTATTATTTAGAAAGTTACAGGATAATGACATGCAATCAGTACAGTTAATGCTAAACTGTGGCTAGAACCAATAGCACTGGTTTTCCACCAGCTCGTGGCGGGAGAGAGGGGAGTAAACATGTAAGGAATCTTTAAGATTCCTTCCATTCAGTGACTCTTGTTTGGCTGACGACTGCCCAGTAGTGAAAAACAGGAGCAGTCACTCATGTAGATGACACTTGACCGTTCAAGGGCTATAGAAAATTGGATTATGTATGTGTGGAGGGAAGGAATAACAGTATTTCTAGAGGCTCTTCCTTCCTAACCACACACAAACAGAAGCAGCCTTGGCTGCGGAATGGTGTCTGGAATCACTGCTGCTGGTTATCAGAATCACCACAAACAGCAAAAGGCAAAAAAGAAGTAAACTTTCACAGACCCAAACCACTCACTCACTGTTTGATTTAAAGTCATTTACCCCACAGTTATAGGACTCTGTAGAAATCACAATGGCGGAGTGGATTTACTAGGAAGAAGTAATGCTTTATAAACCTTAATAAACATTATAGGCATAAATATAAAGATTTAATTTCTTTGAAGAAGGTAAAAAAGGAAATCCTGTTATCATCTTCATTAGGCCGAGTTTGAGTAACTTGTTCAATATTGCATAGTGTCAGGGTGTAGGCTGAGAACTGACTGAGTTCACACAGGGCATGGGGTTGGAGTCTTTTATCTGATTTGCTTCTCTTTTACTGAAAATAAGTGAAGTCACCCTTAAAATATTTTGAAGTTAATTATGAGCCAATATCTATAAAGATAAAGCTAAGGTTTATGTAATAAGTAAGGATTATTAATGTCAAAATTACCAAGTTAGATTTTTTAAGACTTTAAACCCTCACAAATATTTATCAAGAATATTAAGACTGCTTTTGTATTTTTCCTAAAATACCCTTGCAAGGTCTTATAAAATCAGATGATTCACAGATATGGGATCTAGATCCACCTGAACTCTATACTGTGTGACCTGATACATTTGCACTTCCAGGGCGAATTTTAGTAGATGTTTGTTTCCTTCCTTCCTTCCTTCCTTCCTTCCTTCCTTCCTTCCTTCCTTCCTTCCTTCCTTCCTTCCTTCCTTCCTTCCTCCCTCCCTCCCTCCTTCCCTCCCTCCCTGCCCCCTTCCTTCCTTTTATTCTTCCTCATTCACCTCCTCTTTCCTTCTATTCCTCCTCCTTCTTCACAGTGGGAGAACAGATCATTCATTTTGTTACTAGACTCTTCTTTCTTGCTTTCTGAAAGTTGTGGGGTATGTGTGTCTGTGTGTGTGTGTGCATGCACATATGCGTGCCATGTGCATATGTGTCATCCATGCACGTATGTTTCAGCATGCTCAGGAGTCTCTGTCTCCGTTAGTTCAGTTCCTGGCACTCGCATCTTGCATGCCCTTGCAGTAGTTTTGCTCATCTACCTTTGCAGAAGCTATCTGTTTTCGAGTTCAAATGACTCCCCTCTTGGAAGATGGAGATTAAGCACTCTTTGTTGAAATGAAATCAAGTACTGTTTTAGTTAGGGTGAAAATAACAGGAGAGCCTTCAGGCAAATTCCAAGCACAAGGAAACTCATTAAGTAAGAGAATTCAAGCCTTATTTTATTTCGTGCCCATGGGACTCTAATGGCCTAGTGGCAAACAGAAGAGCTCTGCCAGTTTTAGGATGGTGCTCAAACTGGTGACATTACACCAATGTAATTAAAAGTATCTGTAAATTTAATTTAATACTCAAGATGCTGTTTTCTTAGTTAAAACTTGGAAGAAATATAAACATTCCATCTAGAGTTTCAGTAAAATAAGTACTTATTTTGATATTACCCACATTGTTGTTAACAGCAAGTGAAATCATACAGAAAAACCACTTCATTATTAGGTTAAAAAATACAATAGAAAATGTAAGATGTTTTTATAGAAACAGATCAGAGGATAAAAACTGCATTCAATAACTTGAAGGTATGAGACTGTTTTCAATATTATTGGCATGAAATTGTGCATAATTTAATATATGTGCGTTTTTATTTTCAGATTCAAAATGCTAATGATGTATTAATTGCACCCCTTGAGAAATTTCGAAAAGAACAGATCGGCGCAGCTAAAGTAAGTGTGGCTTTTCCCTTATGCTTCAGACATTCTCCCGATGATTAAAGGCGGTATAATATCAGATGGTAACATTTTGAAGTTAGAATAACCTTTTAGAATATTTTATGTGTTTAAAATGACATCATTTTAACTGATGTTTTTTAAAGAGCTATTACAGTGCTGGAATTCTTTTAAAAATTATATTCATTTCTTCTCCTGAATATAGAGTACGGCTGTGTGCTATGTGGGTTTCTCCTGTCCTGCAGTGTAGGGAATATACCTTTGGAAGACAGGATGAGAATGAGAGTCTGTAAAATTAAAAGAAGCATATCCTTACTGGAAATAAAATAAAAATTAGATTTACTAGGTACTGAAAAATCCATCAATGACTTAAAAAGAACTTTTATTTCTCTTTGAAATGTTTTTCCATGATGAAGGTTTTGTGGGGAAAGCTTTAAATATATTTGACAGAAAGCCTTTGCATTGGTAATCATTGATTATGGGCCAGCCAAATTTTCTCCGAGTCTAATTTTGAAATTGACTTGAATCTACTCTCTTTAACTTTTTAATATTTGCATATTTATGCATTATTATTTATTTGTGTCTGCTCACACACATACCGTAGCATGCAGAGACCTGAGGACATCTTGCTGGAGTTGCTTTTCTTCTTCTACTGTGAGTCCCGGGGATTGAACTGAGGCAGTCAGCCTTGCCAGCAGGTGTTTTTACATGATGAGCCATCTCACTGGAGTCTACTGTCTTAGACTTACATTTTCCTTACTTGCTCAACATGTAAATACCTAAAATGTGAGATTTTTACCACAGAAACCACTATCTTTCACCCTGCCCCTTTTTTTGTAAATTTTATTCTTAGACAACTTTAGACGTGTTTGTGTGTGTGTGTGTGTGTGTGTGTGTGTGTGTGTGAGTGATATTATTCTCTCTTCCCCTCCCACTGAACTCTCAGCTTGCCCCCTCCTGCGTTTACCCCTGGTCTTCTCTGTGTTGGGCTTTGATGTAGTCAATCAATGACAACCGTCTTCCTCCATTCCAGCAGCGGTGTTTATTCTTCAGTGGGTTTTCTTGGTCCCCTCTCCTCCATCCTTTTTGGCTGGAATAATGTAATATCTTACTCATTGATCTGCACATCCCCATTTTAATCTTGTCCTGCTGGATCATGCCATTCTTTCTCTCAGGAGACCTCCAGCAGTTGTGGCTTTAACAGAATATGTAATCCTAATACTATCTTACACAAGTTGGCCCCCTGCTATATTTTACTGCAGAAACAGGTGTTAGCTTGCCTTCCTCTGAATGCACCTGAGTGTCCATATTCTTGCTCAGTCCTTTCCCTCTCCCTGGAATATTGCTTATCCTCCACCTTGAAGTCCTGGTGATGACTCCCACCATATGGCAGCGCCAGGAAGCAGACTTCCTCATTCAGGCCTTTCCGATGCTCTTTTCTCATCTTCAAATGATATTTCCCCTTTTCCTAGGTCTGAGTAGTTCTAAGCCTGGTGTGCCATAATAAGTCACCAGTGTTTGTCTTGAATTAGAGTGTTGCACACACATCTCTGTCCATTTAAAGCAGATTTCACATAAAGTGCAAATCAGAAGCCCTTCTGTTAATTAACTCAGAAAATATTTACTATTCTCATGGTTTGCCTTCCTGAGAAGTCTAATATTAAGGAACACAGCTGGAAAGGGGGAGTTGTGATTCTTATCCTGTGTCCCTTACATCTTGGTGGACAACAGACACCAAAGCCACAAGGGGAGGATGATGTGTAGGTTTCTCTGAGTGGACATCAGTGGTGTGGACCTGAAGCAAACCCGTTTCCCTGCAAGGGCTCCACTTCCGTGCTGATGTTCCTGTGATTGGAGACGGAGCCTCACGAGCATCCCCTCCCTGGTCTAACATATTTCAGGTTTACCCAGACCGGCTTGCAAGAAGTCATTTCAGTTGAGGGTTGCTGCTTTCTCCCAGGAAGGCTAACGTTAGCTGAGGCTGCAGAAGCAGGGGCAGTAACACACACAGTTTTGTTTTCCGAACTTCTCAGTCACTGCATAGAACAACTGAGCACACACAAGAGGGTATATGATATTATGCCGTCATCCACTGGCTGGGATGTCAAATGTGCAGCCAATGACGTTGCGAGGGGGAATACTTGGTCGTCTGTCGTCCTAATTCTGTTTCATGTGCCTGGTTCTTTTCTTCTAAGTTGCTAAGGGATCTTCAGAAAGGGGAAAGCGAATTAAAATCCATTGCTGGTGTGCATGGTATGTTAGTTTTCTCCTGGGGACGTGAAGCAAGCATAACTGGGGGTATTTATCTCATACGTGGGGGTATTTATCTCACGTGTTGCGTCTCTGCCTGTTTATTTGAGGACTTCTCACTTGGCATGTAAATCTAATTGTCCAGAGGACCCTGAAACTTTTCAATCCGTCCAGTGGAATTTCTCACAAGCATTTGGGGTCAATCAACCAGCAGGAATAGGAAGACCATAATATGGATGAACCTTGCCTCTTACACAGCAGTCAGCTAACTCTCCTCCACCCTCCCCTCAAGAGGAGTGGAAAACGCTGAATCAGGCATCTTTGGCCTCACAGTCAGATGACACTGTCCAGCTGAAGTGGATCAGAGCCCCGACCACAGACTTTTATTCTGTCATGTGCTCTGTGGAGCTTTGAGACACCTGATCCTCCACTGTGGAAAATGGGGCTCTTAGTTGTGGGAAGGAGACAGCCCGGGCTGGAGAGAGGCATTTGAGGAGATTAACGCTGGGTGATTGAACTAAGGGACGGGAGCTGGGCCCTGCTTTTCTGAGTAGCTGGAAATTAGAAGCCTTATCTATAAACAGTTGTCATGGATGTATTTATTGGAAGGTTCCTGGTCTGATAGTATTCGAAGCATTGAGTTCTACTGTAGGCCAGGCCTCTTACACATGTCAGTGGACCGGACTGAATGTTTGGTTTAATTTATCTCACGACATTGTTAGTTTAAATTCTGCAAGCATGAACTAAAACAATTATTATGAGTGACAGTTACCAGCGTGTAGATGTATCCAGAGTAGTGTTCTTATGGAGCAAGCTGAGTCACAGGCGTTGGTAGCATTTGAGGAACGAAATGACTTGTGTTGTATGTCCTTGACAGTACTGAAAATCGCCCCCTTGCTCCCAGAGGAAGCAGAGGCAATGAACACCATAGCGTCCCTTAATCCTCTTCCTGAGCAGATCCTGACTGTGAGGGTAGACGATCTGGCGACTTCCTCTTTTTTCTTTTTCAACAGCCTCTTGCTATTACCTGTTTCTGGTTCCAGGCTGACCATGAACTCTGAAAGCCCCCTGCTTCAGCCTCCGAGGGCTGGCGTAAGAGGCGACTGCCGTAGCATCTGGATGCATCTGAGTTCTTAGCAATACAGTTCAGAAAAACAGAATGGATAGCTACAGTTGTCACACATTTTAGAAATGGAAGTAACTTTAAGGAGGCCCAGGGCTCATTTCATGGAGCACCTCCATGTTGGTGCAGTGAAGATAAGAATTTTATTCCCCACACCAGCAGTGTTTTGACTCTTCCAGGCTCCCACACTGCTCTTCAGAAAATTCCTTTGAGAGATATTCAGTTTTCATTACTATTAGCAAAAGATGACTATGCCAAATACATCCTAATTACAAAAACATCTTAGGTGTGGCCAAACCTACTCATGTCCAGTCTGACCAGATAATATGATTCCCTTGCCAGTCTCTGGGATTCCCAGCACACAGTAGGTGCTGAATACTGTTGGGCCAGTCTCTGGTATTCCCAGCACACAGTGGGTACTAAATACAGTTGGGCCAGTCTCTGGGATTCCCAGCACACAGTGGGTACTAAATACAGTTGGGCCAGTCTCTGGGATTCCCAGCATACAGTGGGTACTGAATACTGTTGGACCAGACTCTGGAATTCCAGCACACAGTAGGTGCTGAATACTGTTGGGCCAGTCTCTGGGATTCCCAGCACACAGTAGGTGCTGAATACTGTTGGGCCAGTCTCTGGAATTCCCAGAACACATTGAATACTATTGGAATGAGCCACCCAGCAGCTATGAAATAACTACACAGAAACTGTATTAATTAAATCACTGCTTGCCCCATTAGCTCTAGCTTCTTATTGGCTAACTCTTATATCTTAGTTTAACCCATCTCCCTTAATCTGTGCATCACTACAAGGTTGTGGCCTACCAGCAAAATTTCCGCACATCTGTCTCCAGCAGCGGCTCCATGGCTTCTCCCTGACTCTGCCTTCTTTCTCCCAACATTCAGCTTAGTTTTCTTCTTCTTTTCTTCTTCTTCTTCTTCTTCTTCTTCTTCTTCTTCTTCTTCTTCTTCTTCTTCTTCTTCTTCTTCTTCTTCTTCTTCTTCTTCTCCTCCTCCTCCTCCTCCTCCTCCTCCTCCTCCTCCTCCTCCTCCTCCTCCTCCTCTTCTTCTTCTTCTTCTTCTTCTTCTTTTTTGTTTTTTTGTTTTTTTTTGTTTTTTTGAGACAGGGTTTCTCTGTGGCTTTGGAGCCTGTCCTGGAACTAGCTCTGTAGACCAGGCTGGTCTCGAACTCACAAAGATCCGCCTGCCTCTGCCTCCCAAGTGCTGGGATTAAAGGCATGCGCCACCATCGCCCGGCTCCTCAGCTTAGTTTTCCCTACCTAGCTTTGTTCTTCCCTGCTCTTCTCTATACTCAAAGCAATTCTTTATTAATCTATGGTAATCACATCACACAGAGGGGAATCCCACATCAGATAAAAGCAAGTTGAGAAATACTGGGCATGAAAGTTGGAAGCTAATTTCATTTCTGTGAGAAATGCTTTTTAAGACATTGGTTTGCATTTTGATAAATTTTGATGGAAGTCCCATGAGCACTCTTTGATTTTAATACAGACACAAACTGCAGCAGAAGACACTAAAAAGCTTAAATCCACTCCTTCACATTGGTTTCATGTTGAAGGCTGTGAGAGGACACAGACATCTCTTTGTTCTGCCTGTAGCAGGGTGTACTTCTGCTTCTCAACATCTGCTTGTTACTTTTGAATGTGCCTTGCACATGTTATTTCACTTTGTAGTACTGAGAAGAGAAACCCAGGAGGAACTCAGTTACAGCCACAGAGGCCCTCTCTGAGAGCATGACTGTGAACTGCCCTATTGTCTTGTACATGTAAGTGAGCTGAGATCATCGTGGAGAACTGTAGATGTTCTGAATGATGAAGCTTTCGCTCGTCATTTGAGTTGTTTGTGTGGTGTAAGGGACAGTCTGGAACACAGGAGGAGAGTAGTCTGGAAGGAGAGGGCTTAGGAGTCAGAGTGTGGGTTCTGCAGATCATCTCTTACATTTTTCTTTTAGTCCACGGACCCATAGATCCTGGTCTGGGATGGTTTCTCATGTGCTGGTTATGGCTGCCCAGTGGAGACTCCTCCAGCAACAACATCGTGGTTGAATTCTTTAGTCAGATAATAAGCCATTTAATAGCGTATTGAATGTACCTACAATTCTCCTTACAATTTTTTAAAAAAATTTATTTTGTTTCTAATTATATGCACAAGTGTGGGTCTGAATGTGAGTGTGTGCATGTAGGTGCGGGCATGCACAGAGGACAGAAGAGGCACTCTTCTCCCTGGGAGAAGGAGTTAGAGATGGTTGTGAGCCACCTGGCATGATCTCTGCGAGGACAGTAAACCTTGACCATTGCGTCATCTCTGCAGCTCCTCCTGTTGCATCTTTGTCAGTCGGGCACACTCCGAGTGTCTGCTTATAGTTTTAACAATGACCGTTGTCACCCTTAGCCGTAATCAGTTCAGCACTCTCCAGCCACTTTGCGTGTAAGCTCACCACTCCTCATCGTCGGCATCATAGACAGAAAACGGTTAGACTTTTCAGGGCAAGACAACTGAAGAGTGGCGACATTAGGCAAATGGGCTGAGGTGGTGTCAGATTTCAAGCAAAGATGAGGAAAAGCACATGACTGTTCAATAATACCACTATATTTGGCACATAAAAATATTTATTTTTTTAACATAATTCTTTATTGGATTCTTTGCAATTTTACATCATGGACCCCAATCCTGCTCACCTCCTAGTCTCTCCATATCCTCCCCTTACCCCTGCAGCATGCTTCCCTAAAGCCCCGCTCAAATCAATTCAAAACAAAACAAACAAAAAAAAAAAACCCACCTCGCTCTTCTGTTTGTTCAACACCTTTTCGTCCTAGTGGCATTGTGTGCTGCGATGTGTCACATAATACACCCTTTTGTACAATCAGCCCCACCCACAAAGTGTTAATTACAATGAGTCACTGGTCTGGGTCAAGGCCTCTGGCACCCATCATCACTGGTCCTCACCGAAACTCCTCTCATACATTCAGCTGTTGTCCCAGTCACGGAGATCTTGCGACTGTCATTCCGCAGAACCAGTTCCTTCACACGCTCTAGCAGGTCTCAGATGTAGTAGATGTTAGAGTGGGCCAATTGGAGAGCCAGAATGTGGGTCCGGGTGGCAGCTGAGCTGGTTTGTACAGCCCTCGGGCACCAACATGGCCACAGGTTGTGGCTTAGACCCTGGGCATCCATGTGCCTTTGGTGACACCATGGGCCATGGACATCAACATAGACCCTGGCTACAGACCCATACATGATCCTCATCAGCACCTGGGTTCTGATGTCATCAAGGCCTCGGATGGCAGCACAGGCTTCTCAAATTGGCATCACTCCAGCTGCAGGCAGGATGCCTCTTGTACACAAACCACACTCCCTATCCCATGCAGGGGCCCCAACCCCAGGCATCCTCACAACCCCCGATGGTAGCAGGCACTGTAGATATCAACACAGTCTCTGGCTATACAGTAAGACCCACACATGGCCCCTGATTGCAGATCAAGCTGACATGACTCCATGGCCCTGGTGACAAGCCAGGCAAACCAGACTGGGAGAATCCTTTTGGTGGTATGGACCTTGATCACCTAGTTAGCCACTTGGGACAGCTCCAATCCCAGGACTCCTCAGTACCCTTGGTAGTAACCGAGACCCAAGACATCTACATGAACACAGGAACAGTAGGTCCAGAGATCCAGACATGGCCCTTGTCAGCAGCCTAGGACCTGATGACACTATGTCCCCCAGTGGAAAAATATGGAAAACTATGAATTTCAATGTCATCCTTGCCCAGGGCCCATGCTAATCTCTATATTGTTCCAGTTTTTGTATGTGTGCTGTCAAAGTGAGCACTCTTCTTTTCTGTTAAGGATGGAATGATAAGTGAGCTCATATGTAGAGTGAGGTTACAGAAACCAGTGCTCTGTTGTCACACAGACTGACCTCAAACCCTAGCTAACTATAACTTGACATCAATTGTCTTCTGAACTTTAACCTCCTTCTAAATAGTAAGTACCAAGATGTCCACTGCCTTTACTTAGAGTTGATGGCAAGTGCTGACGTCATGTAAGTTTTCATTATAGCAAAATCCCTTTGTCCAATTAACAGGTCAGCATGTAGAGTACTTTATCTTTGTATCATAGAAGAGCCAATCCGAAGAAACTGCCATCATTTTTAGATGACTCATCTGAAACCTCGAAAAAGTAAGAGGCATTACCAGTAACCCGGAGGTGAGCATGTCCTCTATCTGGGACTTGTGTCCAGACCGTTTGGTACAGAGTTCTGCAATCTTGGTGCTATACTGTACCTACCTCTTTCATGACAGAATGAAGTTGTCTTGGCAGTTCATAGTATGTTCACACATCTGTACAACTCCTTGTGAGGGATCAACTCTGGTAGACCCCATCCCTACCACTGAAACCAGCCAGACGACATCACCTGAAGACAAAGTCATCTCCATGTTAGACAAGCAACACCATTCAAAGACTCTGCAAAGAGGCTGAGGAGATGGTGCAGCATTTAGATCACTTTCTGTTGTTCCCGAGGACCTGGATTCCCAGCACCCATATCGGGTGGCTCGCAAGCTTCCTGTAACGCCTGTCCCAAGGATCCAACATTCTCTTCCAGCCTGTGAGGGCACTGGGACATGTCGTGCCTTACATGCCTGAAAGTTAACGCACAAATGCATAAAATAAAATAAAAAATGACATTATGTCCTAATCTATTAGCCAATGACAAGGAAGGAACATCTATAAAGCTTATGTTCTGAGTAGGATGTCACCCAAAGTCCCTGCTGAACAATTTCCAACTTAAATGAGAAAAGAATTTAGGTGCTCACATTATAATTTAGTTGAACCTAGGTTATAGATGAAATTACTTCTGTTTTCCCCAGGAGTGATGCTTTATGTCAGTGGCTGAAGTCCAATCCCGAGGAATGTTCAGACGTTCCCATCAGTTTTATTTTTGTTTCATCCTTATGGTCCATTTTTAGGTCCAATACATAATTTTTTAAAATACTAGAACCATTTCCATGAGCCATATATAAGTTGTAGTTGGCTAATAGATATCATGAAGAGCCTTGCTGACGTCATGGTGATGTTTGTGCTGTGAGATCTTGAGAAATGCTACCATATATTAAGTTTATACATTCTAAAGTGGTCCAAGTTTGGATGGGAATCAAACTCGTTTTCTTGTAATGAAGTCTTTTTTTGGTAACAAATATGGTTTTGATAACTCAAGAAGAGAAGTTTCTTGGTAAATAGTGGCAAAATTTTAAATCTTTGTTTGTTTTGGGACAGTATCTCACCATGTACTACCCACTGGCTAGCCTAGAATTTACCATGTAGATCAGGCTTGCCTCTTCAAACTCACAAAGATAGATCTGTGATTGTATCCTAAGTGCTGAGATCAAAACTGTGCACTACCATGCCTGACTCAGCTTATGTCTTTGCTTCAGTGGGCACTAAGCCCTACAGATTTCCTTCTGGCCTCTGTATCCATAGCTGCATATATACAGTCACACACATTAAACCCTGTGTACAGATGTAAATGAAAATAAAATAAACAAGTGTTCATATCCTGCCATTTGTCACATTGTTTAATGAAATAAAACCAGAATATGAGAAACCTTTACATTAGGACTCCTTCATCCCTTGGTTAGCAGAGATTTTGCTAAGATTCTAATGAAATTTTAGATTCTTTATTCCAAAGTTCTGAGACCTTTTGGCAGATAGATCTGATCATGTCCAGGCTGTCATCCTTTCCTAGTTCTGAGTGTGTGGAAATTTGATTAGCATGCTGTCATCTATCCTGACATCGAAGCGTCTGTTTGTACTCAGCTGTTTGGTGCCAGACACGTTGCTGGCCCCAAGGGTTCACAGACATCCCGTGTTGCTGTCCTCGGTGAGCTCACTCTTCACAGAAAATCTCAGCAACAAGGAGGTGTGGTGGAGCAGCACTGATGCTGTACTTGGAGCAGACTATTTGCTAAACACAGAGGGAAGAATGAATCCATTCTGCATGATGAGTGGGGGCTGGCAAAGGCCTGTGGAACGCTGGCATCAAGCAGGTGCAGGTGTAAGCCTGGCAGAGTCCTGGGTGAAGTAAAACATGCTGGCATTCAGGAGGGAGACATGGGAAGAACATAATTTTCAAGGTAAGCCTCAGCTTAGTGAGTTTGAAGTCAAGCGGGGCTACATGAAACTCTGTCTAAAAAACTACAGCAAAATCAAACAAATGTCCAGCCCGTGCAAAGGGCAGCTAACATCCAAGGTAGCAGACGACCGAGCAATGAGGAACTGCCATGGCATGGAGTTGTTGTAATATGTCTGGGCAGCTTCCTGCACCACCAGCTTGATTAGAGCTTTTGTTCTTGTTTGTAAGTTTTTAAAATATGAACTACATTAAGAAATACGGTTTGCATATTAATTTAGAAAGTGTGTATGCTAACTGCATAAGGCTGCTGCTTCTTGGGATGGCTTTTCTGTTGTACTGTTAGAAACTGGATGTTAGTGTCAGGCAATCTATGGAGTGACTAAGCCGTTGGCTAGAACTCATGTGCGTGTGTGTGTGAGAGAGAGAGAGACGTGTAAATGAGTGAATGGGTGTGCATGTGCAGGGAGAAGGCCACTCAGGCTTGTTTCAGGTCATCGCTGTCCTTGCACTATCACTGTCCAGCTTCTAGTGAACCTCAGACCTCTGGATTCTGTCTTTCTTGAGGCTGACTTTGGGTCTCAGGCTTCCCTAGGTGTCACCTTTCCCCATCTCCGCGTTGTCCATGCAGCCCTCTGGTCACTGGCTTGCTTTGTGTGTCTCCACCATGCCATAGTTCCTGTTCCTGTAGTGAGTGTTTGAGCACAGCCTCTCCCTTGGGATTTAGTTTGGCTTGTGTTTTCGGAGTTCAGTTTGTAGTCACTTTGCTCCGTTGCCTTTGATCCTGCCGCAGGTCTGCACATGTGACAAAGGGTGGGTGACAGAGGAAGGTATCCAGGAAGCTGAGTTGGGGCAGGGTAGATAGGAAGAAAGGGTGAAGGGTGTGGAGTCCCCTTCACGGACACACCTCCAGTGACCTAAGTTCTTTCCACAGAATCCCACTTCCTAAAGGCTCCGACTTCTCCAGTAGTGTGCTGTCAAATGCTGAGAGGGTCTTTGGGAGGCATTGAGGACTGAAACTGTAACTGCCTTTTAGAAATCATACTGCACTGTCTCTTGCTCTTTGAATTGTTTAGCAACTTGCCAAAGGGAGTGTGACATATAGAGCATGCATCTATGTCCTCTGGGGTATGATTTTCGTTCTTCATTTCCAGCCATAGCAAATATCTTGAAAGACCCCCGGTAGGGACCTTCCCTCAGGTGGAGACCCCGGACCCACAGACCAGGCCGAGACCACGAGTCGGATGCAAACTGCAAGAGGTTTATTAGGTAGACACAGGTACCTGCGGGCGGCAAAGTCTTTCGGAGGACTTGCGCGCCTGCAGACTGGGAGGAGGACTTTTTATAGGAAAGAGGGCAGCAAAAAGCAATTTACAGAAGCAGAAGCGTGGTTATCAGAATGAGGCGGGGGGCATGAATGGTTTTCCTCTCCCAGCATGGATGTCTGGCAGCAGACATCCTGCTCTTATCTTATAGGTATCCTACTTTGAAGTCATCCTGCTTTGTAGATGTCCTATCTTATAGATATCCTGTTTTCCTCTCACGAGAGCAGGCTAGCTGCTGATCCTGAGAATCTTTCAAGCAAACAGGACGTTCTCCCGGGGAGCCTGCTAGCTGCGGGTTCTGAGGAGGGGGTCTGTAGGGTCTTTCAATCTCTGTGATAGACCTGGGTGGCTGCTCTCTCTTCTGCTCAAGGTAGCTTTTCCCCCTTGTAGAACTAATGGTCCAGTTGTTTCTTGTGATTATTCCAGAGATGAATTTCATGTTTTAAGGAAGAGGTTAACTGCTACAGGCCAAACAAATTGCTTGTGTGTGTGTGTGGCCCATGAACAGTTAGTACATTTCTCATATTTGTTATAATTTAAAGAATAATATTTTGTATCAGGTGCAAATTACATGAAAGTCAGATTTAATATCCAGCAATGAAACCCTTGTTGGAATCTAGTATCATCCATTTTTCTAATTTTTTCCCAACTTTTCCCATTCCATCAGCCAAGTTGAGTAACTGTGGAAGATAGCACGTGACCCACAAAGAATGAAGTATTTACTCTCTGGCCCCTTATTGGGGGAAAAAAGACCACACCGTAAAATAAATTTCAATTTTCATTTCAGTAATAACTTCCAGACTTAATATTCTTGGTGATTTGGCATCTGTATTTTTCTATTCTGTGTTGTGGTAACAAAATAGCCAAGCCTGCTTACAAGCTAAAGGAACTTATTGGGTTCATGATTCTAGCTGGAAAGGCTCAAAGAGACTGTGCTGGTTGCCTCACTATGCCTGCCTGGTTGTATCACAGCATGTCAGATTGACAGAAAGGGAACCAGACAAGCACAGGAAAGTACCTGTAGGAAGGGAGCCAGAGAAACACAGGAGGGATGCCCGTGCCACACTTGATGAGTTGTAACCCCCAACACACAAAGTCCTGCTCTCTTAACAGAGGAACAGACCATCCCCTTGGCTTCCTGTGTGAGACAGAGACCTGTGTAGACCAGGCTGGCCTCAAATTCACTATGTAGCCAAAGATGACCTTGAATTTCTGATGTTCTGACTGTACCTCTGAGAGCTAATGTCTGCCACCATGCCCAGTTTATGCCTTTCTAGGAATTGAATCTAGGATGTCCTGCATGTTGGTCAAGAGCTCTACCCACTTGGCTACATCATCGGTCCCTTTAGAGACCTGATCACCTCCCACCGTCTAAATGTTCTTCCCTCTGCCAACTGGAACTGGAACCAAGCTTCCTACACCTTTGAGCAGCGTGCACGGTCCTGGAACCACAATCGTTTTATATTTGGGAACCATAGTATTTCTAGAAAGATAAACTTGGGTGTGACTTTGCACCTTGGTGGCTACAGCTCATATTTGTAACACAAACACCACATTTTCCCATTTTTGCTCTGTTTGTTTTCATGAAACACTTTCCCTGACATAGCCTTCAGAGTTGCTGCTCTTCATGGGTATGGCTTGCCACAGAAAAGTCAGAGAGAATGATGAAATCATCAAGTGAAAACCACTTACTTGTGCAGATTCAGGTTTCAGATCTCACCCAGAATTGCTAAATATAGTGGACAACCCTCTCTCCAATACCATGAATTTTCACTAGGAAAATGATAGTTCTTACATTTAATAGATACAACATAGATCTAAATTGTCTGCACCACGTTTCCATATAGAAGCAGTTAAAAATGGAGAAATGTTTCTTTGGCATTGAGGAAATGAATAGATGTATTTTTAGTCAGAAAACTTGAAGTTTCAGGACATGTGTGCCTAGTCTCACTCTTGGAAAATGAGTGACAGTTTGCAAATGGTAAATAACACTGAGAGACATCAGGTGAAGTCTGCCATTGGTACCCATGGCAAACAGCTTTCACTGTCTTTTAATGGGTTTAGTTTAATACTGCTCTTTACTGATGAGAAGTTGAAGTGTATTTTGCCTTTTACATCTAATACATAGCCAGGAATGAGCTAAGGACAAGCAGCGTGCTCTCCTGAGACATGCTTCCCACGTCTGCATGGAACTTGCTGGTTTTCAGACTCTGTAGGAGCTGAGAGCATGACCTCTGAGGACTGTAGAAACCCAGTGAGAAGTAGAGTGAGCTCACTGTAGAAAGATCCCAGGCATTGAAAAAAACTTGCCTTATTTGGTAAATGTGACTAAGTGGTTACCCCGGTGATACTGGCGAACTCACTGTGGAAATACGTTGGTCTTTAAACCACTCCTTTTTACTTTTCTTCTAGTGCATTAGAAGTAGAATGTTAAGCAGTATTTGTTTAGTTTTCCTTGGTGTATGGAGGACGGGATGGAATCAGAGACTAATAACTAAAATGCAGTTCATTGACACTTCAGTATTTCCCTGTCTTTTCTGGTGTCTGAGGTCACCTGACCTCTGGGGAGCTTGAGATGTAGGTGATGTCTTTCAGAACAGTAGTGGACTGGTTTGGGAAAGCAACTGCATGTTGCTGTCTGTGCCCTGGCTGTGCCCCTTAGCTTAGATCTATCTCTATGCACTGGGAGTGTGGGAGGGACCTGTTGTTCCACGTCCTTTAATTACCCACCCAGGAGAGGAAAATGATTTCACTTTAAAAGTTTTCATCTCCATTTGGCTGTGTCCTGGGTTTAAATTTTGAGAAATTTGATTGTTTCAGAGAAGAAAAACAGTTTGGAAACAAATAATCAATGATTTGAATGTAGGCTCTGCCAGGTGTGAAATGGAAATCTCTGGATTGCTGAGATGTTAAGGTGATAGCAACCTTTCTTGAGGTTATGGGATCAACCTGTGTGAAGATTCCTGGTACCATGAGGACATCTGCAGTTCCTCCTTTCCTGCCTCTCCCCGGGTCTCCCTGGGCCTCAGTTTCTGCTTTCTTCTGTTGGTTTATATCTATTAGAACTCACTCTTGTCTGTAGCCCCATGATCAATCCTCCCTCCAAGTGTGGGGCTGAGACCTGCATGTCATCCCTGCCATTACCAGAGAAATTTTTTGGTCCCACCTCAAACTAGTCAAGGCCTTCTCCAGAATTTAAGGCACTCCCTGGTTTGTTCAAGTGCATGCTGGGGCCCAAGCCCTGCTTTGTGTGGTTTTCTCTGCTCTGATGAGGAGTGAGGCCCTTCCTGCATAGGGCTTCATCTTTGGATTAGAAGTACCTAGATGGCCAGAGAGGCGACCGAACTGTTAAGAATGCCTTTCCCTGATTCTGCTTATCTGCTCACCAGTTCTGTGCAGATGAGAACATCTGGCCTGTCCCACTCCTCTTGTCTGGTAAGATTTCCTGACACCTCAGAGAATGGTTTTCCTTACTACTTTAGGTTATTTATTTAATCAACTAATTTTTGTCTCTATTGGTTTGATTGGTGCTCACCCATGTGACTGTGGGTGACTTCTAGGACAGAAGATATTGGCATTTCTGTGTGACTAGTTGCCATGCCCTACACCCATATCCTTGATTTAGTCTCCCAAATCCTCACTGTCATGTTGACTTCGATCCAGTGGGCTAACCTCTGGCTCATTCTCTTCCCTCCTGTCCTGTCTGAACTGTAAGGAGATTCTTCTTCTCTGCTGTGAGCTGAGCCTACTTACCTGAGTGTGGTGTTCACACACAGATACACACACACACACAGAGACATCGAGATAAATACACACACCACATACACCCAGAGACAGACAGACATACAGACAGACACAGGAACTCAGACACACAGACACTGAGACAGACACAGACACACATGCACAGATACACACAGAGAGACAGGCATACATACAGACAAACACAGACAAACACATAAACACACATAGATAGACAGAAAAACAGACAGACAGAAACACACAGAGTTCAAGTTCCAACATGGTTTGAGGTCCTTCACACCATGTTCCTCTGGCGTCTCCTGTCTCCCTCATCTTTTATCATTTCTCTGTCCTCTCATTTTGGGTTTCAGCTGAGAAAGTTACTAGGCAAGAGGAATAAAGTCTAAAACAAAACTTAGATTCAAGTAGTCAGCTTGAGTTTTATCCTGGGATCTGGGATGTCTTTATTGTGACTGGACACCTGTCTCTGTCCATACACTGCCTCGAATGTGGGCTACGTTCGTCCTTCTATCTGTCCGACTTAGCTGCTCCACTCAGCTCACAGTATGGTGTGTGTGTTGGTGTTGGTATAACTCGTGTCTGCTTGCTCATTAATACTGAAATTCTGAAGATCAATAGCCTTGGATGCTTAATTTGGGGGCTGCATGAATATTAAATCTCCTTTTCTTTGTACAATGTCGGTGATTGAAAACAGGCCTTGAGCATGTCGGACAAATATTCTACCACTTAGCTAAGTATCCAGCTGGGAACTCAGAGAAGTAAATAATATGTAGGAATGTTAGAAAAAGTGACAGTTTTAGTATCTGGGGTTACAGGAAGAAGCAGTGTTCTTTGTGGCCCTTTGTGGGGGGCTTGAGCAACCACAGAGGTGGGTGTGGTTGTCAGAAAGCAGTATAATTTTAGAGAACAGTATCTAGGGTGGTTTATTGTGTCCAGACCACACCGAACTGTTTAATGCTTGTTATTTAACAGTTTGTACCTGGAGTTCATCCTTAAAATTCAATTTATAATTAACATTATAAATTCTCTGACTAAATCCCTGAGAAGGAGCCACCTGAGGGAGCCTTGGCTCATGGTTTGAGGTGCAGTCTGTAGCAGGGCTGACGTGATGGTGGAGTGGCTGCGTGTTGGCCAAGACAGTGGGATCATGCGGCTGCATGCCCATCCACTTCCTACCACTTCCCTAGGAAGTAGGAAGTAGGGGAATATTGGTGCTCCACTCACTTCCTCCTTTTCCTCTTCTCATTCATTCTAGAACGTCAGCCCCTGCGATGTGGCTACCCACATCGAGGACCAGTCTTCCCTGCCCCAAACCCTCTAGAAATGTTTTTTCAGGAACACACAAAAGAGATTTAAGAACGCCCTTGGCGCATCTTAACCCAGCCAAGCTGTCAATCAAAGCCAGTCATCACAGGCACCATTAGAATGAGATTTCTGTGAGTGTGCACCCCAGAGCCATAGACCTTGCTTTCCTTGAAAAAGTGGTCTGGGCTCACTAGTTAGCCCAGGCTGGGCACAGAGTCCCAGGGATGATTCTGTCTCTGCCGCCTCCGGTCGAGGGTCGAGGGTCACAAGCATGCAACATCACTCCTGGTTTTATGCTTTAAAGGCAAACATGTTAATCACTGAGTCATCTTCCAAGCCTGGTTGTTTTAGCCTTTGTTTTAGCTAGCTTAAACCAGATTGGCCCTTTCACCCCAGATACCTCAAAATTGAATCTACCTTCCCTACCTCCTTTTTCTTTTCATCTGTCACATTTTTTTTTCCCTGAGAGCCTGCCTTTGGTAGCTAGGAATTCATCTCCATAAACAAGCCTATAAAACTAATAAATTTAAAAGATGTTGAAAAGATCCATTTAATGTTCCCTAGCAAGTTGGTACAAAAATACTTGGCAAGAGGCAGGGTGAACTCTCTTGACGATGAAGTCACAGAATGAAGATGTCATTCTTGAGGCAGGGGAGGGCCGTAGCACTGTGCCCAGAGTTCATTTCAGGTCCTCTCCTCTACACCCTTCCCTATCAATTTGTACATTCCACTGTGACTTTTCCATAGTGAAATTTATAGCTGCTATTTCAAAATATTTCCAAATTCTCTGTGGGTAATCTCCTCCAGAAAACGAAGAATGTCTCAGGGTCACTTCTGGATTCAGGGGGAATGTGAGGTAGTTTTATGTTTGTCTGACTTTTGGGGGTGGGTTCTTACACTGCAGGAAGAACCTAAAAAAAAGAAAATCTATAAGTAATTAAAAAAACCAAGAGAAGCTGGCTATGGCACAGAAGCCTGTGATCTCAGAATCTAGGAGAAAGAGACAGGAGGATCAAGACTTTGGTGCTAGCCTGGTTGTAAATCAAGTTCCTGTCTCAAGCTAACAAGTGGAAATAGCACAGAAGAGACGGCCTGGTTGGTCATGTATCACTGAAAAAGGACAGGGCCTGGTTGGTCATGTATCACGGAAAAGGGTTTGGTTTTTTTTTTTTGTTGTTGTTGTTTGTTTGTTTGTTTGTTTGTTTACTGTAGTATTCTTGTTGAAGTTTTTCAGAAGCCCATGCATGATTATGATCATATTCACCTTGTGCTTCTAACTCCTTAAAGAGCCACCTCACTCCCCATTTCTCCCAACTTTGTAATTATTTTTTAAAAAATTTAAAAAGTACTTTTATAATCCAATGAGTCCAATTTGTGGTACTCATTTATTCCTGGGTATAAGGTCTACTAAAGCTTGGCATTCAGAAGCCTCACCCTTTAGAAAACTGACTCCCCCTCCCCAAAGCCATCACATGCTGGTAGCTTCGTGAGCCTCCTGCCCCTGGGAGATGGCCTGGCCTGATTCTGTGCAGTCTTGTGTGGGTGTCAGAGCTGCTATGGTTCAGTCAGTCAGCTCCACAAGGTACTGTTTGGCCTCTGTCTCTTCCAGATCCTCTTTGGAGACACTACCTGAATCCTGGGGGACAGGAGTATAACACAGATGCCCCATTTGTGGTTTAGGACTCCCATAGACACAGATTCTCTGCGTTTTGGCCAGTTGGGAAATGCTTTGGTATATTGGGTTGATGGCTTTGGCAATTCAAAGTCAACCTGTTCTCTCTGCTTGCTGGTTATTGACCATAAAGCCTAAAACATGAGTGGTTTTACTTAGAATGCTTGAAGTTGTTCATTGACAGTCAGTACACTGTCACCTGTTCTAAGGCTGCCTTGGCAGCATCCAAAGATGGGACACAAGTAGGTGAGGCAGTGTTTATTAAATTCGGGAGCTGGCTTGCAGATTTTCTGCAAAGCTTCTGTGCCTTTCTTTAAAGACAGCTTAGGAGCCACTCTCCCTTGACATCTTAGAGCTAAGACAGGAAGTCCAATATTGAGGATTAGGTGGCTATTACAAAGTAGCTCAGACATGTAGGGAGCAAAACATGTTAGCCAGGGCTTCATTTTTTATGGAATCTTTCATATTGACCACATTCTTAAGTTATTCATAAGGATTCGTCACACTGCTTTTCAAGATGTGCAGACAGGCTGGCAAGACGAGCTGGTAAGATGGCTTGGTGGTGATGTCACTCTCCATCACCAACAGGGTGAAATCAATTCCTGGGAACCACTGATTCCTGAAAATTGTGGTATATTCAAATTCCAGTTATCATGGAGTCAGTTTAAGTCGATTTCCTCATGTAGGCTTCGATATCCAATGCTGTTTTCTTTCCCTTCATTTCAGAGAGACTTTCAGTTTTCAGCAAGTTGGTACGTTTGCTTACAACTGTATAACTTGAAGTTGGCTTCTAAATTAAAAAAGAAATAACATTAACCTTCTTGAACATTTGTTTAACATTTTTTGATTAGCATATAAAATTGCTGTAGTTAATTAAAAAAGCAGAAAAGGATTGTTGAGAATTATAATTACCATTATAAGTTCAGATTAGAATTCTGTAGTTTCATTGCAACTATAAAGGTTAATAATACAGTTCTTTAAATGGGTCTGGCATGACTAGACTCAAAGCC
Source organism: Chionomys nivalis (assembly GCF_950005125.1). Classification (NCBI taxonomy): domain Eukaryota; kingdom Metazoa; phylum Chordata; class Mammalia; order Rodentia; family Cricetidae; genus Chionomys; species Chionomys nivalis. Next base: position 9,907,722 of record NC_080089.1, on the reverse strand, counting down.
AAGATATACATGCATATGGGGTTCAAGATAGAAAATGCACAAAGAACTAAACACATGCTTTGAGGAGAAGTCAGTGTGGCACCTCATCCAATTGCTTTGTACCCCATTCTCATCGTCTCCAGTTAGAGGCAATAGGACAAGTTGAATTTTTATGCCCCTTCCAGAAAGTACACCTGCTGTAATTGGGTATGTAATCTTGGGTAGGTCAATACAGAAGAAAAAAATTTTTATTAATGATTTTGTTTGTTAAACTGTGTGTTTGTATATTTCTGAGAATGTGCTCATGAGTCCAGTACCCTCAGAGATCAGAAGAGGGCACAGGATCCCCCTGGGGTGAGCTGGGAAATGAACTGTGATCCTCAGCATGAGCAGAGAGCACTCTTAACCTCTGAACTCTCTCTCCATCCCGGACAGGGGAAGATTCTCATGAAACCAAGTGACATTTGTGATGTGTCAGGTCCTGTGGAGCAGAAATGTTCACTATAAGTCATTCCTGTTTTGATCTAAGTTTCTTTCAAAGGAAGCATTTGTTAGATTTGTTTGAATCAAAAACCAGACATCATATAAGGAAGAGATTTCCTTGAAAATCTGTGAGAAAAAGAAGTTCCTGAGGCAGCTGATGGAGCCTGTGTGGGAAATCTGGAGTAATGCCTGTCTTTGCAGGGCTGGTCTAGGCAACTTCCTCACAGCTGTCTCAAACTGCGAGCTTCTGGGATTGCTTAATTTTGTAAACGTCTAGTTATTGTGAAACCTCCCCTTTTGTTATCCCGCACTTTGGAAATTGTTATTTATTTTCACATTCACGTGAAACGAAAGGAGGATTTACCGGTACGCCTTTTACTGGTTTGCCTCCGTGAGGATGGGTTAGCAAGACTACAAACATTTGTAAGAAGACATTCATCGAGTCTTTGGGAGGAAACCAAGTGCAGACTGATGCTGGGTTAGGTTTAGACTTGTTTACTCTACTTGATTTAAAAGCCTGCTTTGTGGATCATTTAAAAGAAAAATATTAGCTGTAAATTATAAAATCCAAGCAGGGGCATCATTCATTAGCAAACCTCTCTCTATTTGCCCAATTCCAGAAGCCCTTTAAACAGTCTTTCCTGAATTACCCCTGTTTGCTTCTGACTGCTAATAGTAAAATCATCCTTTCTGGTTATTTGTGTTATCTGTTGACAGCTTGGTAGAAAATTTTTGTATTTTTTTTGTTCAGTTGATTTTGAGGTTTATAGTCTAGGCTGGCTTCTAACTTTCTATGTAGCCAGGGATGACCTTGAACTTCTGATCTTCCTTTACTACCTGCAGACTTGTGCCTCCATGACAAGTTGATGTGGTGTTGTTGGCTCAAACCCAAGACTCCCTTTATGCTAACAGCTTTCTGCTGCTCTGGGTTCTGCCAGCCTCACTGTGGAGCAGTGTTGCTAAGTGCTGGAGGTGCCTCCATTTACCTTTGGTTCCCATGGTTACCCCTGTTCATGATGCTCGCTAGCACTCTTTCCCATGACATCTGCCTTGGGATTTGTAGATCTTTCTTACAACTTTCATCAACAATTAATTGATTCTTATCTTTTTAATCTCCAATTCTGTTTTTTTCAAAGGAGGAAATTCTAATTTTTCTCTGGTCTTTTTAGTTCAAACTCCTGAAGTATTTAAAGAATGGTCTTAATTTGGGCACTTGTGATCTACTTGCGATGCCATGAAATGCAGAGACAGAGATGTGCACAGCACACTGCATAAGAAGAGTGGCTTGGTGACTGACAAGGGGGAGTCTCTGGGGAGGTGGGAGAGATGGACATCTGCTATGGACAGAATCTCTTTTCCTTTTGTTCTAACATTCTTTACTTTATTGCTTATATTTTGAATACATGTGGAAATTACTATTTGCTTTTGACACTTGAAATGTATTTTTTTCAAAAGAAACCAATTTCTCAACTTTATCACAAAAAATGTTTTAAATGGTTTATTCCAGATAGTTTAGCTTTCAGACTCATAAAACAAGTGGTTGTAATGTTCTTCATGGAGGACAATATTTTTTAAAGAAGAGTTATTTGCTATGGCTCTTCAGAACACGTTTCGCCACTGATAGAAGGGCACCTTCTAGCTGGTGGGTGGACTGTGTGCCACACTGAGGAGACTCTTGGGTCTAGAAAGATAACTTAGCAATTGAGAGTGCATACTGCTCTTGCCGAGGATCCAACCTCGATTCCGAGTACTACTTTAGTCACTCTGTGTGTGGGCATCTAATGTCCTCATCTATCCTCCTTGGGGACTGCAATCAGGCGCCTCTACCCCAACCCCCACAATGCACAATTAAAGGCAATGAGAATAGATATGAGACAAATGTATGGTTGAAATGGTGTTGGTTCACCATTGCCTGTAAGAGAATAGGGACTCAGCTAGTGTCTGGTGTCTATTTTCTCATTTGTTTCCTTCAGCATCCCTACTGCACAAGCTTCTTGTTCTCTAAAGTTTTTTGATGTTTGTAGCATCTGCTTGGCATGTGATCTTTATGCACTATTTTCTCTGCTTCAAGATCTTTGAGACAAGATTGGTGTCTTTATCTATGTGAGCATGTGCTCTGCAAATATTTAATGAGCACTAAAGTGACTTAATGTGTTGAACAAGACAGTTGTAGCCATTCCTGATATTACAAATGAGGTAAATGAAATTGACTGACACATTTGCCCTTGGGCCACATTGTAATTCCACCATTATATGTAGTGGCCAACCCTCCTGGTTTTCCGACTAGTGCTCTGTTTGCTGGTTGTTTGCTTGTTTGTTTTTCTGCACTGGAGATTAAACACATGCTGGGAACATGTTCTACCAGAGGGCTAATCTGAACCCCAGTTCTTTTCCTTTCAAAATACAGGCATAGAGATGGTACAGAGTGCCTGAGGGGCTTTCCAGGTTGCCTTTGGTTTCCTTGTTCTAGTGGTAAGCCATAATCATCCAGGAACTCAGGTGATTTTGAGTGACCCGATTCTTAATTCCATTTGTCCATATTTCCAAGACCTAACTGTTCTTCGAGGTCAGAAACCAGGGTCTCACACAGGGTGGTGCCCAGTGGTAACTCAGCACAAAGCAGTATTCTCCTCACCGCACAGCCAGCACCTACCACTCTCTGTGTTTTCTATCTGGGAGCCCTCACCAGCCTTTTGTGCTACCTCTTACCCTGGTATGAGCATCACTAATTCAAAGATTTCCTAGATTGATCCTCTCCTGCTGTTCTTATTGCCCTAATTCAGTTCAGTAATCCCTTGTCTACACCTCCTTTCTCAAATTATTTCTTCATCTTACTGCCAGAGGAATCACACATGAAATAGCTGTGAACTAAGCATTCTTTAACCTTAGTGCCACCCAGTAGAAGTTTCTAGTGCTGTAAATATGATGTAGAATATAAGAAATTTCACGATGCATAGGGAAGTGTTATAATCTGCCAAGGCAGCTATCATCAGTGTTGCCCTTTGTGATGCCCCTGATTTCCAGCTGGCCAGTGCTGCCTGGCTGATGTCTTTATATGTTTATGTGTTGTGTGTTTTACTGTGGTTCACCTCTTCCCCCTGCACTGGATAGTGAGGTCTTCGGCACAGGACCATGTCTTGTTCTTGTTGGTATCCTCAGGGCTCCCAGTTCTCATACTCAAGAAATAAGTCGATCAAATCCCTGGTTTTGTTTTGCTTTTGGAGCGGGTAGCCCCTTTTAGGTCATTTCTTAAGAAGACCCACAAATCGCAGTCCTCAGTCTCTCTGAAAGCTAAGCCTTGGACTCCATGTTCTCCGTTGTATCATCATCAATGGATGGGAAGGGGTCGGCGACTAAAGAGAACTCGTCACCCTGAAAACCAACTCTCTTTGGTGTTCTTATTGAAATGGCCTCTGTGAAATTCTGTGTCCCCATCAATCAATGTTGCTGTGCTGACCCATTCTGAGAAGGGACATTGCCCTCTCATCTCCAAGGCACCCCATAAAACTTGCTGTTTTAGGTATTTATTTACAGACTATTAGCGAAAAGAAGCCATCCTTGCAAATACACCTGGAACTGATTATGCGCAACGTCTGCTTAGAATTAGATGAAAAGAATGTAGCTTTTCTGATGAAAATCCCATAGATGGTTCTAGGCAAGCCTTAAAGGGAAGTGCCAGGTCTCTCATCAGTAACAATGATTCCTAAATACATTAGCTGGTAAGTGCTCTCTGCTCTTAAAAATAAGCTGGGCCTCCATGGACAGCATGGCTAACAGCTCCCAGGAAGAAGATCCTGGCTGCTTCTGCTAATTAGCTTCTGTCAGGCGGGCGGGCGTAATCTGGTATGCTAAAGTAGTTTAACAACCCTTTCTGATGACTAGCAGAAACATCTCGCCTTTGGTCATTTCCCTTCTGCTCTCCTCTGTGGGGATGAGACCATGTGGTCACCATGTGACACTTCAGTTTTGTGTACTGCTAAACAAGTCTGTAAATTGTTTCCTCTGCCCTAGCTTTCCCTCTAGAGCCCATCACATGTTCTTCAGCAAGCCAGGAGTGTGTGCGCGTAAGATTTCCATTAGGAGCTGAAGGGGCTGTGTCTGAGGAACGGGAGTTTGTAACCAGTGCTACTCTGGAGAGATGTATTAGGAGTATGTGCATGTGTGTGTGACTATATGACTGAAAGTGCGTCATATAGTGGTATGTATGCCTGTCTATGTGTTTTGGGGGATTGAATTAGGACCTTTGATTCATAGTGTTTAAACTTCACCCCCATTTTATGTAGATGGGTTTCAGTCAGATGTTCCTAGTCTGAGGATGAAGTTAGACTTCATGGTAGAGAGAAGCATTCAGAAGAGAAAGACAAATCCTGCTCTTACTCTTTACCTTAAAATGAATTTTTGGGTATGTGATCATTTTATTTGTGCATTAATTAGAATAAAATGATTTTATTAGAAAATAAAATGAACTTTCTAATTACCAAGGATTGTTGTAATAAGAGTGGCAGGGCTGTGTCCCCGGCACCCAGCCGCCCACATGGCTAGCTTATGAACCAAAATAATTACACGGAAACTGTATTTTTTTGAACACTGTCTAGCCCATTAGTTTTAGCCTCTTATTGGCTAGCTCTTACATATTGATCTAACCCATTTTTAATATTTTGTGTAGTACCATGAGCTGGCTTACCAGGAAAGATCTTAACCTGCGTCTGTCTGGAGTGGGAGAATCATGGCGACTCCCTTGGCTTCTTTCTCCCAGCATTCTGTCTGTTTACTCCACCCACCTAAGGGCTGGCCTATAAATGGGCCTAGGCAGTTTCTTTATTATTTAACCAATGAAAGCAACAGATTAGAAAGAAATCACTCCCACATCATTTCCCCTTTTTCTGTTTAAACAAAAAAGAAAGGCTTTAACTTTAACATAGTAAGATTACATATAACAAAACAGTTATCAAGCAAGAATTACAGTTACAATATTTATATCTATTTTATCTTTTATCATAACTAAGGAAAACTATAACTATAGACTATAACTATAGCTAACCATTCTTTAACTCTATCAAAGACTTTAGAAGGATATAATATTACCTAAGTAAACAAGAAATAAGAAACCTCCAACTTTAGAAATGACAGAGACATCTTGTTGCCTGGACAGTCACCCAAAGTTCTTTTGTACCGTTGGGGCATCCATCTTTGGCCTATAGGCCCATAGTATCCAGCAGACATTTTTATGAAGCAGGAAATTCCAAAGACAGTTTAGTCACTTTTTGCTGTGTCCTGTAGAATGTCTCGCAGACTCTTTCATGAGTCAGGAACCCCGAAAGATCATCTCACCTTTACACAAGTTTAGTAGTCCTCTCTCTGTAGGTTTTTTGTGTCCAGTTTATGCAACAGTCCAGGCAAGAACAGTTTCTTGCCCAAATGGCTAACCAACTCCATAAGGAGCCTCTTCGATGCCCATCTTCCTCTTGAAGTAGATTGGTGTTGCCAGGAGCAGACGTGTCTCATTATCATGAAAAGCCCTAAGTTATTAAAACATTAAATGCCATGTTTTGTAGTCTTTGAAAGATATGAAGAATGTCTAATTGAAATATATCTATGCACATCTAGAAAATCTAACATGACTACAAGCTTGACTATTATTTATGATTATCCAGTAGCAACCTATATTTTTTAATTATACATTACATTTTTAAATGAACTATATAATCACAATACCTTAATCAAGATCAGAAATACATATACATATAACAAAATTGACCTTAAAATCTATACCAATGTAAATTATTCATATCTATATCATATCCCCCTTTAAATGTAAAAGAACATTTATAAACAATATTTGGGAATATGGGCGTAGTTTTTTTTTTTAAACTGTTTTTTGTTGAGTGGGGGCGTTGTATTTAGATCTTTTATGGTATAACCTGTGTGTCAGGGTTATCTTAGTCGGCAGTTAAATGAAGTAATTTTTTGAAGGTGTTTACAGCAATCTTTTAGGAGGGCATGGTTTATTATACCATATTGGGATAGACGTAATTTACAGAGTTTTATCCTTTGTGAAAACAAAAGAAGACCCTCTCCAAAGCATCATATCCTTAGACCTATATTTTGAAATTATAATATCTTTATATTCATTTTGGTTTAGTTTGGCAGCCCATATAATGAAATGTTTTTTTGTATTTAGTTTTTTTATAGTCAAAAATTTTAAAGAAAACATAATAATACAAAGAATTTAGACTTTTTGTGAATTTTTTATTTTTATGTGGTTTATTTTTTTTATTTTTTTTAATCTATAATTATTTGTATTTTGTCTCTTTAAAGACTTTACCTTTTTTTTAAAATATTAACTTTATTTTTTATATATATATATTTTTTTTAAGTCTATGTACATTTATCCAACAGTGTCTGAATTAGTTTTATTGTGAATCTGTAATTTTTTTATTATCCAGGAGCACTTTGTTTTGTGTTAATAAAAACAGGTACTGCTTGCTTGCCCCGCCCAGTCCAACATGGCGGAGTCGCTTGTGCCTTTGATCCTTGTACATTGTACCAGTAGCATGGTGGAGCTGCATGTGCCTCTGGGCCGTTTGGTGCCCCTGAACCACTCACAGTTTTAGGCACACAGCAGTCCACATTGTCATCAAGCAAGCCATAGCATTTTACTCCAAATGCTCCATTTAAAGACTCTTTCTCCCGCAGGAGCCAGACAGAGATCGCGATGGCGGCACAGCCCAGAAAGCCGGCATTTTAAAACAGCCAGTTTTTTCCTGTTGCTGAGTCAGGACAATTTTTTTGCCGCACACAACCCACAAACAGCATAAAGCTGTCTTAAATTCTCTCTCTGTCCTTTTTAAGCCCTCTCAGGTTTTACGTGGAGTTCATTAGCACATTGGGTGCCACTCTGTTGTAATAGGGCTGTGTCCCCAGCACCCAGCCGCCCGCATGGCTAGCTTATGCCCCGAAATAATGACACGGAAACTGTATTCTTTTAAACATTGTCTGGCCCATTAGTTCCGGCCTCTTATTGGCTAGCTCTTTTATATTGATCTAACCCATTTCTAATATTCTGTGTAGTACCATGAGCTGGCTTACCAGGAAAGATCTTAACCTGCGTCTGTGTCTGGTGGGCGAATCATGGCGACTCCTGACTCGGCTTCTTTCTCCCAGCATTCTGTCTGTTTACTCCACCTACCTAAGGGCTGGCCTATAAATGGGCCTAGGCAGTTTCTTTATTATTTAACCAATGACCTTCCTCCATCAAAGGATTACTCATATTCAGAATGTATTAAATGGAGTGAAATTTTCCAGTAAGAAAGTGTTGTTGTTTTTAAATTTTGGGGGTGGGGGTAATACAGCATTTTATGCATATGGAGGCCAAACAACTTGTGAGAATTTTCACCTTCTATCATGTGGGTTTTGGGATCCAACTCAGATCATAAATTTTGGCTGCCATCATCTTTACTTATTAAGCCATATTACAAGACCATTTTTACTTTAGCAAGAACAAATGACCTAATGGCTCTGAGTAGGAATTAAGGTGAGAAAAAAATACCCTATAAATGGTAAGAAGTTGACAAAAGCAATGTCATTACCATATCCAATGTGTTGAATAGAGAGAGAGGTTTAAATATCATTTTAATATAAAATTGGATTTCTTTTAATGAGATTCATTTCTATGAAAATGAAAATCCTCTAACTATTAATTTAAATCTGTGATAACTACCAAACCAAAGGTCAATTTGTATTGATCGGTGTGTGGGCAGTTGGAAGAAAAGAATAATAAAGCAATTAATTAATTTTGCCTTTTTATCCATAAAATTAAGCTTTTTAGAGTTATGTCTGCTAATTATAATTACTAAATTTTCAGCTCAACCATCCCCTGTTATGGCAGTCAAGTGGTGTGCACATCTGAAGGAAGTGTGTGCTCTGCCTCCCTCCTGTGCTGTTGCTGTTTACCACTTAGTTGTCTGAAGTCCCAGACCTGATCAGAGATCACCATTCAAACCATTTGCTAAAGATTTGATGAGAAACAAGCGCCCTCTCAGTGTCTGTCTGTGCGCACAACCACAATTCGCAAACCAGCAGCTACTTTCTATTTCTTGGGTGATTTCTGCAGATACATGACGGGAGTGAGCATTCCTTGGGAGTGTTCTGGTCGGTTTGTTTTATATTCTACTTTCCTTTGTGAAAGTGAAGACTTTCTCTCTGCCCTGTAGTGTTTCTTTCGCCACCAGCAGTCATGGTGCTTCCTTCCCTACTCCAAACCTGTGCTGTCCTCACCAGCCCTGTGAAATTTCAGGAATGGCCCTTTCTCCTTGAAGTCTGTAAGCAGAAAGGGAGACAAGGAGCAGTTACAGTACTCAAAGCTGTGGCGCAGGAGCCAGTCATTCTCACATTCACACTTCCTTCTTGTCAACTTCAGGGAGGAGGCTGTGAGGCAAGAGTGAAGACCAGGACGAGGAAGGAAGGGAGAGACTACTGCTAGATTGGTTTGAGACAGGTCTCTTGTACCCTAGGCAGGCCTTGATCTCACCAGCTGAGGATGAGCTCCATCTTCTGATCCTTCAGCCTGCAGCTCTGGAGTGCTTGGATTGCAGACGTCCACAGCCGTGCCAGGCTTCTTTTGTGTTAGAGATAGACCCAAGGCTTCAGGCGTGCTAGACCAGAGCTCTACCCACTGAGGCACACCAGCTCTGCCCCAGGGCTTGTTTGCCAGCTCACAAGGTTCAGCCATAACAGACTTCTAAAGAGTTTCCCATGTTTGCAAAGACTCCTAACATTTCAGTCTTTCGTCCTTTTGATGAAAATCCAGCCATCCTTGTATCAAAAGTCAGAGATCTGGATAGATGGCTCTGCAGTTAAGGATGCTCACAGCTCTAGCTGGGTATGGGAATTTGGAGCCTACACCCACATCTGGAAAGTCAAAAGTGCCTATAACTCCAGCCACAAGGATCTGACACACCAATTGACCTCTGTGGCTAACTGTGAGTGTGTATGTATGCATGGGCACGCACATGCACGCGTGCGCGCACACACACAAACACACACTTAAGTTTAACAACGCAAGTCAATAAAGGAAAATCAGAGCTGGGCATGGTCATTTTACCGTCCACGTTGGGACCATGTCCTCTTCCTGCGGCACTGAAGGTGGAAAGAGATGCAGGTCTTCCAGGAAGTTTCTAGAAGTTTCTCGCAGTGTTGCTCTCACAGTTACCAGTCTTCTAAGGATTGGGAACCGTGGTCTGTATTCTTGGTACCTGTTTGTCCCACACCCATTCAGAGGCTCTGATACTGTGAAACGGGGCTCATCAAAAGGGGGATGTTGATTGCACAAGCTGATACTGAGGGGGCACAGTGCCCAGAGGATCATTGCTGCCTCCCCCTCTCTCTCCTTTCCTTTAAATATGGAAGCTAAGCAGCCCCATTAATCTTGTTAGCACTGTGTTTTAGTGGAGACTCCACCACTCTGCTCAACATATCTGTTCATTAGCAGGGACCTCTAGAGTGGGAATCCTGATAATATAATTTCCTATCTATAAATATTTTCAAATGGCCCGTGATAAGAAAGCATACAGACGAACTTAAGGGAAGGTTGTAAACAGACTTGCAGGTCATTTGAAGGGCAATTTTCAAGTTATTGTGAAGTCATCAAGATAATATCTAACAAATGCTTTATGCATTTTGGTGCCAGGCCCAGTTTATTGCTTAGGTCTGGCTTCCTGAGGAGCCCTGGCCTCTGGATCTCTCCACTTGTACCTCTCACGTGTGCCTTTTCTGAACCACAGGTTTTGAGTGAGGGACCTAACTTTCACTGGCCCCTCTTGCCCTCTAGACTGGACATCACACTGTCACCCTGGTTTCTCTACAGCTCCAGGAGCAGGTGTTGTGACCATCTGAACTGCAGTAGGCTTCCTGACACTCAGGACAAAATCTGATTAATAGGAAGCAACCAGACGCTTGAGTTCCCTCCCTTGTTATGCACCAAAGTGTGATGACTTCTGAGGGTGTGGGTGGAGATGGGTTGTGTTGTTGAGCACGTGGTTACTGTTACAATTATGGCTACCACAGGTGACCCTGGCAGGTCCCACTGTGGGTGAAAGAGGCCGTGGAGGGTGGGAGACAGACAGATATGCCATACGGAGAGCTTGGGTATTGAGTTTATTTAGTGGGTATTCTGAGTGTGTAAGGGTAAGGGGATATGGAGAAGAGAGAGGAAGAAAGAGGGAAACAGTGGGAGGAGGAGAAGGCAGAGGCTGAGAGAGAAAAAGGAAGAGAGGAGGCAGGAGATCAGCTTGCCTCAACTAGAAGAGGGAAATAGGGAGTGGGTGGAGCTTGTCTCGTAAAGAAACAGGGTACCCTGGTGACAGGGCAGGCCAGCATAATCATAACAACTGCTTCTTCGTACTTCAGCGGCTGCCTTGGTCATTGACTCTTGTGCTGGCTAGCCTTTCTGCTTTTACAGCCGTGTTTTCTCCATTTTGCTGCCTAAGGATTGCATCACACACACATACACTACACAAACACATGTACATCATACACACATACAAACACACACACATACACACACACACACATATTTTAGCAGGAACTTTCCTCCAAGCCTCTGTTTTTAGGAGATTTTTACCTGAAACAGCTTTAGAAGTAATACAATAGAAAATTTGAACTTCCACCTGCTATTGCTTGTCGCCGGAGACTAAAGGAGAATACCTCCTGAGTTTCAGGCACAAACAGTTCCTGTCCCAAGTATTCTAGTTAACCTTTATCAGATTATTTTGTTGCTCCAGGTTTACCCAATTTAGCCGTCTTCAAACCGAAGGGAAATTTTAATGCTTAGTGTGAAAAAGAGTTTGAATGACTAATTAAGACATCTGAGAACTCAGTAGCCCAGAGTTATTTTCCAAATATCCTGCTGGGATGCAAAGTTACACAACCGTAATTTTATTCGTAGCGTTGCCCATTCCCATTGTCCTGACTGCAGACCCACACAGACCAAGCAGAGATGGGAGATGGGCACTCCTGCCCTCTTTGCAGCATTCCTGTGCCTGGAGCTGCAGCAGCTTCTGGCCCCATGGCCATCCCTGCCACTCATCCCCTTTCGTCCCTCCCTTTCCTTTTGATCTCTTCTCTCTTGCCTCTTTGTGCTCTCTCTCATTCCTCTTCTGACCCAACACCACCCCACATTCTTCGAGACGAAAGAGAAACTTCTGTGGTTTATTTGCTGCATTTTTCTGTGCAAACAGCTTGGGCTTTGGGACCACACAGGCTCGATGAAGATTTCCCACAATGCTCCTGGTGACCCCTGACCTTGCTCTGATAATATCTGCTCATAGGATAGGCAGGTTGTTCTTTACCCACTCTAAGGAAGATTTGTTCCTTAGTTCTCCTGGTCTTGGTCATCTTAGAGTATAGGTAGCAGCTGTAAAATGACTCGGTAAAGGAACCAAGATTAGGTGTGGAGATCGTGCGCTGGCTACAGTGCTCACTGTGTAATGGTGAGTGTGTAAGGGCAGGTACTGGAGCTCAGATCTGCAAAAGCCAGGCAAATGGCCAGGGGTGCAAGAACCACAGTAATTCGAGCCCTGGAAAGGCAGAGCAGGGATCCCCAGAGCAAGCTGACTAGCTGGACCTGTCAGTGAGCTCTGGGCTGAAGTGAAGGACTCTGCTCCAGTGAATGAGATGGAAAGCTGTCAAGGTAGACACTGAAAGTCGACCAGTGGTTTCCATGCACATACACATGTGAGTATGCACATATGCATGGGTCTGTGTGCATGTATGTGCGTACCACACAAACATAAACATGGGGAAATGGCTCAAATTAGTGAGGTATGAAGGCTAAGCTTATGAGCAAGAAGTCAGCATGACCTTAAAAAAATCACCCAGAGCTTATTTTTGAGCCATGTCTGACTGGGATGGATAGGACAACTCTATCCTCTAAAATTGTTGCGCCTATAGAGTCCCAGAAGGAGGAGACCAGAGCCCTGAATCTCTGTCTGTGCATCTATCTGTTAGCATTCACGTTTTTTAACATTTTTTGTGTGTATGTGTGTGGAGGGGGTGCATGTATGCTGCAGAGTGTGTTCCTATCAGAGAACAAGTGGACAGTGTTAGCTCTTCCCTTCTACCATGTGGGTCCTAGGGATCAAACCTGGGTCATCAGGCTTGGCAGTGAGCACCGTTATCCACTGAGCAGTCTTGCCAGCCAATATCATTCAATTCTCTAATGTTTGTCCGTTTCTAATAGTTCTAATAGAAACAGCTTGTGGATTCGTCTGTTTTTCTCTCTTAATAAGCTTGAACATTTCTTCCAATCCTTATTACATTTTGGGTTTTTTATTCTGTATGTTGAGACCATGTCTGTACTGTCTACATCTATTTGCTTATTCTTCTGTCCCACGTATAGGATACCATTATACAGCCAAATATGAGATTGCTTTGTTCCAGTGAATATCATTTACTCATCCTGATATAATTAGAAAGGGACAACTACTCTTGAAGAAGCCTTTCGGGAGTATGCATTGACAGACTGAGATGAGGGAGTTAGTGGGTAATGGCTTGATGACTGGCAACCACTGAGACATCTAGCCATTGGACACATATTGCTGTGTAAGGTACACTGATGCTGAGAGGGCCTCTGCCTGGGATGATGCCTTGGGCCAAGGAACCTTGTAAACTGTATGTCCTAATAATAAATAGAGGGTTTTTTTTTATCTTGCCATAACACTAAGAAGACAGTGATCATTTGATTACGTATAAAGTGTCATGATCAGTTCTCCCTTCCTCTGCAGCACTGGTTTCAGGGAAAATGCTGTTCACTGCAACTATTCACCTCAGATGCATGAAGTCATTTCTGGGTCATCCTCGTCAGTCCTGATAGACCCGTACTACATAACGGACATCGATTGCACAGAGGAGTGCTACTGTGTCTTGTTTTCTAGGACTCACTTCCTACATTAGAGCCTCCTTTATGTGGTCGGGTCTTTTATCCAGCTCTTGGGCCAGGGTTTTAATAAGAATCGAAGAAGTGGTTCTAGGATTGATCTTTGTGTTGCCAGATATGCTGATGTAATGACATCAAATTAACATTTTCAAAAATGTCACCAGTCACTGAGTGAAAACAAAGATTCTAGTGTCCCCCCCAGCAGCTGAGTTCCTTTCCTGAACCCATTTCCTTCCCCTTCAGTGCCCAGTGAGACTGTGAGCCCCTTTGTCCGATGGAAGGAGCCAGCCAATAGCTGTCCTCCATGCAGCTGCTCATCCACAGATATTAGGCATCCTTGGGGCTGAGTTAAACAGTTACAGGTCATTTGCAGAATGTCCTCCTGTGTCTTGTGTAACAGTTGATTGAACAGTTAGAGGATCTGTTCTCTCACCAAGTGTGGTGCCCACCAATACAAAAAAATAATGTTATTTGCTCATTAAATATATACTGTTCTCTCATGCCAATATGAAAGCAGAACTCTTCCCCAGTAGAGGATATGGAAAGAATTTATTCTGGAGACATGACTGACCATGGCTAAGGAATCCTGATTGAGGTGTCTAAAAATTTTCATTTTTCAATATAGTAATAGTCTAATGAAGTTCTTGTAGTAATAAAACAAAGAAAGCCATGAATTAAGGTAGAAACACCAAGTAGGTAGGATAAGATAAAGTAAAAAAAGTCTTTGTTATGGCCTAAGATGGCATCTGATGGGATTCTTATGCATTTGTCTGGGGGAGTCTATGTGTCTGCTCATACACGCTAAAGTCCTTACCTAAAGCTCACAAAGATATGAGTTCACAGAAGAATGTGATAAATGGTATTAGGTGGACTATGACCTAACATGATTGGGTTCCAAACCCTCTTTGATGACTGATCACTGTAGTCCGTTAGTCAGCCTTGCAGAAGCGTGAGTGGAAGCTGCTGTATGTCCAGGAGGGAATGTCCAGGAACTTTCTCTCCCACCTACTTGCTCTTCAGGTTCAGGGCTGATGAGCATGGGCATGAACCACTTCTCCACCAGAAAGCTGAACATGGCCACAGAAGTCACCATTTATAAAGCGTTCATGTGATTTAAGACTGAAGTAGATGAACATAGGCCCAACTTGAAAATTCCATGAATGACAGAGAAAGGGCTGAGGAAGAACAAGGAACTGAAATGGAGATGGGGGAGGCATTATAAGGAGAATAGGATGGGCAGGGTGATTGCAGGCATGAAATGGCAGATTAAACAGTAATATACACCAAGAATAGGATAGAAAGGGGACACATCCAGCCAGGTGACCACTTCAGGAGTGGAAGCGTATGCTATGACCGCAGCAACCTCTTCCATCCACACCCTTGGGCTGCGTGCTCTCAGGAGGGATGTATTTCCCATATCCTTTTCTTTGATGAAATACTATTATTTTTCCACTGTGTTTCTTATTGTAACACTGTAAGTTCTCCTGAGGCATAAATAGCCTTAGAGATGGTTGTTGAAGGAGCTGCGGGCTGCGTTCCTGCCACCCAGCTCCTGGCTGCCTAGCTAGCTTATGTCCTGAAATAATGACACACAAACTGTATTCATATAAACACTGCTTGGCCCATTTCTATTAATGTGTGTAGCACCATGAGGTGCGCTTACCAGGATGAATCTAGCCTACGTCCATCCTGGGTTGGAGCTTCATTGCGTCTGCCCTGGAGAAGGGCAGGCATGCCGTCTGAGCTCACTTCCCTTCTTCCCAGCATTCCATTCTGTTTACTCCATCCACCTAAAGGCTAGCCTATCAAATGGGCCAAGGCAGTTTCTTTATTAGCCAATGACCTTCCTCCATCATTTCCCCTTTTTCTGTTTAAACAAAAAAAAGGAAGGCTTTAACTTTAACATAGCAAAATTACATAAAAGAAAGCAGTTATCAAGTAAGAATTACAGTTACAATATTTACATCTATTTTATCTTTTATCATAACAAAGGAAAACAACTATAACTATCTATTCTTCAACGTCATCAAAGACTCCAGAATGATATAATATTACCTAACTAAATGAGAAGTAAGCAACTTACAAAACTCTAGAAGTGACAGAGACATCTCACTGCCTGGACAGTCACCCAAAGTTCCTCTGTATCGTTGAGGCATCCATCTTCGGCCTACAGGCCCATAGTATCCAGAGACATTTCCATGAAGCAGGAAATTTCAAAGGCAGTTCAGTCACTATCTGCTGTGTCCTGAAGAATGTCTCGCAGACTCCTTCATGAATCAGGAACCCCAAAAGGTCATCTCACCTTTAGGCAAGTTCAGCAGTCCTCTCTCTGAGGGTTCTCTGTGTCCAGTTTATGCAATAGTCCAGGCAAGAGCAGATTCTTGCCCAAATGGTTATCAAACTCCATAAGGAGCCTCTTCGATGCCCATCATCCTCTTGAAGTAGATTGGTGCTGCCAGGAGCAGAGTGTCTTATTGTCATGAAAAGCCCTAAGTTATTAAAACATTAAATGTCCTATTCTGTAGGCTTTGAAAAATATGAAGAATGTCTATCTAAAATATATCTATGTACATCTAGAAAATCTAACTAACATGACCACAAGTTCGATTATTATTGATTATCCATTAACAACCTATATACATTACATTTTTAAGTGAACTACACAATCACAATACCTTAATCAAGATCAGAAATACATATACATATAACAAAATTGACCTTAAATCTCTATCAATAAAGCAAAATCTATACTAATGCAAATTATTCATACCTATATCATATCCCCCTTTAAATGTAAAAGAACATTTATAAACAATATGGGAATATGGGCATAGTTATTTCTCTCCAAATTGCTTCCTGCTGAATGGGGGCGCTGTTATTTAGGCCTTTTATGGTATAACCTGTGTGCTAGGTTCATCTCAGTCAGCAGTTGAGTGAAGTAATTTTTTGAAGGTGTTCACAGTAACCCTTCAGGAGGGCATGGTCCATTATACCATATTGGGATAGAAGCAATCCACAGGGTCTCATCCTCTGTGAAAACAAAAGAAGAAACTCCTTTCCAAAGCATCATGTCCTTAGATCCAAATTTTAAAGTCAAGGTATTTTCAAAATATCTATGTTGGATTAGTTCAGCAGCATTTATAAACAAATATCTTTTAGCAGCTGTTGCTCTTTTCTCAGCATTCAAACAATTCAAAGAGAGCATAATAGAATACAGTATCAAGATTTTCTGTGTATTTTCCATCTTTGTGCGGCTTTATTTTAACCTCTATTTCATTTATTTTTACTTTTATTTTATATTCTCTGTATATCTTTATCCTGGAATAACTCGGTGGACCAGACTATCCTTGAACTCTCAGAGATCCTCTGTCTCTGCCTCCCAGGCATTGGGATTAAAGGCATGTGCTACCACACCTTGAAGTCACAGAGGTCAATCTCCCTCTGCCCCCCAAGTGTTAGGACTAAAGGTGTGTACTACCACACCCAACTACTCTCTTTCTTCCTTTTTTTTGTTTTTTACTTTAAGAACTTTAACTTTTAGCCTGCATATATGTTTAACATACTGTAAACCATTTAGAAATTTTCTTTGTCTTTGAATCTCTCTTTAGTGTATCTCTCTCTTTTTCTGACCACATGAGTCTTTAATTTACCAAGCAATATCAGAAGGACTAAAGCCGTGGCTTTGGCGGCTGGACCCAGCCCATTCCTTAGCTTTCCAGCCTCATGGTGGAGGTATCACTGGAGCCATTTTTATTGACACAACTCTGTGGTGTTTCAAGGTCCTTGCCAGCAAGCAATCTGCAGCATTCTGCTCACAGACCACACTCATTCAGACTGCCTGCCTGAGTCAGAGTTTGCCCTAGCAGGACGGCCCAGAAAGCCAACATTTTAAAACAGCACAACTTTTTTTCCTGCTGCGGGTGAAAACAAACAAGCATTCAGTCAGCTTTTTATCAACACCATTTAAGTGTTTCATGGCAGGACCTCTTAAAAGAGCTACAAGGTTTTACAGCTAAAGCTGAGTCAGGAAGCCTCTCTTAGATGAGAGTGCTTACTTGCCTCTGGCAAGCAGGGCAGACCCAAGAAAGTGCTGCTAGCAAGAAAACATGCTTTACTCTATTCTTTCCCAAGCTTTCTCAGGCTTGTTGTGGATGTAATTATCCATGTCTGGGCGCCTGTCCACGTTGGGCGCCATTCTGTTGAAGGAGCTGAGGGCTGGGTTCCTGCCACCCAGCTCCTGGCCACCTAGCTAGCTTATGCCCCGAAATAACGACACACAAACTGTATTCATATAAACACTGCTTGGCCCATTTCTATTAATGTGTGTAGCACCACGAGGTGCGCTTACCAGGAAGATTCTAGCCTATGTCCATCCTGGGTCGGAGCTTCATCGCGTCTGCCCTGGAGAGGAACAGGCATGTCGTCTGAGCTCACTTCCCTTCTTCCCAGCATTCCATTCTGTTTACTCCACCCACCTAAAGGCTGGCCTATCAAATGAACCAAGGCAGTTTCTTTATTAGCCAATGACCTTCCTCCATCAGATGGTGTTATTTGATTTATTTTTTGGAGCCAGGTTCTTGCCTTGTGACTCACGCTGGCCTTGGTACCTGGCTCCCAAGTACTGGAATTCCAGACCTGTGCCTCCACACCTATCTGGTCTTGGCCTTTTTCTTCCATCTTCACAGGTGGAATATTGCACTGTGCAGATATTTAGTGTATGTATCAGTGCTTAAAAGTGATCTAAAGGTCAGCTCAGGTGGCCAAGCAGAACTGTACTCACCCTTCTCAGTCCACTCAGTTAGCTTCTCACTTGCAAATTCTGCACTTGGGGATATGTCCAGAGGCTTCTCCAGCGAGCAGTCAACCTCACTTCTTCATGACTTTACGCATGGGCTGAAGAAGGCCTTGTTCACACTCACTGCAGAACTTCTGTTTCAGAGAGTCCAGACTCTGTAGGTGAAAGAAGCCAGAGAACTGTGAAACACTTGCCTCTGCTTTATCTGGTCAAGGCTGCAGCTTGGGAAACATGGAGCTGTTTCACATGAACTCACAAACAGCAGGCTTCCCTGTGCGCAGTGTCTGGTGATGCTGTGCCCCATGTGTCCCCTCACTTTAGTGTTTCCTGCATTGACACCTCCACGTAAGCAAGGATCTTCACTTTCTTCATGACAGGTCAGCTGTTTACAGTTCCACCATCACCAAGAAGAAAGGGAAAGAAAAAGAAAACATTTTCAGAAAAAGAGAATGACACCTCCAGGAAATAGGATATAGATATTTGATATTTGAAATATCAGAAGTTGGCTGCACATGGCACTCTTGTAACTGCCCAGCTGCCACTCCCACTGCCCATACCACACTGGGGGAATTCTATTTTCTAGTTTGGTCTGAAGGTGAATTCATTCACTGACCACCGATCTCTTTCTTAGTAAGCGTCAGTCAGTCAGCTACACTGTGGGCAGCGACAGGGGGTGGCTGCAAATTGCACCAGGTCAGACTGGTTTTCATAACAAGTTCCAATCTGCAACACAACCAAGGGTGAATGGGTGGGTGAAAAAAAAGGGAAGAGAAAAGACAGAAGCAAGGGAGGAAAAGAAAAGAGAACGGAGATGGGATGGGAGGACAAGGAAAGGGAAGTGAAGAGTCACACGTGTTCTCCTAGCTGTGGATAGAGTAACTTTGTGAAAAACTATGGGGGTTATGTCTTAACTGATCTGAATTGCCCAGAAGTCTTCATCTTGGCCACACTTCAGCCATGCAAGATGACAGAAACGTCTGGGAGCTGGATACAGGCTTTTGTGACTTTCTTGCTCTGGCCGCACTGTTTCTCAATGTACAGTTCCTGGGACCCAAAGGAGTGTGGCTGAAGAACACGTTCTTTCCCAAGGGATGGGAAGCCACTTCTAGAGGATGCATACCTAATGGTGTTCTACCTCCTTCTTCCTTGTCTGTTAAGGTTCTGACCTCACTGGGTGGGACTCTTGGTGAGGCTGGAGACCATGACAGTCCCTCGATGCTCTGATCTGACTGATTTTGTTGGAATTCCTGTCCCTAGGATGGAAAGAAGAAGTTCGACAAAGAGAGCGAAAAGTACTACTCCATTCTGGACAAGCACTTAAATTTGTCTGCCAAGAAGAAGGAGTCTCATTTGCAAGAGGTAAGTGTGTGCATTCAGTCCTGTGACATGGGATGCCCAGCATGGACGTAGCCCAAACACCTGCTGCTTCCTTTTAAATGACAGTAACGATGCATAGCATGGTTGGGCAACTACTTTGTGTGCCAGTTAGCGCTGATGGGTTTTTATGTCTAAGATAAGTGTTTCCTTCAACAACAAAAGCTTGAAGCAAGATTTTCTCTTTTTCTTCTTGGACGTCACTTGAAGAGACAGAATCGATCATGTTCATATGGCAGTCACAAAATTAAAGTGAAATGTGGGTGACGTGACTTTTTAAGGCTTTTTTTTCCAGCAGTGGGAAGGACAGACAGACAACTGCATATTCTGAAATCTTTATAGCTTCACATCAATTTGTTTTAGAGCTTTTTACTGCTGCGTGCCTGCTAACAATCTCTGTCTTCCCTTGTTCTGAAATAATGATAGATTTTGTTTTGTTGTTGGTAATGTGATGAGCGTTGGCAACACAGTCTCGGGGATTTTGTTGTGCCTTTGGTAACGTGATGACTGTTGATAGCATAGACTAGGGCAGCCCAGGCTGGAGGAGCAGTCAAGGCAGCCCTGAAGAAGGAAGGACTGGAGCTTTGCAGCACCAGTTTCAGTAAGAAGGAGTTTGGTTTTAAAAAAAAAGTTCCAATTCTGTTGCCATTGGCTTCTTAGGGCACTAAAACTGTGAGGTGTACCCCTGGAGCCCCATGTGTGAAGTGCAGTGTGCTGTCAGGTCAGGAGAGGTCTTGAGGCGTCCACCAGCTCAGGATCCCAGAGTCTGTTGGTGAGGCTGTCTACCATAGCCTCTTTCCCCTGTCTCTGTGTTTTCAGACACCATAGTGAAAAACCTTTCCAAACATCACCCAAGCCCCCTCCCAGGAAAGCTGCCTCCCTCCCTGAACTGCTTTTCAAGTTCAACCTGGTCCTCTTCTCCCCTCACTCCTCCTAATCTACTTTCTTCTCAATCTAGGCAGAATGTCTGCTTGACAACTTAGAGGCTTACAAAGCTAGACAGTGTCAGCAAAGGACCAGGAATGTCCTTTTGCTCCACTATGCTCACATTTTCTTTGAGGACATCCAGTGTCCTTTAAAACTGATTAGGGCCTGGAGATCCGACTCAGCAGTTGTGGTGATCCTTGCCAAGGACCTGGATTCAGTTCCCAGCACCCGCGTCAGGCAGCTCACACTCACATGTAACTCTAGTCTAGTTCAGGGGATCTGACATCTTCTGCCGGTCTCTGTGGGCACTGCGCACCCATGCTGGCACACATACATTTACAGAAAATTAAAAATACAAATAATAACTTTTAAAATCTGATTAATATTAGGAAATTTGTTTTACTTGATATTTTATAGGAGTTCATTTACATCTTTGCCTTCTACTGTTAGCACAATGAAATGAAGGCATAATTCATTATATGGTTGTGCACTGGTGGGGAGCTTGTGGCCAACGTGCAATGGGAGACCCCTGCCACTAAGCAGAACTGAAATGACTCTTAAATTTCTCGGCCACGTCTAATGCGATAAAGACTCGGCACTGCCTGCTATAATTTAGGATTATGTGTGTATTACAAATATTTTAACCCCATTGTCCATTGCAGTAGAATAAACTTTGGAGAGAAATGTTTGTACTATGGACATAGATATAGTCATACAGCCGCAGCCCTTTGTAATTGTCAAGGGGCCTGCCATGGCAGGGAGCATGGTCTAAAAGTTCAGAATCTTCGCATATAAGGACTGTGCTTTGTGAGATAGCACCTACACCCTCTCCAGGAGCTGTAACTCTTCCTTGATTCTACATTTTTTATAGGATTTTTCCATTCTCCCTGATCACTTACTTAGTTTGATATTTAATAGTGGCCCTAGGTGTGTTGGACTTGAGAAAAGCAGGGTGTTTGCTGGACTGCTGTATCTAACTGGTGCTTGGAGGAGATCCCATGTTGGCCGTGTCATCCCATATCCCTTTCAATAGGTGTAACAGGTGTTATCAGGGAGCACTGCCCCAGCGCAGCTCACCTGAAGCTGTATTAAAGCTGCTCTTCAGTGGAGCGAGGCTAGAGTAGTGGGAGCCTGGTGAGGAGCCTCTCCTGCTGCTCCTCCAGCAGTCAGACCTGCTCTAGAGAGAAGTCATCTCCTTGTGTCTAGTTCTGTCACATGGCTTCCTTCCAGTGGCATCACCTGCTTCTTCCCAGGGCAGAACTGGGCTTCTTAGCTCTCGAAGGACCTCCACCTGCCTTCTCACCTGCACAGCTGCCTTCTTATTCATTTTCCTCAGAAAGTTAGCGGCTTGCACTGCATGAAAAGGCCAGTTTGTAATGACAGAATTCCAAAGTCACCAACTAAAAAGACCATTGAGGTAAATATTGAGAAAATTAGAGACAGACCCATTAAGACCAGAGGCTTAACTTTGGCTAGAAAAAAATACCATTTGATATCTAAATGAATGAATCCTTTCCAAGATGAAACAAAAGGAAGATATTGTGAAGACAAGGCAGAAGATCAGGAATTTACAAAAATATTTGATTTTGAAAAACATTAAACCAAATTAAACGGCAAAGTATTAGGGAGTTTATACAAAACAACACAGGGGTTTCTAACTCTCATATATAAAAAGCACTTGCAAATCAATGAAAAACCAGCTATGGATACAAGAGTGAATGGTCAAAGAAGACGTGTAAACCCTCATACTGGTTTTATGTCCCCGGGCTAAACAAGGCAGACTAATAAGATGTTTTCATAAGAAAAATCTGTTGGCCGGGCGGTGGTGGCGCACGCCTTTAATTCCAGCACTCAGGAGGCAGAGGCAGGTGGATCTCTGGGAGTTCGAGGCCAGCCTGGTCTACAAGAGCTAGTTCCGGGACGGGCACCAAAACTACAGAGAAACCCTGTCTCGAAAAACCAAAAAAAGAAAAGAAAAAAAAGAAAAATCTGTTGTTAGCAGACATGAGAATTTTTCTTCCCTCCCTCCCTTCCTTCTTTGCTTCCTTCCTTTCTTTCAATGGGATCTCACTAAGTATCCTAAAACTCACAAAGATCCACCTGCCTCTGCCTCCCAAATGTTGAACTTGATGGTACCACCACACCCCCACATCCACCTGCCCAGCCTGTGGTCATACTTCTATTTTCCTCATACAACATTAAATTCTGAATATTCTTGGTGTAACTTCATTGTTTATTTTCACAGATTTTAATGTACCAGGTAATTGACAAAATTTTTACTCCTAAGAGTTTGATCTGCAGAAATGATCAGAGATGAACTTATGGAGTTTATAACTGTTATAGAGACCAAATACCTACAGTATCAACAGTTACAGACATATGTCTGGTACAAAAGAATAACTAAACCACACAGTGAGTCTCACAATTGTATGGCTATCAGAATTGTTTGTGTGTTTGGAACCTGAGAGAGGCTCAGAGGGCAACGTGTTTGCTGTGGAAGCATGAGGACCTGTATTTGCATCCCTTGCACCTGTAATCTAAAGGCCGGTAGTGATGGCACGGGTACACAGACCATGTATACCAACTGTATCCAAGCCCATGATCCTACTATACTTGGGCAGTTGGCACTGCTTAGAGTTCCCAGGACAGCCAGCCACTCCTAAGTGGTATGGAGCTCTTCCTAAAAGTTCTCTTTGTTTCTTCAGTGACCTATTCATGCTGGTGTTGTTTCTTTGGTGAATAAAATTTATACCAGTTTTTTTTTCTTTGTTTTCCAGCCATCCCATATCTTTCAATTCCCCTTTGTTATGTGGAAGTGCACCAGCTACTTTTGCTATGACCGCAAATAAGTAAATAAAGACATCTTACATATCATACATGCAACCAGGCCCACCATCTAATCTCATATGAAGTAGTTTGTCCTCGCACAAATATTCTTGATACACAGCGTGGGTCCTTCCAGATCTCTGCCTTGTCTGTAAGATGTGGCCTGCATGTACTCATCATCTCTACTTTAACTGTCCTTGTACTTCATGCCAGACCAGACATTTAGTAGCTAACCCTTAGATCAGCGCACATCGACTTCTGGGGCTGGGGAGCTGGCACGATGGATAACAGTACCTGCTGCTCCTGTCGAGGACTTGGGCTTGGTTTCCAGCACATGACAGCACACAACTGTCTACACCTCCAATCTCAGGGAATCCAACACCCTGCGGCTTTCCTGCTGTATGCATGTGCTGAACCATAAATTCATGCAGGCACATACATAAATAAATAGATAAATAAATCGTTAAGCATAACTTCTGGTTCTCATTCTCTCTCTCTCTGTCTCTCTCTCTCTTTCTCTCTCTCTTGCTCTCTCTCTCTCCCCCCTCTTCCTGTCTCTGTCCCTCCCTCCATTTCTCAACAGGCTCTTACTGCGTAACCCTGACAGAATATGCTATGTAGCCCAGGGTGGGCTTTGAATTCCTAAGAGTTCTCATGCCTTAGCCAGCTGGGATTACAGGCCTGTACCACCACATCCAACTGTGACTTTTGTTTTGTTGTTATTGTCTAACTGATTTATCTTCGCCGACTCTAAACTTGCTCATTTTTTTCTGAGTCCACCATAAATATTTTCTCCTGGAGGGGGTGTGCTCCAGCAAATAGTCCTGGAGGCTTCTTCCCCTTCTCTCCAAGACAACATATTGGCGTTAGAGAGGCCTTAAAGCAGAACGTGCCTGCTCCTTTGTTATAGTCTCTTTTTTCCGTGTATGATACAGGGCACGCCTGCTGTGGAGACATCATCATGACCAGTGTTCACTGCTAGTTTGGAAATCATATTGTTTCACTTAGCTGTAAGAAATAGACAATACCTATTACTAGGATTATAAGCAAATTTTTTGTTTTTTTATTTTATATCTGTTGAGACAGAGTCCCACTCTTTAAAGCGTGTCCTTTTGCCTTGGCTTTGAACTCACAGCAATCCTTCTGCCTCAGTTTCCTGAATGTTGTTATTATGGGTGTGAGTCACTTTCCCTGACTTAAGTGTTTTCTAGTTAGCCTCTAGCCCAAGAAAGTTCATCTTGAGGGAGAAACCCCCTTCTCCATCCTGTGCTCACCTGTGGGAAACACCCTTCTCCATCCTGTGCTCATCTGTGGGAAACACCCTTCTCCATCCTGTGCTCACCTGTAGGAAACCCCCTTCTCCATCCTGTGCTCGCCTGTAGGAAACCCCCTTCTCCATCCTGTGCTCACCTGTGGGAAAGAAGGGAGCTGTCATAGTCGTGAAGTACAGTTCCCTCGGAGAATCTTTGCTGTGCTGAAATTCTATTGTACAGTAATATCTAAGAGCTCTAACACTGAAAATTGGCAAAGACAGTTATTTCTCTTCTCTCCCCCAGTCTCCGCTGCAGGGGCCTTGAGAGGAATGGCATTGTACACAGCAGCCACGTCTTCAGAGAGATGATCTCAGACTCTATGTCAGGGGTCTCCTAGGCTACCAGTAGGGTGGTGTTTGTATGGGAAGGCTCGTGGGACACCACACATTTGTGGCTGGGATTCGAATAGTGATAAGATAGAGAGAAAATGAGCCAAGTCCAGGGAAGCCAGGTGCAGAGGTCGTCGGTCCCTCAGGGGAGGCGCACAGGCGTGTTTCACTCCCTCAGCTGTCCATTCCTAAGGCAACATTCAGATACCAGAGACTCAGTGTCCAGCGTTTCCCTGGAGGGCAGTCACGTGACCATCTGTAAGCATCCCGAGAACATAGGCCATGGCCCTTTCACACACAGGTTAGGCACCTGGCCATTTTCATCACCTAATGAGAGTGTTACCACACTTGCAGTCACAGCCCAGGAAGCCAGACCCAATCACCTGGCCTGAAGAAGTCAATTAAAACAGCCCAAATTAATAGTAAAAAACAAGTAAGATTAATTAAATTAATTAATTGATTGGGAAGAGTGAGAAGGAGATTCAGTGGATACCCCCCACCAGATCCATCTTTGTTTCTGAGATAAATTTAGTAGAGGACCAGGGATATGCTCACCTGAGCAGCCCCGGCCAAGGTGTGGGGATAGGTTCCCTCTGACCGGAGACAGTTTCCCAGGCCTTTTCTCCTCCTGATGTGAGATCCCTGTGAAATTCCCATTTCTTGGGTGCATTGTTTCAGAAGTCTGGTGGCTGGATTGAAGACCACCACTGTCTCATAGAATATTCTCGCTGGTTGCTATGGGAATCCTCCTTCAAGCACATCCCTGGGCACTCACCATGGGCAGTCTCCTTAGTAACCCTTCCAAAAAAGAGCAGCCAGGCTGCAGGACGGCTGCTTCTGCTCAGCTTGGGAGCTAGGAACAGCCACTGTGGACTCCACAGGTGTTTCAGTATTCTAGATTCTTCTCCTGTGCTAGGCAACACCATCAGTGATGGCATCTTTTAAAGATAATAAAGTCTTTACATAGAATGCTGCATCTAGAGAAGGATATTTTATGGTTCCAACGCTTGTAGCAGAGAGCCCATTGCTGCTTATCTTCCAACTTCTGCATTCACTGATAGTGGCTTTGTGGTTTGGAAGTGGCCAGTAGGGTGTTGTTGATACCACAGAAACCAGCACATGCCACAAATCAGACCTTTTCTCTCAAGAGCCTGCCCCACCCTATCTCACGCCTAACCTGGATTCACTCTGCTAGTTAATAGTAAGCAGAAAAGTGGTACATTTATCTGGAATCCCATTTTTCCTTCTATTTCAGATAATATTGTTCCTAAATGATTTTCCATGGCCAGAAAATTTTTGGCTCAAATCTACCTAATTTTGAACATATGTTAGTTTAAACTTTGGAATTGTCAGCTTTAAACCCCAAGTGCGTTGCTGATAATACTGGACTTTTTATAAGTATATTGCCAAATACATAAAGAGTATATGATCATCTTGAGAGGTTCCGAGTGAAACTCTTGTTTCTGTGATGAGCAGACTAGAAGCCACATGCTCTGGTGCTGCCTTTGCAGCCACATCACCCTTGTCAGTGGCTCCTGGACAATGTTCTGTTCCCAGGTTACCATCAGTGAATCTACCACAAAGAGCTTGTTCCCCTCGGCCTTTCATTAATCTGAGCTGCAGTTGGAGAATGGAACAGGGCAAGGAAAGTTGTCCATGTGCTTGTACAGAACCAGAGTCACACTTCAGGGTGCCTGTGAGAATGGTGTAGAAGAGGAGAGACCAAGCCAGAAAGACAGGGAAGCTGTCTCAGCAGCTCTGTGCTGCACTGAGTGCAGTCAGGGGATACCCTGATCCTGGTGGAACACGACCCACCACTGAATGGTTGACCACCACAGAGTGGTTGACCTCCACGGAGTAGTTAGTTGATCACCGCAGTATGGTTGGTCTACCACAGAGTGGTTGATCAGTACAGAATGGTTGATCAACACTGAATGGTTGATCATGGAATAATTGTTCAGTTCTTTGTTTTTGGCTTTTCTAACATTGTCTGTGCTAGATTTTCCCTAATGGTGCATTGCTTTCATGCTTAATAAATGCCAATACTTCTTTGATGAAAAATCCATATTTCCTATGAAGCATCTAAGATCTTCCAATCTTACTTTCCCTGTTTCCTCTGCAGCCAGTTCTGCCAAGCTCTTCTGCCTCTTATGTTTCATGATGATGACTTTTGCCTACATTCCCTGCTCCTCCTTCTCTTCCTTCCTTGCCTTCCTCCCTCATCTCTTGCTCTCTTCTTTCTTTCTTATTAATTTTTCAACGTATAAAGGAGTGGGTTCCAGGGTGACCTTCTCACACATGTATATAATTGCTCCTTGTCCTGCCCACCCACGCACAGTGCCCTCCCCTATCGCTAGTCCCCTCCTCCCTCAAACTGTACTCCGTCTGTTTCCTGACACATATATCCCATCACCTTCTCTTTCTCACTTCCCCTCCTTTTAGACTTTTTCCCCTCTCATAGGCTGAATTAATTCACTGTCACTTGTTCATGTTGAGAGCCAATTATACCATTTTCTTTCAAAATTTAATGCCTTCTCCGACTGTAGATGTTTGCATATCTCTTTGGAGATTTCCCCCATAATTGTACTGTAATTTTCAATGTGCCTCTTTTTTTGTTTACTGTAGCCTTTTTATTTCAGTGTGAAGGTATTTTAGCTTGCTGTACCATACCCTTTGGTACTTAGCTGGATATGTGCATCTGAATTCATCTTGACTTCACACACTGTAAGCTTTAGTGAGTTGGAGCTGTGTTAAAACTCTTGGCAGAGTTAGTGTTTGATGAGGAACTGTGGGATTTATTCCGTCTTGTTTCCCTCTGTGTATAGACTCATCAGTATTTAAGCCCCGTGTCACGCTGCCGGTTTTTTATTTTTTTTAGGCAGATTCACAGATTGGCCGAGAACATCAGAACTTCTATGAAGCTTCATTAGAATATGTCTTTAAAATCCAAGAGGTTCAAGAGAAGAAGAAGTTTGAGTTTGTGGAACCGGTAAGTTTTAGCTTTCTTATATGTAACAGCCTCAAAAATTATCTATGAGGAAAGTGCTTAGAGCGATGTTTTTCAAAGACAATAGAAAGAAGAGAGCCGTGGAAGGATGGAATCCCTTTAGGGCAGAGGATCCCTCTGTGTCTTTCTGTAATGGTGAATGAATGAAAGCACCAGTGAGATCCATAGAATACACAATTCACATGGATTCAGTTAATGTCTATCCTTACTGACTCACTGACTGCAATTACTCTACCACAGGAATGCAAGTTCTTAACAGTGGAGACCACTATGTGTGGAATGCAGGGTGGGTGCTTGAGGGGGTGTAGGAGAACCCTCGTTTCTTTAGGAAATCTAAAACTATGCTAAGAAGAAAATCTATTAATCTAAAAAATGGTGTGTGTGTTGCTATGGCAGTGGAGTTTGATTTGTTGGCTTGGGTTTGTCTAGGTAGTGCCTAGGCCATGAAGGGAGCTCAGCTCTGGTTTTAACCGGAGTGCTTTTCCAAAGAGGACAGACTGGGTGTGGAAAGTGGCTGTGTGAACAGTACTGAAAGTGGGTGGCAATCCCAAGGAGCCCTGGACTGAATAAAAATGTCAAAAGGAGAAAGCCACTTGAATGCCCACGTCCCCTCTCTCTTCCTCCTGCTCCCCGTGGATGTGCGGAATCTCAGCACCTACATGCTCCGCAAACGCTTATGCCTCCCCATGATGACTGGCTGTGCCTTCACCCCGAAGGCCCTAATAACCTTCCTCCTATCTTAAGTTGCTTTTTGTCAGAAATCTGAACACAGGAAAACAAAGTTACCTAAAGTGAGAGAATACACCCCGCCCATACAGCATTTCAGTTACTGAAGTTTAGGGTGTATGGTGAAAACCCTAGGGCCCACTTCCCTTCCATGCCCACAAGCTCTTCCTTACAGACACAGGGCCTGCATGCCTTTGCCTGTGAAGTCATTTATTCTCCTAGGTTAACATAAGAAGTAATGGATCCCCGCATGTGAACAGTATTGCAGAAGAGAACAGGTCAAGATGCTTATTTTATTCTCTTAACATTTTTTCCAAGTGCGGCCTGATTGTAACTGTGTCACTCATGTGAGCATCCTTATAAGGTGGCATCTCTGGTGGGTCGTGTCAGCTCCAGCATCAAGGTAACCTTGTGGTGCAGATGTATAGACACTGCCCAGACCCCAGGAGATGAGACAACAGGACTGCTAATGCATAGGGCAGCCCAAGAGCCAGGCCATCCTTACTGCCTGTGATAGGCTTTGAGATACTCATTTGTAATAAAAATAAAACACACTGTCCCTGCTTTAGGGAGATGATGATGACATAGAGTATTTTCAAACACATTTGTCATAATCCATCTCCTCGTGGGTTCCCACCAGACACAGACCATGAGGAAAGAGCAGAGCCTGCAAGAGTGTGCGTCCCCTTCTGAACCGCAAGTCCTCGGCTTTGGAGTCCATTGACTCAGCCCTGTAACCAGGCACTCTGTGTGTGGTAAAACTAGTGCCTAGGCCAGGAGGATTAAAGAACTCTGTCCATAATTCAGTCTCGGGGATTTAATTTTCATCTTCTGTTTGGAACAACCAACTTTACTCCAAATTCTGCTTGCTGAAGAAGTGTCGTTTAATTCTCTTAGGATGAAGAAGTAACTTACTAACAAAGCATTTGGTAATCTAACTAATCTTCATATGACTTTCGGGGGGCCTTTCTATGACAAAGACCACCACTTATATTTCTGGTCCTCTCCCATTGACTAAACCCTGCCAGAGAGCCCCATTATGATTCTTTTTTTTTTTTTAAATAAAGATTTTGAGTAATTTATATATGTGTTTGGGGTGCCATGTGTGTGGATGCCCTTGGAGGCCAGAAGAGGGCACTGGAGTTAATATGTTGTGTGCCTCCTGATGTGAGTGCTGGGAACCAAGCTTGAACCCTCTGGAAGAGATGGATGCTCCCTTAACTGCAAGTCCCCCCCCCACACACACACACACAACACATATGCTACAGTTAGAAAACCACACTTCTTACTCTCTGCTTAGAGAACCCCTGTAACACCTGCCCCCCCCAGCATTTCTAAGCTGAGGCTCTTTATACACCACAGTATTAGAACCCAATAATTTCGCCATTTTTCCTGCATATTTCTTCCATATGTGTTTCCTGGTCTTTCTGATGCTGCCCATTCCTGTGCTATTGTTCCTTGTCTTTACCTGCAATGACATTTGCTCATGTGAGTGCCTCTTGGAAAGTGACTTGGGAGTTGCCTCGTCCAGGCTTCTCTATGGCCCATTCTGTCTGGAAACACTCAGCTACACCTTTCTATGATAGAACATTGGTGTAATAAGAGGAGATTATAGAACCATTTGCTCCCAGGTGGCGGGCAGAAGGGACTGTGGGGAAATGGAAGTGTCTCTTCTTTTGAAATGTGTTTTCTTCCCCTCACCTTATCCCATGGTTTGTGACGCTCAGCCTCCCGTAGCACATGCCTTTCTTAAGGATGGCACTCTGACAACTGCAGTGAGATGTCTTGCATTATTCTGACTGCTGTGTTTCCCTGCGGAGTGTCTGTGCTGTGCACAGCACTATCCTGCATTATCCTGACCACCATGATTCCCTGCGGAGTGTCTGTGCAGTGCACAACACTGTCCCGCATTATCCTGACCGCTGTTTCCCTGCAGAGTGTCTGTGCAGTGCACAGCACTGTCCCGCATTATCCTGACTGCTGTGTTTCCCTGCAGAGTGTCTGTGCAGTGCACAGCACTGTCCCGCATTATTCTGACTGCTGTGTTTCCCTGCCGAGTGTCTGTGCTGTGCACAGCACTGTCCCGCATTATCCTGACTGCTGTGTTTCCCGGCGGAGTGTCTGTGCAATGCACAGCACTGTCCCGCATTATCCTGACTTCTGTTTCCCTGCAGAGTGTCTGTGCAGTGCACAGCACTGTCCCTCATTATCCTGACTGCTGTGTTTCCCTGCAGAGTGTCTGTGCAGTGCATAGCACTGTCCCGCATTATCCTGACTTCTGTGTTTCCCTGCAGAGTGTCTGCAACTAAACAGTACTATCCTGCATTATCCTGACCACTGTGTTCCCTGCGGAGTGTCTGTGCATTGCAGAACACTGTCCCGCATTATCCTGACCGCTGTGTTTCCCTGCGGAGTGTCTGCAGCCACACAGCACTGTCCTCTCTAGCTTTGGTCTCCTTGGTGGAGTCCCATGTCATTTCTACTTTAGTCACAGGAAGAACATGCATGGGACCAATGCAGTGTGAGAGTGAAAGCTGCTCTTCCACGTCTACAAAATAATTTGGAGCAAAAATATTGGTTTTACCTGGGCTTCTTAGTGTATATTTTTTGAGAGAGGGTTTCATGTAGTTCAGGCTCTCCTCAAACTTACTGTGTAGTTGAGGTAGGTTTAAACTCTGAATTCTCCTGCCTCTGTCTGGAGTGTCAGGTTGTAGGCATGAACTACCAATTTTAAAACAATTTATTAAATTGTATATACAGCGATCCTGACAAGCGGAGAGAGGTCTATTAAGATGTTTGTCTTGACTGTTCTTTCTCTAGTTGTGATGTCTCGAGAGTCCTCTGAACAGCTGGTTGGCCAGAGGTTTGGGATGTGCGGGGAAAGATATATTTTACTTCAGAGTTTCACAGGACTCCAACTACCATGATTGAGAAAATAAAATGGTTGTGGGAGGTGGCTCAGATCTGGGCAGGTTAGGAAACTAGAGGTCCTTATGGTTGTAAACATAAGCCCTGCCTCCAGTCTCTCATTTCTTCAGCAGGGTTCCACCTCCTAGGCTCCACAGCCTCCCAGGAGGGCACCACAGCTGGGAGCCAGGTGTTGCCCACTCAAACTATAGCGCCATCGGTGGTCTGTGTCCCTCCGCTGCTCTCACAGTGTCCAGGGGGACGTTTGAATGAAATTAAGATGGCTGAGGCTTCCCAGTCAACTTTTACTAAGATCTTTGTGGTCAGCTAGTATCGGTTCCCATTTCATGTGAGTTTAGAAGCATCTGGTCCTGAAAAGAAGTGAACCAAATTTCTGATTTTTACTACACGTGTCAATCAGTTTGGAGAAAATCTCATCTTAGCAGTTTCAAGTTCTTCAAACTGTGAAAGTAGGCTACTTTTTATTTGTTTGTACTTTCCTGGTTTATTTACATTGTGTTCATGGTTTTAAGAATAAATTTTGATTCAAATTTACTAAATTAATTCCTAAGTATTTTATTCTTTTAAGGCTATTGAAGATGGGAGTTTTCTTTTTTTTATTAATTTTTTTTAATTAAAAATTTCCACCTCCTCCCCGCCTCCCTTTTCCTTCCTTCCCCACTCCCCATGCCCCCTTCCCCCTCCCCCCTCCCTCTCCAGTCCAAAGAGCAGTCAGGGTTCCCTGCCCTGTGGGATGTCCAAGGTCCTCCCCCCTCCATTCAGGTCTAGGAAGGTGAGCATCCAAACAGCCTAGGCTCCCACAAAGCCAGTACATGCAGTAGGGTCAAAACTCAGTGCCATTGTCCTTGGCTTCTCAGCAGCCCTCATTGTCCACCATATTCAGAGAGTCCGGTTTTATCCCATGCATTTTCAGTCCCAGTCCAGCTGGCCTTGGTGATCTCCTAAGAGATCAGCTCCACCGTCTCAGTGAGTGGATGCCCCCCTTGCGGTTTTGACTTCCTTGCTCAAGTTCTCCCTCCTTCTGTTCCTCATTTGGACCTGGGGAGCTCAGTCCATTGCTCCAATGTGGGTCTCTGTCTCTATCTCCATCCATCGCCAGATGAAGGTTCAACCACTCTGATGGGTCCCCCGGCACAGGATTCGGTTCCTTTGGTGGCCAGGAACCTCGCTAAGATAGGGCCTACCTTGCTGCAGACAGGCTATTGAAGCAAAGCAATTCCCACCGGCCCCTTTGCCCTCAGCACCCTGTCCCAGCGCCCAAACAGGCTGAGCTGGCGGATCCCGTGGCCCCGCAGAATCGGGAGTTTTCTTAATGTCATTTTCAAACTGCTTATTTTTAAAGTACCTTGACATAAAATCAGTTTTTATGCACTGAACTCACACAAGTTGTTCATTAGTTCTATTAGTTTTGTTTAATGGATTCCTTAGGATTTTATGTACACCAGGTCAGGGCATTTGTCAGTTACTAGTTTGAATGTCTTGCATTTTCTTTCCTTACCTGACTGTACTGGCTCTAGCCGAGAATCCAATATTGAGCAGAAATATGTAGGTGGGCGTCCTTGTCTTCTTCTAGAACCTGGGTGAGAGGGCTGGTCAGCCTTTCATGACCCAGAATAATGCTAGTCACAGGGAGCATTTTCGTTGATGACTAGGGTTTTAATAGATAAAGCTGTGTGTTTTAGTGGTCCAAGGTGACCGTGGTGTCAGCGAGACTGCTGGAAGGGCTGTGTGGAAAGAGATGGTGGCATTTCTCAGACACCAGGATGGATGACAGTGTGGTTGGCGGTGTGGTTCTGTGCAATTAGGGATCTCCTCCATAGGGAGCTAAAGTCAGTTTATTCCTGAGATGGGAGAGTGCCTGCTCATCGTGACGGAAGCCCTCAGTCTGAGCTCTTGTTAGCACCAGGTAAACCAAGCATGGTGGTATGGCCCTGTAACTCCAACATTTGAAAGACAGAGGCAGGAGGATCTGTAGCTCAGGGTCATCCTTTGCTACAGAGCTACATAGTTAGAGGCCAACCTGGGATTATTGACAGAACTCTGAAAAATAAATTATAAATAATACTTGACTGATAATGAGGTAAGAAATGAGTAACATGATTATACAGGCATTTCCAGCCTGGTTTGGGCAGCAAATTCCTGCAGGAACTCCTGCAAAGCTCCTCCCACCTTCAGTGCCAGGTTCTCCCTTTTCCCAGCCACATTTAGGTTTCTGGTAACTAGTGGTGAATCCTTTGGGAACATCACATAATTTGGTGTGGAGAATCCTCCATAGGCTTGTGTACTTGAACATGTGTGTGCTTTGTTGTGGAGAGTCCTCCACGGGCTCATGTGTTTGAATATGTGCCTCAAATAAGTCCCCAGGTGTTTTGACGTAGCTGGTGCATAAGTGCCTTGCTCACCCATCACTCAGTGCTGACCAAGAGGTGGGGCAAATTAGGATCTTCAAACACAGTGTCAGTGTTGACTTTTGGTCTGTTTTGCGGACTAATAAACACTAATTTTACTCTCCACACTAGGGAAATAGTAAAGTGTGATAGGTTTTTCTGGTGCTATAGGAATGAACCTTGGGAAAGACAATTGCCGCTAAGCCTGGTCATGCCAGTGTACCCAGAACCCACATGGTGGAAGGAAAGCGCTGACTCCTTCCTGAAAGTAGTTCTCTGACCTGTGTGTGTGCACCATGGCGCACACTCACACACGTCCATATATACACAAAATAACAAGCGTAAATTGGAACTATGTGGCAGTTGGTAATTATCATCATCGACATTTTTGTATAGGTCACGTTTACTCTACTGTAAGCTTAGGCCCGACTTTCCCACACACCCAGATCAAGCCACTGAGCAGAGACGATGGGAATCTGAGAAGGACAGTTCTTCATCGGGTCTTTCTGCTCAGCCTCATTGGTTTAACGTCATGGAATTTGTCAAGCATGCAAGCAACTAATACACGTACATTGTCCTTTTAAAAAAAAAGAAAGATTGTGCTCTGCTGCCATCTAGGGGCCATTATTCTGCACACATTCTTTGTTTAGACTTCCCCAAGGTGCTTTCAAAGCAATGTACTCCAGAGGGAGAAAGTGACAGCTCGTGGTGTGGTGTTGTTTTTTTAGACTAATTTTTTTATTTTGTGTGTATGACTTTTGCCTGCATGTATGTATTGCACCATATGTGTACTTCCAGAGGCAAGAAGAGGGCATCAGATCCCCTGGAACTGGAATCACAGAGGGTTATAAGCTACCATCTGGATGCAGGTATCCAGGTCCTCTGCAAGAATAGCTAGTGCTCTTACCTGCTGAGCCATCTCTCCAGGTTCTGGTGTGTAATTTTTTTGTACTTCAATAAAACTGTGCCTTCCCTACTGGGTGCTTGGCATTCATTGTGACAGAAATGGACTCTTCCCAATTAGTGGATCTACAGTCCACTGAAGAGACTGGCACATGGGTTTCTGTCTGCACTGCAGCCCCTGCCTCCGAAGTGCTGGATACAGAGTTGTACCGCAACCGCTGCCTCAGAAGTGCTGGATACAGAGCTGCCCTGCAGCCACTGCCTCAGAAGTGCTGGATACAGAGCTGCCCTGCAGCCGCTGCGTCAGAAGCCCTGGATAGAGAGCTGCCCTGCAGCCACTGCCTCAGAAGTGCTGGATAGAGACAGCCTTAGTGAGACCCAGGTGCTGGGACCCTGAGTTCAAAGCATAATTAACAATCGGGTCTCAGTAGAGAATGCTGGTTCACTACAGTATCTGTCCAATTACTTTCAGATGAGAGCATCAGAGAACTCACATAGAATGAGTGACTTGACAGACATCAGAGGTCTTTTTCTCTGTGGAAAGGGGTGTTTAAGGTAGTTGTGGGCACCTAACACTTCTGTAGGTATCTAATATTTTAATATTTAATGTAACTGTAGGCCAGAGCCAGATACCGTGAACTCACATACATCATGGATTCGTCTGACCTGACGATAACACTCCACCAATTGACAAATTCGCCCCCATATTCAAAGCAGTCAGAATATTAGAAAAGTTGATTTGGGTGTATAAGCTATTTTGTAGATGTATTGCAATGTGTTTAAAATATCTTTCCTGTTAATTTAATTAACTTGGTGGCTCATGATGGCTTTAAAATGGTACTTGCCCCCTTGACATCTAGTTCACAGTGAGACAGTTTTGTCATGGGATAATCACAGATACAGCAGAGAAAGCGCTCCTCTAATGACTTCCTAGGCTGTCCCGTGGCTAGCATGCATGTTATCTGTGTGCTTCAGAAGGATTTTAATGTTTTACCTTTGAAGAAGCCTCAAGCTACACATTCAGAGCCTACCTGAAAGCATTTAAAATCCAGTTTTAAGGTCCAGTTTGCTCTAAACTGAAGATTAAAATTAAATGAAAAAAGTAACAACTTAAGAAAGCATTTAGAAAGTGTGAGACTCCTTGAAGTGAACATAACTCTATATATGTTCAAAGAAAACCATGACATCATCGTTTTCCAGTAGAACCGGCTCTCGGGTATTGGCAATCCCAATACACACATACAGGATGGCGCTCGGTGAGGTGCTCCTGCCTCCACAGCCAGAGCAGCCAGGAAGAGGTGAAAATTCTTTCAAGTTGCCTTTCTCTTTTAATTTGAAGATAATAAATGAGAGCATGTAAGTTTTTTGAAAATGTGTTTCAGTTTGTTGCATTAAGAAACTGGGGGCTGGCTGAGTTAGTGGTCAAGGTGCAGAATAAGATTACAAGGAGCCACATAAAATAGCAAATCAATTCTTTTTTCTAGATACACTTACTATATAAACAGACCTGTCTCATAATTTTATAAGCCCCCCTTACAGATACAAATGCTTAACAATTAAACACTAATACATTTTTGATTCCAAGTCTAGAAATACAGCATTTCTTTTATGGAGATTTTACTCAAGGTGGGAAAAATAATGTGATTCCATGTTTTGGCTCAACTCTTACCTACTTTGAATTCTTGCTAAAAACCTTCACTAGCCAATTCCAGGATCTGTGCTGCCATCTTGTGGTGTCTTTTGTCTCCCTCCCTCGGGACAAACTGTTGCTTGCCTTTACCTGCTCCTGCCTGTGACTTTCTGTGCTCTTTCTCTTTTTCTAATCCTGTGCGTCTTCGGTTTTGGCTAGAGACTTTTCCTGACTATCCATGGCCCCCCTTAGAGGCCTCAGAGGTTTTTATCGTTTGTCTGTGGCAGAACCGTTCACCTGTTCATGACCAGACAGAGACAGGAGACGAAAGGGCAAAGCTCTGTGTTTCTGACCCACAGTCATGATTCCCTTGCCATGGTGAAAATTTGTTACTTTGAAAAATTAGAGTGAGATATATTTTTCTGATATTTAATACTGAATGATCTTTTCATATATGACAGAGCAGACTTTTATGATTTTGTGTATGTTTTTACCTTTGCAGCTTTTGTCCTTCCTTCAGGGTTTATTTACGTTTTACCACGAGGGATATGAACTCGCCCAGGAATTTGCACCATACAAACAACAGCTGCAGTTCAACTTGCAGAATGTAAGAATGCACCTGCCCTCCCATCATGCCTTAGCAACGGCCTCAGAGTGACTCAGAGCCAAGTCAGACTTTGTCTCCATATGTGAACCGCAAGTCCACTTTATAGATGTCCTCATAATTTATTTCCTTGTGACATGACAAGTTAAACATATGTAAGAGAAGAACTGATTTTATGTTAGAAAAATGGATACTACTGCATTTTATAAAAGTAAATATTACCAAGGAGGAGGACCCTGAGTCACCTGGCATTCTTGTTAGCTTAGTGGGTGTCGCAGGATGAGTAGGGTCTGAAATTCTCAGGTGCTGTCTCCAATCTAACTAATTCAGTGTTATAGATGGGAATTTCTATACGTTCCTCACCACACACAAACAATAGTAAATGCATGTGCTGATTGCATACATTATTTAACCTGATTATAGAAATGATTTTAAAATATATACAGATATCAAAGCATCACACGTACCCACAGTATGCTTCCCTTTTATCTGTGACTTATTCTCGAAGCCGGGAGCAGAGGAGAGACTGCTTGGATTTAATCAAGTCTCACTTGTTGGGAAGCAGTATTTGTCCATTTTCAAAATGAACGTTCAGGTCTTCACATTCTCTTGCCTCAAATCTGTGAAATCATATGTAAAACAGGTGTCACTGATTTTCTGCAGGTAAGTTTAAATGCAGTTTTGAAGCCATCCGAAGCACTGTATTAAAGCACAGGTACGAGTTGCTCACAGGTTGTCCATTTCTACCAGCTCGCTTTGCAAAGCCCTTTAGTTCTGCCAGTCTCTGAACACAAATGACACTATCGCTCAGCACATTTGTGCCATTGCCAAACCTGGGGAAGAATGAAGTCCTAATGCTGAGTCTTCAGCCACTGAAATCCCAAGAGCATAGCATTCTAGCCATACTAATGAAGGAAACCTTCACTCAACCCTCTGTAAAGGTGTGTTTCTGCATGCTAGGTCTTCTTTTCTTGGAGACTAGTGACTGCACTACTGAGCTAGTGTGTCCCAGAAGAACCAGCAATTGGATTTTTCTAATCATGTTTGAGTTTCAGCTTTTACTTAACTGGGATTCTCTAGTGGGAATGATTTCACCTTTAACTCATTTGCACTGGTTTTTCAGTGTGGAAGGCAGTTGTCTGTCTTCAGGAAAGATTAAACAGGGAAATTACAGGCACCAGAGAGGTTTTATGAGTTGTTTTTGGATTAGCTTCAATTACCGCAATTCGAAGAGGAAAAATGAAGTCCTTAAAAATAAACAATCCTTATGTTTTAAAGAAAAAAACCAACAAGACAGTCCCCAGAAAAGATCCTAGTCTACTTTAAGGTTAACCTCTCTGTGGACCATAGAGAGATCTTGGGGGTAAGCTGTGGTTTTATGTTTTCAGACACACTTTTTTACAGTGATGTTTTTTAAGTGTCAAAAATTTTTTTGGAGAAAAATCTTAATTTTTTTCTACAGCTTACACAAGCTTATTATCAAGTGTATGAACTATTAGTCTCAAAAGAGGCAGGAACTTGATTTTCATACAGATACATTTTACGCCAGCCTTCTAACACCTGTGATAGTCCTTCCAAAAACCAAACAGTGTGATGTCTTTTCCAAAAACCTTCCAGCTAAGATGCAGACTGGGACTGAGCTTGTTTGAGTAGCCACCTTAACATACCCAAGTGATGTATTTATTTGTGAGTTCATTACAGCAAAGTGATTTTATTTAATTCTTAAACAATCATAAAACATGAAAATAAAAACAAGCCTTTGGGAAAAGAGGGGATTTTTAAAAACTTGTTCTTTGTCACATATATCAAAAGCTTCTTTTTTTCTTCAAAACAGATTAAAGTCTTATGTATCTACTTTCAGTCTTAGCTATCTGAAGCTAGTGTATGCTCAATAATTTCAGTTGCTATAGTTCACCAGGGAGTATGAAGGCAGAAAATCACTCACATAATCACAAGGAGCTTCAGAGAAAAATGTAGACAGTTCTCTGGGAAGGTTTCCACTAAAGTGACTCAAAGCCAGGGCACTCCTCAACACAGCAGAACCCCTTTATGTCGAACAGAACCGAAAGGATCAAGGTCACCCTGACGGCTTTGCAGTTTTGAGATTTTAGTTGAGAAGTTCCACAGGTGTGGTGCAAAATGTTCAGCGAGTTTGTTCTTTTTCTCCCCTTCAGACGAGGAATAACTTTGAAAGTACTCGACAAGAGGTAGAGAGATTGATGCAGCGGATGAAATCGGCCAACCAGGATTACAGACCACCCAGCCAGTGGACCATGGAAGGCTATCTTTATGTCCAGGAGAAAAGTGAGTCCAGAGACCAATTTGTGGTGTTTCTTACTTTCATTTTCATTTTCCATGTGTGTGCATGCATGTTTGATTGTACATGTGTAGTTGTACACATACATAATCACTTACGTGTATAGAGATTGATGTCAGAAATCATGCCCCATACCACCCTATCTTTCCACTGATGGAGGGTCTGTCATCAAGCCCAGAGCTCTCCAGTGGGGCTAGTCTTGCTAGCTACTGTATTAGTCAGGGCTCTAGAGAAACAGTACTGATAGATTTATTAGAGTGACTTACAGACTGTGGTCTGTCTATTCCAACATTGACTGGCTCCCAGTTAAAAGTCCAAGAGTTCTGCAGTTGTTCAGTCTACAAGGCTTGATGTCCCGGCTTGGTTTCGGTATATGCTGGAATCCCAAGGAAACAGGAATAGGAATGAACTTGGCAGTGAGCGTGATGGCAAGCAGGCAAAGAAAGCAAGCTGCCTTCTTCCACGTCCTTTATATAAGCTGCCACCACCTCTGCATGGTCCAGATTTAAGGTGGCTCTTACCACAACACATGGTTCAATCAGATGTACCCAGTTGCTTGGATTTTAGCTGATTCCAGATGTAGTTGAGTTGACTACCAAGACTAGCCATCACGGTCAGCTTGCTCAGGACTCCCAATCTCTGCCGTCTGCGGCTAGCGTTACAGGAGGGCCTCTGCACTCTCCTGGCAGTTCACTTGGGTTCTGGAGACCCAAACTCAAGTCTTCATACTTGCATAGTAGATACTTTAACTCCTGAGTCATTACTGTACTCCTTACTACCCTACTCCCTCTTTAAAAAATGTGTGTGTGTGTGCCTGTACACTGTACTATGTGCATGTCAGAAGACAACTTGTGGGATCTCCTTCCACCATGTTGATCCCAGGGACTGAACTGTGGTTGTAAGCC
Organism: Chionomys nivalis; assembly: GCF_950005125.1. Lineage (NCBI taxonomy): Eukaryota > Metazoa > Chordata > Mammalia > Rodentia > Cricetidae > Chionomys > Chionomys nivalis. Next base: position 9,867,355 of record NC_080089.1, on the reverse strand, counting down.
TTGGCAGCAGACACTTTTACCTGCTGAGCCATCTAGCTGGGCCTGGATCTGGTGTGTCATATGATTCAGCAAGCTGTGTCTATATCCCATACCTTGGTTACTTACTTGAAAGCATCACCATGGTTTCACAAGGGAAGACTGGATCTCTGTACAGAATTTAAGACTGTATTCTGTCCACCACCACCACCACCAAAGAGAGAAAGTACTTCAGATTTTAGCACAGGATCTCCAATGAAGACAGTGCTGAGTTCAGTTGTAGAATTTAATTGTGGTAACCCATCTCAATTTCGTGTTCCATAGGAAATTGACAATCAAAGGCCTTGTCAGGATGAATCACCCTGGTGGCTGTAATGCCAGCTTTTCACTAGGCGGAATCATTACACTAAATGCTGGGTCTGCCGGTTTCAGAGGCAAAGCTGGCAATTAGGCCCCGTCTCAGCGACACTTTGCTTCCCGAGGTGAAAAAGCAAATAGCAGGCCGGCAGAGCACTGTCATTTGGCCTCCTGCTCAGAATGCTTTCCCACAAAATTAGCATAAATCCGTCCATACGTGATTGGGGTGGGTGAGTGGGGTCCTTTCCGTGTGCTGTCGTTAAATGAAACCACTTTGACCATTTTGGCTAAATCAACTCAGTTTCAAATCAGATGTGCCCCAAAGTGCCATTCTCACATTAGTGGTGAACAGGCTGTTCTTTCTAGCCTCATGAATCCATATATGGGTTTGGAAAGTAGAAAACTGCATGTCTAGATTTTGCAGCAATGACAAATTGCCACCAAAGCTCTGAAACTTTTATTCTTGCTTCTTGTACTTTTCTTGCGCCTTGACACTGTAAGATACTCAGATGGGCATGCTGCAAAATGTCCATGCTAGTGCAGGGGGAAAAGTTGCTTTAGTTGGCAAAATAATGTAGTTGAAGGGTTTGTGATGGGGAACCCGGAGCTTCTGTGTTGACCGTGAAGGTATTTAATATACATTCGCAATGTGGTCACTAACAAGCTGAGGATACTTGTGTCTGGGATGCTCAGGTTGTGCCCAGTTGTTGGAGAGTTGGCATGCAAGCACATACCAGTTTGATTGACAGACTTGGCTAGCCTGACTTTGGTCACAGTCAAGATGGATAAGGGCCGTAGGCTCAAGTGAGGTGCTAGAGCTGTCCCTCTCATTAACTGTCCCTTTCTGTTCTGAGGTGAAAATCCTGATGACTTTACAGATATTTTATAGCATACGACATGGCTTCAAGCCTCTAGACTATAGAAACGATCGATCTGCTGATTCCTAGAACATGGAGTATATATTTGCCTTGGGGCAACTTAACCCTTGGGGATATTTATTCTAAGTTGCTTGGATTTGCAGTGTCAGTTGAGAGGACTTCACGTTTGTATTGAGAATGGATTTAACCAAAGGGGAGGGCTTGTGACACTGAGCAACAAACGCTTTGTAGACATAACTGCAGACAGGAGGGCTTTCCAAGTCACAACTGTCCTAAACACAATCAAAACAAACAACAAAAACCAAAGCTGAAGCCAAACATACTCAGAGATGAGTGTCTCATTCGGTCATCCTCAGAGAAGCTTCCTCCGCAGTAGAGGGAACAAATACAGAGACCCACAACTGGAAAATGATCAGAGAGTGAGAGACCTTGGAATACTCAGTCCTAAAGGGGATGTGTCTACGAGCTCCTTCCAGAGCTCTGGGCACTGTGTGGAAGAGGACATGAAAGCTTGTAAGAGCCCCTGGTCATGGAAGACATTAAGGAACAAGCTCTTTGGACACAGCAGGATTGATGCACACATGAACTCACAGGTCCCGTGGCAGCATGCACAGGGCTGCATAAGTCCAAGCCAGATGGGGTCCCAGTGCTGCCTTGGGGAAGCAGGTGCAAGCTCTCATTCTCAACCAGTAAGCTACCTTCAACTGATACCTGCTTGCAAATGAAAAGTTAGTTTCTCCGATGTGTCTCACTGGGCCCATAAGTCACTTTCAAGGGTAGTCCTCATGGCCCAGCAGTAGATGGCCAGCTTTTCTTACTGGCCTTTTCTTTGTGTCTTATAATTTTTTTTAGCTTGAGCTTTTATAGTGTGTGTGTGTGTGTGTATGTATGTAACTGTATGTTTGCATGTCTATATTTCTTATATTCTTTATTCTTTTCTTTCTGTTAATTTGTTCTGTTTTATTCTTGTTTGTTTGTTTGTTTTTCATTTGTCTTTTTAAGAGAAAGAAAGACAAAAAGAAAGGAAAGAAAGAAAGAAAGAAAGAAAGAAAGAAAGAAAGAAAGAAAGAAAGAAAGAAAGAAAGAAAATATAGAGTGGGAATGGCAGGGAGGTGGGGAGGATCTAAGAGGAGATGGGAGAAGGGAAACCATGATCAGAGTATGTTATAGGAAAGTAGCTCTTTTTAAAAAACAAAATAATAAAAACAATTTAGAGCATTCTTCCTTTAAAAAGATCACCGAATGCCTTGCAGGCTTGCTTTTCTTAGATGCCTAAATGGTCCTCTTTTGTAACGTCTAGCTTGAAGGTTTTGAAGAAAGGGTATGTCGTAGGCGTCCCTGAATGTGACAATATCTGTCACAGCTGTCTGTGGTCACTAGATGGTACAGTTGAACTTCTTTTGTTCTGTGCTTTGGAGCTGTGATCAATTTTAACTTTGTAGACACCTAAAGGAGTTTTTAAGTGGATTGTCAAAGACCATTTCCCACACAGTTGCCAGCAAGCTTTAAAGGACGAAGTGGGGGGACAAGGTGAACAGCAAATGCCACCACGATGTGCAGGAGGTTTCAAATTTAAGACAAGGCAGGGAAAATAGGCATTTTCAGTCTAAAATATCATTAGAGCATGCTGGCATCTTCATCTTAAAATAGCAATTGAACCCACCTCATCCGTGGCTTTCTAAGTAATAGAGTCACTGCCAGTTTGCATCAGCCTTGTCTCAGTCATCTCTCTTGGCCTGTAAGTGCTCTGCATTACATGATACAGAGTATCGAGTGTTACTGTAGTGCTCAGAGGTCCTGGATCAGAACTGGAGTTAATTGCTGTAATCCCTTGTGATTGTGAAGTGTATGTGCACCGTCACCTTAAGATCTGGAGTAGTGTAAGTATCAGCCCAAGTTAGAGCTGACACAAGGACACTTTTACTAATGAGGAAGAAACCCAGCGGCTTGTGAATACTGTCTCAAGGTGCCACTTTCTATTTTAATTAATTGCTCGCTTTTGAGTGAAGAGTTCTGAAGTCAAGCCAGCAGTCACATTTTGCATAGAGAGGGCTAAGTGTCCACTGTGTTATGTGGGTGGAGCACCAGCTGAAGAAACTTGAGGAAGGGAGCCCTAAGCTCTCTTCCCAACCCATTCAGCCCACCATGGCATTTGGATTCAGGACACCTGACTTCTCTAGGTAAATGCAAGCTCTTGTACTTTGTTGGTGACAGGCAGAATGGAGGCTACATCCCACTGCAGATGCAGGAGCGAGTTCTTCAGGGATAATACCAGCCCATAACGCCATGTGCTGTGCTGTGCTGTGCTGTGCTGTGAGAAAGGGACCATGCTTATGGGAGAAACAAAACTGTGCATTGCGAGTATATGTATATTTTAATATAAATAACACAAATAGGGGAATTTTATTTTAAAAATACCTTTTTTTTTTAAAGACAAGGTGTCATGTAGCCCATGTGACCTTGTTATGTAGCTAACAGTGACCTTGAACTTCTCCTCTTGCCTCTGCTTCCTAAGTGCTGCTGTTTCAGCCCTGGAGCATCACGTCTGCTCCGCTGGAGTACCACGTCTGCTCCCCTGGAGTACCATGCCGTCTGGTGCTCTCCCGCACCTACCCTTTGAGCTATATCACTGGCCATGAGCTTGTTTCTCTTAATGCAACAGTAAGGGAAAGCAATTTCAAGGTCAGCAAAGCCAGAGCAGAGGATCATCCACCCGTAGTTTACTTGTCAAGTGCTCACTGAGAGACAGTATGTGTCAGGGCACACTGAGATTAAACAAATCATCAGCTGCCAGGAATGGGGCACACACCTCTGATCCCAGCCCTTGGGAATTTGGGACAGGACGATCTTGAGCTCTAGGCTGGCCTTGGCTACATGGTAAGTTTGAGGATAGTCTTAACTTCAAAACAAGACCCATCTCCAAAAACAGTTGCATATGTTCACTGTTGGTGTGATTGGTTTTTCAAATATTTTCTGTTCACAGTTGATCAGATCTCCTTACTAGATTCCACATTTACAGACATGATTACAATAACTGAAGTTTATATACAGGCTCACTTGCGGGTTTGCAGATTCTCCCAGAGCTTGATAAAAGCCCATTGATTTGATTGCATGATGCTGTCCTTAGTCACCTTTGGTCGTACTGGCCTTCTTCACAGTGAACGTCTCAGCTACGGTGACAGGTGGACACTCTCCATGTGCACGGGTGCGTTAGGTACAAACCATGTATCTGAATTTGAAGTGGTTTTTGTCTCCTCCATTAGGACCCCTGGGTTTCACATGGATTAAACATTACTGCACTTACGACAAAGGAAGCAAAATGTTCACAATGAGCGTATCGGAAGTGAAAGCCAGTGGGAAGATGGTGAGTGAGTTCTTGCCTTTTCAAATTAAGCTTGTGATTTAAGGAATGGCAGTTAAATAAAGTGTCACCTGTGATTCTTGTCCCTACTAATGTCACACATTTCAGTAATTGAAAGTTTCATTTAGGGGGCCAGAGTAATGGCTCAGTGGTTAAGAGCATTGCCTGCTCTTCCAAAGGTCCTGAGTTCAATTCCCGGCAACCACATGGTGGCTCACAACCATCTGTAATGAGGTCTGGTGCCCTCTTCTGGCCTGCAGACACATGCACACACAAAATATTGTATAAATAATAGATAAATAAATATAAAAATTTACAAAAAAAAAGTTTCATTTAAAAAAGTTTAGTGACCTTCATGACATAAAAATGAATGGGCAGTGTTTTTCTTGAACTGGGGCCATCATATATTTAAAAACAGTTACAGATAGGAATCCTTCAGTAGATGACCCTCCTATATCTCTGGTTTCAGAAGCAGGGGGCTGTGCTATGGGTTGACTGTCAACTGCCAGTGACTGTGCCCATCTTGGCTCAAGGATGCTGCATCCTGTCCCAGCTAGTGGTCCTCCAACTGCCCCTGTGTGCCCTTGCCTCTAATAGCCTAGGAACTCACATACTAACACATTTCTCAAAGAAGCCAATCAAGGCTCAGTTACCCCAAAAGTAAGTTTGTTGCTAAATGTGTCTCATGGCTAGCCACCATTATGAGACATGATACACCTTATTTGATGAAGTGGTACAGTCTTCCTTATATATAGGGTGTAACTCGCCTGGTCTCTCTTCCTTTCTTCTCTTCCCCTCCTTCCATCTATCTATCTATCTATCTATCTATCTATCTATCTATCTATCTATCTATCTATCATCTATCTATCCATCTATGTGTTATCTATCTACCTATCTATCTAGCATCTATTTATCTATCTATCCAGCTATCATCTATCTATCTATCATCTATCTATCCATCTATGTGTTATCTATCTACCTATCTATCTAGCATCTATTTATCTATCTATCCAGCTATCATCTATCTATCTATTATCTATCTATCTATCCATCTATCATCTATACGTATCTATCTATCTATCTATCTATCTATCTATCTATCTATCTATCTATCTATCTATCTATCTATCTATCATCTATCTCTCCTATCTATTTGTTAACTTACTGACATGGGCAGTGACTGATCTTATGAATTAGCTAATTTGGTCATGCACTAAGATCTAACTCTGGAGGTAGATTTTTTTTGTCCAAAAATAATTTTTTCCAATCTTATTTTAACAGATGAGAATGTTGCTTCTAGAAAGTAAATGAGTCACCTAGGCAGGTTGTAATGTAGGGCAAGGCAGAGGCAAATCATGAAACCTAGAAACATTAAGATATATTAGCTGAAACTTATTGTGCTCAGGCATCCATCAGAGCCTAATAACTCAAAGTGAAGGACAGATGCAAAAGAAATGGGAACATACCAGATCAAAAGGCTGTGGATAGCAGCGCCTGCAGAGTTCTTAAGTTGCAATTCACACGGAGCTGTGACTCAATTAGAGTAGTGATTGCCAGAAATTCAACTTGTGTGACAGTTGGGGTTTTAATAATGCAAACAGACCAATCAAAATGCTGATAATAAATCTGTGAGGTTTGCAGCCAAGCAGGGTTAACAGACATTGGGCTAAACTTCTCCCTAATGTAGCTAGGCATCTCCCGTGTAAAAGAGAACTCCTGAGAGTCAGGCCTCTGTTCTCCGAGTAGCATGACCACTGTGAACTCCGTTGTTCTGGAGGCTCTTTGGGGACTTGGATCTGTTGGGTAGCCTCCATTATAAAAATACATACCCATAGCAGTAACTTCTTACCACCTGGGGAATTTTATGTTTATTTTATTATAGGGATTTTGATGGAGACATAGGGCAGGATCCTAACACATGCATCGAACATGCAACTGTGGTGATAAGTGATGGTAATGTCATGTCTGTCTGTATCATAAGAATGCGTACACTGTCAGCATCTGTTGCTGTCAGAGTAAATGTGCCCCAAAGTACCGGAAGTCCTGGCACAGATTTCTTCTAAATAAAACAAGTGAGGATAACTAATGAATTGCTCGGGATGTTGTCAACGAGCGGGGACGATTAAAAAGCAGAGGAAGTTAAACCTTTATGCAAGGATTTACCTTCAAGTTAACACTTCCAGTTGGCAACTCCGTACCAGTGTGTTTCCGTTCCCTCCTTGTGTTAGTAACTCTGTACCTTTCTTTTTTCAGAATGGCCTTGTTACTGGCTCCCCTGAGATGTTTAAATTAAAGTCGTGTATCCGACGAAAGACAGATTCGATAGACAAGCGCTTCTGCTTTGACATAGAAGTGGTCGAAAGGTTTGAGCATTGCTTTCCACTTTGTAGTTTTTACTTAATTTCTGTTTCTAAGTTCAGACAAGCACAGCATGGAGCAATATAGTGTTTGCAAGGAAGATATCAACAAGTTTACTTCACTCCTTCACGTATTTATTCAATGACTTTCCATTGTGTGATGTTTAAAAAAGCAGTGTGAGACCTTATGCTGGGAAAAAGTCACACCAAAGAACCTGGAGAGTTTACATAATTGGCATACTGGAGTAGAAGGTGGAGCAGCCTGGGCCCCAGCAAAGGGCAGAAGCCCACAGCGTTGTTCGCTGGCTTCAGAACAAGCATTTCACCATCATTAGAAGCCTGATGGTCTTGTTATCAAGGAATAAGGAGACTCCAGAGAGAATACCACAGACTGCACAGCCAGCCAAGTTCAGTGCCCCTGGAGACCCGCTGTGTGCACTGCACTGTTACAGTTCCACATATTCTGGTTACAGTGACATAAACTCTGTGGTTTTGTCATTCTATCCCTAAAACGGGAAAATACGTCTACATCTCCAGGGTTCCCTGAGGGCTAAATGAGAGGATGAAGTGTTCTTATGAACACAGACCCCAGGACACAATATAAGCAAACACTGACTGTTGTGACTTATTGCGTCATTGTCATTGGTACTTTGACTTAAAACTCTTCAGCAAGGCTCCGCATGTCAATGTGCATCTTTTATCCCAGCGCTCGAGAGGTGAGGCAGGAAGATCACAAGTTTGAAATATATTTTCTGTACATAGAACTTGTCCCAGATGAAGAAAATAAATTTAATCACATCAGGTTATCTGGGCCCTTATATGCATTTTTCCTTTCTTGTCATTCTAATGAGATATTTTCATATCTACAGAAGAAAGATGAATGACTTGTTATCAGCTTTTCTATTTTTAATAATTTTGTAATTGTAATGAAAAAAATCCCAGTGTTTGCAGATCCTTACAATTTTCAGATTGACTACATCAATTCTTTTATATGGTGCTTTCTTTTATATGGAAATACATCTTTAAGAAACTATTTCAGAGTGGCTGCATAGAAGAGATTTGGGAACAGTGGTTAGTGAGTCAGTGTGGTTGTGTAAGCTGGGCTGGCCTCGGCCTCGCAGGTACAGATACACACGTGCACACACGACTTGAGCATCATCTTCAGGGAATTCATTTTAACAGTGCGATTATGAAGCAGAGAAACACTGAGCATTTAATCACTGGTTTGTTATGAGCTGAGATTTCACCTCACATCGTTGGTAGTGACTAGCTGGTCTCAAGTTAGGGCCGTGAACTTAATCACTCTCCTGCTGAATCTCAGGTGGCTATGAAAATCAGTCTATATGCGTTTGCCATCTTTTTTTTCTTTTTTTCATTTCCGGAGAAATTCTTTGACTAACTCCTTACACCTTCATGACTTGTCTGTCATCATTAAATTTAAAAAGTGTGTATGCATGTGTTTGTTCACGAGTGTATGTGTGCATGTGTATGCATAAGTGCATGTATGTGTGTGTTTCTCTGCATGTATGCATATATCGATATATCTGTGTATACCTATGAAATGTATGTATACATGCATACATGTGCATGTATGTGTGTGAGTGTGTGTATTTTATGTGTGAGTGTGTAAAGTGACTTTTCTGAAAGACATCCGTAGAAAAAGTTTTCTAGTTTTTTTTTCCACTTTTCTTCATTGCTTTTGACCTCTTATATCTTTTTTCTTTTCCAAATTATGACTTTATAACTATCAAGGACTTGAGAATTTACAAATGCTGAAGGGCACAGTAGAATGAATTTCACATCTCAAGTGTCTGTCTGTCGATAGGCATGGCATCATTACACTGCAAGCTTTCTCTGAAGCTAATCGGAAACTCTGGCTAGAGGCCATGGATGGAAAAGAACCGGTAAGCGAGTGACGTCATCTCTTATTTGCGGTTCACTCGAAACTCACAGATTCCCTCTACCTGTGCTTTCTGGGTGTGCATAATAGAACTGAGAACTTTAGAGCAACAGGTCAGAGGACAACCATTTGTCCTGCTTTCCTGGGGTCAGCTCAGCCATTGGCATGCAATCCTACTTGTGATTTGTTTTTCAGGGAGATTTCCAAGACTAATGTGCAATCCTGAAGTTGGTTTATAATATTTATAATCATTCATTTGGCGCTATTCCTTGCATCGTCTTATTGGGTTACTAGTAAGAATATGCATGGAGTCGTCCTCTGGTCCAGACCACTTTTGAAAAATGACAGCTTAGCAAATGTGGTGGGAGACATCCACATTTGGTGCATGTTCTGATTTTAATAGTCATTTTGGTGTTTGTGTGGTAATTTACAAACACCAGGGGCATTTATGTAAGAAAGAGGTCATTAAGCCGTTTGCTTTCTTAGTGAACACTATTCCTGGGTCTGTAGAGCACGTAGAATAAACGCTATGTCCCATCACTGGAGAAGATTCCATTGATGGCGGAGAACCCAAGTGATGGTGCTAGCCCAGCGTGCTCTAAGCCCTCACTCTAACCCTGTTCCAGGCCATGATCAGATGAGCCCAGGCACTGGGAGTACACTTTAGTTTAAGTTTGTCTAAGCACACAAGGATATGACTTTAAGTTGATCATACTGAATGATAGAAGATCTGGCTCTCCGTTGAGTGTTTTCCATTTCTACTGTATTGCATTTTACAATGTCAATTAATCAAAAATCAAGAATGTCAATCAGCAGTAGATTTTCTAAAATTTTTAAACTCTTCACAAATGGTTAAGAAATCATGACCTAGAGTAGTTGCGAGGAAGGGTTGCTATCTCAGCAATGTGATCAAGGCTGTGGCCATGGAAAACAGAACCCATGCCGCTCCTGTGAGAAAGTAACACAGCTGGGTGAATCCCATGTAAGTGGCACTTCCAGAAGAAGGGGCCTTCAGCATGAGTCAGGGTGTGAAGGGCAGCGTGTAGCCCAGGCTGGGCCATCAAGGATGGAACCAGACATGGTAGGGGTGGCTGGAGCAGCTGGACAGGTTGCACCCTGGAAGCAGTTGCTGGACCTTGAGTCAAGACCCACAGTTTCTCTTTCAGTGTAAGCATCACCTTGCCAATCTTCGGTATGGACCATTAACCCTGGTAACTAACTAACAAATCCTTTGTTTTCTAGATTTACACGCTGCCTGCCATAATTAGCAAGAAAGAAGAAAGTAAGTCCCTTTTCTCCCCTTCCTTGAAAAGCTTTGCATGAACATTCCTTAGATTTTGACTTAACTAAGATTTTTAAAGGAACAAAAACTTAATCAGAAATAAGTTTTGCTACATTCTGACTTGCCCTGCAGAGTAAGCCACAAATAAAGCCAATTACATTTTCTGGGAGAGAAACAAGAAAGCAACAGTTTGTAGGTTCTGAACCTTCTGACGTGGGCTGGTGCCGACCCCCTCGGCTGAGTCCATTCCCTCAGACACAACCAGAAGGAAAGGCTCTTAACTCTTAATTCCACTGAGAGCCGTGAAAAAATCACCAGGAAGAACTGGATGGCCCCTAAACAAGGTTGTAGTGGAAGTGCTCAGAGTAGAGAGTGAGGCTGTGGTGTGCTGTGGAGCTGGGAGACCTTCCACACACAGAGCAGAACACTTGCTCGCCATGCTATAAATGAAACTGTATAAGTCAACAGAAAAGGAAAGTTTGCTCATTCCTAAAACAAAGTTCCACGTGGAAAACAAAGTAACAACAGCCCCACAAAGAACTGGGCCAGGATATTGAATCTGCAAATATTTTTGTGGTTATGTGACATAATATATTCCTCTTGAGTTTATAAGATATGGCTAATTAGTTGATTTTAAGGTTAAGGGTCGTAGCTGTCATTAGTATTAAGCAGATATCTATCCAGTTAAAATGAGAATGAAACTCGTCCTCAAACCTCACTAGTAGTTCTGCATGACCTCGCCATCTGAACTCAAGTTTCAGGAAAACAAGTTACCTTTCTTGACAGACTGGTTCCTCTCTCAACACCTCCATCTTGGTCTTTGAGAAAGAAAAAGTGAATTCATGAGTCCTGGGTTTTCTCTGGTGCTGTCTGGAGATGGCATGTTTTGTGTGGTGGTTTTCTAGCGGGCACTTCTCCCCTGGATCTAGATGGAGTAGCAATTCTGAAGGCAGAGGCATTTCGTGCACATCCTCCTGTGTGGTCTGGTCTGCATTATCTATTATGCACCTGCTTTATTTCTGGGACGGATGAAAGGGATCCATTTCAGTAGATGTTCACTCTGGCTACAGTTATGTCTAGTTGTGTGGGGTGTAGTTCCTGAACAGCTTTAGTATGTGACCATCGTCTGGGCGACTTTCTCCCTGTACACTTTGGGATGTGGTCTTCCTAGTGTGAAACAGATACTAGTCATTCTATTCATACTCTAACCAGTTACCATCTGGTAACAATATTCCTCCGAAGCTTCGCATTGCATGGATAGTTTATCATTAGAACTCCACGGGTGTCCATCGTGACATTCTTCCATGGGAACAGAACTATGTTTGATCAGAAGTCAAAGTTTCATTCCCACCGAAGGGAGTTCTAACTCCCATGTGTTGCATAAGTTTAACAGGTAAAGGGAACCAACTCTCCATCCTTCGGGAAGATGAGAAAGGTCCTGAGGGCAACATGAGTACCAATAAATTTGCTCACGTCTCTCTTTTTTTCTCTGAAAATGCATATGGTATGATGTTTGATATCTGTATCTTTTTAATAGGAAATGCCAGATTAAAAATGTAAATGAGAAATTAAAGACAAGCGCTGCTTTGTCCTAGCAGACCTTGGGAGATGCAGTAAGACCACTGAGGTTACATCTGGCCGGTCCTGCTGTGTTTGGAATCAGAAGGAAATTGAAAGAACAAGGACTATTGCTTGTTAGCTGCAAACAGCTGCTTTTTCCCTCATTTGCTGTTGGAATTCTCTTAAGATGAATAGCTTTTGTCCTGCTAAACATCATCATGGAAACTTCAGTTAGATTTCAATTTAGTCCTGAACAGTTTCCAACAGGGAGAAAATGCTTACACTTAACTTTTGATAGACTAAATTAGCTTTATTATGTTAGAGGTCTTCAGGCCAAGTGGCATTAGTACTATAGGGTTTCAGTGTCTGGGAGTTTGATGGCAGTTGGATTCTGAATACTCCTCTGGTCTTCCCTAAAACAGGGAAAAGTAAGGGTTGGGCACGGGAGGTCTCAGCAAAGAAGCCACCACAGAAGTTGCTGGCTGAATATGGTACAGAAAGGGGGAGGAAAGAAATAGCGCTTGGCTGCTCCTCTTGGCCACCTGTTCTGAAGCAAACATTCAGAATGCCATGTTTCTACCGTGTGGGATGAGCTACCGCTCTTCTTACACCACGCTGAGAGTACTTTCTCTTCCATTGGAAGAGAGTTAGCAGAAACACTCGGTCTCTGTTTGTGTAATTGTGGGTACCCATGTGCCACAGCATGGCGTGCAGGCTAGAGCACAGCCGTGGTGTTGGTTTTACCTTTGCTTTAATAGTGAGAAGGCCTCCTGTTTGCCGCCAAGCACACCAGGATACCTAGCTACCAGACTTCCAGGGGTTGCTCCCCTGTGGCTCCCATATAGCTGTCCAGTGCTAGGATAACAGGTACATGCTCCCACGTCTCACCCCATGTGGTTCTCCAGTCCAGGTCTCCCCTCTGTGACTCCCATCTTGCTGTCGAGTGCTAGGATTATAGGTACATGCTCCCACGTCTAACCCCATGTACTTCTGGAATCCAGATTTTAAGCTTGCACAGCAAGTGCTCCAGTTGCTGCCCTTACCCAGCTCACGCTCACCCTTTTAATGGTGATATTTCCCTTATTAATAAACCTTTCCCTGGTGATCTCTTTTGAAATTAAGGGGTAAGTCTTTTCTTCAGCTATTAAAAGCAGCAACACTACTTTAGTTGCACTTTCCTTAGTATGAATGAAAGCAATATAATAACCCTCTCAGGGCTTTAGAAAATTGCTCATATTGCATCACATGAACTTCCTCAAAATTGACACTCTCTGAGCGTTATTGTAACTGTATCTTACAACAGGTCAACTGGAGGCAGGGTATGTAAACCACACCACAGCAGAGAATGCTGGCTCTGGAGTGGAGCTTTGTTGAATAAACCTTTGGGCTATGAACTGACAAGAGATGATTTTTGGAATCATTAGGGTCTTATTTTTCTCTTTAAGGATACTAATGTTGTTAAGCTGAATTTATTTTCTTGAGTCTGTGTTGCCACAGCAAAAAAGTGCTTAAATTACACATAATTAAGTAAGATCTGGACAGGACATGGTTTGGTAACAGCCGATGCTTGGATCTCAGAGTCTTGCGGTAGCACAGGATCTTGCTGGTCCACAGTGCGTGTCCACACAAGTCCTCTACTCCGACACTCGAGTTCCAGAGTAGCATCCTTTTGGATCATTCTAATCTTATTCCAGGAGCAAGAGAAAACGGCAAGTCTTCATCTGGGAAGTGACATAGGATCACTTCCGTTCCTTCTCATTGGATAGCATTGATCACATGACCACAATCGCTCTTCAAGATGCTAAGAAACAGTGTCTTCCTTTGTGAAGGTCAGGGCAGTAGATATATGTAAAAAGCAGCAACGGTGTACACAGTCTGTGCAGTCCAGTGAAACACTGCATTTGATCACTGTGATTTACTGAGATATAATAAACCCACCTGACATTTCTTAACACCTGATTTATCTTTTCAGCAGCCTCCTAAGCTCACAAGGTTTCATCGCTGTGTGCCTGAGATATGTCTGTCCAAAGAAACAAATCATTGCTCTGGCCCTAGATTGCTTTTATTATTAAGTAATATGATATGCCTTTTTAAAAAATGGCACTACTGATCGATAGTCTTTCAAGCTATAGTTGCTTCAGACATACCCAAAAAATAAAGAAGCCTGATCCACGGAGCACACATACATACATACATACATACATACATACATACATACATACACACACACATACATACACACATATACATACATACATACACACACATACACACACGTACATACACATGTACATACACATGGATACATACACATGCATACATACACACATACATACAAATACATACATACACATGCATACATACATGCGCACATGCATAGTGGTTTACATTATACTACACTCAGCAGCAGTTGTGAGCATAGAACCAATGCCCATAGCACCTACTCTCCTTAAACACCACGTGTAACTTTCCAAATGCTACTTTAACTCATTCTTTAGCAGTGCTATAAGGAAGGGACAACTATATTTAGTTTGTAAAAGAAGAAACAGATAAAACCGTGCCATGTAGCAAACATGTTCTCTTTTCCCGCTTTGATAATCATGGATGCACTTTTGTGTCATGGTGGGTGGGGCCTAAGGCTGATGTCTGGAATCATCCTCCACTGGGCTTTCACATGGTTCACTGAGTCCTGACTTGGTCAAATCCAGAGCTCACCAGTAAGGCTAGTCTCGCTAACCAGCTTAGTCTGGGCATCCTCCGTGGCTGTCTTCTGAGGCTGCAATTACAGGTTGGCCACAAGGTCCATCCAGTGTTTCTTCTCTTCTCCAGGTGTTCTGCTTACCTGGCAACACTGTAACTCCTGAGCCGTCTCCTCATTTCTAGTAACATAAGTTTTATGTGGAAGAGTGAACATTGCCTTCCTCTTCTGCAGGTTTTGTTGTTGCTGTTAGTTTCTGCTCTAACTGTGCAGCCTGAGCTAGTCTTAAACTCTGTGCCCTCCACTCACAGCCTCTTCAGTGCTGGGATGGCAGGTGTGTCTACTGAGTGCCACATCTCACATTTTATAAGTGGAGAGTCTCATTCATAGAAGTCAGGGGCACACTCCAGGTCCTAACACATCACACCAGAGCCGGGAGGAGCCAGTGGCTTTGCCAGGCTCCAGTCAGTGCTGGCTACCATCTCAGCTCCATGGAACCAACTCTTTGAGGCAAAGTGCACACAACCAAAGGCAACGAACAAATTCCTGGTTGTTCTCTCCACACCCTGAACTGATTAATAATCATGCATTAATGGTGGTGAGGAAACTAGGGCAGGATCCATGGAATAGTTCAGGAGCCAGAGATTGACCTTGTAGACAAATTCTACACAAGGCTCCTGCTCTCGGTGTATTAGAACAGACCAGCGCATTGTTTCCAACTATCTCAATCTGCCTCTGAGAGATAACCTGTCTATTGCTTATTTTACTCAAAATGAATGTGCAAAATCAATTCTATTTTACACCACACTATTTTCTATGTGTTAGAGGACAGTCTTATTGAAAACACTTGAAGAAGCATTCTTCTTGCCCAGTTTTATTGACAAGCTGAACAATGTACTCAATTACCCAGCATTTTAAAATTAACCACAATTTTAGGATTGAAAGGTTTTCAATATCATTGGTTTGAATTATTCTCATTTATTAGTATTTTGGTATGTTAAAAATGCTTATTTACCATATGATGGAAATTATTACAATATATGACTTCTCAAGTGTTTCCTCTGGATGTTATTTGGCCTTTTTAAATGGTTTCCTTTATGTAATTAATTTAATTTACTTTAACCCCACAACTTAAAATGTTAAAGCAAATTTACTTATGCATTATTGATTGAGTTCATAAGTGAAAGGGTGAGGGAGAGGGTGGGTTGGGGCAACAACAGCTGAATGTTAGTAGACGTGTGTGCCATAACCCTTGTGTGGAGGTCAGAGGACAACTTGCAAGAGTTGAATCTCTGCCTCTTCCTGTGGGTCTCAGGGATCAAATTCAGGTCACAATATTCAGCAACAAGGGCCTTTACATAGTGAACTATCTCGCCAGCCCAAAGACTGATTTTAAAAAAGTCTAGCAGAGAATGAAAATCATTTGCTATTTTCTGCTTCAGGACCAGAGATTGGGGAGCTACTAGCACACGAACTGAGCATGTCAGAGCTGTTCTGAGTGTAAAACATGTACTTACATGACACAGCGGAGCTTGCAGCAACCTGGTGAGCTCTGTTAGAGACTCAGGGCGTTGCCGTGGCCCCAGGGGCAGAGGCTGTACTATCGCTTTCCACTCACCATAAGAACGTATCGAGCTGTGGGGTGCTGCCTGTAGGGAAAATGAAGGGTTTCAGCATGGCAGAGTGGCCCATGCTTCTGGTCTAAAGCAATGCAGTGTTCTGTGCTTCCTTGATGAAGTGACTGAGTCTCCCTTTTGTTTAAAGTCTTCGATAAACACAGTGGGAAACTCCATGAAGGCACAGAGGCAGCTGAAGGGGGAAGGCAAGTTCTGTATCAGATCTTAACTAGGATGTCTCTCACTTGCAGTGTACTTAAATGAAGCAGGGTTCAACTTCGTGAGAAAATGCATTCAAGCTGTGGAGACGAGAGGTGAGTGGGCAGACAGGCACGTGATTCCTCCCTTATGTCTTGCTCAAATCTCTCGCTTGGAAAAGAAAGTGAGCTCTGGGCCATGAACCCAAAAACAGTTCTGAACATGATACAAATTTAAGCTATGTGAATATATAGCTAGCTATAATAATTTCAACCAATTATACTTCCTTTTTAAAAATTTATTTTATTTTCTATGTTTATGTGAGTGATGTATATATGTGTGTGTATGTACTGTGTGCATGTCAGCTCCTAAAATAGGAAGAAGAAAACATCAGATTCCCTGAAATTGAAATTACAAAAGATTGTAGGCCATTCTGTGGGTGCCGGGAACTGAACCTGGCTCCTGCAGGAGCAGCCAGTGCTCTTAACCACTAAACCTTCTCTCCAACCCCGAGACAACTTTCTTCATAGCTTTTCAAGTATGTTACCCTGTTTACTTCCGTTTGACATACAAAATACTATCTATTGTTTCAAGTTTTTTCATTGTTTCTTTTCCAACACTAACAGTCAGATCTCAGGAAGATTGTATTCATCATCTATGGGCCTTGCATTCTTTCCCATGGCCCATTCTTGGCACGCTTTGGCCTTAGCTGTGTGTATGAATCATGGCCTGTTGAAACTGCCTCCAGGTAGAGGCTGCACACTCTCACCCTAAGACTCTTGCTTAAAGCAAAAATCCTATTGTGCTTCAGAGTTCCTTGAATTTGCATTCAGAATTGTCCTATACTTGTAAGATTTAAGGAGTGAGGCAGAATCCTTAGATTCCTTCAGTCTGCTTCCCCGCCTTTGAAATAACCATATAAGTGACAGAGGATATAAATGCAGAGAACTCTCTGACTGGTCTCCTATCTTGGATGCATTTCTATATTCAAAGAATAGTAGGTAGGTAGTTTGACTTCAAGATCTCAAAAGTCTTTAAACCTCTGTTCGGTACCTGCTCTGCTATTTCTGTGGAGGGCGGGTGTTTCCAGGGCAGGATGACTAAGATTCCTAAACAAAATTAGGTAAGTAGCTGTCAGATTCTGTGTGAGCAAATGCCTGAGATTTTTAGATTCTGTGCTTGAAAAGTTTTTAAAGCCATATTCACTTGTGATTTTCCTCCCTCAGGTATCACCATTTTAGGCCTGTACCGAATAGGAGGTGTGAACTCCAAGGTCCAGAAACTTATGAATACCACATTTTGTAAGTTTTAGCTGAGACAAGGGTGCCATGGATTTGGGATATGTGTACAGGTGATCCAGCACAGTTTTCTCTGAAATGTAGATAATTTGCTATCTTTGTTAATTCTTACACCATATTGAAAGTTAAGTTCTAGAAGTTTGTGGGGTTGTTGCCACCTGAACACAAGACCCTGGATGTAAGAATCCACATTTTCCCACTCTGCTAAATCTTCAGTACTTTTATTCTGCTTCAGTGTTGAGCTGTAACAGATCAGGTGGCACTTCTGTGAGGTTGGACTCTTTCAAGTGCCTCTTCTTAGCTAGTGTTGCAGGAATATGCATAGCATTGCAGGAATGTGCATAGTGTTGCAGGAATATGCATAGCATTGTAGGAATATGCATAGTGTTGCAGGAATGTGCATAGCATTGCAGAAATATGCATAGTGTTACAAGAATATGCATAGTGTTACACGAGTCTGCATAGTGTTGCAGGAATATGCATAGCATTGCAGGAATGTGCACAGTGTTGCGGGAATGTACATGTTGCAGGAAAGTGCATAGTGTTGTAGGGGTCTGGATAGTGTTGCAGAAATATGCATAGTGTTGCAGGAATGTGCATAGAGTTGCAGGAATGTCCATAGCATTGAAGGAATGTGCATAGCATTGTAGGAATGTCCATAGCATTGCAGGAATGTCCATATTGTTGTAGGGGTCTGGATAGTGTTGCAGAAATATGCATAGTGTTGCAGGAATGTGCATAGAGTTGCAGGAATGTCCATAGCATTGCAGGAATGTCCATAGTGTTGGAGGAATGTCCATAGCATTGCAGGAATGTCCATAGTGTTGTAGGGGTCTGGATAGTGTTGCAGAAATATGCATAGTGTTGCAGGAATGTGCATAGAGTTGCAGGAATGTCCATAGCATTGTAGGAATGTCCATAGTGTTGGAGGAATGTCCATAATGTTGCAGTAATGTGTATAGTGTTGCAGGAATATGCATAGCATTGCAGAAATGTGCATAACATTGCAGGAATGTGCATAATGTTGCAGGAATATGTGTGGTTATTTAGACGTCCCTACATTTCTAGACTGTTTCCTGGTTTGGAATCCCAGCTCTACTACTTAAAATCTTTCTGTCTTGGAATTTGCTTAGCTTTCTGTGTCTCTGCCTCCTCCCTTTTAAACTAGGGTGATAATACTGCCTGCTTCCTCAGATACGTGAGGATCAAGTCAATCCTGGCCCACTCCAAGCATTTAGAAGCATGCCCCAGTTCTGTCAGTCATTAACAAGAAATTGATTTGAGAGACACCAGTGCTATCTTTCTTACCTTTGAGGGCAAGAACAGTGGGCTCCCAACCAGATCACAAAAGTGGCCTTCCTAAGGCGAACTCTAATGGAACCCTAAGATGCGAATGCCCTCCCTTTGACCTATTGAGTTGGTATGAATTCCCATCATGGCACAGGTAATATTTTGAATTGTAGTTTAAACATTTTAAATTTTATTCTTTCCAGCTCCCAAGTCCCCTCCTGATATGGACATTGATATTGAGCTATGGGACAATAAGACTCTAACGAGTGGGCTGAAAAACTACCTCAGGTGAGGAAGGGTTAGTACTGGGATTCTGGCCATGACTTCTTGGGAAGTAACCGCATGTCGCATGGAATCTCTGTACATGGACTTCACTCCCCAGGTCACATCCTTTCTTAAAAGGAAGCAATACTACTGACATCCACACATTCTGGAACTGCTACATGCTTTTTCCAGTGGTAACATTATAAGTTGCAATACTTTGTGAATCCTAAGTTAGTCTTTTAGTTTCCTTATATATCTGGGGTTTTGTGTATGTTTTTAAATATATCAAAATGAGGCTTTTTTTTAAACTATAGTACCCATTTTTGTTTGTTTGTTTTTGTTTTTGAGACAGAAGAATAGCATGTAGCCCCATCTGAGAATGGCCTTGACCTTCTGATCCAGCTATCTCTGCCTCATGAGTGTTAGGACTGCACGTACACACTATGTAACGGGGCCATGTGGTACTAGGGACATCTTCAGGGTGTTGTCCATGCTAGACAAGCACTCTACTGTTATGGAATGTTTTGGTCACACTCTTGACACTCCTGAGATGGAAAATAAACTTTATTTTGAATCAGACAGTGGAGCTAGCTACTAGTTTACCAAAATTAGGGATAGAGGTTTTAGAGAGACACAGGAAGTAGAAGGGTGGGGCTTAGAAAGATTCTTGACCCTTTTGGATCAAGGAAGGAGAGAAAAAGGAGGTCACTGGTCACTTCTTCGCTGTTTCTCTGATCAATCGAGTTCTTACCCTAATATTTGGCTCCTGAGTTTTTACTGATAAAGAATAATTAGATAAACACTTAATTGGAGCCTAACACAGGGTGCCATTGTAGCAAGCTTTCTCGTCACGCTTTCTTTGAGCCGCCAACCCACAAATAATGACATGGAGACTTCTTTAGGCTAGCTCTTATAACTTAAATTAATCTCCTTCTAATAATCTACATTCTACCACATGGCTTTTTTTTTTTTAACCTCTTCTCCCTTTCTGTACATCTGAGTTTTTTCAAGTCTGCTGGTGAATTCCCCACCTCTCTTCTTCCCAGAGTTCTCTCCTTTTCTTCCTGGAAATCCCACCAATCTTCTCCTGCCTGGCCATTTGCCATTCAGCTCTTTATCAGTCCATTCACAGTGACATCTTCACACAGTGTAAACACATATTCTACAGCACTCTACCAGCCGAGCAACAGCCTCGATGTAGCGTCTCTCTTCACATAGCTGCGGCATGAGTACTTAGGGATGGTAAATATCTGCGTTTTAACACTGTCTGGTTCCCTTATAGGACCTTGTCAAACTACCAACCAGACAATTATTTTGTTAGTCCTTGCTTCAACTTTCATTGGCAAAAAACAATCACAAAGTTTTTAAAGAAGACTTCAAAATGTGGGGAGACTGAAGTTTCTATTGTTCTAGAAGTTCACTGCTTCTCTCTTACAGGTGTCTTGCGGAACCACTGATGACTTACAAATTGCACAAGGACTTCATCATTGCTGTCAGTAAGTATGCTTTACCTAACGCATCTGAATGAGGAGATTTTAGTGTCGGTTACTTAAACACAGAAGTTTAAATATCTTTGGTTTTCTTTCACATATTGCTTAAAAATATTGCCAATATGATATTTAATAGCTTTCACTGTGGTTTGAAAGCCAATAAAAATTACACAGGAAACTAAATATTTGGTCCTCTGATAAGACAAGCTGTGACCACCATCTCTATCCGTTTCCAAACCCATTGTTATTGAGGTGACACTGTGATGTGATCAGAAAAAACTGTGAGAAGTTCTAATTTCGTGTTTGATGACTAAACACATTTTATCTGAGAGAAAAGTTTTAAAATTTTACTAACGTGGTTAGCCTTCATGACTTTGTGTGCACCGTGTGAAAAGCTCTGAAGTCCAGAGGATATTGGGATCCTTTGGAATTGGAGTTACAGGAAGTTGTGTGCTTTCTGATACGGGTGATGATAATTAAACTCAGGTCCTCTGTAAGAGCAGTAAGGTCCATTAACCACGGAACCATTGTCCAGTCCAATCACAGCAACTGTACAGTTACAAACATGCTTACAAATGTATGTAACAAGTTATGTCAGTATTCACAGTTACATACTATATTCCTAAACCTGAAAAACCAGTCAAATATTATGAGCCAGCACAAATTCTTCTGTTAATTCCCTTACCCTTGTCATTACTTGTTCTAGTCACAGATTTATGTCATTGACTGCCTTAATGCTAATTAGTGTATTTAATTGGAAAGTCAGATTTGGGGCCTGGAATACAGTAAGTATGAGACCCGAGAAGTTAGTAATATATATTTTACAGCTCTTGCAGCCAGAGTGCCAGCTTGGCATCTGATCCATCGACATAATGTGAACTGAAGTGACCTGCACATGTAGCAATGAGTCGGCATTTCATTGTTGGAAGTGTATGAGATATGACTGCAATTGAGGAGTATTATTCATTCTTTACAGTCGAAGAAAAACAAACAAACAAACCAGTTAGTTCCCTTCTTTTGCTTCCAGATGCTGAAATGCCCCAGAAGCACTGTCTTCCAATGAAAGTGTCAGGACACATGAGTGACTTGGTTTTATATTTAGCAATCATGACTGACCACATACTAACACCACGCTTTTCTAAGTTTTCTCCTGATTGCTCTCCATTTGACACGGTCTTCATATGAGCTCATCTTTGCAAAAATGAATAGGACCCAATGAATATTATCTTGTTTTGTTGATGAGCCAGTTAGGACCTGGAGTAGGTGAATGACTTGTCCAAGACTTGAGTGTGCATTAAGAGCAAGGACTATAAGCTAGGTGGATTTTTGTTGTTCAAATACAAGTTTTTGGTGGGAGATTTTCTTTACTTCCATCTTTGGAACTCATTATTGAGTATGGTCTCAGGCAAGGATTCACACAGTAAGTTGGGTTGTTGAATGGATATGAACTAATAGGGATGATGTTTTCTTTAACTGATTCAGTAAGGAAAGCATTGCTGGAACTCTAGGAGACAGTGGAGAACTCACTGGAAAAGAGGACTAGGCTACGTCGAGGAACTGGGAAGCTGCTCAATGATATTTTTCTCTTCATTTTTTTTTAAAATTTGATTGTTGAGTGGTTAGGTTGGCAAATGAGGTTTTGTTGTTTTTGAGACAGGGTCTCACACTGTAGCAATCTAATTTGGTAGCCCACCCTGGCCTTGAACTTGTGGCCAATTTCCTGCTTCTAGCTCTTGAAGGTTAGAATTAAAAGGTGCCCCTTTGCCTCACTCAATAAGGGTCTCTGTATGTCTAATGTATTTATAGCCCATTCTTTTTCCCATCCAATCAGATTTCCTTGGGTACCTTTGATCACCCTGGACTTTGTTCTAAATAATCTTATCTTCACATCTGTAGCAGGTGTTTCAGAGTCTTGGCGTCAAGACTTAGTCCTCAGAATTATCCTAGAGCTGGATTCTTGCCTCCGTCTCCATACAGGTGTGCCTAGCTGATGTGGTGATGTCACATAAAAGGTTGCATAAAGCCTTGAAAGGCTTGGCCCCTGTGCCCAAACGTGTTACTGACAATGGAGGCTGTCAGTTCCTTCTGAAATGATACAGGCAGGTTGCACCCAAACTTTATCTGGTAGGACTGGACTTGCTGAGGTGACGTCTCAAATTTCAGATTTCCCAGTGTCACTGTGAGTTCACTGTTTTCTGCGTGCACAATGCCAGCACATCAGGAAGGTCACACTGAATGTTTCCTTTGGTTGTGAACTGAGGAGAGGAATGCTGGCTCCCTCTGGTCACTCAGGGTAGGGGCTTTGACATATTTCCATGTTGGAATGTGAATCATACCCATTAGCATACCAGGTGTCTACAGCAACATCTACAACTCACGTTTTCCATGTATAAACACACACACATGTATATGCATGTGCATCACATTCCCGAAAGCCTATTTTGTGTTTGGTTGATAAACTCAAGCAGGCGATGACTTAGGCCAGAGAGATATAGTTCAGTGATGAAGAACAAGCTGCAAAACCATGCAGTTTGGTTTTTCCACTCCCTGACTTTACAGTCATGGACAAACTTACTCAACATTTCTTAGCCTAAAAGGTGTGGTTAACATATTATTACGTTGTTATTATGATGAAGCGACACTTTAAGACATGAATGATCGCATTGCCTATGATGTTCACATGACTAATGTTTACATTGCAGGTTTGAATACAATTACATCTGTAACCCTTTCTCCATAACAGAGTCAGATGACCAGAACTACAGGGTGGAGGCCGTCCATGCACTGGTGCACAAGTTGCCGGAGAAAAACAGAGAGATGCTGGACATCTTGATAAAACACCTGCTCAAGTAATTCTGTGACTTGCGGTGTTCGTTTAATGACTTTCCAGTCTTGTTAAGATAAACTCATTCGTGTCTTTGTAAAGTGGATGATGGTACTATGCGGTTGTTCTTGTAACCCTTGAATGAGTGTTAGAAAACGGTGTACAGTTTGTTTTTAAGATATGTGTTTGTCTGTGTGTCATATGTTTCCAATATGCAGAGAATTGTATCCTCTGTGACTGTTAAACTAGTGAAAAGCAATTCATGCCAACTTGAAACCATATGAAGGAGTGCATGGTGTTTTATTATCTTTCCGGTTCTCTTAAGTGTGTCACAGTGGTGAGTTTGAAGACTAGTACTAGATACTACTAGGGTCAACAGCTTTCCTCAGGTCACACTGACACTGAAGATTATTCCTTGGGTTCACATTTTTTCTCAAAGATTTTCTTCTGACTTTGGTGTTATACATGTTCATTCATGTAGTTTAGATTTCATATAGATCAACAGGTAAGTAGATAGATTGGCAAATGGTTTGATGGGAAAGTAGATGATGATGATGATGATGAAGGAGGAGGAGAAGATAGATGATAGATAGATAGATA
This sequence comes from Chionomys nivalis, assembly GCF_950005125.1. Classification (NCBI taxonomy): domain Eukaryota; kingdom Metazoa; phylum Chordata; class Mammalia; order Rodentia; family Cricetidae; genus Chionomys; species Chionomys nivalis. The sequence continues at coordinate 9,843,406 of NC_080089.1, read as the reverse complement.
GATAGATAGATAGATAGATAGATAGATAGATAGATGATAGATAGATAGATAGATAGATAGATGATAGATAGATAGATAGATAGATAGATGATAGATAGATAGATAGATAGATAGATAGATAGATAGATAGATAGATAGATAATAGATAGATAGATAATAGATAGATAGATAGATAGATAGATAGATAGATAGATAGATAGATAGATAGATAGACGGATGGATAGACGGATGGATAGACAGATGGAGGATAGATGGATAGACAACTTTTTATTTGTATGGAAGGGATGACTGCCTTACTGTAGTGATGAAGGTCAGCATATAGAGCTGGTGTACCTCACTGGTAGAGTATGAGCCTCTCATTTGCTTATTTCAGCCTCCTAAGTGTCTGGGATAATGGGTTTTGTACCACCAGGCCTGGATTCTTTTGAATGCAATCCCCAGAATTTCCAAGTAAAGTGGAATTGTGTATGAAGCTGATTGAGAACTGGTCCACAGTAATTCTTTGACTGCAAATATGATGTCAGCTCACCTACTCTTTAACTATCTGTTATACAATAAATACAATGTAGAAATACCAAACAGTTGAATGATTTTCTATGGACATTGTATCTAATTCAGGAAAAATAAGCAAACAAAAAACCAAGATTTATTTCTTTTAGTAGTTTAGCCTTTATAGTTATTAGTTTTATTTGTCCAGTGTTAGCATCTTCTTTCCTTAAATGCTAAGCATATGTATTTTCATTATTATGGGGGCTAGTGCAGGCATGCCACATTGTACCTGTGGGGTCAGAGGACAACTTTCAGGAATCGGTTCTCTCCATTTCCATTGGGGCCTGGATCATCAAGTTTGCCTAGCAGAAACGTTTTCCTTCTGAACTATCTCGCCAGCCCCCTATTATGTCTTTAATTGACGTTGATAGACATAACATGTTATGTCTTATTATGATTCAGTGTGAATTTATACATAATATATAATGATTAAGTGAAGGTAATTATTTCCTTCTCTTTAAGCGTTTGTTATTTCCCTCTGTTTGGCACCTAAAGACAAGAGGAAGTTGGGTTCAATAAGAGATGCCAAAGCACAGCAGGAGAGGGGGGATAAGCCAGTTCTACCAAACAGCAATGTGACCAGTACTGTGCAGTAATTTGTTGTTTATCTTGTAAACAACTTTCTTCCTTTTTGATATAGTTTCTACTCACACCCAACTGGCCTCTAGTGGCGTATATAGCTTTCGTTTTTCTTACACACCAAGTTTGGTAGAAAAGAACATTTCCTAACTATTGAAAATTTACATTGGATGCTAATGTTCTTTATTTTCAGAGTATCATTACACAGCCAACAAAATCTCATGACTGTCTCAAATCTCGGCGTCATATTTGGCCCAACCCTGATGCGAGCGCAGGAGGAAACAGTGGCTGCCATGATGAACATCAAGTTTCAGAACATAGTGGTTGAAATCCTGATTGAGCACTATGAAAAGGTGGTTGTGTTGTCTATGCGCTTTTCTTTATGATCTGAGCTTCCTGCCAAATGCCCGTCTTGTCAGTTTCACAGATTGCTTCTCTGCAGGGACTTTGACTCTCCTTGTCACCTACGCATTCGGTGCTTCAAGTCCACTGAGTGTCCTGATGAGATCTCCTCCCGCCAAGACTTTCTGAAGTTCCCTTCTCTAGTGGGTGGTGCTCGTGCAGCATTGCTTGTGTTTCGATGTGATTTAGCCTATTCTCTTTCTACGTCTGGAATTAGACTCCTTTTTGTATAGTAATTCCAATAGTCCTAATAAAAGAAAGAAATGAGGTCCCATGTGGAAGTGCGCAGCTCGAATCTTCAGCTTTTGAGAATCAAAATCATGGTCTTGAACGTGAAGCTCATTTGGGCTACATGCAAGACCCTCTTTCAGAATGAGGGTGGGGATGGTTAGAAAGTGGAGTCTTGAATCATGAGACCCTCCTAAAAATGGTTCTCTTTAAAAGTTGAAGTTCTTGTAGTAAGTATGGAAATGGGAAGTTGTGCAAGCTGAGTTAGCTCATTGTGCCTGATCTACTTCTGCTGGGGGGAATGATCTCATATGCCTCCCCAAAGTCCTTTCCTAGAGACCACATAATGATGTCCCCAGTCACTGCATAAGGGCCATCCCATACTATGTGGTTAGCCACATCTGAAGGCTAACCCCACCTCCTTGGCAGCCCGGAGCCCTCAGCATCTCAGGACCTTTCCCTACATTGCAAGGAGCTCCTCTGCTGAAAGCCACATAGACCCAGTCCTCACCTTGGCTATACTTCCCCAAACACCACAATATGAAGAAGCAGAGTTTCTGGGTGCAGGCGCTTGCTCATAGTTTCACAAAGTTATCAGACCTCACTCCCACCATAAGCTGTGGGGAACAGCAAAGTTGAAAACCCAAAGTTTATAAAAAAAAATAAAAGAGGTTTTATTCAGAAGATGCAAAAGAAATCATGGATTACCACAGGAGAGCTTTTGTATGAAGCTTTCCCTGCACTCTAAAATTCTTTTCATAGCTGTGGAAGCTTCTATCATGTGGGTGCATAGGGTGTCTTATTGACCTCAATCCATTTTTCTTCTCTGTAGATTTTCCATACTGCCCCAGACCCAAACATTCCTCTTCCTCAGCCCCAGTCTCGGTCTGGATCCCGAAGGACCCGTGCCATCTGCCTATCCACAGGTTCTCGGAAGCCCAGAGGGAGGTACACGCCATGCCTGGCGGAGCCCGATAGTAAGTGTGCTCCACTGAGGGCAGAGCCTCTCTCGTTCTGTTTATTCTGACCTCGCTTCTTGGTAATTAGAACTGAGCAGGTGTTCTTGTGGGTGCGTTTTTCTTAACACCCCTCTTCTAGCGCTGATACAGTCCCTGTCAGTTTCGTGGTAACACTCCTTAGATAGGCAAACTCATTAATGCCACAAAAGGAAAAAGAAGTAGTTTGCTCTCTGCTGCTTTTCTGGGGTCGTGGTTAAGGACACCGGGTGCTGCTTGTGACAGGTTTTGTCCATTGTTAGAGCAGCAAATAGGAAAGCAGAGCTTGTCATACTGAAAAGACATTTTCTGGCTTTCTTTCACATTGTGTTCTTAAAGAATCAGCTCTTAGATGTCAGACTGTCCCAAAGAGAGGAAAGAAACAAAAGGAAAACCAGCAGCACACATGAAATTGCAAACTTCTTTTTCTGAGCCACGCCTCAAGCCAGGGTTGATCACAGCTTGAGCCCATGACAGACATTAATCTATGGTCTTTCTCATTGTGTGTTTCTTTTCTACCAGGCCCCTCGTATTTTCCCATGGCCCATAGTTAACAGAAAATGGTCTAGTAAAATCTGACTTAGGTATATTTTCAAGATTCACTGCGATTTCTCTGAGTTATGATACTTTTATTTCTAGAAACAGTAAGCAATCAGCCCAGTAACCCAGGCTTTTGTTTTCCTTTTTGACCCCTGTTTGCACTTAACACTCTCCGGTCAGCCACGTTCCGGTCAGCGGCCTGTTTTACATGTTACTATATTCACAGGAGGAAATGAAACAAAAGCAAAGCTTCTTTCCTAGGCTGTCAGCAGCTTGTAATTTGCTGCTGAAATTCAGTGGTGCCTTTGAACAGATCTGATACCTGTAACTGAGAGCCACCCGTGAGCAGAAAAATAAAAGGCAAAAGACGTCTCTAATAGAAATACATTTCTTCCATTGATTTTAAAAATATATAATATCATGAAAGGAGCCTATTTCTCTTACTTCTGAATCTTATGTCACAGGGAGCCTTTGTCCAACTTCAATTCAGTCCACAATGCTCCATTAGAGTGGTTAGTTCACAGGACTACAGGAAGTCATCCCGGAGACTGTGTTCAGATCACATTCATCACCATCAAAGGTGAACTTTAAAGCCTTCCTGTAGCGCTGAGGATAATCTACCGCGCAAGACCAGGCCCCACGGCACCAGGGCCCACCGCACCAGGGCCCACCGCACCAGTGCCCACCTCACCAGGGCCCACCACATCGGGTTGGGGGGGCGGCTATGAAAGGCACGGTGGACTGAGGGCTTTGGTCATGCTGTTTCGTGTTCCTGACCTGTCGCCGCTGTTGCCCTTGTCTGCCTCCTCTCAGGTGATTCCTACAGCAGCAGCCCAGACAGCACACCCATGGGCAGCATAGAGTCGCTCTCTTCCCACTCCTCTGAGCAAAACAACACCACAAAGTCAACTTCCTGCCAGCCCAGGGAGAAGTCGGGTGGCATTCCCTGGATCGCGTCCCCGTCGTCTTCCAACGGACGGAAGAGTCTGGGTCTCTGGACAACTAGCCCAGAGTCAAGTTCTCGAGAAGATGCAACCAAAACAGATGTGGAGTCAGATTGCCAGAGTGTGGCCTCGGTCACCAGCCCGGGGGATGTCTCTCCCCCCATAGACCTCGTCAAGAAAGGGCCCTATGGGCTCTCGGGACTGAAAAGAGCCTCTGCCTCCTCCTCTCTCAGATCTATCTCTGCAGCTGAAGGTGAGCAGGCCTAGAGCCCATTCTGGACAGCATTGTCCCACTGTTCCTGGCTGGACATTGAGGGGACTGATCAGGGACGAGGTTAATGGAGGAACCACTGAAACTTCTCTACTTTGTATTTGAGCTTGGATTTTAAAACGTCTGTATGCTGTGACATTTTTCCCCTGAATCTTTCCAAATCTGGGGGAATGAGGTCTTGTAATTGTATACTTTGATCTCCCTAAGTGATAGAGCGCTGTATCCAAAGAACATTCTGTACCTTCCCATTTCTTGTAGGAAAATGCTACCTTTTGTTAAGTGTTTTTGCTATTATTATGACTAATAATAGTACCTTATATGTTTTCTTGGATTTTCTTTTTAGGAAACAAGAGCTACAGTGGATCCATTCAAAGCTTAACTTCTATAGGTTCCAAAGAGTCACCCAAAGTCACATCGAACCCAGAGCTGCCTCCAAAAATGTGCAGGAGGCTAAGGCTAGACACTGCTTCCAGCAACGGCTACCAGCGACCAGGCTCAGTGTGAGTTAGAATGAGTTTGTGTGCACTGTGTCTCCTTACGGTGCAGAGGGGTTGAGTCTGCCCTGAAAGAATCCAGGGGTTCTGTAGTTAAATGCTTCATCTTTAGAGCTGGTAGCTTTAATGTCTAAGCTCTCTATCCTCTTCAATAAAGAACGTGAGGGTTACTATAGGCGCAGGCTATCATGGACCTCATGAGTTATTGCCTCAAAGGCTATCCCACAACCAGAGCCGTGGCTTAATGGAAGATGGGAAAATAGATGTATAAGAGAGAATATGGCCTTTGGAGCTAGGGACCTTTCCATTAAAGCTACATATTCAGCTTCAAGCTCCCCCAGAATGGTTGCTCCCTACATGTGAGGGTTTTCTGTCTGAGATCCCACTGATGGGACAAGGCTAGAGACAACCAGGATCACAAAAGACAATGGGAAGAGAGTACTTCTCAATAAAGCAGTCACCAGCAGTAGAAAGTTTGTAGGGTATAGCTATATAAATGGGAGCAGCAAGGGTGTGGGGGGATGAATGGGAGCTTGAAGAAGGAAGGCATCAAAATCCAGACAGGAAGTGCCTCTTCCTCTGCTTTTATGTTCATGGCAGATGAACATGGCATTTCCCGTTGTCTGTGCGCTCACACTAGGTATCTTCACATGTGTGGTCTCCTCCACTGGTCTCATTTCAAGGTGTGCAGTATGGGCATGAGCTATGAGTGTGGTCTCTTCAGAGGCAAGAACAGATGTCTAGAAAGTTGAAGAGCCCTAGGTCCCCTGACCTTCAGGTTCTCTGTGCCATACCATCTGTTATATAAGGGTGTTCCTGATATTTTCATTATTTTTAGAAAGCTTAGTAAGGTATACTACTAAGTTCACCTCCACAGGAACGGGATAGCGCATCCTTCTGCCCACTACTGTCTTTCTACATCTTTAGTTAACAAGTGTGTCCAGCATTTCGTATAGACCTCCAGTTAGATGAATCTGTTTGTGAGTCTGCCTGTTTGGTGTTCAGCCAAAGCCACGAAAACAAATCAGGTTCAGATGGACACTCAGAGAAGATGATGGAACATCCCTCTGTCGTTTGGGAGACAAGACCCTCTGTCTTCCGGTTGTTGTTCTTTGTGGTGGGCTATCCCAGGATTGTCTGTTGGGGTCTGTATAGAGTTCTAACTAAAGATTGGGGCCAGTGAGATGGTTCAGTGGATAAAGGTGATTGTCACCAGGCCTGAGGACCCGAGTTTCATCCCAGGACCCACATTGTGGACAGAGAGAATCAGCTCACAAAAGCTGTCCTGTGACTTACTTCCCCATGCAAACAAAAAGTAAATAAATTAATAATAATTTAATTACTTAATTATAATGAGTAAAAAAGCATTTTAAGATCAAGTTTAGGGACTCATTCATGGACTTTAATATTTTTGTTAAATTTAAGAAATACTATGATTATCAAAGATGCTGTAACTGCAGTTGCTCCCATTTTATAGCTACTAGTTTCTCGCTGTCCTCCCTACCACCAAACACACACACTCTGTGACTGAAGCGAGATGCAAACCAGCAAGCTCATTTAGTAGACATCTTTCCAGAGCTTTCTCCTTTTGCTTTATAGCAAAGGCTTCTGCCTTAGGAAACACAGGAAGTAATCATAGCTCCCTGTGCTACCAGAATGAACAACAGCTCCTCTTCTGTCATGTTGATGGATTTTTTGATTCTTCCCTGGTACCACGCAGGAGCCAATAACATGCTGTCTGCTGGGGGCTGCATGGGGAGGGAATGTTCTCTCTGCTGTGACCTGCTTCCTGAGGTAAAAAGGAAGAGGACGGTAAGAGCCCCAGGAAACAAGCTATAGGTTTATTAGAGTCTCGTGCTCTGTGAGATGCAGGTTGCAGCCAAAACCCTTTCTGGTTAAAGCAAAAAGCAGTTCCACTGTGTCTCCAATTTAGGTGGCAGTTCCTGTTTTGTCTTATTTGCTCAATAATCCTGAATATCCCATTGAACAGAATGACTTATCTGATTGACTTCATTTAAAAATATTAAACTATTCTGATTCTTTAAGTATCGTTTTTAAAATTTACTCAGTGCATTGAAAAATATTTTTCAGAGTGGCAGCAAAGGCTCAACTATTTGAAAATGCCGGGCCACTCAAGCCGGTTTCTTCAGGACGGTGAGTTCTCAAAAGCTTTAACACAATAAATAAAGTAGTAGGAATATAATCACATTGTGTTGATATAACATAATTTGTGGCAGCCTCTACCTCAGTTTTGCTCATAACGAAATAAGCCAGTGTCCAGTGGCCTTTGCCAGGAAGAACACTTGTGCTAATAGCATCATGCCATATTGTTCCCATGATGCCTTTCTTCTAAAATGTTTGGGAAAGGATTGTAGCTGGGACTGTAATTCAGTTGATGGGGCACTTGCCTGGCATACAGAAGGCGCTGGTTTGATCCAGCCCCACATAAGCTAGGTGCTGTAGTGTACACCTATAATCCTAACTTGCAGGAGGTAAAGTCATGAGGATCGGAAGTGGAGGATCATCCTTGGCCACATGGCAAGTTTGAGGCCAGCCTGAGATACGTGATGAAAAGTTTCTGTACCCCGATAAGTTACTCCACTGATGCAATAATCCAAATCAGACCAAATCAAAAACCAAATTAGAAAAGGCCCGGGTTTAATGGATACCAATGCTCCAATGGCTTTCCAGCCTCACTAAAGAGGAGCTGGGGAAGGAAGACTGGAAAATCATGTGTTTGTTCTGAGGGGGGAGGGGCAGTTTAAATACCTTGTGGGAGTGGTCTTGAAGCATCTTTGGGGAGGGGTCATCATTTGGCGGACTTCCTCAGGGGTGGAGTCTGGACTGAGGCAACTCATAAGGGAGGGGGTTTGGGATGGAACTTTCCCCCAAACATTCCAGACTCTTTGGGAAGCCCGTGGCTGGAGTGAAGCTTTAACCCAAACCTTCCAGATTCTTTGGGTATATGGATGCCAGGGTATGGGGTGAAGCCTTAGCCCAAACATTCCAGATTCTTTGCGTATATGGATGCCAGGGGCTGGGGTGAAGCTTCCACCCAAACACATGAGACCCTGCAGATCCCCTCCAAAAGAGTGAGGATTTGAAACAAATTTTCTAAGAATGGAAATCTCTGTAATTAGTTGTCTCTGTGTGCACTTCTGATAATAGTCATTTGGGGGGTAATTGCTAAAAATATATTCTTGAATTTTAAAAGTTATTGTTTCTCTGGAAGAATCTTCTAGAAAATACTGCACAATACAGTGCAGGATTGCAGAGCTAGCAAGCCCAGGAGCCTTTGTTCCTTCTGGACTGGATTTGGTTCAGTTTCTAGTCTTCCGGTCTTTGCTCCTTACTGCTTCCTTCTCCAGTTCCTCCATCCTCCTCCTGTCCCAGTTCCTCTAATCTGAAGTGGAATTTGGATTTGAATTTGAATAATGGAATTGCATGAAAATGGAAAAATGGTCGGTTTCCCTAGGTTCTCCTTTTGGAGGAGTTATTCCATACAAGCATGTAAATGAGATCACTCCTGAGCAGACCTGTCTCTCTCCTCTCTGCTGGACTGGAGCATGTTTTAGCTTGTACAACTGGATAACTGGGTCGGTGAAGCAAAGAAACCATGGATAGTTTATTGCTGTATATTTCTTCTGAAAGCTATTCAACCAAAGGTTTTTGTTGTCATTCTGGGTGTTTTTTTTTTTTTTTTGGTGTTTTTTGTTGTTGTTATTTTGTTGCTGTTGCTGTTGTCTATTGTTTTCTGTCATATTTTACAAAAGTGTTTAAACTTTCCCAACCAGCCTGTCTTAAACGCACACCAATCCTTGGATATCCTCGGAGCTGTTAGGGCTAAAACGTGGGCTTTTGCAAGTCATGCCCCGGAACTTTAATGAGATAAACCAGGCCTGTCCACCTGTCCTCAGTAGGCTAATTAAAGAGACAAGAAATTGTGAAAAGGAGAGAGAGGAGATTTATTTAATGTGGCTACATTTAGGAAAAGAAACAAAAAGGAGGTCTGGTTACATTCCCTTAACAAGTCCATCTTTGGGGTCCTGACAAAAGTTTTTTGTTTAAAGAGAAGGCAAGAGATATGGATAATGAGGCAGTTCCAGTCAAGGAGAGGTCTGGTCCATCATCCATGTCTTCTTACATGGTGGTCTAATAAGTTGTCAGAACTGTGTAAAACCCATTCCAAGAAGAGAAGGTCCCCCTTTGGGAATACCAGGCTTCTGCTTTTTCCTCCTTCCCCATGAGAATCCTGGAGGAATTCCAGTTCCTTGGAGACCATTGTTTCAACAGTCTCATAGCCAAAGGGAAGACACAAGTCTTCCCTTCTGCCAGGATAGTTGTAGGCACATGCCAGTTATTAGAGTCTATGGTGGCCTTCAAACCCTTCAGCCTTGTTCAAAGTCCCAATATAGTTTGCAAACCTGTTTTTTGTTTGTTTTGACTTCTGATGAGGAATCACACTGCTGTCTCAGTAGGATCATTGCTGCGCTGCATAAAGCTGGCACTTGCACACACCTGTCCAGATGTCTTCACCCGTTTTCTTCGCACGAGGGCACAGGAGTGCTGAGCTGGCATGCCACAACAAACTTCATTTCTTCAAAATTGCTATTGCTTTCTGACGTTAGTGTAAGAGGCTTAACCTTGCACTCTGCCTGTCTACCCACAACCTGTGGGACGCAACCCCTAAAATCATCCTGCATATTAGATATTTACATTATGATTCATAAAAGTAGCAAAATTATAGTTGTGAAGTAGCAATGAAATAATTTTATGTTCTGGAGTCACCACAACATGAACTGTGTTAAAAGGGTCTCAGCATTAGGAAGGTTGAAAGCCACTGTATGCTGAATTGCTCCACTAGATGGAGCCCTTCTATTATGAAGTGCTAAGTAGTCTTTCCGTTGCATTAAAAACTCAACAAGCCACCCCACTCTATCCATACAAAGACTGATTCTAAGACCTTCCTTCCAGGGTACAAAATTCATAGCTGTTCACTCTCTCATATGTCATGCACTGTATTTGCATAGTAACTACTTATATCTGCCTGGATATGGCCATCACTAGAATATTTAAAATACCTAGCACATACATTCTATGTAAGCAGATGTTTCCATGTTACTTAGGAAATGCTAACAAAAAAAAAAAAAAGATCTGTATGTGTTCAAGACAGATGCATTTTTCTCTGAATACTTGAGTGTGTTTGGTTGAATCTGCATTTGAGGAAGATCCTACAGATATGGAAGCTGACTAAAACTATAATTACAAAGATAGTCCAGGAGAGTTGGCAAGGCAAGCTTTGGTAAAGTGAGAAGGCAGTCCTATGATAAAGACACACTTAGATGTTTAACAAGCAGTCTATGCATGTTAATAACTTTACATTCTAAAGCTGAAATCAACTTCTAATAGGCTTCAACAGAGACTTCCAGGTTTGTAATCTGAGGTTTCTCTCCCTCCTGCCAGTTCTCAAATAACCACTCAGAGGCTTATACTAATTATAAATGCTTAGCCAATGGTTCAGGTTTATTGTTAGCTAGCTCTTACATTTAAATTAGCTCTTTTTTATCTGTACTTTGTCACATGGTTCGTTGTTTGTTACTTTTTTTTTACTTGTCTTGCTTTCTCGGTGGCTGGCTGACTCCCTCCAGACTCTGCCCTTCTTCTCCTATATCTCTGCTTCGTTTTCCCAGATAGCTCTCTTTTACTTTGCCATAGGCCAGAACAGGTTTATTTATCAACCAATGAGAGCAACACATATTCACAGTGTACAGAAAGACCATCCCACAGCACAGGCTCCCTTTGTCAACCAGCCCAGTACCCATGGACAGCACCCTTAATTTTGACTGAGTCCTATACAGTGAACCACACATTCCCCCTAAGGGTCCTAATTCAAACCTTTGGGTCACCATTTAGAGTGCCCCGTAGTCATGCATTTCTGTAGTCCATGCTCCCTATTTAAATGAAGGTCATAATTCTGCACTTACCACACTGTATGTGAATATAGACACTAATGTTTTTGAAATATATGGCAGGTATCTTAGAGGTGTTCTCTACCTCAAAACAACTATTATTGTTGAGATTATAATTGAAATTAGAAATTATAATCATGTGAGATTTTCAAGCTTCTAATCTGTTTCTGAACGTGAAACACACAAGACTCCTGTGAGGTCTTTTGTGCTGTCGAGTGGAACTGAGCGGCACATGGGCCTTTCCAGGCCTTTCCCCTACCTGTTTGGTGTTCCTTCTAAAGAATTCACAGATGAGTAGAGGCAGGAGATGTCTAACCATCATTTGCCAAACAAAAGCCTCTCCTCTGAGAACCACGTGGGCTGCCGCTGAGCAGAGAGTAATAATCAATAAAGTATGCACACAGTTCATACAAGTGACTTCCCAGAGACTGTGGCAGAGAGGATAGTCGGGCATTCTGGGTGGAACTGGTGGAAATCTGTCAGCAGGACTTTTCAGGACTGGTTTCAGGATGGACCCAGGCTTACAGAGGGCAAGGAAGAGGTGGGCAGAGAAGGACGCCAAGTGTCTGAGGATAAGCATCAGGAAAATGGTAGTTTAGTTTCTAAATTCTGTTTGTGTTTATAAAAGGAGACAAGAATGTTTTAGACTTGAGTTGAGGAGCTGGGGGACAGGTGAGACTATTGGAAATGAGTCAGAAGAGAACATGACATTCTATGTCGTAGAGAAACCTACAGACGTCAGTGGCTGCGTAGGTGGAGGGGACATGCCTGGCAGCAGAACTTACAGAGTGGAAAAAAGAGACAGCACAATGGTCTGGAGGAAATGGTTTTACGTATGATCCAGGCAGAGAACAACGAAGAGTTGTCGGGAGAAAGCCTGGCCTATAGTCACTAAAGCTGTGAACAATGCCTAGGGGGCTAAGACACCATCAGGTTTTGATGGGTGTGAGATTGCCCTTGGCTTGCTCTGTAGATAATAAGATGGCAGGTGACCAGAACAGGAAACTGAGAGGTTGGAGGGTGCCAGGGAAGCCATCAAATCAATAAAACCGGAAATGACATTGTCTTGGGCTCTGCTGCTGGAAGAGATGGTAGGTGGAGTCAGGAGTCCGGAAGTCACAAGTCTTTGGAACACAATTGAATGTGGCAGAGGAGAGGGGACTTGCTGGTGATGTACTTCCTGGTCAGCATTGGATGGTGGAGCTTTAGTGTTAGCGCCACTGTTTCTAGGTGAAACATCACACAAAAGCCCCAAATTCTGTCTGCTCTTAGGACACCAGACTCTCTGGCTGCACAGAGCATGTGGTACCAGGTGTAGGTTTGTAGGTGTGTGTGTGTGTGTGTGTGTGTGCGTGCATATTTAAAACCAGCCTCTGATATTCATTAGGAGTTGCATTGTATCCTTAGGATGAAGGGTTTCCATTGAGTCAGTGAAACACGGTTATAAAGATCCCAACAGTCTGTGAAGAACACACTGATGTAGACCTCTTTGTGCACATTTTATTTCATATTCTAATTAACATTAGCTAAGAGTATTTTTCGCTATATTTGAATTGAGTGTTATTTTATAAACTGCTTTGATCTTTCAGCCAAGCCAAAGCCATGTACTCCTGCAAAGCAGAGCATAGCCATGAGTTGTCCTTCCCCCAGGGGGCCATCTTCTCCAACGGTGAGTATGGGTGTCATTTACTGAAGGGACATGGGGCTGGGCGCTTAGACAGGGTCAGCTCCTTGGTGAACACAATACTCTTTCTAGATCCCAGCCTCCCTTCTGAGAACATTTACTCACTTGTCCAAACCAGACATGGAAGCACAGGGGGCTTGCCAGTTAGAGAACAGTCAGAAGCTACATAGCGAGCCTTACAAGGCTAGCCGGCCTGTATGCCTTGTTTACAAAAAATAGACGAGGGGGTAGTGTTTTGGACAAATACAGTTTATCTAACTGTGTGAGTACAAAGAACTTTCCAACTTTGGAAACACTGTACCCCAATAACCTGTGTACATAGATTCTTAGGTGATGGTTGGTTCATTAGTTTACAGTATGTTTTTGAAGCTGAGTCACCTGAGTAACCTTCGTTTCTTTCTTCCTTTGACCAGTACACCCATCAGTGGAGCCAGGGTGGCTGAAGGCGACTTACGAAGGCAGAACAGGACTAGTCCCTGAAAACTATGTTGTCTTCCTCTAATAGTATTAGTGGATGGTACTATCTTCATGGTATCCATGGTAACACATAATAAGTGCTATGATTTTATCTGACACAGATATGGGGGACCAGCCACTAAATGAAAACCCTCTGTTTGTCTCAAGTTCTTCACCGGCAGACTATGTAGCTCCCATTGATGGAAAGAGTAACACAAATGTTTTCATCATAGCCATTGCTTTGGACTATTTTCTTACTTTTAAAATAATCTTGGTGTTTTATTTTTTTTTTTTTGAAAAGAAGTGATTTTTAACAGTGTCTGTTCTCCAGAGTTGCAGAATCCCAGATACTGAGCTCAGTTCTGCATCCTGTAAATTTGGAAGTCAGAAATCTGCTGTACCCATGTTGAGATTTTTCTACATTGCTTGGTCGTCTCTGGGGAACCTTAAAGTCATTACTTTAAGAGTGTAATTTAAATCGTTCAGTTATTATTTTTGTTTCTTAAATATATTGTTTTTATGTGTGGTTGTTTTGCTGGTCCTAAACATTTCAAGAGAATCAGTCATTGTTTTATCATAAGTATATTTCTATTTGTTTTCTAAGATGATAGTATTGGAAAGCAATAATGTATATGAAGTCTGTAAAGAAAACCAAGTTAAGTCAAACACTGATCCTTCCGTAAGCAGTCCATCAGAATGCTCGATGGCTTCTGTGGGTTACTAGCAAAAATCCGCCGAGTGTACAGCCTAGGGTTAAAGAGTTTTGTGGCGGGCTGGACTTGACTCGTGAACCACAGATGAATAAGCCCTCCTTTAGAAGTTATGTAAACCTAACTTGGGACTTTTACAAATTTCCCATTAAAACACACGTGCTGATAAACCACATGTGCACATCTCCTGCTTCTTAAGCCGCATCCTGACAGCGCAGTGGCAGTTGCCCCAGCTGCAAGGCTAAACTCTTCAGGTATTCCAATGATGGGGAAGTCTTGGCCTTGGAGATACTCTCATACAAACAACAAAGACATTGTTTGGAAATTTTAACTGGGAAGCTCTGTCTTTGAAACCTTGTTTAGTTGAAACAGAAAACAAACACCAGGTACTGGATTCTTAGGCTACAGAGTATGGATTTTTTAAGATTTATGTTGTAATAAGAGCGGCGGGTCTGCGTCCCCGGCACCCAGCCGCCCACATGGCTAGCTTATGCCCCGAAATAATTACACGGAAACTGTATTCTTTTAATCACTGCCTGGCCCATTAGCTCCAGCCTCTTATTGGCTAGCTCTTACATATTGATCTAACCCATTTTTGATATTCTGTGTAGTACCATGAGCTGGCTTACCAGGAAAGATCTTAACCTGCGTCTGTCTGGAGTGGGAGAATCATGGCGACTCTCTGACTCGGCTTCTTTTTTCCAAGCATTTTGTCTGTTTACTCCACCCACCTAAGGGCTGGCCTATAAATGGGCCTAGGCAGTTTCTTTATTACTTAACCAATGAAACAACAGATAGAAAGATGACCCACCTCCATCATTTCCCCTTTTTCTGTTTAAACAAAAAAGAAACAATGGGTGGGGCTATGTCCCTACAGATTTACTTATTTATATGATTATTTTGTTCATGTGTATGTATGTGTGTACATGTATGCCTTTAACCCACGAAGGTCAGGAAAGGAGGTCAGCTTTGAACTGGAGCTACAGATGGCTCTAAGTCTCTACACGAGTACTGGGACTCACACGCTGGTCCTCTTGCTCTCAGCCACTGAGCCATCTCTCCAGCCCCAAGCCACACAGTTTGAAAGCATGTCACCATCACTAGCAGCCATGAAATTTACAAAAGTTTTCTTTCTATAAATTCTACTGAGTTATAGAACTCAGAGAGCAGCGAGGCATTTACTCTCCATCTACAGGCATCAATAAAATGTTACATATCAGCCATGTCTTCTAACATAATCTCTTTCAACAATTCCTATGAGTGTCTACAATGACAAAAGACCTTTTGTCATTGTCAAAAGTCTGAAATAGTGTCTCCCCAGATTGACTCCACTGGGTTTGTTATCTGACTGATTCCTTCAGTTTTCTCTAGTTCATAGACTCTTGGGGATCTGAAGGTGTATGAAGCTGTTTTTGCCTGCTATAGCCTACAATCAATTCATTCTACATTGCCTAAGTATTTCTAGAGATAATAGGCTGAGCATGTATGCAACACTATGCCTCAGTGCACTTATGCTGTTAAATGAAATAAGGCAATGATTTAAATTAGCCAGTAACAGCAGACAGACAGATACATCTAGAAATACCATCAATGAACTGAAGATAATGAATGGAAAACAGCTCATAAAAATTGCAGTGATAAAAGTTTGGCTCTTTCTCTTTCCTCCCGACATTAGTCCCTGTGCACTCAATGAGGTATTGCTTGGTCAAGGTGGGTGCCTAGTGGCTTTTAGTACACCAATGTCATTACGTCATTACTGTCTCTGATGACCTTTTTCTGAGACAGAGGTAGCTTTTATAATGTCCCAGCTATCTAGTCTATATGGCCCTGTGATGAAACCTCATTGTCATCACCCCTTGCATCTTGCTAGATCAGGGTCCCGGAAGGGAGGCTGATTTTCTTGCAAAGACCAACTTGATAGCAAAGACCCAATGTCTTCTTCTGCTGCTGTTGCACAAAGAAATCTAAATTTTAATTTTACTTTAACAGACCAGAACATTCCTGCCTCCCAGTCACTTGTGACCTAAACCCATGGATGCTGGACAAGGGCTTAGAGTTTTTTCTATGTAAGACGTGGGTATAAAATGCAGCTCTTCTTTCTGATGGTGACATTTTCTCTGTGTCATTAATTGTTGAGGTTCTGCCCCCAAAAAAGACACAAACATGCTGGTTCATGTTACATTTGTACTTCAAGTTTAATTTTGTAGATTTTTTTCTTCCTGTTAATTACATATGTATGGAAATCCTGATAATCTGTTGGAGAGAGTCTAGGGCTGTTTTCCCCATGAAGTAAGTATCTCACAAATGAAGCATTCAGGAGCACTGCAAAGATCAAGATGTATGCATGCTGTGAAGCCCACAGAAGGTCTGCTGTGTGAAATCATTGCCAGTCATAGAAGAGTCATGCACAAAACTGTGATGCCATCAAAGCAATGAAGAGCCTTACCTGTTCAGAGCCTTGTGGAACATGTCAGAACTGTCATATTTTCGCTCTGAAACCTATGTGAATCTATATCCACCCAGATAACTGCATACCGTTTGATCAATCTGAGAATGCCACTGAGGGGCCAATGGAATCCCTGTGGGTGTTTTGTGCATTTGAAACACTGATGTATTTAACAGGTGACTCTGGCTCTGCCATCATTCCACTAAAGTTAAGTTCATACACCTTAGTCATTCAACTGAATGATTTCCTAATGTATTGTGTGTCAGTATCTGAAAAGTAAAATAATCTATATTTCTGCAGTGCTCGTGCAGTGTGAAGAGGCGTTGTCTCCTTGCGTGTTGGTCTGGTTACTTTGCTAAAAACATGAAGGAAATGCTCACCATTAGCCCCTTGGCTGACTGACTGTTTCAGGGACAGTGAAAGAAAGGACAAATATATTTTACATTTCTCATAATTTCCAACTCTCCAGGCCCCAAATAGTGAGACCTCCTCCGCCTTCTCTTTAGTAGTTAACCTTACATATTATGACTGTCTGTGAACACCTGCTGTGTCAGGAAGAAATGGAATCTCTCCATGCTTCCGGGGAAGATTCCCTGCTGCTGACCTTTCTCTCACTTGCGGGCTCACACATTTCTGTCTCACAGAGGCTGAGTTAAAAAAGCTGTCTCAGTCAGTGCAGAGAACTTTAACCTGCAGCACAGTCTGCACACACTTTATCTAAAATTCTCGGGCGGGACACAAGTCTTTTAGATTTTGTAATATTGTGTATAAATAGACACCTTATGTCCTTGGAGATATTCAAAATTATGCAGTGATTATGGGGATGGAACTGAGGAAATCAGGAAAATTATTTCTGTTTCATATATTTGCAATATATAGCCTAAAAGTCATTTCAAGCAATGTTTTTAACACATGCATGAAGGCAAGTTTCAGGTACTGGAATTTTCCAGTTGTAACATCTTGAAGGTGCTGAAAATACAGTAGGCCTGGCTGTCGGGATCAGAGATCATTGTCTTTGTACCGAGTTTGTATGAGGGTTCCTTAGGGGCCCCATATGATTTACTGTCCAGTTTGTTAACTGATACCAGGAGCACACAACCTTTGGAAGAGAATCTGTCCTTTGAATTCACAACACGTTAGTCACTGACAGCTCTTACCATGACTTCACACTATAGGGCCCAGCCATGACAAGCTCAATAGAGGCCTAAGTCTCAGGAGTTTACCCTGAGACAATACCTGGTTCCAAAGACTACAAACTGAGACTACCCAGGCGCCAACCAGGAACAGCCCATCCAACAGAAATTCCTAACATTCCAACCACTGTAGATAGGATCACCAGCAGGCACACACATCACTTTTCACCAGGACACCCCTAGTCAAATGTCAGCCAATCAGGGGTCCTAAACCTTAGAAGTCCCTCAGCCCACCTTTGTTACTATAAAAACCCAACTCTAACTGAGCTCGGGGCTCTCGGATCACTCCAATACATTGGACACATGGAGAGACAGAATTTACAAACCTGTATAAAATAAAGGCTCTTTGCTTTTACATACAGGTCTTGGACTCCTGGTTGGTTTTAGGGGACTCTGTGATCTAGGCCTAACACCACCATCATTGTAAGACAGGAAATCATCTCTCGGAAAAACCAACAACAGATTTGAATCCTGTTCAGAAATTACATTCCTCTTGACCATAGATGTTCCCCTAAGGGTTAAAATTTCACTTCCTTTGTTTTTCTTTTGCTTTTCAAAATCAAAAACACTTTCTAAAAATGAGATTAGCCTTTCTGAGCAGTCTGACTCTAGCTAGCCATTCTCTTGTTCATTCAGAGTTAATAACAGGTACTTATCAGCTTCCTGAACACATTTAGTGTGTTTGTCCATTGTTATCATTACCTTCCTGTTTCAAGTGGCAATACCTTTGGGAAAAGAGGTTTATGAATGACACGGAAGATCAAGTCATTGAGTGATACTTTAAAAAGAATAGTAAGACAGCCATACTCATCTTTTTAAGAAACCGCAAGTAGGCATGTTGACAGTACTTGCTGGAAGACACTTGGCAAGGAACTAACTTATATTTGTTCCATCAGTGTTTCTAAACTTCCCTTTAGACTAGGGGCCCAGGGTATGATTTCATGAGTCACGACAAGCCATGGATTACGGTGGGTATTTCTCTGGGTTATAGAGAAAAGTATAACCTTTGTGCTTACCAGACAAAACTGCCTGGCAAGGAAGCATTTTTCATGATTCAAGATGTTCATGGGAAGTGAAGTGTGGGAGTTGGAGCTGAAGGTCCCCTGGACCACCTCAGTTGGGTGGTGGTGTTCTTGACTTCACACCATTGGCCATCTCTCGCCAGTGCTTCCCATAGTCTGCTCTTCCATGGCTGACGTGGAAGCTATGCCTGAATCCACTTAGCTCGGAGGAAGAATGTTTATTGCTATCTGTGCCACAGCGTGGTGGAGTTTCTTTGTCCCCCAGTACGTCCTCTTCCACCTTCTTGTTAAGGAAAATGACTTGTCTTCCTCTGGGTCGGAGAGCACTGCTAATTCATACTCCATGCCGGTACCCACAGTACCAGACCACACTGAAGGATGGCATTTCAAGAACCCTTCAACACTGAGATGAAACCTTTATGAATAGTCTGACCGGGAAGACACCTGAGCTTTTCATTCATAATCTGTTTAGTACTGCTCAAGGCTAAGGTACTATTGTCTACAGAAAAAGTCATATATTTAGGTACCAAGCAAGGAGTTTCTTTGCAGCCATTAACATGAAGAATTAAGTAATTAATGTTGTGAAGACTATATTCAATAAGTACCATGCTGAATGTTTTGCTTATTTTGTAGTGTTCCTGTATTTATCTTGCACTCAGTGTTTCTAGGCATGCACACATATGTAGACTTGTCAATACACTCGTGTTATTCCTAATCCAGCTTGTCACAGTCGCTTTGCTGCATGTTTATACTGTGTTCCAAATGACTTTAAAAATAGACTATGTAAGCACAGTTTAACTTCGTCTGCGCACTTGAAGGCCCACTTCATCGGAGAGTAGCTGTCGTGGCTTCGTGTTGAGGGAAACAAGGTTTCCAGTCAGTTCTATCAACTATCACAGTGGATTTTGTTCAGTAGCAAATCATAGGAGTGCTTGGTGACCTTCTCTTGATAAAGCCAGAATGAGAGATTAGGAAAATATTTCTCAGTCTTAATGCACATATCTCAGGAGAGGGCAAAAATGGGCCATTGAGGAAACGCTAACTATAACAGTTCATGCCTGAAAGTTTATTTAAATTATTGTGTGTTCACAAGCACTTACCAGTGTGCTATGGAGAAGTATTGCTGTATAATGTGTGTGTGTGTGTGTGTCTTTGGGGCTGGAAAGATGGCTCCAGGTTTAGAGCACATACTGATCTTCCAAAGAAGTTCAGGTCCCAACGTCCATGTCTTGTAGAGGAGCAACAAAGTGTTAGACAGATAACCATCTTAGACCTTCCAGTTCAGTCCAGGGTCAGCTGTGATGACCTCAGCTGAATGAGAGGCCCCAGACAACTCACTTGTATATCTACCTGCTCAATCAAGTCATCCCAAATTCCTGGCAAAGTTACAAAATGTAATAAATTATTGTTGTAAGTCAGCAAAATGTAGTGTTGTTTGTTAAGCAAATTGAAAGTGGTCATTGTGGGGCCAGAGCCCTAGAATTCCTTAAGCTCAGGCTTAAGATGGTTTGATGGGGAGATGGTTGTGCACACATGAGGTCCTCAGTTGAAATCTCAGGATGCACATATCACTGGGTGCAATAATCCCAGTGCTCTTGTGATATGGGAGAAAATGACAGAAAATCACAGAAGCTCATGGGCGATCTAGCCTGGTGCTGTGATGGTGAACACTGAAGAGAACTTGACTCAAGACTGAAGGCAAGGAGAACATGAGGACCGGACACAGGTTCCCTTTGACCACACTTGTATACCCCATGCATACCTGCACTCACACACCCAAACCTTGCATGTGTAAACACCACACACATGCACATACACACACACACACACATATACACACACATCATACATACGCAGATACACAGGAACACATAACACATCGTATGCGTGTGTGTGTGTATACAAAAGCAAGTATGGTCCCACACGTGGTGAGGAGCTGTGCCGTGCTTCAGGGTGTCTGTGTACTTGATTGAGGACTATATCTGAGTCTTGTGACCTTCTTGGCTGTGCAGATCCTTCCCTGTGGTTCCACTAAAGGATTTCTACCTGAATTACATCTAACCATTACCTATTTTGAGTTCACCAGGCTATGAGTTTCATATAGCCACAACCAGAGAGCTTAGGAAGGAACTCTCTATGAGTTAACTACTCACAATCTGGGTCCCCCTCACCTAATTAATCCTAAACTTCTCCAGGTCTGTTTGGAAGGCACATCTTTTGCCTTCCTTGCAATATGGGGCTTGTTGGATTCTGTTTCCACTAATGGGATGCAAGCAAAAGTTATAAATGGCACATCTCAGGGAAAATCTGGTTTCCTTACAGTAAGGGCTACCCTTTTCCCCTTGTGATTCTCCTGCTCATTCACCTAGAAAACAGATGAGAGACTGAGGATGGAGCACCCAATTTGTGTCCCTAAAATTAATGCAAAAAAGGTCATGCATAGAACCCAGGCTAGTCACAAATTACTTATTTTGTAAGGAAAGACAAACTAATTCAGGTAAATACCGCAGTAGTGTTTCTGTTCAGCCCAAAATAATGCCTTGCTTCCCTATCTATTAAATCATTCCACACAATAAGAAAAATGCTACATGTAACTCAATTTCTGAGAAGCACTTCATTTCACCCATTTTAGGAGGAGCTAGAAGTCTGATAGGGAAGCATCTGTGTTTGTGAATTATGACTCATCTACGTTGTAGACTTTCACTTAACTTGTGTTTCTCTCCATATTTATGCTCACTGGTTAAAATCATCCATCCAAAGTCATGGCACAAGTGTGTTTTTTGCTTGCAGAAAGGACCTTTTATGCACAGTGCTATGAGACTCTGAGTCTTTTTAAAGTGTTACTCACTGAAGCAAATGGCCCAGAGCATCACCTTTCCCCTGGATAAAGTACGATAGTACGATCTGCATGGGAAATGATCTTTCAGGGCCTCATTTTATGTGGGCTTGTGGACAGAAAGGCAAAGGAAGAAGTCGGGGCTGGGAAAGCTAGACCTCAGGGTCAGTGGGAATGAGGAGAAAGATGAGGATATTTAGGGGGGCAGCCTATTGTCAGATGAGGTGTTTTTTTTTTTTCCAGGAGAACCTTGAACAGAGCACACACACACACACCACGTAGGACCAGTGTGTTGTAAATGTTGAATATAGTTGCATGTGGAAGACCCTTCTCTCCTAGCTGCCATGGGCACTGCTGTTTATTCCCATACTGATCATGAGAGTGAGAGCAGCCCATTGACAGACAGGCTTTCTTAGCTGCATCAGAGGATTTGACTAAAAAAATGCATTTCACAGTATGAATTAAACAGGCACGTGTTTCCAGGAGCACTGGGAACCACAGAAGAGACTCTTACATTCTTGCTAGGTGTGACAGCAGTGAGGAAGAAGAGTTTCAGGCACCTGGCATCAAAACTCCCTTGTCCTGGTGTCCTGTCAAAGGAAGAGGACACTGGTTTAAAATTCTGCTTTGCTGCTAATAAATATTGGTACATAACAATGGTTCTGTTTCCATAGTAAACAGCTGGGCTGGCAAGGAGTGTCTCAATCAGGCAAAACATAATATTCTCATGTTCAAACTGACCTACTCTAAGAGGGAAGAAGCAGGTCTAATTCAGAAGGGAAATGGAGATTTGGTTGCAGGGAAATTGGCCAGAAGGCAGGCTGAGGCCATGTTTCCCTTAAGCTCATGCATGTCCCCTTTGATGGCATAATGTCTGCGTTTGCCTCATTTTCCACCTGGAGAGTTCAGGGGTGGCAGGTGCCTGCTTTCCTTCAGGACTGCTTTCTGCATGAGTTAATGCATGTGGGATGGTCAGCGGAGCAGCAAGCTTGTCAGCTGTTAGAGGTTAAGCTGGCCTTGATGAATGGCATTCTCTATGATCCTAGCACTCAGGAGAGAGGCAGAGGGCATAGGAACAATTGTCACATGGTCACAGGCTTGAGACCAGCCTGAGCCACACAATGAGACTATCTAGAAATATGTTGGGGATCAATACAAAGATACAGAGTTAGTTTTTGGAAATCACAAAAAGCATGCTAAGTTAAAAATCTCATTCTCACTGTATGGGATTCCCTTCATGTTGTTCAAAAACTACTTTTTCTGGTAGTTATGTAAGTCTTGACTTTCATCATCAGTTATATTGTTTTTACTTCTCCTATCTTAAACTTAGGGATTTGGGTTCATTTCATGTGTCTTCTTTGTAGCTGATTGGTCACTTGGGAAATTATCAAATTAAAGCCTTGTTTTATGGAGCAGAAGTAACAAATACTGGATTTAGAGTCCTTCAGAAATACTTCCTTCTGGCATGAAGGTGGCTTTGGTGCATTGAAGCGAGGTAGTAGTACATGGATATCAATATACATTGTCTGGATGTATGGAACTTCCAAAGAATAAAAAGATACTATTAATAAAAATGAATGTGACAGGGAAGAGGGTAGTGAGCAATTAACCAAAACTAGGAGTTTATGAAAAGCCTTAAGGAAGGCCAATGAATAGTAAGCTAACTTCAAAATAGGACTTGGAAAAAAGGGAGCTATCAGCTGGGCGGTGGTGGCGCACGCCTTCAATCCCAGCACTCAGGAGGCAGAGGCAGGCGGATCTCTGGGAGTTCGAGGCCAGCCTGGTCTACAAGAGCTAGTTCTGGGACAGGCACCAAAGCTACAGACAAGCCCTGTCTCGAAAAACCAAAAAAAAAGGGGGGGGGGAGCTATCCTGCTTGGGTGGATAGTGTCCTTCCTAGAAGAAATGAGTTGTGAAGTTAAAACCACAGTGTAAAGCATGGGATGCCTCCTTTATCAACTATTGTCGTGGTGGCCTCTCTCCAAAACAGTTTAGGATATTGGCACTGCCCTTGGTTCAAAAGCCAAAGTTGAGGTCACAGGATAAATCCTGCTGCTGTTATTTTGCTAAATGATCATACTGTCAACAACAACTTTCTAATATTTAGAACTTAGTTGTAAAAATACTAATCTATGGGTAGAGGCTTAGACCCTTTAACCTCATTTCCTGTCCTCCCAGCAGTGGGGAGAGGAGAACAGGAGAATGGATTGATTTTGTCTCCCTGATAGGTTTCCATGGAATTTTAAAAAAAGCCAACTGGGGAAGTGTCACTCCTGGACTTGGGATATTTCTGAGCCTCGCCCAAATGTACTAAATAACCTACCCTTTCGTCTTGAGGCTTTGTTTTATGTCAAGCTGGTGAACATAGTTGTTTCCCTGTGTTCTGTGAGCTTTGGAGGAAATTAACTAGGCCTGAAGGGGGGCGGGGGAGGTTTGGGATCTTCTAATTTGTAGGAGCACAGTCAGAAGTTCTGCGTGACCTGGAGCCTCCCTGTGTAGAGCTGGTACCTGAGGAGACAGCAATCTTCTGTGAAGGAACTGTCACAAGTAAGGTCTGAATAGCACTGATATGGGTAAAATGGCAGCTTGTTGGTATCTACAGTGGATTGGACAGCTGGCTGTGGAAGAAAGTCTTGCACATTTTCGTTAGATGCAAAGTGATGAGCGGAGCTCTGCCAGAAGAGTACCTTGCTTCATCCCTCATAACCTGGAAGTCAGTGCCTGGCTCTAACCCACCCCTATCCAATCTGCCCGTAGAGTGACAGATACTTTGGAATCTGAAAATCTCTAAAACATTTATGGAAACAATGGAAAACAATGTTATGCAGATATTAATAAGATTTTTTTTTCTGCTTCAATACATGTCTACTGATCACATATGAAGACTCCATGGACCACAGAATATTTCGGGGCTTGTGCCGTTCTCACATCTTGATGTTCTCTGATCATGTGATCATTTGAAGTCTGTTTAAACAGTGTACCAAGAGGTTAAGGATCCACACAAAGGAACAAAGTGTTGATGAACAAGCTATTTCAAGCAGAACACATATTTGGGTAAACTGGACTGCAATTTCAGAATGTGGCGAAATGATGACTTTGACATTCATAAACGAATAGTCAGTATAAGAGAAATCAAAAGGAACAAACAAGAGTGTTTGCAATTAATGATTAAAATTCATTACTTGAGCAATGATTTCAATACGTTTTTCTCATGCCATTCAAAAGTTCATTTTGAACAACATTAATTTAAATAATAAATTAAAACATAATAATTCAAATAATGCAGAAAATTTTATCTATTTGAAATATGTATTTTGATTTTTCTTTTAAATACAGCCTTGAGCTTGCTATGTAGTTGAGGCTGCCTTTACTTCTGATTTTCCTGCTTCTGTCTCCCAAGTGCTAGCATGACAGGTGTACATATTTTGAAATAACTATTTTCTTACATTTGACAGGCACACTGTTAAATGTTCAGTTGAAATTATTTCACAATTATTGTTAATCGAAAAAGCTTGCGCATTTCTGGGTGACAGTTTATCATTTATTTATTTATTTATTTTGTTTTTCGAGACGGTTTCTCTATAGCTTTGGAGCCTGTCCTGGAACTCCCTTTGTAGACCAGGCTGGTCTCGAACTCACAGAGATCCGCCTGCCTCTGCCTCCCGAGTGCTGGGATTAAAGGCGTGCGCCACCACCGCCCGGCTGACAGTTTATCCTTGAAGCACAATGTAAAGCCATTTACCTATTATTTCAAGCAACTAAAGAGAAGGAATTTCTAAATATAGCTGGGAAGGATTAAAGTACAGATTAATATTTTGAATTTTAATGCCAAAATCAGTTTAAGAACATATGAAAGGCAATCACTTACTTTTCAGAGCCAAGGTTTTATCAATGAGATGGATAGCGAAAATAGAAACACAAAAGGCAGAATTGATTTTCCTCTAGATTAAACAGAAGATTTATATAAAAAATAGTTCAAATTTATAGAAAACAAAGTGAAGTAAAAATTGAAGACTATGAAAATTCCATTGGGCTGGAAAGTATCACAAATAAAAGTATCAATATTTTACGTCTTTTATGTTTTATAATGATAGTATCCAATTTTATAACATAGAGGAGAAAATTATTATAAAATTGTTTAAAGGAATTATTGTTCAATACCATCAAGTACCTCAAATTGTTAGTAGAAAGGGAATTAAGAATTAATTAAATATTTCTAAAATTTTTCCAATAAATTGAATTATTCAGGTTCTAATTACAAAAGTTTAAACAATAATTTACAGAACAAAATTAAACAAAATCTATTAAAATTTACATTAAGTCATTATTATATAGATTTCAACAAGAGGCATGAAGAGTTTGGAATGAAGTAAAAATTCATCTGGGGGTGGTGCGGGAAGTCCTCTGTATATGTGTTGCTTTTATTGGTTAATGAATAAAGCTGCTTTGGCCTGTGGCAGGGCAGGCTAGACCTAGGTGGGAAAACTAAACTGAATGCTGGGAGACAAAAGGCAGAGTCAGGGAGATGCCATCGAGATGCCATGTCTAGCATCATCTAAAACTCCATGATTACCAAATAGGTTACACTTTTCAGGTTGACAAAGTTATTAATTTGTAGATCATTCAATCTTCCAGGAGTTGCAATAATGATGTCTACACCTTTTGAAACATCTTGTATTTGTCGATTTCTGTCCCTAACACCATGTACACAAACACTTTTAAGATCACTATATGAATATTTAGAACATTCAGCTTCTACTCAAAGGGCGAATTCCTGGGTAGGTGTAAGGACTAACATTCCTGGTCCATTTCTTTTCTCTCTAGCTAGTGGTTGAGAGTCTAGACGGAGAAATGCAGACATTAAATAGGACAGTGTCTTCCCTGTTCCTGTTTGTGCTACTCCAATAAGATCTATTTTTTTTTTTTTGTAGAAAGATTGGCCTTGCCTGTGACTGAATTGGTATAGGTTTTTGAAAGCCTGCTCTTTTAATGTTTTCCATAACTTCTGGGTAACTTTGAAAAACATCTTCAAATTTACAATTAGGGTTGGCGATAGGACGTTTCTCTCCATCTTTCAAGTCATCACATGTTATATTAAAATTTTCTTTCCTGCCCACTTTTTTTCTTCCCATTTCAAAGCATCTTCTCGAATTTGATTCCAGTCTATCAATGGCTGATCTTCTGTTACACTGTCGCTTGTGCTGGTAACTGTCCAGCAGAAAGTTGGAATGCAATAATATCAACTATGTGTTCTGGAATGTAATTTTGTTGTTTTTTTTTTTTAACAACATTATCATTCCCTGTTTTTGCTTTTATTTGCATGACTTTATTGCCAAAAATTTTGATTTCTGGCTCAGGATTTCATTTTATTACCTGTATTCTAGTGTTTGTTGTGTTTTGGATTTCTCTAATTTTTGACCCACCATGACCTATCACTGTGCCCACCACGTCATTCTTTACCCAGAAGCAGAGCATTGGCCTGCATCACTGTGGGCTCTTTCCAGCTGCTGCCCGGCCCTCTTGCTGCTCCAGGCCCCCTGTTGCTATGGACCCGGCCTCTCAGGTTTGGCTCCTCTGCTGCCATCAGCATCCTCCATGGGACCCCATGGAGCTGCACTGGGGAGCAACGCCAGAGGAGGAAGCCTTGGCTCCTGGCAACTTGATTTTTAACATGCATTTGGAAATTATTAGGGGGGAAATGGTATGTTCATGTGGGGTGTTCTAGTGTGTGAACGGGTTTTGTAGGTGCTTACCCATGTAAACACAGAGCTCTCTGCTGAAGTATACTCACCATGTGTTACACGATAGTGAAATCCAGAACTTAGGTCAGATTACTGAAATCACAATGGATCACTATTCAAGCAGAGTCACCTGTCTTCTAGAGCTCTGGGCAGAGTGCTGCTTTTGATTTCCTGAGGTGCACGGGTACACTAATGTCCTCTTTTTTTTGTTTTTTTTTTTTGTTTTTTTTATTTCTATTCCATATTCAGGTCATTTAAAAGTTTTGTAGTTTTGAAGGAAATTTTTAATGATAACTATTCTTTTCTAAATCAATACAACAAACGCTGCTTCAAAGTTTGGCAGCGTGCCCAGGTTAAAAGTTATCACTGATCTGTCTTATACAGAAACTGTTATTACAGAGTGGCAACTGAGCAGAAAGATTAAAAACATGAGCATTTGCCCTGCTCTTTGCTGGATATAAAGTACTTCAAAGTTAGCGTTGCTTTATGATTTTGCCAGGTAGTAACCAGATAGGATCTCATTATGAATCCCTGATTAGCCTAGAATTTATTATGTAGACCAAGTTGGCCTCAAAGTAGCACAGATTTATCTACCTGTCTCTGCCTTCCAAGTGCTGGGATTGCAAAATCTGGTTTACATGAAAGGTTTTTTGCACAGCACACAAGATTTTGTTTTGACTAAATGGCCTTTAAGATTATAAGAATTATAAAATACAGTCAGGCAGTGGTGGCACAAGCCTTTAATCCCAGCACTTGGGAAGCAGAAGCAGGTGGATCTCTGTGAGTTTAAAGCCAGCCTGGTCTACAGAGCAAGTTCCAGACAGGCTCCAAAGTTACACAGAGAAACTCTGTCAGAAAGAGAGAGAGAGAGAGAGAGAGAGAGAGAGAGAGAGAGAGAATTATAAAATGCAACTTGGTTTTAGAGCCTATAAGAACTAAAAACAATGATGAAAGTAACATTGTTTTTTGATGGGAAGAAATCAGAATAGAAAAAGCAAACAAAGAACTCTCCTACCTCCTACCCATATCACAATATACCTTTGATTAAGAATAGTCATCATTAATGAATCAACTAAAGTATTATTTTTAATTGGTTGGTCAGCAGTTAGTACTGGATTTATTTTTCTCCTTTAAATGTATTTCATTCATATATGAGTCGTATTTTACTAGAAAATGTAATGTTTAAAGTGTTTATCATGCTACAGAAGAAATACACAAAAGAATACTTTCACAGTAAAGACCTGAGCTTGTGATGCTCACAAGTAAGTTTTGACACACAAATGATATGCAAATCCTTTAATAACAATAAAATAAAGCTCTGGATTTATAATTTAATCTTGGCTATTTAGCAAGCAGATTTTCTATTATGTTTTATTAAACATATTTAATAAACTCAGTTTCCTTCCCTGTGTTTATATTTCCTTTAAAAATACTTATTTAATGTGTTGTAGGACTAGCTGTGTAAATATGAGATCTATCTGGTAGTCCTTCAACATGCTCCATTTGGTATTATTTCAAACACAGGAATGAAAAAGTATGGGTTCCGTAGGGTTTAGCTAACAGTGAGAAGGGATGAAGCAAGCTGGGTGACATAGGAGCAATGACACAGAATGAATCATTTCAAGTGTCCTGGCACCGCTGGCTTGCCAGCTTTATGCCACAGAGTTCTCCTCTGTCACAACACATTCCTGTGCTAGTGACACATGCCAGCATGGAAGGCTGTGCTTCCTTGGGGTGTTCGTGCTGTTGAAGCATTATGGATTCCAAACTGCTCAGACACAGTGGACTTCAGCACTTTACAAAATAACTCTCCTTGAATTAGATCAATTACACGATGGGATTGAACCACTTCTCATCAGACAAAACAACATTATGCTGTGTAGATAAAACATTGTTTAAAAAAGTAGAGAATTTGTCCTGTACATTGGCAGGAAAGGGAGAGAGAGAGAGAGAGAGAGAGAGAGAGAGAGAGAGAGAGAGAGAGAGAGAGAGAGAGCAAGCAGCTCCAGAGAGAGGCCTATTCTGGCAGCAGGAACTAACGTCTGGGCTGCATGCTCCCTGGGCCTTACTGCAGTTTCTTTTTAAAGTCTGAGGCAGAGAATCATTATGAAGCCCTGGACAGCCTAGAATTTATGCTATGGTCTAAGCTCACCTCAGACCCTCAGCAATCCTGCCTCTGCTTACCGAGTCTGGGAATTACAAGCATGCCTCAGTGGCACACAGGCAGCACACTTTCCTTTATATATTCAGCAGTTCCATAAGGATTACCCTATCTATAATTGTAATCAAGTATTTACAAAATACACAGCATACGACTTCATAGGTGAATCGGAAGATTCTCGACATTATTAAAAAGTTTAACTGGGACACATTTAATATGAAAGCATAGTGTTCAGCACAAATAAAAGAAATAAATGTTTTATGCTGTAAGAACATTTTTGTGATCAAATAACCAGATAGAACATTCTACTTTCTCCAACCTTTTACTTGGTGGAAATTAAACAAATATGTTTATTATAATCTGACATCTATATATATATTATTATATCTGACATCTAATTAAATAGACATTCAGCAAGGAATCTACCCTTCATGTTTTTGTCTTCAAATTCCCACCGTGGCTCACACACACTGTAGGTAATTATTTTATTTATTGACTACCATTTATTTATAGTACTTTACTAAATTGGATTATTTTAATGAAACCAATGCAGAATAATAGTCTTAACAATTAGATTACACCTATCCCTTTAATGTTTAATTCACAATGTCTTATGAAAATTAATATGTGAAGAACAACTATCACATTTTGAACACAGTAATCAATATATACATCATTATATCTCACTAGATACTAGAATGAGCTGTTTTGGGTTTGTTTTAATCTTTATGATTAAAACAACTAGTTGGCTTCAGTTTGACTGTCTTGAGAATCAATCCTTGCCTTATTAAAATGCATTGATTATCAAGAATGCACATCACCAAACCATATTAACATCCTTTCTTATGCCATATATGGTCCTATGCAAGCTGAAATTCTGGCTAGAATTAAACATGAGAACCATGCCTTGACTATGCATGTGCACTTGATATGTAATTACAGTGAGGCTTGACTTTTAATTCACTTACACAGGGTTTATTCCTTGTCATTGCATGGTATTACACTAGGAATCATTTAAATTTCCAATGTTGTTTTTAAAAACAATTCATCTAAAGATTCGTTTCAAAGCCAAGCTTGTTGAGCCTCTGACTCCACTCAAGGCAGATAGACTGACTTAACTTTCCTGAGGGATCACCAAGGTTTCCTCTGAAGTCCACCCTCGTGGCAGAGTCGCAGTGTGATTCTTCCTAATAGGCGGAAAGAAGTGCCTGATGATGCTGGTGCTGCTTGCACAGTTTTTACTTTCATCGCCCGGCCATTTCCAGGGAAACAGTGCCAGGGTTCATGGATGGGGACATAGCTTTCCCTTCCTAGTAAACCCCCTCAATTGCCAATAAATTTCAAAATATTTTCTTTCCCACTCAGAAATTAGAAGCCACATTTGTATAATTTTACTTAAGGACGTGAGACTAAATATCTAAGTGTACTGAATAGTATTATAAGGGACCTACTATTTACTTAAAACAGGGCAGTAGCAAAAAGATCAGAGAAGAGCCTGGGCACGACAGAGCATGATCACTTTCTCTGCCTGGGCGGCCGTGAACACTAGCTTTACCAGCATGGAAGAGTCCAGTTCTCAGAGCCTTTCAGCAACTTCCGTTTGAACAGTGAAAGTCGGCATTCAAAGCAGTGAAATTATCCCAAGGGAAGCAGAGAACATTAGTTTAAAAGAGGATGTTGTAGGTGCTGCCCACAGCCACTGCCTTTTCCATGTGTTCCAGCACCTATGGGTGGAAAGCTGCTGGGCACTGCAGATGAAGGGGGTGTTTCATGTTCTTGATAGACAACTTCAAGAGAAATTCCCAAAGAACTGTTCAGCATATGCGTATTGAAGGGCATTGATGTGTGTTGGTCCTTTTTGACAATGGTCCTTCTCGACACACTATAGGAGAAATGCTTAAAGAAAGTCAGCGTTCACTTCTGACTCCCTGGGTTGGTCTTTGAGTAGACCAGAGCAAGACTTTCTAAAAGAAAAATAGTCCCCTAAGTGTTACACATATAGACCTTGAGTTGCATGCTGGGCATGGTAACTTACAACTTTAAATCCACACTCAGGAGGCAGAGACAGGTGGATCTCTGTGAGTTCAAGGCCAGCCTGTTGTGCATAGTGAGTTCTAGGACAGCCAGGGATAAATAGTAAGACCCTGTCTCAAAATCAAACAAACAAAGCTAAGCTTGATCACAGGTAGCTCTTAAAGGATAAGACAAGAATTCACCTCAGATCCAGAAAGCTGCAACTGACAGGAAGAGAAAGAAAAAGCGGCCGCAGGTGTAGCTAGAATGTCAGATTTCTGCATTCGGGGACTGATCTTGAAGAAGACAATATGGTCCACAGATAATCTAGACAAAGCAGTAGTTTATGAACATAGTGACTAGGGTTCACTCAAGTTGTGTAGCCTGCAATGTCTCAGAGAAGCCTAAGCCCTGACTAGGGCCAGCAGTGGGAGGTCACAGCAGGTAGCAAAAGCCACAGTTCTCTTCAAAGAACAAAGTGACCCTATAGAAGAGGCCAGGCAGGGAAACCAGTTCATGTAGGAGAAAGCTGTTGAGCTAGCAAATATTAGAAAGTAGCATGTCAGCAGTCAAAATGCTCTGCAGTGCTGGAGCAGAGAGCCAATGAGTTCACAAGCCACACATAGATGTCTACGGGAGATGACACCTTTGTATTTGCAACCAGGATTGACAATTGTGACGATGTGGAGAAGTGCCAGAAGAATGGCCAGGAGACTCCAATTCCCATTGCCACCATGCACATAGAAAACTTCTCGCCCTCCTTGTTGATCTCTCATTAGCGTGAATAAAGTAGACGGTGAGGCCTTGATAAGAACTGAGTGAGGTAACCAGTGCCCTATTGAACTAAAAGAGATGACTAGACCTTAACTATCAAGTTTACTTCCCAGACTATTTCCATCTGCTTCTTCCTCATCCCCTATGCCATTCTCCTCAGATGGTTTGTGAGACAAGACCCTGAACAGGCATTCAATCTCTTTATTCCTGTTCTATACTGCCGCGCTATGGGATAGGGGCATCTGAAGAGGTAGCTACTCACTGGACATGTTTCTTCTGTATTTAATCTTTTTATTCCTGTTCTATACTACCGTGGCACTGGATGGGGAACCTGAAGAAGTAGCTACTCACTGGACATGTTTCTTCTGTATTTGTCTGCAGCCCAGTGTTCCTACTTCTCATTGGCAGAGTTTGGAGCTATTTTGGCTTTCTTTAAGTTCCTAGACTGGTACTTTGAGGTTGCAGGTATTTGAAATGGTGGGGATATTGGAGAAGGTACAGCTTGTTAAGGAATTCATTTTGGATTCTAGCAGTTAGTAAAACTTAAGTTTCTTAGTTTTTATCTTCTTTCTTGATGAGGAATTTTAGTTTCAACCCAGAAGGCAAACAATGAGGCATCTGGTCTCCTGTCCAGAAGTTTATCTGTTGTCTTCATCTACTTGCGTCACTGTGTCAGTTCCTCTCTGCTATGTCTTGTAAAGCCTTCTGGAAAATTAAAGAGGTCATAATCGCCCATAGCTCTTCATGTTTATGACCCATCATTTCAGAGAATATTGCAACTCCCTTCAAAACATGCTCCCTGCCTCCAGGAAGAGCCCCGCCTGCCATCTTTATTGCAGAAGGGAATTCTCTAGTACACTCACACAGAGGATGCTGTGTTCTTGCTCACACGGAATCACATCTTCTTATGATAATATGGTAGACAAAGGCCACAGATGTTTGGGGCTTAGATTTCATCCTGAGTCTCATCCTCAGTTCCACGCTCTCTGTCAACACCATATATGTGCGCCTTTCCCTTTCCTTTGTGCCTCTGCTGGTAACAAGTTGGAGTCGTCTTTCTTCGTGTCTGCATGCTAACCTCAACCATTTCGCACACAATGTTTTACAGGCTATCTCAGCCCACTTGGACTCAGCTAGTCTAAGAGTTTCCTGGGTGTTTTCCACCCTCTCGTTCACAGTGATACCCAGCTGTCAAATCATCTGTCTTTCCTCTCTATCGATCTGTACCTCAGGGAAGAGGTCACTGCTAGAATCCAGCAGGGTGACTGCCCTACTATCTGGAGTTCCTCGCTGCTTGCAGTTGAGAATAAGATGATGCCCAATGTAACACTTTTCAATGTCACCATCATTGTCACAATCACCACCAACACCATTTTGGTTTTCCTGTACTGACACAGATAGCAGAACTGGTGGTGATGCACTAATATAAAGTCTTTAGAAAGCTGGCAGTTTCAGAGAAAAGTGGTGCTTTGATTAACTTTGGGAGTTGAAGTAGATAATTTGCTTCTAGCCATTTTCTTCTCTCTTTTAAGTAGGATATTAAGATCTTAGAAAACGCAGTTAGTTGATATATAGATGGACTGGTGACTATGTAGCCTCATATTAGAACAGTGAGAGATTCTTTAAGCTCTGAGCATATTTAGCTTTGTGTTAGGATAATGGCTGGCAGTTAGCGCGGAACATCACCTTTCGTGGTTTGCATCATCCTGCCATGAACATTGTTCAATAACCAAGGGGACAATATTTACTTTCAAGTCAGAGAACTTCCGAACTGACCTGGGAAGCAACACCCTTCCTTCTAATCCCTTGCCTCTTCCCTCTGTCTGTTTCAAAGCATCAATTTAGAAAAATAAAAATGAAAATTCCTATTCTTTAGAAGTACTTTAAAAATAGAGGCCTGACAACTCTGATTTTTCCTGGGACTACGAGCACCCCGGAAGAGTTATAATATGCGTAATATTTGTGTCAGAAGGTGATCCAATAGTGATGAACACGGTAAGTACAGGAGGCAACCTGTGGAACTTTTCTGCTCTTACCATGTGAAATTCTGGAGGGGTTCTGCCCCACAGAGGAGGAGTAGAGTGCACCTTTGACAACTATGGGGTACGCTGGTGTTAATTCACATACACTTTCCTTTCTGTCTCCCTTCTAAGTCACAGAGGTCTAGGAGGAAGAAAAACTAACGCTCTCTAATGTTCACTGGCCTCAAATCTCTAACTGCCAGCCCAGCTCAGGAATGCTATGATAGAAGGTCACTGGTTGTTTTCCTACTTTAAAAAGTTTAAATTTGTGTTTATCAAATTAAGTCTATATTTTAAAAAATTCCGTCACACTGAGTGTGTTTTTGCATGGCTCAGCAGCTCTAATTGGGATGTATTTGAGTAAGACTTTGCGAAAACAGAACAGCTGTTTAGTAATAGAAATCGAGTTTGGTGAACAGACACTTCAAAAACCAAATTAGGGCAGGAGGATAGCAAAAGTTACCTTCAGTGACAATATACTTTAAGCTTCTGCTGGTCAAAATAACTAATAATAAAAACTCAAAGAAAAATAGCCATCATAGACAATGATGTGCTAAGCTTCATATGGACCCAGCAAGAGAAAAATCATATTTAAATGGGTCTTATTTTAAATAGTGTTTGAAAAGTTGGCTACAGTTGGGGTTGATGAGTAATTTCAAAAGGCAATTAAAAAGTAAGCTACAATGTATTCCTGAAAACTATTTAAAATGCTGCTTCTTATATATTTTACTTACATCTGTCTAAATATGGGCCATGCTGCCAATGTCACACCCGAGAGTTGAGAGCCTGGCTCCGCTTCCTGGAAGGGCTGCAGAGTGGCCCTCCATGGCTGCCCTCTCCACATTTCTCCGAAAGTGCCCTGTCAGTTGAAAGCTTTCACCCAGCTTAAAAATAATGCACTCCCCATTTTGCCAAGAGTCGTAAGAAGGCAAACAAACCTGTGTTTAACAATAAGGTCAGCGTGACACAAGGCAACCAGAGCCAGTAAATCGAAAATGAGGCTGACATTCTGGGACCCATCCAGCAATCCTGCAAAGGTTTTCCAGACTCCCCAGCTGCGTGGAGCTTGGATGAGCCTGGGTGCAGCCTCCAGCCCTGGCCAGAGCTCGGCTTTGGAATGCTGTCCACACTAAGGAGGAGCGGTCCTGTTTTCCTCCCTTTGCAGCAGCCGGGCTGTTACTGCTGTTTAACTCATCATCAGTGCCTCATAAATGCACAAATTCTCCCAGGGAAGGGAAGGATAAATAATGAAAGGAAACCACTCTTTGCTTTTTATTTTAAAAATTGAGACAAAGTCTAACTGTGTGGCCAGGCTGGTCTAGATTGTGCAAGCCTGCCTCAGCCTACACAGTCCTCGGGTTCCAGGAAGGGATCAACACACAGAGCATTTATCGTTAGTTTTGAAGACCTAACATTGGAGATGGGTGGTCCAGGAACCTGGTAGCCTGCAGGACTTCCCCTCTGAGTGTAACCTGAATCTGATGGCTTAGGTCTTGCTCACCTTGGTTCACATCACGTTGTGGACTGTAATTTATGTTGGACTGTGTATTTCATTCTGTGGGTGGACAATTAGCTGCTCTATGGCCCTCTACTCATTTTTACTTCAAAGGCCAGGGTGTGTGAAATGTTATGCTAAAGAAGTGGAAGGCTGAAGGTAGAGGCAGACATAGTGCTTGGTGCCCAACCTCAAATAAAGACAGCAGCAACATTACAGAGCCCTGGCGATCTTTGGCTAATAAAAATTATGCCATGATCTAGTCTAATGCAGGCAAGCCACTTGAGAGTTTACACGTTTTTCTAGAGTATTTGTCTTTGAATTACCTTAGGAATATAAAAGTGAAGATGTTTTCTACATTTGAGAGGTGGATCATAGGACAGAGAAAGCTATGTCTTCCCTGGAGTCTACCCTCTGTCCAGCTCTCTCTATCCTCTGCGGAGGGGTTGCTGAATGACGGAGAAAAAAAAAAAAAAAAAAGAACCCACAGTATCTTTAACTGTGAAAACATATTTTCAAGTCTTGAGTGCTTCTTATATATTAGGCTATGGAGTTTTGGAGATATTTGAAGGATTCATATTTCATCCTGATATCTGATTGATAAGGGCAAACAAATGATGCAATTTACCTATGTGTTCGTAGCAAGAACTGAAGGTGTAGTAGTTATCAAAGGAGTTAAAGTCATCAGCTCATGCAGGCAGGGAGATCCTTAGCATTATCAAATAACAATGGTGTTCGGGGAGTTGATTTTATCATGAGTTTTAGAGGCCATTGTCAAATGTTATAGATGGAATTCAACCCATGGCAAGAGTATAGAGCATATATAGAGCTGTGTTCAAATTAAGCTGTCTGGATTTTATTTATTTATTTTTTTCGCTTTTTTTTTTTTTTTTTTTTTTTTGGTTTTTCGAGACAGGGTTTCTCCGTAGCTTTTTGGTTCCTGTCCTAGAACTAGCTCTTGTAGACCAGGCTGGCCTCGAACTCCCAGAGATCCACCTGCCTCTGCCTCCCAAGTGCTGGGATTAAAGGCGTGCGCCACCACTGCCTGGCCTTTTGCTTTTTTTTTTTGGCTTTTCGAGCTGTCTGGATTTTAAAGAGTTACTATTAGATGTTAGAAGCAAAGGGTGATATTCTCTTTAGATTTCTTATGAAACAGGCTCTAAACTTAAAAGACTATATTTTTTCAGAAAAAAATACATTTCAAATTAAGTGAAATATTTCACAGTAAACAGTGGGAGAAGGAAAACAATTAGATTTTCCAGACCCCTGATTTTGCTATTTTATAGAAAGCATTTGGTTTGACAAAATTATCACCAAAACTCTGGCATGCTGAAGATGGAATTAGAGCAACTGACATTTCTGAACGTGTGGGTGCATGTATGCAGATACATACCCTGTGCCTATTAATTGCAAAGGAGTTGGGTAAGGTCTAATGATATAGCACTAGCTTACACTCATGTAGCTAGCAAATGACCAAGAAGAGGGCATAGCTCTAGGTTAGCCCTTTATATACATCATTAAGTTCATCACTATAAATGGAAATAAGTTAGAAGCTACAAGCTGATGCACCATGGCTACATAAAAAATATTTTATTTCATACCTGTACAGGAGTAAAAGTTAAGGTTCAGTGTCAAAAAGTACAATGAAAAAGTACGGCCTAACTAAGGTGCCATGTTTTTAAACACTTGAAACAAAATAGTTGCACAAAATAATTGATACTGTCCACAATCATCTTTTGAGACACAAATAGTTTTTCTAACCCTTGTAAAGGAAATCTGTCATTAAGTACAAAATCTGCTTCAGTAACATTCAAGTATTTCATGATATAGAGCCTGTGTTCCTCTGCTGTAATTTCCTCTAGAGCAGTCCACAGAACATGACCCGCAGGATGGAGATAAAGGTTACGATGACTAGATAGGAATGGAGTCGTCATACTGAAGTGGTAGAGAAAAGACTCAGCGATGAGGTAACTTCCACTTGGTCATGTCATGTTCTTCTGGGAATGTTTTTCTTTCTAAGCTTAGCCTTAAATAGTAAATCCTGGTGTTTAGACATCTAAACTATGATGGTGATCAAGATCAAAAATATCAAATATTTTTAGGCAGTTGCAAAACAAGGGCCATAATAAAACCCAGTCCTGAAGACAACAGGGCTTAGCTGAAATAAATTATGAAATTCTCAATAGCTTGAATTGAGGCTGTTGCTGTAGACAATGGGAACTATTAGCCAATCAGTGCTTTAATTCAGCAGAAAAAGGACTTGATAAGGACTGCATCCAGGGTTCCAGGGGCTGTTACTTGAGTAAAAGAACTCATGACATTGGCCTTGGCTACATTCATTCACCAATCTCTCACAGTTCATACACCGGCCACAGAAGAAAATTTTACCTAAGTATTCTATATGGCAGATCTTAAAAATATTTTTATTGTGATTATATTTGTGGAAAATGGTATTGAAGACTTTTCCAATAAAGCAATGCATATGCCAATTTAAAGCAAATGAATTTCTGA
The DNA here is from genome assembly GCF_950005125.1 of Chionomys nivalis. NCBI lineage: Eukaryota > Metazoa > Chordata > Mammalia > Rodentia > Cricetidae > Chionomys > Chionomys nivalis. The sequence continues at coordinate 9,805,372 of NC_080089.1, read as the reverse complement.
CAGTAGCCTAGATTATATAATTATTAATTAAAAAATACTATCCTTTTCTAGAATTTATCACATTCAAATTATACATAAATAATGGCTTGCCCATATCAAATGTGAAGAATGAAACTCATGTATCCCGTAAGTATCTGATGGCCTTCTATTTAGCATCACTAGATTTACATTACTCCTGGGATGTCCCTTTCTTGAGTTACACATAATTTTCCTCTAGCTCCAGGTTCTATTTAATCTTAACATATTTTCCTACGCTAATAGTAGGGACTCAAAAATATTTGTTCAATAAAATCAGAAATAAGGGGATAATTTTACATTGATATTTGCAATATAAAACAATGGAAGAGTACTTAACTATTTGTAGAATCTTTTATAGGGAAGGAAATATTATTCCATTCATTCTGTTGTAAAGTTTAGAACAGGAAACAGATTATTGTTCTGAATCCATATAAAATATGTTCCCATGTTGTTGTTAAGAAAAGGCAAGCTATCACGGATAGGGAAAACACAGATTAGAAATAAAGAGAAAGAAAGCTGCAGGTAAAGTGAGTGAGAAAGTCATGGGAAGTTTCTTAATGTGATTGGGGAAGTCACAGCAAGGGAACAAATGTAACAGTCCACTCTCTGCCAAGGAACATACGGTCTTTCCACATCACAACCCATAGACCTATGAACCATCTGAGCGGTGCAGCTGGGTATTGCTGTAACTCAGACAACCACAGGGCACTCAATATGAGCACTCAAATCACTATGCGGCTGACTGAGGAAGACTCTACAGAAGCAATACAGGTCTTGAAGGTTGACACGCGCCTGGTTCAAGAGTGAGAGTGGAGAAATTCTGGCCGACAAAGGAACGTAATAGCGGCATATAGTAAGTTGACAAATTAAAGGGCAACTTTTAAGAATGTAGACCAAGATTCAAAAGAATAAAAAAATAAAAGTGTGTGTGTGTGTGTGCGTGTGTGTGTGTGCTTTCAAAGTTCACTTGGAAATTCTGATGTGTAGACAATGGCTGAGCAGAAGTCCCTGAACAGGCATCAGTGAGGAAATAGCAGAATCAGATCCTTTGGCCTGAAAGGTGAAACGAGACTGTGCATACATGTGTGGGGTTATGAAGAACCAGTCAAGATTAGTGTACCTAAGAGACATAGCAGAAGAAGCCATGCAGACCAGTGAGGAAGAGCAGTCTCTTTACTAATGCTGATGGCTGCAGTACCTGGGTAAAGCTTTGGTTGGCCGCTCTGACCAAGGTGCTGTGCAGCCCGTAAGCCAGTATGATTTCCTCATGCACGAAATGAACAAAGTCAAGAGTCCTGATTGATCTTTATTTTAATCTCTCTTCTAAATGTACTAAGGAACTTATTGTTTATGGATGCGCCATAGCCAGTTATTTTTTCTTAATTTAGAGAATTTATTGTTAATTTAGAGAAATTATTGTATATATACATATATGTATATATTAAATATATATATAATATGACTCTAACTGATAGTAATGATTTAATCAAAGCAAACAGTAACTGACTTTTATTGAACTTACCACTTGTGTGAACTTGGCGTGTATACACGTGTGAGCTTTTTTTAAACTAGCAGATCCACAGTAATTAATTTCAGTAAAGAACTATTGTCTGTCTTTCAAATGAATATTTTAAGTACAAATGACAAAGTGAATTGTGTGTTTTATCATCACTGAACCTGGTTGTATTATTTCAAGCAAGTATCTAGGATTTCCTGAAGCAACTCACTCGGAATTGGGGCATAGGCACTCAAAACTTTTCCACCTGAGATTGGGCTATTTCTAAAGCAACTCTTCAGATTCAGAGGGAGGCACTAAAAACATTCCCACCTGAGATTCACTTCCTACATTTCCCTAAAAAAAGGACATTATTCCCAAGAAAGTAAACATATGTACCCCTTCCCTCAGACCTACTTCCTCACATTTTCTCTCCTTGCCTTCAAGGCCTGTTTGATAAAATGTTAATAAGAAGAGATGGGCAAAGGAAGCATTGGAGGAAAGACGCCCTCTTGTTGGCAAGGACACGGACCTACCAAGGGCAACTGACTCTGCAAGGTCGGCCAACACTGGGGATTCCAGTGAGAGAAGAAAGCTCCTGATTCCTGACATTCATAGGGCCGTATTAGAATCTTCTCCCTCAGCAGTACACAGCTGCTGGCTAAGCATTAACTCTGTCGTAGGTCTGCTTCCAACCACAGTTTGCCTAGTTACACAAACATGAACCAGCTCCAGCTCCCTTTCTGTTTTTCTGTTTCATTTTGTTTTTTTTTTCTTTTTCCTTTTTTTGCATTAAAATTTCTTTGAAAATTTGTTTCAGGTTATGAATTTTCTCACAGAAAGGTTACATCCTCGACTACCATTTTAAAGGTTTGGTTTTGGGAGACCACCAACTACCCAGAAGTGTCACCTATGATTTATCGTTAAGGGTGGGGGTGCTTTCCTTTCTATGGGAGATTTGTTAATTGTTAGGTGTAAAAGTTACAAATTCTCACCTGAAAAGTATGAAATAGTACAGATGAGATATAGTTACATATACAATTAATTTTAGTCCTTTTTTTTAACTAAATAAACTCTCAACGAAAATATGGGTACATAAAACACTTTCAAAATTCTACTTAGGCATTACAGAGGAAAATCAGAATCTCCCAGGTTTGCTCATAAACCGACACAGGATTATATGTATACATGGACGGCTTTCAGAAGGACATAAAGGCACAAGACATGACCATCCTACCAAGACAAAACAGACATATCACAAGACTCAATTTTTGTAAAGCAAACAAGGCAAAGACATCACTTTTTATGAAAGAGGAGAGGCTTCACCATGCCCGCCAGGATCTTGGGCAGCTGTGCAGCAATAACCTCGGACATCATTTCCGGAAATTCCACAGCCAGTGCCCGAGACTGGATGAACGTATTCAGGCAGTACAGGTGGAGCTGCTTCACGAGCTGTTGGTTTAGTAAATGGGTAGATATTGTGAGAAAAACAATAAAGGCAGACACTGTTGAAACCCAAGAACTTATTTTTTTTAACACTGGAGAAACCAGTCCAGTTGTTCATTCTTCCCAACATGCAGAAAACTCTCTGCTCTCTAGGATGACATGGGAAATGGTTTATACTCTGATGGAGCGTGCTAATCATAATTTAGAGATTTGTTTTTGTCTTACGTGTGTGAGTATTTATGTGTCTGCACTACTTGCACGCAGTGCTGTGGTAGCCAGAAGGTGGCATCAGGGCACTGGAACTGGAGTTACAGGGGGTTGTGAGCTGCCGTGTGGGTGCTGAGAACTAAACCCAGGTCTTCTACAAAGAGCAAGTGCTATTAACTGCTGACTCACCTCTCCAGCCCCAAATGTATAATGTTTTAAAGCAATGAAAATTAGCTACATTCCAATATTCTAAAGTGAACATTTTGATTTAATTTTCAACATTTTTTCTTTTTATGCATGCTTGTAGACATACACATAGTATTACAAATACGTAAAGGCATACATTTTCAAAACGCAATAATTTCATAAATCCTCTTTGTTAATCACTTTTGAAACCAACAATTTACGGATTCTATTTCAGCAACCAACAAAAATCATAAAACTCAGGGTCTCTGGTGTGTGACCTAAGGACTGTACCACTGAGTAATTCAGCCAGTTTCTCTTTAATATTTCCTTTTTATTTTCTGACAGGCTCTTGCTAAGTGGTCCAGACTACTGAAAACTCTCCCTGTAGCTCAGTGAATTCTGTGAATTTGTGAGCTTCCTGCACTGGCCTGCTAAGCATCACTAAGTACATACAGGCTGTTATACCAACAGTCTCAACTTCTATTTTAATGAACTATGTTATGTACACAATTTTAAAGTCTCATACTACTGCAAGATGGACCACAAACAAAAGAACAGAAGCAAAGTCCAGAAGTTCCCAATAGACATCTTTCTACTGTTACATTCCAATTTTGGCTAAAGCAGTACCCTACATTTTTACTAGGGAGATTAGAATTATTTCCTGATGCATTGAATTTCATTTCTTTCATTGCCCATTTTTATTTTGCAGGATCTGAATGTCTTGTATCTTATTTCTTTTATTTCTCTCTCCATTTGGCACAAAGTCACAATCAACTTCTCTGTCAGGATTATGAACACCACCTCAACATGATTGTGCATAGTAGCAATCCCCTACCCCCATTTTCACCCTGGAGCTGGTGTTCTAGGTCTAGTGCTGTCTTGCTGGTCACAGTACGAATGGAGCAATAAGCAGAGGCTTCTTATTGTTCCTCTCAGTTATTATGCTGGGGCATGACCATACATACCTCCTGGCTTGAATCTCCTTTGCCTACAGCTTTTGTTCAAAAGGAAGGGATCCTAATGTAGTTCTCAGGAAAGGTTCTATCTGAGATGTCCTCTGAAAGACTCTGTGCATGGCAGGCTTTGATGGTGGTGTTGCAATTGTTTGGTTGTTTGACTGGTGGTTTTCCTTTCACCATGACTCTGAAGACACTGCTCAGGCACTGCCATAGATAGTGTTATTCAGAATGCTGGCAGTGTGCATGTGAGTTATTTCTTTTCTGATTGGTATGCTTAGGATATTCTTCTCACTCTTGGTTTGAGCTATTGTAGTGTACCATGGATGAACTGTGCAGTGCCCATGTTCTTCTTCCTTAAATTTAGATAATTCACATCTTTAGCAAAGAGAAGGGACACAAGGCTGGATGACTGCTACCCGCTGAAGGTCCGTATGGGCTACATAGCAAATCCCTGCCTCAAAACTAAGAAAGAAAAGTAAGAAAAAGAGAACTCATAGCCTTCTATTTGAGAAACTTTTATGTTAATTTCCCTGCCTTTATTTTCCTATATTCTTTGTTCTATAAATTCCTATTGATTTGAATTTGGGAATGAAATCTGATTTATCATGTCTTAGGTTTTAAATTATTTTCTACTGAGAATGTCCTTCGTGTTTCATGACTTTTTGAATTTTAATGTCTTTGATTTTGCACTTAATTGCCCCAAAGTTTCGTTTATTCATTTATTTAATTAATTAATTGATTTTTTCTGATAAATGTTCCTTTTTGAAGGCTTTCATTTTTTTCTTTTGCAAAGTACCATAGTATTTCTTTGAGGTTCTGTGAATTTTTCTCCTATATTCTGTACTGATGCTTTATCCTTCAAGTTTCTTCTTTTTTTAAAGCTTTTTATTCTCTGATTTTTACTGTAAAAATTTAATTCAAGTAGCTCATCAACTTCATAAAGTATTCATAATTCAGACACACAAGCTGATCTGGTGAGTAGGTAGTTTTTCTAGGTCTTTGACTGCCAATTTTATGTGGTTTCTTATACAATAGCAATAAAACTGGTTTCTAATATGATATATATGTCAAGTTTTATTAATCTAGCTCCAGTGTTGAACATTTCTGGGCTGCTTATCACAGTAAAGAATAGGAAGAGTAACCCAGAAGGAATGTAAATAATTGAATTTATGATTTCTTTATGCCTTTGAATGGAATCGTGGAAAGCAGGAAGCTCTTCCCTGATTGCCATCAGCAAACATATTTACAAATAAACTCAGAATGGCAACAGTGTTACTTTCTATACTAATGCTTTGAAGCAAAAACACACTTTATAACTTATTCTGAAAAAACATGATAATTTGTCTTGTCCATTAAATTATCCCAAAATGATATACACACTAGTAAAAAGGATATTTGAGAGGTCAACATTGATTACAACGACATGATATTTATAGTCTTTTAAAGCCCAACTGCGAAAAATTTGGAGAAACCACACTGTGACAGCTAAAATTGGCCATCAACTTGACAAGATCTAGAATCATCCAGAAGACAAGTTTTTGGGCACACCTAAGAGGAATTATCTAGATTATATTAGTTTCCATGAATGCTTTGAGAGGTTGTGTTGACAGCACAATACCCTAGGCTGGGGTCCTAGACTGTCTAAAAAGAAAAACGCTATGTAAGACCCAGAATTTATCATTTAATTATTTAAGAGATTAAAGAAATTCACAAAATTCTCAATAAATCATCTGAAAAACAAATACTTACATCATGCAAGCTGTCAAGAAGTTTTGTAAGTTGATAGAAGCGCTGTGAACTGGGGACCACCCCTTTCTGCCTTAAGCCTATCGCCTTGATCAGTTCCCGGATATAGCTTGACCTCATCTCCTCAAACTGGCTTTGGCTCCTCAATCCCTCCAGAGGAACTGCATAGAAATAACAAAAAGTGGCAGTTATGTTAAAAAGATGACACTAACAAACCAGGTAGTGGAGAGGCACACCTTTAGTTTCAGTACCGGGGAAGCAGAGACACTCCGACCTCCAAGTTCAAGGTCAGCAAGTTCCATAAGAGCCAGGGCTACACAGTGAAGCCCTGTATCAAGAAAAACCAGGTACTAGCAATGTATGAATTTCTGAGCTAGATAACTAGCATATCATTTATATAATTTCTATAATATATAATTATATATATAATTGTATAACACATATACAAACAATTTTTTTTAATATTTATTTATTTGTTATGCATACAATATTCTGTCTGTGTGTATGAGGGCACCAGACCTCATTATAGATGGTTGTGAGCCACCATGTGGTTGCTGGGAATTGAACTCAGGACCTTTGGAAGAGCAGGCAATGCTCTTAACCGCTGAGCCATCTCTCCAGCCCCATATACAAACAATTTTAAACAGAAAAATTTAAATAGGTAAAGAATAGTGAAATTAGTAAAATCAGGACGTAAAAATCTTTTAATAGTGGAATGATATATGAACAACTTGTGTTTTAGACTTGTATCTATGAACTATGCATTTAATGTAGCATTTGTTCAAAAGAGCCCTTGGGGGAAAAAAAAAGAGCCCTTGGCATTATTTTATAGTCTTACTTCAGATATCTGTTTTACTTGACTTATGGCCCCATTCTCGGTTTTATTTTACTTTTTCTCTTAAACAACTGTTTGAATTTCTTTATATAGTTTTGTCTTCATGTAAATCTCAAGTATTTCTTATTAAGATTGATCTTGAAAACTACCTTTTTTGTAACTTTAACATTGCTTCATGACATTTTCTATTGCTTTCCTGCTGATGTGAAGAAAGCTGGTCATATTTCAATATTTACTTTATATTCATTGACTTAACTATTCATTGTAGCATGAGTAGTAAAAACACAGAGACAGATATTGGGGTTAAATCTGAAGGTCAGAAAAGCAAAACAGCCAGTCACTGGCTCTTACCTCTACCTCAGTCTGAAATGACGATCCTGCCTTGAGGAATCTCAGAATGAGACTGTCTGTGAGCTGTCTCCTCCCATCTTATATTACACTCTAGGGCTGGGATTAAGGGTGTGCACCTCTACCGTCTGGTTTCTATGGCAAACTAGTGAGGTTACTAGAATCAAAGGTGTGTGTCAACACTGCCTGTTCTGTAAGGCTGACCAGGGTGGCTGCTTTACTCTCTGATCTTCAGGCAAGCTGAATACAAGTGAAGTATCACTACAATTCATTTTCTATTCATTGACTCAGTCACTTTGTTTTCTTGGTATATTTCCAAAGGTTTTTCCAGTCTCCTCTTTCCTTTATCCATGACTGTTAGCTGGCTCCCTTTTCCTTCCTTCCTGACTGGATCTTATGTAACCCAGACTGGATGCAAACTCATTATGCAGCTTCAAATAACCTTGAATTCTTGATACTCCTTTCTTTTTTTTTTTTTTTTAGTAATTAATTAATTTAATTATTAAAGATTTCTGCCTCTTCCCCGCCACCACCTCCCATTCCCTCCCCCTCCCCCAATCAAGTCTTCCTTCCTCCTCAGCCCAAAGAGCAAGCAGGTTTCTCTGCCCTGTGGGAGGTCTAAGGACCACCCACCTCCATCCAGGTCTATTAAGGTGAGCATCCAAACTACCTGGGCTCCCACAAAGCCATTACATGCAATAGGATCAAGAACCCATTGCCATTGTTCTTCTTGATACTCCTTTCTTTACTTCCCAAGTGAAAGGTTTATAACATGAGCCAACAGCTCTTCTAGCTATCATTTATCATCAATTAATTGCGGTGTTCAATACTTTCCAAACAATAGTAACACATAATAGTGAACGTAGGAATTCATGTTTTATTATTTCTTTAAAGATAATTAACTTCTTCCCATATGTTTGCTAATAATTTAGGTATTTTCCTCTGGTCTGTATTTGTGTGCTGACACTGAGCTGAGCATCATCTATGTTTACTAAGAATTTAGGCATTTTTGTTGGGCAGTGTTGGTGCACGCCTTTAATCCCAGCACTTGGGAGGCAGAGGCAGGTGGATCTCTGTGAGTTCGAGGCCATCCTGGCCTAAAAGAGCTAGTCCCAGACAGGCTCCAAAGTTACAGAAAAACCCTGTCTTTAAAAACAAAACAAACAAACAAAAAATAATTTCGGCATTTTCCTCAGGACTGACTTTGTGTGTTTGTGTGCCCAGACCAACCTCCTTTCCCTACAAATTCTCCATGGATCTTAACCACAATTGCTAGTTCTCATATCTTCAGTCCACTTCCCACCCTCTATCCTCACTGCTCCCAGAGCTCACAGTTTTCTGCCTTCACTGCTTCTTTCATTGCACTTCTGTACATGAACCTTCAGCCTCAGGCGAGCTTTATCTGCAGCCACGTATGATTGTCAAGCGGAAAATACAAAACCTCCTCAATTTATGACACTACCCATTGGTGACTTTTTTATTTGTTTTTTGTTTTTCGAGACAGGGTTTCTCTTTGTCGCTTGTTGCCTGCCCTGGAACTAGCTCTTGTAGACCAGGCTGTCCTCGAACTCCACCTGCCTCTGCCTCCCGAGTGCTGGGATTAAAGGCGTGCGCCACCACTGCCAGTCAACATTTGTAATTTTTACTCTGCATTATTTCTGTAAAGTGAATTCAAATTAAAGAGAACTGCACACAGCTACCAAAGGTCTTTAAAATCCGCCAGTTCTCCCACTCCTCAGTGTTGACTGTTTCCTTCTTCTTTTGGATAAAGATACAAACCAAAGAGAGAACAAATCAATAACTCTTTGGTTTTCAATTTTCAGCTGCTCAGATCCTGAATACATGGGGATTCTCATGAGCAATTTTTACAATATTCAATGAATATTTGATTCTTGTGTTACAACCATACAGATATGTGACATGCATGCCTATGATCACTACAATCTCTTCTTTTCATTTACTCCAGAATGTAGTTATTTCAAAATCATGTACCTCTCTTTAAATTTCCAAACAAATCCCTCTAGCTAATTCACACTGACATGTGAATATGAAACTGTTTTTCCAGGTAAACCCCTTTACTAGAAAATTCTTTAAAGCTTGTGTGCAATCTGTTACCTATTACTGGAGTTTTGCTATAATTTTTGTGGCAAATAGGAAATTAAGTTGATAATAATCAAACTTTCCCTTGCAACTTCCCTATTTCATTTATTTGAATTTGTTTTTATTTACCTGCATGTGTGTGTGAAGGTATATACCTGTGTGTATCTGAAGGCATATACACACTGTGTGTGAGTGCTTGTATACACCAGAAGAGGGCATTGGATTCCCTGTACCTGGAGATACAGGTGGCTGTGAGCCACCTACAGCAATGCTGTGAATGAAGCTACGGTCCTTTGCAAGAGCACTAGCCCTCTTCACTGCCAGGCCGTATGTCTAGACTTGCAATTTTTGTTTTACAAAGGTATTTCCTATTTGAGGTTTGAAAAGTTTGTACTTCTTCATTTGTTTCTAAGCAATTTTAACATTTACATTTAACTGAATTGTCTGGATATCTAGAGATATATATCTATATTTTTGAGCAAAATAAACTAATGTTTTTTCTAAATATGAAGCCATTTCTCTTAACACTGTTGCTATTTATTAACTTATATGTTCACTATAGAGTTTAAATAGCTGTTTGACACTTGAATGCATCCATCCACCTCTTAGCACATGGCATTCTAATTCCCCTCATATCTTTGTAATGCTTACCTATTTATCCCATTATATTTAAAGATGTTTTTCCAAACTCTTTGTGCAGTTCTCCCCACTGGCCTAAATGTTATTCAAATTTTCATTAAGATGCATAGGACATGTTAGTACTTTTGTGGGGATTCCATGAGAGTACTCTCTAGTCTAAGGAACTGCCTCTTCTTTCTCATCCCAACCCCCTTCCTCAGTTGTCTGAGATTTGGGCTGCTAGCAGAAGTCCCTGTGATGCTGAGAAAGATACTCGCTTCAGCTCATCCTGCGGTCTTTCTTGCAAATCAAAGCATCAGTTATCTTTCTGCAGGCTGAACCTGCTGTGTGTGGGAAAGGTACAGAGAGGCTTAGTGCATACCACTTGCTAACAGATTCTGTCCTCATTTGTTCCCTTCTGCCATGGCTGTCCTCAACTTTCAAGTCTTGCACCCAAACTTCCACCCATGCCTTATGTGTTCATTTGTAGTCGGATGCAACTAAGGACTCCAGTTATATAATACAGTATGGCCACTATGTGGGAGAAACCTGAGTTTTTCTTGTACACCACCCTCCCCTGCCCTGGAACTGTCTGAGTAACACACACACACACACACACACACACACACACTGCAGATGCACCAAGTCAGTGATCCTTGTGGCCATTTGCTGTAACAGTCAAACCATCCCCACACCGAGAATAGTTCCAAACAAGTGTCTATGTGCTGCACAGTGAATATTTCTGTGTGTGCGTGGTAGGTTTAATAATGGGAAGCATATCTTGTGTTCATGTCATATTAGTTAGCTTGTTAAACTGAATTAGGTAAATAAGTTTGTAATTATATTTCATGTAAAACAAAGAAATCAGCTAGGCTATTTTAGTCTTGTACGACTGGCCAAGAAAAATGAAAAAAAAAAAACAACAACAAAGGTCAAAACTCTTAAGATCAATGACAACATATTAGAGATTACTCCTTCAGAGTTATGATCTATACTTTATACCTGGTATATATGACTATATTTTTGACAGTTACCCTGTGAGTTCAAAAGTAAGGTAATAAGTGTCTTCACGCTTGTGTACTCACTTGTGTTAAGAAGTAGCAAGACTTTCATGCAGAGGAACTCCTCATGGGTCACTTGGAGCTTGACAAATTCCTGTGGGATCTGCCACATGGTAAGGCACAGCGAGTAGAACGATGACTCTTTCATCCTCTGCCTTGCATCACACATGGCACAGAAAAGAAAACCAACACAAAATTTACAAAAAAGCAACAAAAAGCAAACCAGAGCCTATCAGCCAGGTTGTTCTATAATTTGTCAGTAGACAAGATTTTGGCAATTTTCTTTCCTATTGTTGAATTTACTGATATATTTAATAAGAAAACTTAATATTTGATATTTTAAATGCTTCTAAACATTTACTAAATTTTTAAGGGAAAAAATTTAGACATAAAATGACATTAAATACACATTGATCAAAGTTAATATTGTCTTGATTTTATTATCATGTTTTAAATACCTAAATCGACTAAGTGCACTGTTGCAGGAATTGAGCATTTGGAGTCAGAAAATGCTTCATTTACTGAATAACATGTGTATTTGTATGTGTAAATATAATTTTGTGTTCTTGTTAATGAATTGCTTCAGTTCATGAAAATTTACAGCACTGACATTTTTAGGGGATATATGTGGTGTCACATAAAAACAGACAGAAGAATGGTAGTAAACATTAGATAATCGGAACAGTTAAGGTAAGTTCTGAAGATGGAGACATCTTATCTGAGGCATTCTCTCATGAATGTGCTATTTTGTGATGTCAGCATTGGTCAGTGCAGCTAGAGGAACAGTGGGATGAAGACAGGATACCCACACAGAAGGATTAAAGCTAAGCCTGGCCCCCCAGGTCTGTGGCAGGTTATCCAGTTCTCCCGAACCCCAGTTTCTGAATTCTTAAGGAAGGATGCTGAGTTCTTGCCTATATCAATGGACTATAAGTTAAAGAGGAATGAATAAAGCATGAAGATTGTCAACTGTGAAGACATCAGACAAGTGTCAGTTATCAACATAGATGCTTGCAACTTGACTTTCACTATCAGAACAGTGTACACAACGTCATGGGCAAATTCTTACCACCTGAAGACACATGCAGAAAACTCTTTAGATATAACAAATCAAATTGAAATATTTGTAGAAGATTTTATGCTTATTTTTTAAATGTAAATAAGCAATGTCAGGCAAAAATATTTCTGATAAATGTCATTGTTTCCACAAGTATAAAAGTCTGAAAGCTTAATTTGATATGACAAATATTTAATTTTATATTGAAACGTGCATCTCAGTAAGTTTTTGAAAAAATTAAAAATATTAATTTGAGATAAAAATATATTTCCAGACAGGAAGAAAGTACTCTAGTTAATGGCACAAATAATTTAACTTAAACTTTCAAATAAATAAACATAGATTAAAGCCTTTCTGAAAAGGACTCCAAACTCTCAGGAAATAATGCCATGCATTGGCAAACTCGATTTAATAAAATTAACTTACATCTGTACAGCAAGGGGAAAACTGAGTAAAGAGAAAGCCAAAAGAATAGGAGAAATTCTTTGTAAACCACACATTTGACATCAGATTAATATCTAGAATATGCAAAGATCATAATCTAAAAATCAAGAAATCAAATAACCTAATCAATAACAAGCTAATGAAATGAGCAGATAGTTCCCAAAAGTCAGAGTACAAATGGCCAATCAACATATGAATAATGTTCATCCTTATGAGTCATCAAGGAAAAGTTAATTAAGGCTATGTTGAGATTTCATCTTCCCATTTTACCGCAGTCAGAACGGCAGTTAGAATAACAACCCGTTCTGACTCAGTGTGGGCAGAAGGAAACCCTCTACACTGCTGCTGGGAATCTCAACCAGTCCTTCACTAAGGAGATCAGTATAGAGGCTCCTTAGAAGGTAGAAATAGTTCTACCATTGCCTAACCTAAACACTCCTGAAGGCCTCCAAATCAACACATCATAGAGACCCTCACATCAATTCATCAATAGTTATTGCTGCATGATTCACAGTAACCAGGCTATAGGTGGATAAAGAAACTCTGTGTGTGTGCACAGGTATGTGTATACATGTGTGTTTTGTATATACTTCATATCTATAATGGAGCTTTATTTAGATATGAAGGACAAAACTACATTTTTATATAAATGGATATGTTGTTTTTAGATAAATGGATATAACTAGGTATCATGTAAAGTAAATTAAATTGAACTTTGTAAAACATACATTTTCTCTCATTTGTGGATCTAGATTACACACACACATATGTATATATTGTGTCATGTATGGATATATGGCAAATGACACAAAGGTAGAAGAAAACTGTCCAGAGAAATGAAGAGGACTGGCAGGGGCAGGTAGAGATGGAGGACAGTGTTAAAATGCATATACTTATTGAAAATGTCTTTATGAATCCCTGCACTATGTACAGTGGATATAGATGGATAAACCCTGGTGAGATGGCTCAGTTAATGACAGCCTCTGCTGCCAAGGAAAGCGACCTGAATTCAATCCCCAGGATTTCCACAGGTTGTCTTCTGATCTCCATACTGTGCTGTATGTGTGACCACACACTCACAATACACAAAATAAATAAACAAATAAATACATAAAGTATATATACATATATACATGAATAAAGAAAGGTGACTTTATCAAACAAAGCAATTCTCAGAAACTATTTCAGGAAATTTTTGTTTTTTTAGGACACTAAACACAGGATCTTCTATTGCAATGTAGTTTTACAAATCATATCATGATATAATAACAAAAGCACCAAAAATCACAACTTACTCATTTAGGATTAAATCAGGTGCAAAATATAGCATCTGCCCACTGACATGCTTGTAGGACCTCCAGCCCAGGCCGAACACCATCAGACTCATCCAGGAGTACTGAATCAGGGTTATCTGGTCATCAATATGCAAGTTCCGGAAACCTACAAACATTGTGAGAGAAGGCAATCACAGAAATCACGTGAGCAATGTTAAAAATCTGTAGGAAATTGAAACAAGATACTGACATGTTTCCCTAAAAGTCACGAAAAACTCATAAATGACACAGCCTAGAAAGAGACAAGGGGGGAGCTACTTCATATGTCATGAACATCAGTCACTGACTTCGTGCAGGTGGGGATGGTTAACTGAATTAATCATCTGGATTCATGTGTGGTACTGAGACCAATGTTCATGCTGTACACAATGTTAAAATGATGGAAATCAATGCTAGTATCCACACATGGATGAGAACGTGTGGCATTTTTCAGTGCCTTCTTGAGATGATATCCTGTCCTCATAAACCCAGAGTAGCTATGGTGCCTGCATAATCCCTGTATAGGACCTGTACAAGTTCAAACCTGTAGGCATTCTGCATGGAGAAGGGGCACTCAGAAGCCCCAGCCCTTCCCAAGGACCTATAGACAATTGATGGCTTCTCAAGGAGGGAAAGTCAGTTTTCTTTAAGGATGTGGTCCCTGGTAGGTCAACCAGACTCGCATGAATGGCCCCATACGGTGAGTATATGGGCAGCACAAATTTGACCCAGTCAGTTATTAATGGAAAAGAAAAGAAAAAGAAAGTAAAAGAGGACAGGATGTTGGGGAGAGAGAGGGAGGAGTTAGGGAGAAAAGTGGGGGTGAGTTTGCATCAGTTGCATCAGGGAAACACTTGAAGAAGAAAATGCAAGATACTTGTTTTGCATATGAGAGCAAGAAGGATTTAAACATTTCTTTCAGTAGCTTTCCACAAATCTGAAATAAAAGCAAAGAAGCAATATAGGGTAAAAGTGACAAACTTTGGACATATTTGGGAGACCTCAAGAATATTGGTTGCAGTTGAGTATATGAGCTTGAAGCCTGGGAACACATCAGGGAAAGAATATGAATGTGAATGTCACTGTAACTTACAACAGCTGAATAATGACATTAGATTTAATATTTTAAGATTAAATAAAAATAAATGTTTGATGTGAGCGTCAAACTCTTTCCATGAAGCTCTTTGAAAACCACTTATTTTCCTTAAAACTCCACCGTTACCCATTCACAAATGACCTGACTCAGAAATCAAATCAGAGCAACACTTTATCCACTAGCTATTGAGGGAGAAGGCATTTCTTCCTCTGCTGGACATTCAGGTTCTCTGCACATGCTCCCGGTGGCCCCGTTACCATGGGGATAGATGAGGTAGACATTTAGGTCCTCTGCGCATGCTCCCAATGGCCCCATCACCATGGGGACAGTTGAGGAATGGCACTTGTCTTAGTATTCCTTAGCCATCCCTGGAGATGAAAACTCGAGTGTGTCCTCTAACCAGTGGTATCCCAGCAACCTTCTGCTTTTTTGAGGCACATCCTTCAAGGTCTAAATATTCTCCTTCTCATTACTCCTGTCTGTCTCTGCTTGACTACTGAGTCCCTCCGTTTGGAGTTTGGTAACAGTCAATGCTGCTAACAGGGAAAGCGGATCAACGCCCTGCTGCCCTCTGCATCTTGCTTGGTGTGATTTGTGAAGCACACACTGCTAGGATTTTGAATCTGAACCAGCAACGACAAGGGGTGGTTATTTACTGAGTGTGGTAGAGGGTACTGATGGGCCCAAGGGATGTTTGTGTCTGTGAGCACCAGCTCCTTGTCTCATGGGATGTCTCACTTTGTGCCACATTCCAAACCTGTCCTTCACCTCAGCTGAATGGATCCCTGGCGCCCTCTAGAGGTGTTTCCCCTCATTTCTGGTGTGAGATTCAAGGATTTTCCCTCCCTCCCTTCCTCCCTCTCTCCCTTCCTTCTTTTTCCTTTTCTTTTTTTTATGATTAGAATAGTTTGTTTTCCTTTGTTTTGATGGTGTTGACGTCCACAAATCTAACTTACTTTGACTCCCTCAAGCCAAAAACAACTGTGGCATACTAATTTTAGAATTCCTTATTTTCATAAGACTCAACTATTTCTTCAAGTGTGTATGTATATATCTGTGGTATGTCATTTCAGAAAAGTGTGAATTTTAGCACATAGTGTAAATGGTAACGTGTATTATAGTATACTTTATTAAAATATAAGTACAGTATATATTTAACACATAAAGCACAAGTATTGCTTGTCATTAACTATTCAGCATTCTTTGATAAGATCCAGAATCAATTCATAAGAGATATAATTTTTTTTTTACTTTTTAAAATTTTTAACGTGTAGATTCCCCACAGGAGGCACATTTAGAGCTGTGTATTGGTGGTGTGATTCAAAGACTCTGCAGGAAGGCCTGAACTGCACTGCTGACTCTAGCACTGACTTTACACTACATTGAACAAGTTAGGCCATAGGATAAAGATACCAATTCAACAAGTTGCTAAAGATTCAGGATAACTGTTCATTTTTGTTGAGGAATATGCAAATAATTTTTAACCCATCAATGGATACTGCAGCAGACTTCTCATTTGATTAATGACTATAGAAAAGAAACTAATCAAATTGAGAAGCAATCCCCAATTTAAAATAAATGAACTGTGCATGGTACTGTGCTCTTATGACCTCAGCACTGAGAAGCTGTAGGCAGGAGCATCAAGAGTTCAAGTTTATTCTTGGCTACAGAGTAAGTTCTAGGCCAGCTCTGGCTATGGGAAAACCAGTGTCAAAATAACAATGTGTATTAAAAATAAAAGGAAAGAAAAAAAGAAAAATTGCCCCAAACAAAATAAGAGCAAAATTATAAGCCAGAAAGCATTTCCTGTATGTTATGGAAAACATAAATATAATTAAAATATAAAGGCTGTGAATGCAATAAATTCAGAAGACAAATTAGGCATCACTGGCCTGAAAAGATAGCTCAGTCAGCAAAACACTCATCACACAACCACGAGGACCCAAGTTTTCATTCCCAGCATTCCTATAAAAAAAGCCAGGCTTCCTGTATCTCATAATCCCAGAGCTGTGGGGAAGCAGAGACAACTGAGTCCTTAGAGCTGCTGCCAGCCATTCCAGACAAAAGAGTGAGCCCCAGGTTCAGTAAGAGAACCTGTCTTAAAAATTATGGTAAAGAGGAGACGAGACTCAGTGTCAACCTCTGGCGTCCACACATGCACACTCTACTTGTGTGCATATCTGCGTGAATAGGTGCATACAAGTTATATATACATATATGTATATGTATATATATATGTATATATATGCAATTAAGCATTCTTGGTGAAATAATGTATTTGAAATATTTTCAGAATATGGATTCTGTATATATTATTTATCAGAATGTGTCATATGCATATATGAATTTCATTATATATAAAATTACAGACTACTAGAAAGTGAGGCTGAATGAATAGTAACAGAATGCTTACTACGATCTCTACTGATTCACTCATTATATTCTATAACATTCACATTCACTTCGAACCCTCCTAATGTATTATAAAGTTTCAAAGTATTTGATGCAACTATGCTAGAGATTTCATCTTAAGCCTTTGTTTTATACTAATTTCTTACTGGTTTAAAAATTTTTACGAAGTTAAACATATATGACTCTTTTTCTTTTTTGGAAATACCATTCTGCTTGTGTTTCTAGCACTTTATTCTTGTTCTTACATGCTTTTTGTTTCCCTCTTGCATTCCATGCTCATCAATGTCTTGAAATAAAGGAGAACTTTACTTTCTTGTAGTATAAAAGACAACTTTTATTGAAATATTTCAAAACCGACTCAGTTACTAACATTCACAGCAGAACATACGTTTCCATCTGACAGAATAGAACTCAGAAAATAACCTACTCCCTCCCCCTTTTGGAGGTGTGTCTGTGGAAAAGGTCCAATGTTAAATTGACTTGAACATGGCTGACTCAGAAGTCCAAAGTTTCCCCCCATTAACTGCGATACCATTCCAACATTTTATACTAAAACAAAGCCAGGAACACATAGATCAAATTCCTGTGGCGATAATGATTAGAGAGATTTAGTGCATTTGAGATGATAATCAAACTGGAAAAGGGTACTTGTAGGGAAGTGGTGGATGATGGCTCATTGTGCTTAACAAGTAGAGTGAAAAAGGTCCCTTTCTTTAAGTGTCTTGACCTAATAATCCTTGAAAAAAATGACCGTGAATTGTCCAATTCTCAATACTTTAGGATAAAAAAGGCTAAGTAAAAGATAGCAGATGACATGTGAGACTTGCTGTGACTTCCAAAGTTCTATTAAAAATGTACAAGTTGTACTTCTGTTAAAAACTGTCATGAGTTGAAACAGTGGACTTCAACCAAGGCACAGCATGACACATCTCAGGACCTTGGGGCACAACCTGCAACTGTCGCCATGTTTGTGCATTTCACCAACACATTCAATGACCTGTTGTGATCAAGATGTTACTTGTCTCAGAGGCCAGTCTTGAACCTAAGACCCTTCCCTGTCTCTACCTCTTCCCGAGTGTTGGGATTCAGTCTAGGAAGATACAGGAAAAATTAGAGTGTGAACGCTTAAGGGTGGTAAGAAGCCAACAGAATATGTGAGTGAAGGAATGGGCCTCTGGGTAGAGAAAACCCAGGATGAGCAAGAGAGGAACTGAGCAAAGACTCCCAGCAAATGTACCTTAGATTTTGTGGGATGAAGGGATGTTTAAGAGGAGTGCTGTCACTTCCAGAACTGGGCTACAGGAGGGCCATGGGGTTTAAATACAGAATTTAGACTTTATTCTGAAATGGAAAATGGAAAACATGATTGGTTACAATTATTTTAGAAAGATGATTCCTGGGTTAGAGTATTGTTTGAGAGCTGAAGTGTAGGTAAAGACATAAAAGTTGATGACCAAACTAAGCTGCATCACGAGCCATGGAAGTAGCAGTATAAAGAGTCATGTATTGATGTAGGAGTGTCTTCTATCTATCTGTTGCTTTTATTGGTTAATTAATAAAGAAAACTGCTTGGCCTGATAGGTCAGAACATAGGTGGGTGGAGTAGACAGAACAGAATTCTGGTAGGAAGAAAGCAGAGTCAGTCAGATGCCATAGCTCTCCTCTCCGAGATGGATGTAGGCTAGAATCTTTCCCAGTAAGCCAACACATCGTGGTGCTACACACATTAATAGAAATGGGTTAATCAAGATATGAGAGTTAGCCAAGAATAGCATAGATATAATGGGCCAGGCAGTGTTTAAAAGAATACAGTTTCAGTGTAATTATTTCGGGTAAATACACCACAATGTATTGAATAAGAAGTGTTGATACAGCTGACAACCAGCCAGATAGGGGATGAAGGAAAAGAGAGGCAAAGATGGTTCTGAAGGCCTAGCTGGGGTGTCATTTCAGAATACAGAAAAGTGACATATGAACTGTAAAGACATGTTGAGTTGGGAGGGTCATCTTGGTGGAGATGTGTTATGAGCTTTTGGACTATATGGCTGAAAGGGTTAGGCTGGTGCCATTATTCAATTGTCATTGGAGTGGAGGGGGAAAATCAAGGCTACGAATGTGTTCATTTAAAATGTGCAGCCTGAGAAGCCAGTAGAATAGAGGACAGAACTCCAGACAGGGAAAATATATGGTGTGGGTGGAAGAACAAATATGCAATGACTAAAAGTTTGTGGGAGAAACCAAGTACCTGGAAGGAAAGCCATGAACAACAAAGGATGAGATTCACCAGCAAGTAGTTACTCTACCAATAGCCCCCAGGCATCGAAGTCTGTCATGGGCTGAGAACAGTCATTCAACTTTGAACATTTTTCAAAAGTCAACATTGGTGATGGCAATTTCTTTTTTTTTTTTTTTTTTTTTTTTTTTGGTTTTTCGAGACAGGGTTTCTCTGTGGTTTTGGAGCCTGTCCTGGAACTAGCTCTGTAGACCAGGCTGGTCTCGAACTCACAGAGATCCACCTGCCTCTGCCTCCCAAGTGCTGGGATTAAAGGCGTGCGCCACCACCGCCCGGCTTGGTGATGGCAATTTCAATGAAATAAAGTTAAGGAATAAATTTTGAAAATCTTCATAAAAGCCTTGGTCAGGTCAAACTTAACTTCTGGAAGGCTACTTTTATACCTCTCTCATCACTTTTTGAAGACAATACTTTGAAATATTCGTTTGTTCATGGGAAAAAAGAAAAATCTTTGTCACACTGCCACTGACTCATGTTTGAAAGCTAGAATAAGATGAAAATATTGTTCCTGTCTTCAGGTCCTTATGTCAAGCGGTTCATTGAAACCAAGAAGGGATGTACTCAAATGGGCAACCATTAGAGTGCTGAAGCACAGCCTTGAGTAGATATCTCACCAAGTACAAAGAAAATACAGGAAAATGTTTTCCCTGTACTCTTCAATTGTTTTAATTCTTCTACAATTTACTGATAGAGAAGCTGAATTTGCATTTTGAATAAGTACATACTAATTTAATTTTTGTCTTCTCTACCTTTCAAGATCCTACTCAATCTGCCAGTGATTTATGTGAGCAATTATTCTTCACCACTAGTACCCAAATCAATTTCTTGCCATTGGTTTTTGAGTAATTTCGTGATGAAATCATCAGAAGGTCAGCACTTACAGCAGCAGTAGTCAAGAGTTCATTTACATGGATATATTTTCTCAGTAACTACTAAAATGTTTCATTACTCTCCTGTGGGGTAACTGAAAAAAATCAACTTTTGATGTTAAGAATCCCTATATTTGAAAGATGGAGGATCACTGTCACCTGTTTTCATTACTATCAAATCTTATTCACAATTTTCCTTTCCTGTAACCCCCCAGGCACACAGATTCTTCTAACCAAAGAGTTTTCTCTTTCCACAATTAATTTGTCTCCTTTCTCATTCCTTTAGAACCAGTGTTGAAGGTATTCATCTGTCCCTATTCCATTTATTTCTGTGTCTTATGCTATTGTTAGGTGTCCTACATCTCTTTCTGTGTTGAAAGCTTTTTAATAGAGGAAATGTATATTGTTAAGTTTTAAAATTTTGTAGATAACATCACTTCATGTTTTAACTAGGAATACAATGCTCAGATACATTCCCACATAAAGTCATCCACAAGCAGATGCTAAGCAACAAATGGAGTATATTCTATGAGGTGGCTTATAAATTTATGAATACAGCAATTACGGTGGCATATCAACAACAGTGAGAGATGATACAAAGAGGAGAAGAGGAAACCCTGTCTGGGTAACAAAGAACCCACGACACCTGCAGAGTCACACCCAAAGCTGTCATTGAATCACTCTAAACTAATGCTTTTAATTTGATTTTGACATCTTCTTCGCTGAGCTTTTCTGTCAACAGGTTTTTCAACAGTGGATGTGCATGAACAAATGCAGCTATATTGTCATTGTGAATATGTAAATTCACAACCTGGCTTATGGTTTAGGCTTCTTTAACAAAGGTCCATTTTTCACACAACTAATGATATCATTGCAAATGAGTAACTGAATAAAATAAATTTCTCTTCTGTGCTAACCGGTGCCCACATGGAAGGTGTGCTTTTTCTAATTCATTCACGCCATGAACCTGCCGTCTGGCTTTTCTTCCCAGCAGCACTATTTATTGTTAGAATCTGCACTCAGCATGCATGTGGGTAGGCACTGATTGAGTCACTGAGCAAGAACCTGGTGTGACTAATTGTGTGTGGAGTCAGCTAACGTCAGTTCAGAGTCTCTAATAACAGCGGGCCATGGTGATCATTACTCTTGACTGCTAACTTGCCTGGGTTTAGAACCAGCTAGGAGCCCAAACCCTGGCCTGTCTGTGAGGAGAGAGATGATCCACCACCCATGCCTGGGATTCACACTGGATACAAAGGTGAAGCAACACTGAACATCAGCATTCATCTTTCTCCCTGCTGACTGTGGGCATAACAGGACCAGCTGCCTTCCTCTCTGAGCACAATACCTTCCCGCTCTGATAGACTGTGTCCTCTTATGAGACAAAATAAACCTCCACCCCCTTAAGCTACTAGTTAGCAATTTACAGCAATGAGAAAGGCAACAATAATAACATTGAATTCATGTCCCTTTCAGTTCTTCTCAGAGGAAAACTGGTTACCAGTTCCTCAAGCATCTCTACAGCCATTCTGCAGTATCCCTTTAAATGCACTGTTCGCAAGTGAGGCTTAAAGAGTGCAGTCCACACAAACTTGGCTCACCTCAGTGTTGCCCTTGTGTGTCATTAAGAGAATCAGAGGGACTCATCAAGGTGTGACCATTGTTTGGATTTGCCACATATGAATTATATTCTGCAGCATTTGAAAAGTTGCCACCAAATTCAGTACAGAAATTTCTTCTCATTATTTTTCAGGTTAGTGTGGAGGTAAAAATATCTTGATATATAAACATTTTAACATAAAAACAGCTTTTATCTAAAATTAATAAATGTTCTTTTTAATTGCTTTCTTTCCACTGACAGTAAATCTTCTTAAACAATGAAGTCTCCAAAAATGCAGACAAAAGAAACAGTGGCCCACAGTAATAGCAGCCAGGGGGTCACCATCTTCTATTAATGAAAAAATAGAAAATTAAAACCACAGCTGAACACCCACTTAAAAACAGTTATTTTTATCAATGTCAGTACAACATTTGCTTAGAAAAGATCTATCACTTCGCGGTAAGTCTTAAATATTCAAAACTTTCTTTAATGGAAAAAGTTGCCGTCCAAGGTCTGTCAGCTGCAATAAAGCGGATGAAAATCTGGGCATTTTGACCCATCTACAGAATTACTTCATCTCCATTAGAATACCAAGTTTTATTGACTTTTCTCAATACGGCTCTTTCTGAAAGTCTAACAAACAAGAATCTGTTTTCAGTCTCAGAAAACCTTGGATGTTCAATAACAATTCATCTATTATATTTCAACCCTTTCAGCTAGAATAATAGCCAAGAAATGTAGTCAGGCAAATTGGGAAGGAATTCTAAAAAAAAAAAAACAAAAAAAATTAATTGAATTTCTTCTAGGACAAAAAGGACATAATGTGTTTAATTCTTGACCATATGTCGAAAAATGAACAGTTCAAGGATGTTATTGGTGTGATGAGCATGTGATTTTTGAAAGAATTATTTTGCTTCTAATCATGAGGTTAAGGCCTCACTAATAGTTCTATTTTTTGCTTGAATCTGCTATCTAAGGTTCAACCAGGTGAGAAATTTATCCTTATATTTCTACCAGCCACTTGGCTGCTCAAGAGCTGTGCTGAGGGACAAACTGTGCCAATAAAGAAGGGGAAATCCTTCCATGAAAAGACAAGGTCTCACTACAGCGGGGCCATGCCTCTCCTGTGAGTGTGATGGGAGATAACAGTGACTGAAGTTCATTTCTCTCCAGGTACCTTGCTGACTTCGGGAATTTTGTTTTCTTCACTAGTTCTAAAAACTACAGTTGTTCTGAATACTGTTTTGATTTGTTACATGAGTATGGACATTTGATTTTTATCTTGAACAGATTGATAATTTCAGTTAGGTTTTATTTTTATTTATTTTTTATTGAACTATATATTTTTCTCCTCTCCCCTCCCTTCCTCTCCTGTCCTCTTCTACCCTCTCCCTTGATCCCCATGCTCTTAATTTACTCAGGAGATTTTGTCTTTTTCTACTTCCCATGTAGATTATATCTATGTATGTCTCTCTCTGGGTCCTCTTTGTTGTCTAGGTTCTCTGAGACTGTGAATTGTAGGCTGGTTTTTCTTTGTTTTATGAGAGAAAAAATTAATAAATGGGACCTCCTGAAACTGAGAAGCTTCTGTAAAGCAAAGGGCATGGTCAACAGGACAAAACAGCAGCCTAAAGAATGGAAAAAGATGTTCACCAACCCCACATCAGACAGAGGGCTGATCTCCAAAATATACAAAGAACTCAAGAAACTGGTCATTAAAAGAACAAATAATCCAATAAAAAATGGAAGGCCGGGCGGTGGTGGCGCACGCCTTTTATCCCAGCACTCGGGAGGCAGAGGCAGGCGGATCTCTGTGAGTTCGAGACCAGCCTGGTCTACAAGAGCTAGTTCCAGGACAGGCTCCAAAACCACAGAAAAACCCTGTCTCGGAAAAACCACGCCCCCCCCCAAAAAAAACAATAAAAAATGGAATACAGAGCTAAACAGAGAACTCTTAACAGAGGAATCTAAAATGGCTGAAAGACACTTAAGGAAATGCTCAACATCCTTAGTCGTCAGAGAAATACAAATCAAAACAACTCTGAGATTCCATCTTACACCTGTAAGAATGACCAAGACAAAAAAACACTGATGACAACTTATGCTGGAAAAGTTGTGGGTTAAAAGAAACACTTCTGCATTGCTGGTGGGAGTGCAAGCTGGTACAGCCCCTTTGGATGTCAGTGTGGCAATTTCTCAGAAAATTAGGAAACAACCTCCCTCAAGACCCAGTAATACCACTTTTGGGTATATACCCAAAGGATGCGCACTCATTCCACAAGGACATGTGCTCAACTATGTTCATAGCAGCATTATTTATCATAGCCAGAACCTGGAAACAACCTAAATGCCCCTCCATCAAAGAATGGATTAGGAAAATGTGGTACATTTACACCATGGAGTACTACACAGTGGAAAAAAAATAACGACATTTTGAAATTTGTGGGCAAATGGATGGAGCTATACAACATCATATTGAGTGAGATAACCCAGACCCAGAAAGACAAGGATAATATGAACTCACTCATAAGACATAAAGCAAAAAGAAACCAGTTAGGTTTTAGAATGAACTCAACATTGTAAGGAGATGGCTAACATGTTTTTATCTGAATTACTGTATTTGTTGTTTAATGATACACTTATGCTGTTTCTTAACTGTTTCATGCAGATAATTATCAGCCACCCTCAGCATGTTCTCTACTTCTTTTGTATTTCATAGTTGGTGTGAATCTTATGTGTGAGCGGGTATGTTGGGAATCCCAGGGTGTATGCATGCTAACCTAGTGCTCTGCCAACTGAACCAAACACACATGTGAGACTTAAACAAGAAGTTTGGATGGCTAAACATACGGAACTGTTTACATGATGAATGGCCTACTGTACAGACTATTTCAACATTCAGTTAGTGTCACAAACACAACACCTTTTAATGCATGTTACTGCGTACAAATTACCTGGCAATGACTTAGACCATTTGACTACTGAAAGCAGTTGCCTCTCGCCTAGTTGATTGAGACTGGTCAGCAAAGAGCTGGAGGTGTCAGGTTTTGTGTTGTCGTGTCCGGCATAGACCACGTCAGGCTCGATGCTCATGAGCAGGTTGATCAGTGTGGGGACCAGCTGTATTTCTTGATTTGGAGAAAAGTTGATTCTCTGGCCTAGGGTCTGGCTCTCACTGGGAAGGGCCACTGACTGAGGGAGAGCAACACCATCGAGGGCTCTCATAACTCGGACTTTATTGAACTTCTTAAACTTCCGACCTATGGAGAAGACAAAAGGGAAAGAATTTTGTGAGACACACAGGAATTCATTATACTAGTAGCGTTTCACCTTCTTTAAGCCTTTTATCCATTGTGCTGTAGATTTTATCACCAATTTGAAAGTGGAAGAAAGCCGGGCAGGCATGGCGACACATAACTGTGATCCCAGCTCTTGAGAGGGAAAAGCAGGAGGACCTCAAAGCATTGTTTCTGAACCACACAGGAAGTTCAAAACCAGCCTAGACTATGTAAGACCTTGTCTCAAAGAAAGAGGGGGAAGGGGAAATCTTAGACATCAGATTTGAGTTAAATAACAATTGGACTCTCTGAGTTAGGAGGAGGAGGACAAGGAGAAGGAAGACAAGAATGAGGTGGACAAAGAGAAAGAGGACGAGGAGGAGGGCCAGCAGGAGGAGGAAAAAGAGAAGAGAAGGCAGAAGAAGGAAAGCATTAGGTAACTGGGCATAGTAGTACATGATTACTTCTTGAGTACTTGGGAAGTCAATGAAGGAAAACTATAAAGGCATGGACATCCTGGACTACAGAGTGATTTCAAGGCCAACTTTGGTAAGCAAAATAAAACATCTCAGAATATAAACTTTAAAGGTATTTTGGATGTAACTCAGTGGGAGAACTCTTGTTTGGCATCTATGAAGACCTAGATTTTCTTTCTGCTACCTAATATGCAGGAAGACAGACAAACAGATAGGGACACACACACACACACGAGTACATGTGTGCATGTGCACATGCACATGGGAAAAAGGAAAGAAAGAAAAGAAGAGAAAGAAAGAAAGAAAAAGATGAAGAAGAGAGAGAGGAGGGAAGAAAAGAAGGAAGGAAAATAAAATGGACAAGAAAATAGAATAATATGGGAGTCACCCCGTGATCACATTTTTTTATTGATTTTTTATTGAGCTCTACATTTTTCTCTGCTCCTCTCCCACCGCTCATTCTACATCCATGCCTCTCCCCTCCCCCCTTCAACCCTCCCCCAAGGTCCCCATGCTCCCAATTTATTCAGGAGATCTTGTCTTTTTCTACTTCCCATGTAGATTAGATCTATGTAAGTCTCTCTTAGTGTCCTCATTGTTAAGTTCTCAGGGATTGTGATCACATTTCTTCTCTAAAAATCTTCATCATACAACCCTCTTGTTTTTCTTTTAAAGCATTTTATTATGCTTTAAAAACAATAACACAATGTAGGGCAAAACATCACAGAAAACTCCTTAAACCTTAGTTTCCTCACTGGTACAGCCGCCCCGTTTCCCATGGCAATTCTCAACACTTTACGTTTTACTGTAGTGCGCTTTACCCTCTTTCTCATTTTTCACACACCCCCTTTCTGGTTTCATCAGTATATGATTACACTGTGAAATATTAGTGTCATTTTGAGAACCACAGCAAACATTTTACACACTGACTAGATTACAAAAGAAAAATATCCCCCAATAAAAGCCTCAAATTCCTGCCATGTCCTTTCTATATTGATTCCAGTTATATTGTATATAATCAACATGGTTCAATCTTTTCATGAGTCAAAGAGTGACCAAATGTTGACCTGGGTCACTCAGATGTCCTAATTAATAGATCAAGTTTTTGAATAAATATTAGTATTTGCATTTTAGACACGAGGTTCATGGAAGTCTAGTGATTTGCAAAGTTTATGAGGTTAATATAGACACAATGTTTCAATCAAAAGCTATGTTCACTTATTCTGATTTTCTTCTAGTGAAATGTTTAACAGTGCCACCTGCTAGGTCCTGGTCCAGAGTATAACAGTGTAATGTAGATCCTGATCACCGTATAACATACAACCTACTTTGAAGGGTCTTTTATTTCAAAGGTGAAAGACAGAGAGGATCCTTAAATAGACAGAAAACTCATGCTAAACAGTGGAAATACTACAAATGAAATAGATGTAGCACAGTGCCCAGTGAGTTGAGGGAATATGGCAACTGTAGCTAATACAGTCAGGAGAAGATTTTGACTTGACTGCACTGAGGGCCTTCTAATTGCCTTTATTTTGAAATCTTCAGACTCACCAGACTCTTTAGGAAAAAAATTAAGCAATGTATCTAAAGGAGGACTTTGAATACCAGGAGAATTACTTTTAAGATTTAAAAAAAATTATAGTATATTAAGAGATATTTACCTGAAGAACAAAATTGTTAGACTCTATGATCTACCTACCACTATGACTGTCGGTCTGTTCTAAAAGTGCTTAGAAAAGACATAGTAACCCTTCCCTCATCCTAGTTCTGGTATTATACCATAGTAAAAAACGAACTTTGGGTTGGCCATATCTGTATATGAATCCTGCCATTTTATAAAAGTTTTATTACTAGGGTCAATTATTTTACCTATCTGATACTAAGATATTCATTTTAAAATTAGTGTATGCATTTGACATGGTTAAGGTAAAATTTGTATATTAGATAGCTCATAAGCAATGATGGTCACTTTAATTACTTCTTCTGTTAATCCCTTGTGTGTGTATGCATGCAGGTATGTATGTATGTATACAGGTATGTGTATGGGCCCAAGTGTGTGTGTATATATGTTGTTTGTGTGTGTGTATATGCATGTGTATGTACAGGCATGTACATATGTGTGTATATGTGTTTGTACATGTGTTTTTAGTGTGTGTATAGGCGCATGGAAGTCAGAGGTCAAGAAATAGAAGTGAGAATCTCAAGTGCTAAAGATACAATAAGGAAATAGACTCATCGGTCAAAGAAAACATTAAATCTAACAAAAGCTTAACATAAAATATCCATGTAATATGAGATACCATGAAAAGGCCAAACCTAAGAATAATAGGGATAGAAGAAGGAGAAGACACCCAACTCAAAAGCACAGAAAATATATTCAACAGAATCATAAAAGAAAACTCTCCCAAACTAAAGAAAGATATGCCTATGAAGATACAAGAAGCTTACAGAACACCAAATAGACTGGATCAAAAACAAAAGTCCCCTTGCCACATAACAATCAAAGCACTAAACATACAGAATAAAGAAAGAATATTAAGAGCTGCAAAAGAAAAAGGCTAAGTAACATATAAAGTCAGACCTATCAGAATTGCAATGTAAACAACAAAAGCCAGAAGGTCCTGATTAAGGATTATGCTGACATTAAGAGACCATGGATGTCAGCCCAGACTACTATACATAGCAAAACTTTCAATCACTGTAGACAGACAAAACAAGATATTCCATGACAGAACCATATTTAACCAATACATAGCCACAATCCCAGACCTACACAAAGTATTAGAAGGAAAACTCCAACCCAAGGTAGTTGGCTACATCCACAAAAACACAGACAATAGATGATCTCACACCAACAAATCCCAAAGAAGGAAAAAACATACACAACAACATCACCAACAACATAAACTAAAATAATAGGAAATAGCAATCACTGGTCATTAATATCACTTAATATAAATGGACTCAACTCACCTATAAAAAGAAACAGGGTAACAGATTGGATAAGAAAACAGAATCCACCTTTCTGTTGCATACAAGAAACACATCTCAATTGCAAATACAGACATTGCCTCAGAGTAAAGGAAAAAATTCCAATCAAATAAACCTAAAAAACAAGCTGATGTTGCTATCCTAACATCTATCAAAATAGACTTCAAATGAAAATCAATCAAAAGAGACGAAGAAGGATTATTTCACATTACTCACAGGAAAAATCCATCAAGAGTAAATCTCAATACTGAACATCTATTCCCCAAATACAAGGGTACCCTCATATAAAAGAAACACTACTAAAGCTTAACTCACACATTAAACCCCACACACTAATAGTGGGAGACTTCAACACCCCACTCTCACCACTGGACAGGTTTGCCAGATAGAAAATTAACAGAGAAATAAGGGAACTAACAGATGTTATGAATCAAAAAGAATTAACAGACATCTATAGAACATTACATCCAAACATAAAAGAATATACCTTGTACTTAGCACCTCATGGAGCCCTCTCAAAAACTGATCGCATACTAGGTAATAAAAAAAAAATTCAACAGAAACAAAAAATCGGAATAACTCCATGTATCTTGTTGGATCACCATGGCTTAAAAGTAGAAATCAACGGCAGCACTTATTTCAGAAAGCCCACAAACACATGGAAATTAAACAATGCTCACCTGAATCACCAATGAGTCAAGGAAGAAATTGAAGACTTCCTAAAATTTAATGAAAATGATCACACAACATACCCAAATTTATAGTACACAATGAAAGCAGTGTTAAGAGGAAATTCCTTTCTTTTTTTTTTTTTTGTTTTTTTGTTTTTTTGTTTTTTTGTAGACCAGGCTGGTCTCGAACTCACAGAGATCCCCCTGCCTCAAGAGAAAATTTCATAGCTCTAAATGCTTATATAAAGAAGCTGGAAACTCCACACTTGTGAGTTAACAGCACACCTGAAAATTCTAGAACAAAAAGAAGAAAACTCACTCAGGAAGACTAGACTGTAGGAAATAATCAAATTGAAAGCTGAAATCAACAAAATATAAACAAAGAAAGCAATACTAAGAATCATTGAGATAAAGAGTTGGTTCTTAGAGAAAATCAACAAAACAGACAAATGTTTATCCAAACTAACCCAAAGGCAGAGAGAGAATATCCAAATTAACAAAATTAGAAGTGAAAAGGGGGACATAACAACAGACATGAACGAAATCTAGAGAATCATCAGGTTATATTTCGCAAACCTGTACTTCACAAAATTGGAAACCTGAAAGCAAATGAACAATTTTCTAGATAAATATCAGTTACCAAAATTAAATCAACACCAGATAAGCAAATTAAATAGACCTATAACTGCTAAAGAAATGGAAGCAGTCACCTAAAGTCTCCCAACCAAAAATAATGCCTGGACCAGATGGTTTTATTGCAGAATTCTACAAAATTTTTTAAGAAAAATTAATATCAATACTCTTTAAATTGTTCCACACAATAGAAACAGAAGTAAAATTGTCACATTCTTTTTATGAGGCTAAAATTACCCTGATACCCAAAACATATAAAGACATTCTAAGAAAAAGAAGTACAGACCAATCTCACTAATAAACATTGATGCAAAAATATTCAATAAAATACTAGCAAACTGGATTGAAGAACACATCAGAAAAATAATCCATCATGATCAAGTCGTCTTTATCCCAGAGATGCAGGAATAGTTTAACATATGAAAATCTGTCAGTATAATCCGTCATATAAACAAACAAACAAACAAAAACACATGATCATCTCATTAGATGCTGAAAAAAACCTTCGACAAAATGCAACATCCCTTCATGATAAATGTCTTGGAGCAAGCAGGGATACAATTTGCATACCTAAACATAATAAAGGCTATATACAGTAAGCCAACAACCAACATCAAACTAAATGGAGAGAAACTCAAAGCAATCCCACTGAAATCAGGAACAAGACAAGGTTGTCCACTCTCTTTATATCTATGCAACATAGTTCATGAGGTTCTAGCTAGAGTAATAAGACAACAAAAGGAGATCAAGGGGACAGAAATCAAAAAAGAAGAAGTCAAACTCACTATTTGCTGATGATATGACAGTTTACACATGTGACCCCCCAAAAATCTACCAAGGGACTTTGATAACTCATAAGCACCTTCAGTAATGTAGAAGGATACAGATTAACTTTAAAAAATCAGTAGCCCACCTGTACACAGAGGAAAAATGGATTGAGAAATAAATCTGAGAAACATCATGGTTCACAATAGCCTCAAATAATATAAAATATCTTTTATTAACTCTAACCAAACAAGTGGAAGATCTGTATGACAAGAACTTTAAATCTTTGAAAAAAGAAATTGAAGAAGACACCAGAAAATGGAAAGCTCTTCCATGCTCTTGGGTAGGTGGAATTAACATAGTAAAAGTGACAATCTTACAAAAAGCCATCTATAAATTCAATGCAATGCCCATCAAAATCTGAGTAAAATTCTTCACAGACCTTGAAAGAACAATACTCAACTTCATATGGAAAAGCAAAAAACCCAGATAGTCAAAACAATCCTGTGCAACAAAGAAAATTCTGGAATCATGACATTCCCTGACTTCAAACTCTACTACAGAGCTACAGTACTAAATACAGCCTGGTATTTGCATAAAGACAGACAGGAGGACCAATGGAACTGAATTGAAGACGCAGACACCACTCTACACACCTACAAATATCTGACTTTTGACAAAGAAGCTAAAAATATAAAATGGGAAAAAAAGGATATTCAGTAAATGTTGCTAGCATAACATTAGATATCAACATATAGAAGAATGCCAATAGATCCATATCTATAACCATGTACAAAACTCAAGTCCAAATAGATCAAAGGCCTCAACATAATACCAACTACACTGAACCTCATAGAAGACAAAGTGAGAAGTACACTTGAGTGCATTGGTACAGAAGACTTTCGAAATATAACCCCAGCAGCACAGACACTGAGAGCAACAATTGATAAATGGGACCTTGTGAAACTGAGAAGCTTCTGTAAAGAAAAGGATA
The DNA here is from genome assembly GCF_950005125.1 of Chionomys nivalis. Lineage (NCBI taxonomy): Eukaryota > Metazoa > Chordata > Mammalia > Rodentia > Cricetidae > Chionomys > Chionomys nivalis. The sequence goes on along the minus strand of NC_080089.1, from coordinate 9,773,461 downwards.
CAGTCAACAGGACAAAACAACAGCCTACAAAATGGGAAGGATCTTCACCAACCTCACATAAGGCAGAGGGCTGATCTCCAAAATATACAAAGAACTCAAGAAATTGGTCATCAAAAGAATAAATAATCCAATAAAAAATGGGGTACAGAGAACTCTTAATAGACAAATCTCATAGGGTTCTGATAGACACTAGAAGCAGTTCTAGTCAGCAGTAGTAAAGTAGCTCTGAAATGAAAAGAGTGTTAAGCACAAAGGTGAGACTGAAATGCTAAGGGTGGTTTCTGGGTCACATGTGGGGTGGGGGTGTAGCAAGCACACCTAGATAGTGATCTGAAGACAACACAAAGCTGCAGAATTCAGGGCAGTGGATGGGGAGCAAGATCAGGGCTCTGGGCTCCTGAAATGTGAGCTGAAAGCCTAGAAAAAGGGGCTGTCTATGAGGGGAAAACTGGGTGAAGGTCAGAGAAAAAGGACGTAGCCACTATCACAATGATCATGCATGAAGAGGGGTATGACTTCAGTTTTTATTATAATAATTGAACGTCAAAACAGTCCTCTCAGCTTCTGAGCTGAATTCAGATAGGTAGGATTCTCAAGGAAAAGTGTAGTGGTGAAGCATTGGGGAAAATGCCAACGAAATAATAAAACTTTTACTATACAACGCATGGTCCTCAGCCAGGGCATCGTTTCTCTACAGGAAGAGAAGTGTGGTTGACCTCTGTGTGAAGGAGTGGGCCAGAAACTGTTTCCTCACACAACTTAAAAAAACTGAGTGTATGACTCCCTAAAAAAGCAAAATAACAACACGTGTAGCTACAAAAACTTTCTAGCAAGCATTACTTATTCATTTAATTAGTAACATATTTAATTATTCCTCCATGTAAAGATTTCCTTATCTTTGAAAGAGCATTTTTCCATAAATGTAAATGAACTGTATTCCTTTCTGAGTGTGTGTGTGTTTGTGTGTGTGTGTGTGTGTGTGTGAGAGAGAGAGAGAGAGAGAGAGAGAAAGAGAGGTGGGGGGAGAGAGAGTCATGAGTCATTATACAGAAATGCATTCTAAAGGCAAGAAGTCAGACATACGAAACCCTACTGAGAAGTTATATCACCATCCTTAGGGGTGGAACTATCTTCCTACTTAGTGATGCACAGCAATGTACTAAATGTAAAAGTTCACTGTGACCTGTGAAAAGCCAGGGAAGTGATTCATAACATCAAGAATCCCAGGCACTGGAAAGACCAAAGAACTTTAACATCATTCTTAGGATGAGAACAGTCACTGGAGCAGATAGGAACAAACAGTCTATTAACAGAACCTCTGTCTTGACATGTCAAAACCATATTTCTTCTGACATTCCCCATAGGATTTTATTGAATCTTGAACAAGAATTGCCTCTGATATTTCACCTTTATTCCAAAGGTTTGTATATGAAACGAGAAATCTTAGGAAGAAGGGACAAATGTAACTGAAGAAAGAGAGGGAGGGAAAAGGGGAGGAGAGGAAGGAAGAAACGAAAGAAGGCTGGAAGGAAAGAGGAGGGTACCAGGTCCTTCTTCAGCAGTGTGTAAGAAGTAATTACTTCCATAGTATTCTCCTCTTAATGTGGAGGAAGCCAGCTCTGAACTACCCTGATGTCAGTCAGAAGTGGGCACATCATCTTCAACTCACAAGTGCAGCCTCCTCTACTTGGGAAACTTGAGTTGAATTTAAACTGTGATGACAATGAATCTAGTCCTTTGCATGAATGACCTTCTTCCTGGGTGACATGAGCTGGATTATTTGTTCTGCAGATTCCTGTCAATTACTCTCAGAAAGGTTCACTTATATTTGAATCCCATGATCCTGAAGTGTACTGACCACTTCTTTCTGATAATTCTGTATACATCCACTTACGATGTAATTAGGGAGGCTATTGTTGTATTTTTGTTCTTAGTAGTGTTCTTAGGCCACCACTAGATTTCAATGATTTTTTTAAATATACAGTCCTGAAATATACTGAGTTTTTTAATCCCAAAATTTCTTCTCTAAAAATATTTTATGCCTGCTACTGGAAACCTAGATAACTACTCAGTACTAGTAAAATTCTGGTTATTGAAAGAGATTCTACAACCACCAAATTATTATACCAGTGTAATCCCTAACAGCAATCTGTAAACATTTATCTTTATGGCCACGGTTAGGTGTAGTCTTTGCCCATCACCAAGAAAACTTCTCTCTGCAACAGACAAAGAACATTTCAGAAGACCTCAGCCAACCAAAGTGCAGAGTCGTGGAGCCCAGCCTCAGTGGGAACACCTACAAAACACTCCCACACTTAAGGCTCAAGGAGCATTGCAGAAGAAAGAACAGAAAGATTGAGAGTCGGAGGATCAGGGAGTTTGCTGTAAGACTGTGTCTCCTAGTGACGTCAGATGCTACACCCATAAAGTCCCATCAACATGACTGCCCAAATGTGAATTGAACAAAGGTGACAATAACGAACTTGACAATTGAATGTGGAATATCTCACAAGGCCTCAACTATATGCAAAGAACTTTAGACAACTGAAGGAAGCTGGGAGTGGGGAGAGGTGGTCTTTCACTGGGAAGAGCACACTGATTGGTCTGGTATCAAATGGTCATCCCTTAAAACATACAGACAAGTAACACTATTTGGACTCAACAGATTATACTTGGAAAGATATATGTATATACAAATACGTATATGGATGCAATAACAGTTACTGAAAAAAAGGAGACCCATGAATTTGAAGGAAAGTATGGAGGAGACTTTAAGGGAGGACAGGGAAAAGAGAAACATTATAATTAAAACACAAACTCAAAAACAAACAACAAACCAAAAAATGCTGCATTAGGTTAGTCTACATTATGAGATTGAATTATTTTGAAGACAATATATTGTTTTGAAAGATAAACTAAGTTGAAACAATTTCAATCAGTAGTGGTTTGGAATATTGTTGAAAATATCTTTTTTTTAAAAGAGGAAAGATAGTATATAGTTAATTATTTCTGGGGTAAGGACAGAGTAAGCAGTGGAGACTCCTAAGGAAAACATACTTTAAATACCACCTTAAAGGATTAATCCCTGTCTTTAATCTACATAAACTTATTGAGTTTCTGCATTAGATACTACACAACAAAGCTCTTACTCTTTCATCAACATCCCAAAAAGACTATATGTTTGTTTTCGCCACTTTGCATCTTTATATTAAGAAAATGGAGAACCAACCTGCATGCCAGCTAGCTCATAAAGTTCTCATTTATGTTTATTGTCACATTTTAAATATCAATAGCTTCCCTTCATTCTCAAAGACCATTACACATAAAAGTAGTTTAGTGATGGAGGTACACTCTGCAAAGGGATTAACTTCTCTAATATTTCAGAAGGTCTGGGACACAGTGTGGAGTCAGTGACAGGCAAACAGAAGTACTGACAAGGAAGCTTGTCTACCAAGCTCCTAGCTCAGGATGCTTCTCTAATGCTTGAGGCTGCAGCCATAGAACAAGTTTTACCCACAAACAGGAGATATATAAAGAAATCTGAAGCAACTGCAGCAGGTTTTCCCCAAGTTGACCATGCCGCTATCTATGGTCTGGAGCTATTTTCGTATGCAACCATGGCACAGAATCCTTCCTTTCCCCATGCTGAAATGAAGATAAAATATAAGTCAGAGTTCATAAGCTGTGAAGAGGAAGAAGGCAGGCAGAAGCAAATCACACGCAGACACAGATGAAGGTGACCCAGAGCACAGGGGTGATGGAGACAACTGAGGAGAGAGAAAGAATTTCAAGGAGGGAAGATTCAACTGAGTGCGAAAAGGGGGTTTATTCACAGGCAGACCAAGGATAATTTGTTTGAAAAGATCACTTCTATATTGTCTTTTGAATGGAAAGATTCTTGGTGCTCCAAGATGGCTCCTACGCTTCATTTCTTCCCATTCCACTGACTTATGTTCTAGAAATATCCTCGCCAAGATGTGTAGCATTGTCCTTTTTCAGATATACACTATTTCCTTTATACACACCATCCCCCTTTGCTCTTTCAAAGTGTTCACACTCTGGGGCTCTTCTTCAATACTTGGGCCATATCTTTCAGACTTCACTCTTTCCTTATCCTTCTTAGCATAACACAGTGTGGCACAGGGGTTGAGCATGCTGCCTTCCTGTAGAGGTAGGACAACTGGGAGTAGAGAAAGCTACATGAAGCCCAGCATGTAATGGAAACCCATTTGTAGAGGAAGACCACATTTACCTGGCCTCACTGACTAGAGGAGTTCTGAAAGATGCCAGGCACTCCAGCAAGTGGTTCACAGAATGCCCAGGAGGATTTTACTTCCCTTCTCTCCCCACTTTAAGATCTCTTGAAACCAGATCACACGAAGGATGTGGTATACTCCTGGCTTCTCTGCATCGTCCCCTGGTGGACTCTGCCCCATGCTCTCCAGACTCAGACCTGCACATTTTCCATTCCATTTTCTTGGTAGAGATTAGACAGTTCTGAAAGCAGGATCAGCAAGGACAACTCTAAGCAGGGTGTTTAACACACTCCACAAACCATATTGGTCTGATCCATTCATTCTCCGGAGGAGTCAAAACCACTTCTGCTACAGAAGCTGTTTGGGGCAGTACCTTGAATGTATGTTTAAGCTGTTAGGAATGTATTCACTCTGTTTTAGGAAAGCTACCACCATCAAACTCATTGTTTCAGAAAGAGCTAAGTCAGATAAAGATGTAGACTGGAGCAAGGCTCAAGGACAAGCTGTCTTCCTGATATGCATGCATCTATCCACCTGTTCAACGTTGTTCACGGACTCTTTGTCCTCTGGTATGTGTCGCTTACCCCACTGCAGAGTACAAGTCCCAAGAGGACTGAAGTTTGTGAGACAGTGCCTGTTCGAGCCCCAGAGAGTGCCAAGGGGGCTTGCCTGGCATCACACCCCAGTGCCATGTTCATCTTCACCGCCCAAGCACACTGCCCTGTCTCTCTAAAAAGATGAGTTCTGGATATCAAACTCAAAAGTTCTCCCGCTTGCAAGACAAGCATTGTACACAGTGAGAAATCTTATTTTCTACTGCTATCAAAAAAGAGGGAGAAAGGGGAGTGAAGGAAGAAAGACACCACAAGATGGAAGGATCTAAGGTAAAACAGTGATAACATAAAATTGTGAAATTAGAGTGCTTATTATGGACGTGTTAGGGTATGGCTTGAATAATGGAAAACTAACAAGATGTTTGTATAGAGAGGACACGAAAAGATTATACAAGCTTGGATGGCAGGGCAGAGGCTGGAACATTGAGATAGCATGAGACTCTCTAGGTTAGACCCCACAGCATCACACATACTCTGAAGATTCTGCCCAGAATGCCATTTCTAATCTGTGGCCAAAGGCAAGAATATTTCAAAGGCATTTAAGAGAGAATTCCAGGTTAAAGTTCCTGATAGATGGGACCAGTGGATGCCCCTATACCCATTAGTATGTGGGCAGTACAAACTGGTCTCAGTGAATTATTTTAAAGGAGAGAGAGAGAGAGAGAGAGAGAGAGAGAGAGAGAAAGAGAGAGAGAGAGAGAGAGAAAGAGAGAGAGAGAGAGAGAGAGAGAGAGAGAGAGAACACAATGTTGGGTGAGGAGAGGGGTAGATCTAGGAAGTATTGGGGGAGGAGTAGGAGTTAAATAGGAACAAAATCCACTATGAACTTCTCAAAGAATTGATTGATGAAAATGTTATAATTCTGATGAAAGAAGATCATTACATCAGAGATCCTACTATTTTTAAGACAACCATGCCATAGAAAAAGCAGTGATAGAGCCAGGAAGGGAACACAGCATCTCCAAGCCCTTTTTGTAGCAAGATGAGTGACTTGTCCAAAAATGTGGGAGGTCTCAAAGACTTGTGAGGAAAAAGTTGGAAAGGGAATAGGAGGAACTTGAGGCTCAGGGCTTGAGAAGTACTGAGTGAGTGTACTGATGTAGTCATGGGCTCTGAGTACTTCCCCAGCCAGGCATTGTATGGATACACTTGAGACTTGGGCGTTGACCTGGAGAAAATAGTCTCTAATCACAAAACCATAAAATACTAGGAATGCGGCAACTCAGTGAATTATTGCAGCACAGCAAAGTGGCCAGTATGTTGAACGGGTGTTAATTTTGCCCAAGAACACTGGTAAATTTTTTAGGGAGGAAATAACACTTGGGTGAGGTTTGAATTTGAAGAATATTTGTCTAAAAATAACATATCCCATAGGAAGAAATGGGGAACATTGAGGGAACACAAGCAAGCTTGCTTTAGGCAGCTCCAGGAAGAAGGAAACTTTTTTTTTTCAACCTCCTTAGTGATAAGGGAAATGCAAATTAAAACAACTTTGAGATACCATCTTACACCTGTCAGAATGGCTAAAATCAAAAACACCAATGATAGCCTTTGCTGGAGAGGTTGTGGAGAAAGGGGCGCACTCATTCATTGCTGGTGGGAATGCAAACTTGTGCAACCACTTTGGAAATCAGTGTGGCGATTTCTCAGGAAATGTGGGATCAACCTACCCCAAGATCCAGTAATACCACTATTGGGAATATACCCAAGAGATGCCCCATCAAATGACAAAAGTATCTGTTCAACTATGTTCATAGCAGCATTGTTTGTAATAGCCAAAACCTGGAAGCATCCTAGGTGTCCTTCAATGGAGGAATGGATGAAGAAAGTGTGGAATATATACATATTAGAGTACTACTCAGCGGTAAAAAACAATGACTTCTCGAATTTTGTGTGCAGAAGGAAACTTTTTAATCTCAAGGTGTAATGCATGCTTCATTGTGCTCTTGACAGGTTTTAGCTATATACAAAACTGATTCGTGGACATTCTTGTGAAAGCCATGACTATTCCCCTCCCTGTGGAATGACACTGGGTCTATCAGTTACATTCCATGGTAGGCCCTGAGCTCAGGAAAAGTCAGCCAACACAAACTGGATCCCACAGGATTTTATTCTTAAAGAGAGAAAGGGGTAGAAGTTGTGTGGGTAAGAGGTGAGGGTAAGTCTAGGAAGTGTAGTGGAGGGATGGATATGATCAAAGCACATGAAATTTTTAAAGGATAAGCTCATTATTATTTTAAAGACTGACACTAAAATGTTTGTGTGTGCACGTGTGAGAGCAAGAGTATGTGAAAGAGTGTTCATGCATTCGTGTGCGTGTGCTTGTGGGGGCCAGAGAACAGCCATGGGTGTCATCCCTCTGTCTTTTCTTTTAAGAAACTGTCTGATAACAGTTGTGGAACTTGCTAAGTAGGCTGGACTGGCTAGCCACCGAGGCTCAGTGACATCTTGGTCTTTATCTCTCTAGAACTTGGGTCAAAAGTCTGTTACCATATCCAGCCTTTTAAAAAAGGTGGATTCTGGAGATCAAACTCAAGTACTTAAACTTACAAGTGTTTTACTGTCTCTCCAATCCATGACTTTAACACAGTTCTCTCTCTCTCTCTCTCTCTCTCTCTCTCTCTCTCTCTCTCTCTCTCTCTCTCTCTCTCTGTGTGTGTGTGTGTGTGTGTGTGTGTGTGTGTGTGTATGACACGCTGCCCATATGGAGAACAGACTATAACTTTGGGAAGTTGGTTTTCCCCTCCCACCACATGGACATTTGAACTTGAGTCATTTGGCTTAGCTACTCGCCATCTAACAGGCCCAACTCTACTGTATTTACTGCTATATTATTACAAGCCAGAGGCAGTCTAATAACAAAATCACAGACAGGGAGTGACTACTGTATGTCCTTGAAATGGATTCTTAGTCAATGGTGGCAACCTGATTTATTTTGTTATTTCTTAATCTGCATCTTACAAACTTTCAGAATCAAGTTCTGAATTTAAAGAGATCTCTGATTTCCTATTCTACAGTTTAGGAGACTAATACCCACAAAATGTTGGTGAATTATTTAAAATCACTTGCAGATCCTAGACTCCAACCCATACTACCTAAAGACAGGTCCAGACACTGGTTTTTTTTTTTTCCCAACAGAATTTAGCATGCTGTAAGTCTACAGAGTTAGCAGGATTGTATTATTGGTTGTTTCAAACTGGACTATGAATGATCACCATCAATAAACAAGAAAAGAAAACAAGAATAAAGATGAATGAAAAGTTGGGATTCTTCTGACTCAATGTTATAATAGAAATATAAGCTATTATACTATTAAGGACAACATCAACATTACCTCCAAGGACCATGCCAGCCTGACAGCACTTTCTCAGGCGACAAGCTGGGCAGTTTTTTCTGCGGATTTTATCAACAATGCAGTCATTTCTTCCAGCACATAAATAGTTATGCTGCCCTAAAAAATGAAAAAGTACAGGTTATTCACAAGTTCTAATGACTTCACATCAAAGGGTAGACATAGGACATCAAGTTAACGGCCCCCACTTCTTGCTGGCCACCCCTACATCCTGGAAATGAGACATACCTCACCTGTGACTTCAGGTCCTAAACAAGGTGATGGTAAGTGTTACAAATATTTAAACAACTCTTTACACCTAAAGAAGGAAGCTGGGACTATCGAATTGAAATCAATATTTATATCAAGAAAGGCAAAGATCTGGGTAATCCAGCACTTATCAAGTGGGACAGAGCATTTCTGATAGTTGAGCACAATGGCATAAAGTCACAATTTTAAGGGGTTGACATAACTCACATCACCTGTCTTGTGTCACTCCAGTGGACACCCATAGAAGACTGGGATGGATGCACAAATGGTCTGAATGATTTTGTAATATCTGGAAGCTCATTCTAAATTATGATCATCTTTGGAATCAAATGCTGGGCCATCCAAATCATAAAGCAGACACAGTATGACTGAATGTAGCTACAGGTTAATCTCTATGAGTTTGTTTTGCTAAAGAAATATAGCAACCATGCAGTCCCAAGAGTCCCCTTAGAGTGATGCATGCATGGAGTCCGGACACTGCTTCTGTAGCACAATGCTTGCTCAGAACTCCCAGCCATTAAGAATGTAAGGGACTTCATTACAGCTGCCATTCCTTTAGGTACATGTTTAGGTTTAAAAAGAATAAAAGAACTGGCTTTGTACCAACTTTATTGTGGAAATCTATACAGTCTTGAACTTTGAGGTGACAGCCTAGTATTTAACATGTCTGTTGCTTCTACTTTTCTACCAACAATATTTCCCAGCTTATTATTTGTTTTTAAGAGTGCATCATGCTCAGACATATTTGATTTTTCCTTATTTTGATGGCTTCTGTGTACATCATTGCTTCCCATCAGTCCAATATAACATGGCCATTCTGCAAGTCCATAGCAGAGCAGTCTACTAAACTACTCACATACGTGCAACAGGAATTAACTGGATGCATGTCACAATGATACCCCAATAGAAGATACTGTTTAGCTCCCAATTAATGATTACAGTATCTGCCTCTGCTGAAACCTAGGGAAGAAGTGTATAACACAACATGCTGATAGTTCTTTCTCCTGGGGAAATCTATCATCTACTTCTGAATGAGATAAGATGGGAGGAAGTAGAAACATATAATATACCTTTTCTTTGTATGCATTTTGTGTGTATGGGTGGATGTGAGTGTGTGTCTTTGTGTGTGTATGTGTGTGTGTTTGTGTGCGCGTGTGTGTGCTCCCACATATGTGCACAGGGTATGACTATGCGGGTCTGCATGTATGTGTGCAGGTGTGTAGATGTGGAGGCTAGAAGTCAACCTCTAGTGTTATTCCACAGGAGCTGTCCACCTCGTTTTAGAGAAATGATTTCTTACTTGGATCTGGGCTTACCAATTAGGCTATGTGGTAATGATTCATTCAAAAATATGACAAAATAAAATATAATAACATAAAAAAAGCTATCACACCGAAGTTGGATAGGAAAAACCAACAGAAGGAGAAGATCACAAGAGAAGGCACTAGAATCAGAGACACAGAGAATCTTTGCACACATAGCAAGTGGGAGGGAATAAGGGGAGAGACAACTAAAATCAAGGGAATTTGAAGGATAGTACAAACACCTAATACAGAAGAAACTTCCTAAAGTATATACATATATAAAAGTGATCTAAATAAAATTGACAGATAATGGGGGAGACAGAATCCCCACTGGCTACCTCTTGTCATCCAATGAAGCTTCCAGTACTGGGATTGAGTTATATCTAATTAAATTGTTGGCCGAAGGGGCCCATGGGAATCTCCAAACAATCCAGGCTGTTGCCAAGACCATAGGGTTCTTCTTCACAAATTGGCAGCAAGGCCCCATTGCTGAAGACAACACCTGTATTGATGTTCAGTTGGTGCCTACATAGAGCTCCACCCCTATGTCCCAGCTGCTTTGTTACTGGAAGGTATTCTGCATGCTATCAAAAGAATAACATAAACACTAAAACAACCACAAACCCTTTTTGTATGGGGATGTATATGCTAAGGCAATGGTGGCACAAATCTTGTAGGAGTAACCAACCAATAACTGATTGAATAAAGGCACACTTTATCAGATGTAGTCCATACCCAACACTGATTGGGTGGCCAAGGACCTGGAAGTGGATAGCTCAGGAACTTAGGGGAAAACCAAATAATACTGATCTAGAAAAAGAAAAATTAAATGTGGTGATAAAATGGTTCCTAATGACATTCTGCCATCCTCATAGAACAGTGCCTGTTTACCCATCACCACAGGAAAGCCTCCTCCTGCAGCAGATGAAGTAAATGTAGACACCCACAGTCAGGCATTACATGAAGAAGGAGAGACCTTTGGACACTCAGCCCTAAATGGGATGTCTCCATCAATTACCACCCTCAGAGCTCATGGAAGAGGAGGCAGTAAGAGTGTAAGAGTCAGAAGGAAAGAAGGGCCCCAGGGGAATAACAGAGAGTGAAGCAGTGTGCATGGCCTGCACCAGGTCCTCTGCATGCATGCTGTAACCTTCCATTCTTTATTCAAGATGGATTTTCTGACTGGCCTAGAACTTTTGCAAGTAGAAGTGTCTGGCCAATGACTATCTCCCATTCCCTCCTACCTAGCATTGGGACACATTGGCCACTCTGACCAAAGCTTTATGTGTGCCCTGGGGATTGTACTCAGGACTTCCTGATTGCTAGGCAAGGGCTTGGCTGACAGAGTCCAACAATCCCTATACTGCTACCACCTGCAGAAAGACAGATTTTCATCATTCCCAAGGAACTGTGTTTGATGTTCCACAGGTACTGCTGAGTAATTATATTTACATATGGTTTCTAACTGCTCTCCATATTTAACTTCCTGTTATCTAATATTTAAAAATATTTAATTTTAAAGTTCTTATTATGAAAAAATTGCAAGGTTAAAATGTGACAGGGTAACTTCATTGCCTAGTGACTTGTAATATTTTAATCATGCTACATGGTTCCATTTGAACAGAAATGAAACTTCTCCATTATAAACTAGAAAAAGTTTTCAATAAATTAAGAAATATGTATCGTGTCATCTATTTTTTTCAGGAGTTTTATTTTTTAATTGGGAACATAGAGTATGAAGGGAGGGATGGCCACAGAGTATAAGCGCCTGATCATGGGTCAGATCCCCTAAAGCTGGAGTTATAGGCAGTTGTGGGTTACCTGGCAAGGGTGCTGGCATCTGTCCTTTGTAAGCACAGTGCATGGTCTTAACCACTGAGCTGTATCTCCAGCCTTTGTGTTGCCTTTAAGAACATAATTGAACAGTAGCATTTGTGTGAGAGAGAAATGCGCTATGTCATTCTTTGTTGGAAGTAAGAGGAAAATATAAATGTGGCGCATCTCAGGACCTATGACCTGGAATTGGAGGCTGAAGCAGTGTGAACTGTGCACATGGAGATACGCCTTCATCCACAGAGACACAGTAGTCCCAGATGAAACACTACCGAGACACGTAGCTTCACTATAGTCTCAACTACTTTTAAAATGAGTCAAATTCTGTAACCCAGAAGTGAAGAAAGAAAAGAGACAGAGAGACAATCTCAAGTAGCACAAATGGAGCTAAGAACTTGGGTTTAAGACCCATGGGTAAGTGTCCCTGGTACGTCAACCTTACTCCAAGTCTAGGAGCAGAGCATCTGGTCACCACAAAACAAACTCCATGGTTTTCCATGGGATTTTACTTCAGTTTGGGTTTTTTATTTGTTTGTTTTTGGTCTTAGTATATTTTTTTTTGCTTGGTTGTTTTGGTCTTGTGTGTGTGTGTGTGTGTGTGTGTGTTTGAAAATTCAAGAGAAAACAAGAGAGAGAGAGAGGACGGAGGAAGGGAGGGAGAGAGAGGAGAACATAAAGTTAAAAAGGTAAACATAAAGTTGAATGGGTAGGGAGAAGAGAATCTAAGAAAAGTTGGGGGAGGAAAAAGTATGATTAAATATGTATTGTATGAGTAAATTCTTTAAAGGAAAAACAAAAAAACAACTTGGATGATCTGGGCAGGCTTGAAGGAAGTAACAAAAACTGAACTCTGTTTAAAGAGGTTTGCTACTTTAGCCATAAAAAAGGTCTAGAAAATGCACCAGAACAAAGACAATGAATTCACAGACATGTCCAAACTTTGAATGAGGAGGTAAATTGTCTAGGACAAAAACCAAGACAAACAAAATAGAACTTTGGTTACAATGGGAAGTGAAGCTATAGGGAACAGGTAAAAAGTGCACCTCTGAAGATTGTGCTTAATTTCCCCGGCCCTTTCCTTTTTGTTTCTGTGAGGTGAAGGGCTTACTCCTCTATGTGTTCCTGCTTCCATGATTCTGTTCCCAAATTGGGTCAAATTTCCACCTGTTGAGCCCTCCAAGGCTGTGAGCCAAAGCAAGCCATTTCTCCCCTAAGTCATTCAGCAATTATTTGGTCACAAATGTGCAAACCAGAAACAATACAGTGTTTATTTTAATGTTACTAGAAATATAAATATTTACCAATATTTTTTAGTTAAAGGATATTTTGTAGAATTTAAAAGTAATGCAATATTAAGAGAAACCTGAGAAGCTTTAGGATAGCATTGTGAAATCATGGTACACATTCTTGGCCCTCTCATTTTCTCAAAACATATTTTCTAGTCTGCCCAGTGTTGGTTGCAATAGACACCAGGAACCAGAGGATTCAAGACTAATATTTTCATCCAAAATAACCTGTAACCCTTTGAGAAATTGCTGATGAAGTAGTGGACAAGATGACCTCTAGTGGCAGAGAATTTGACTTTATGGAAGGCTGAGAAGAGTGTACCAAAGTCACAATGCACTAGAGGTGGTTTGTTCCTTCAAACACTCGTGCTAATGTTTAATACCATTAAGAGACAGTAATGAGGTGGGAACAGGGAGGGTGTGTGATTCATAAGAGTGAGTTAACCTGTGAGTGTCATTGATGGTTTAGGAGAATAGTGATTTCATGGGTTATCTCAGGAGAGGGTCTGCTGTAACACCTAGTTTCCAGGCCTCAGGTTAGCACCTTTTCTCAACATGTGCCCTTTATCATCTCAGGACTCAGAAACCAAGAAGGAACTGGGAGCATCCCCTCAACTTGGACCAGAACCATGGGCTAGAAATAGATCCCTTTCCTCTGTAACTCATCCAGCCTGTGTATTATGTTGTTAGCAACTGAAAGTGAACTATGGCACTGACACAAATTCAAGGGATTAAAACACACTGAATGTATAAACATCATAATAATGTAAGAAGGAAAGACACAAAACTCACTGGAAAGCTCTAGGAGTTTCTGGGACACACAATCTGGAGGCCATGAAAATTGATAACTAAATTTAAAAAATTGCCCAGCTCAATATTTCAATTATAACTTGTATTTTAAAAATAGAAAGTTTCCTTTTGGAAGAAAGAAATATGAGATGTTTTGTAGGAGATAAAAATCAGAAAAGATAATAAAAGTAGAAAACTATCTGGGTTCAGTCTCAAAGGAAATAACTTCCACTAAAAAGACTACCCAAACACCATCCATCTTTCAGCTGTGTGTCCTTGTGCGATCGCTCCTTCACAGGCTTCAGCCAAACAGCAGACTGAACGTGGATGCAGACAAGACTCCAGCTGTCTTCAAAAGGCCAATATTAAAACTACTTAAAAACTTATTAAACAATGCCATTCTTCTTTTGGTTTATGAGTATATATCAATTTCATTTAAAAATAACAAGTAGGATTTGCTGTGAATGTATCCTGTCAGAGACTCATAAAACTTGAAAAAAATATAGTAATAATCAGAGACACCTATGATGACAATTTTATTTGCTATTCTCATCACTGAATTTTTGGCTCAGAAAATTAATAACTGATAGATTATTCTTCAATGTTATAAAATATATATCATCACAAGACTGGAGGGATGGCTCAGTGGTTAGGAGTGACTTCTGCTCTTTGGGAGTGGCTCACATTGTAAGTTCACTTTCGGGAAGTCAATGCCCTCCTCTGACCCTCACAGGCACTGCACACTTCTGGCCTACATTGTAGTAGTTACACACACACACACACACACACACACACACACACGTATTTGTGAGTTGCCAGAGCACGAGGGTGCCAGAATCTAAACTCCTGTCCTATGATTGAATAGCAGGTGCTTTTATGCACTGAGCTATCTCTCCAACCCCTGTAATATCAGTTTTAGTTTCTAATGTTGTCAATATTTGGCATAATGCTTATATACACACAATCTTTGGGGTCTCAGTAATTTTAAAGTTCCTAGGACACACCAAGTCCCATTGTTCTTTTAAATATTATTTTTACGTTGTTCTTAAACTTATTTCTGCTATCTAAATTCCAATTTCTCCCACCTATTATACCCGTGGCCTTGAATAACTCATTTAATCTCCTATGCTTTCAGTTTTTTTTTATCTAGAAAACAGTAGTTCAATGCACAATGATGCAAATAAAATCTGCAACACCTCAACAAACATGGTCCAGATGTTCATTAGTTAGTAATTCTGACGGTTCAATAAGCAAATATTTATTTACTATCTACTATTTGCCTGTATAATCCTATTTGAAAATATGCCAGAAGTTTGTTTTCTATAACTAATGAATGCTTTTACTGGATTTGGTTTTTATCTTCTTCAGAGACCTATTATTTAATGAGTTAAATATTGACTTTCTGTTCACCAGGCTTGTTATCAAACTACAAAGTGAAAATATCACATTCATTTGCAGTCAAATAAATTTCCAAAGTCAGTTCAATCAGTATCCACCCCATAAAAAAATGATCCATTTAGTCTGTTTTCCATATGCAATGGAGCGATGAAGATGAATGTTATATGTAGCCTCTGTATTGAGGAAAGGAACTAAATGAGAGGGAGACTTTCACAATGACTGACATGTAGCATTAGCAATAAATTATGGCATAATTTCCAGAGGCTTGCTCTTTTCGCACCAGTTTGAAATAACACCTCACTATGAGATCTGCTCTTTCTGGCTCCCAGTAGAGATTTTAATTTCATCACTGAGGTTTGGACCTTACTGTTGTATTTCTCTTATCTAAGTTCATCTTTGAACCTCATTCAGTTCTTTTCTTCTGACATTAATTCTTGTTTCTCAGACGCTGTTCTCATTTATAGCAATCTGAAGGTTTTCCTTCCATTTCTTCCACTTAATGCATTTAAAGTATGCTGTTCTAAGATCTAATGTGCTGATGACTGAAACAAGTTTTAAAATACACAATCTGCTAGTATGGCACAGAAATGAACATGGAATAAAATTGGAGATCACCAACACTTGACATGTTTCAGTTCTTGCATCTGAACTGGTACCCAGAATGTGCTGGGTGAGAAGAAAATGCTAGAAAGAGAAACTAGAGAAGGAAGAGTGAGATCACTGTGGAGAAGCGGAGACACACCCAAGGTTGTTCAAGGAAGCCTGTGAAGACAACAGCAGAACATGAAAATGAGACTATCTGAGGACCTGGAGGCCACTGTCTATCGGCAGAAGCAGAGCGCAGGGGCATGGGATGGGGCTGTGGAGAGGAATGATGTTTCAATAGCATCACTTTGGCATCTAAGATGGGAGCAGAACCTGGAAGCAAGGACAGAGACGAGACCATTTGAAGTGTTGCATCACAATGACTAAGTGTGGTCATGGGGGATTGTAACAAAGTGGTCAGTTGGGTGGTTAGAACAAATGAAGCTTGAGACACTTGATGAGGAGGGTGGAGTCAAGTCTTTTACAGAAATCTACTTGGTAACACATGCCAGCATTTTTCATTTTGTTTATCAGTTAGCCTTCTCTGTGGGAAAAGAGAGGGGAGCAGAGGGGAAGGAAAGGAAGGGAGTCTCCCAGACAACATGGAGAACGAAAGGACTCCTTACAGGGAAAGATCCTTAGTTAAGATATTAATATCTCCTCCTATTTAGGGGATTTTCCTTCTGAATATTCAGTTATCCAACCTGCACCTTCCTTGATGTCAATGAGTTTTCATTACAAATGCTGATGAACACTAGACACTCTCAGATGGATGGCATGTGACATAACAGGAGAGAAGATTCTGGCTCCTGTCTCAGCTCTGCTGCTGCTTCCTCAGTGTTTGCCTGGGAAACTTCCTGGCATGAAGGAAATATTGAATAAATGTCACTATTGTTAAACTTGCTCATGAACTAACTGTTGAGATTCTTAGGCAGATTAGCAATCTAGAATGTCTGTTTACAAGTGTTCAAGCATGTAACCATGGGCACTTGGTCTTTACAGTTTCTCTGCCTAGGGGACTCACGCCCAGGTACTTTTGCTTTTCCAAACCTTCTCTATACAACAAAGATGCCTCCCAATGCGGAGATACTTTCTTTTTCCTAACAAGAATATTATGTTTGTCTGCAAGTCATATTGTGTCTGCGGTCTGTCCAGTATCTGCCATTCTATGGAGAAAGTTGTCAGCATAGAAAAGGCTGGCATCGTAGATATCCTGTCTTTAAGTTGAAATGCCAGTTTCAGGTACTGTGCAAAGGAGATATGACTGTGTGTGCTGAGAGTGTCTTCAGTAGCTCACACTTCTCAACATCCTACTGCTTCTCTTCACCTTTTGCTTAAAATCAACCTCAGTGGCTCCTGTAAGGCCTCGAGCTGCCTGCCACAACAGGTAACTTCTCTGAAGGAGGAAGTCAGTGCACTTCCATGTCACGTGACCTATAACCTCAACTTGAAATCTCTTTTGGATCACACGAGCATCTCACTTCTGATTTTGCAGTCATTCCCTAAGATATTCCTTACAACGCAGGAAGCAAATACTATTGAAAGTATACCTTGTCCGGGCAGATCAGTTTTATTAATTCATCAACTATTTCCATAGATTTCCTTATTGAAACAGGCAACTTACAGTTGGAAAACGTGGGTCCAATGAGCAGGAGCCCAAATGCACCTGGTCCCAGCTGCACACACCATGCCTAAACATCAGTGGAGACTTTCCTTGACTCCTGAACAGTTGGTCTCTGTTTTGCTGCTCAGCAGAGAAGATTGGTAGATTGATTTACCTGGGGTTCCCTGGTTTTTCTCTGCTCAGTTTTACTTTGTTCTTCATTTTCAAGATAGGAGCTAGCTCAACCCATTGATGATGATATTTTCTCTGAGTTAACAATAGCAGAAGATGCACTGGAAAATGACTTTAATGGTTTTTAAGTTCTACTTCAATAAAGAGATACATGGATGTGCAGGGAGGGAAGCCCTAACAGCCCATCTTTTGTTCTGTGAGATGAGGTGAGTGCTCTCATCCAGTGCTCTGTCTTATTTGGGGAACTTGGTTAACATGAGTTCTGAGGCCTGGCCTACTTCCCTCTGAAGTGGGAATGGTAAATTCTGTTGAAACATTGTTGTGGGGGATAGAAGACATAATTTAAAATATTTAGCATGGTTTCTACCATATAAAAACAGTAACGTTAGCCATCTGGGCTTTTTGGCCAATTCACTGACTGTCATTCCACCAAACTGCAGGGCCACTTGTTAATCGGCCACTCCCCTATGCACTTGAATCTCTTCAGCACCAAGAACTCTGTCTTCTTCTACTGGATAGACAGTATCTGACAGACACAGAGGGTGAGGCCTTCTGGAGGGAACAGCTCTGTTGTTCCTTAAAGTCATCGCTACATGGAGAAAAAGAGCTGCCTCACAGTCTACTATAGTGGCTAACCATGCGTTAGTAAATCAAATGAGCTCAGGAGAGTCCCTTCATTTAAAAATTAGTTATAACCATTCTATAGTTTTGTTTATGCTATCTACATAATCCTGTATGTTGTTCCTTGATCATGGAAAATAACAAAAATGGAAAGTCTATGCATGTGTTCCTAAAGACAATATGATTATATTGTATAATGTGCCTCCAAAAAAATGGTTAGTAAGGAAAAAAAGTCAAGAAAAGAGCAAATGTAGCAGCAATTAAGATGAAATGAATTTAAAACTGACCTAATAGTAAAGTTTGCGAGCATGAAATTTTTCTTCTTTAGTCTATAGAAATTAAAATGAAAGAAAGAAAGAAAGGAAGGAAGGAAGGAAGAAAGAAAGAAAGAAAGAAAGAAAGAAAGAAAGAAAGAAAGAAAGAAAGAAAGAAAAGATGGGGTTTATAGGAATCATCATATTATAAAATAACATAGCATAGTTCATTGAAAAGAAAAACTTCCCAAAGAGAAATTAAGTGGAACATGCATCCAATGTTTAATTGTGTGAACTTATGCAGCAACAGTGGATATTGTATTTATTCCCCTTCTGTAAGTTGTTAGGTAGATATTGAACAAGTATGGAATATATGAATTACTTCTTTTAGAAAATGTGGTATTGTTTTGTAGATTTGGATGACTTTAAACACATAGATTTTCTGCTTTAGTCTCCTTAAGGCTGGGATTGCAGAGATACACCACCACCTTCCTATGTGACTTTCAAATGCTTTAAATGATGACAAGTTTTAAAAATCAAGAGAAGTGACCCATATTTCCATTTTTAAAGTTTGTCTTAATTAAGATCAATGGAGACACTATTTTGCTAACAAGAGACAGGTATCTGTCTCAGGAATGGTTTTCAGGTGTTGGTGTGTGTGTTCAACTAGACTATGGGAGAGTTCTCATGCTAAATCTTGACCAAACAGTGTTCTCTTATCTATTCACAAATGTCAAAGATGTCCTCACAAAGTAAGGACCTGCCCAGGATTTGCTCTGGCAGCATTAAACACTTGACTAAGGACTTTAGGATTTCCTGTTACAGAAGTGTGTGTGTTGGCTTAGAATCATTTGTTTAAATAAAGTTTGGAATAGAAGCATAAATCAAATAAACAGCACAATGCAGAACTGCTGTGAGCAGAAAAAGGATTAGCACTGAGTTAAGGAACACAACTCTAAACCCAGTCTCCTGGGGAAGAGCATGTTTACTTCTGAAATGTAATTAGTATTTGTTCAAATGCAAAATAGGCAAAGAACTGGAGTTAAAAGACAGAGACAGACATTAGAATCAGACTTAATGGAAAATGGCAATTCTTTGTGTATTTCTTGAAAAAAAAAACAGATATAATATAGTACTTCAAACTTCACTGAGTTCATAAAGAAGTTATATGTGTTAGACTGGTGCCCAGGCAGGGTCTGTTAGAAGAGTGAGCCCTCGTGTAACATCAAATGATGCAGTGGGATATCCTGCATTCCCTGGACTCCTCCGACAACTCCAGGATATTACATTCCAGAACATTTTCACATTCCTTCCATATAATAATGTGTGTGTGCGTGCATGCGTGTACACATGCACATGTGTACAATGTGTGCACATGTATGTGGGTGTACGAATGTGTGTGTATATGCTGCATATGTGGACGTATGTGCATGCTACTGTGTAAATATGTGTGTACATGTGTGTGTCTGTGCGGAAGTGGAGGTTCATGTGCATTTGCATATATGTGTATGTGTTTGTGTTTATGCATGTGTATGTATGCTTGTGTGCATTCACTCATGCATGCATGGCATGCGTGTGCACATTTGGGAAACTAGATTTGGTTGCTGCATTTGAGTTTCCCCTTCCTACATTTGTGGTGGTTGAAGGCAGGGATTACATATGTATTCATCTCTGTAGTCCCAGCCTAATCCATCTTTAAATGTAGCAAAAGCAGATAACTTTGAAATGACTAAATGAGTGAACGAAATAGTGCTGGCAGTAGGATTTAGTGTGTTAGATGTTTCCCTAAAATAATTTAAATCCTGGAGAATGGAATAGAAATTTACAAAGTACAAGAAATGCTTACTTCAGCAACGCTTGGAGAGAAGGAATTTCATTCTACAAAACATTATAGAGAACTTAAAAGACCAATTTAGAACTATATGCATATGCTCACACATACACCCCTACATTCATGTACACACACATACAGCAACCTAAGCATAAACACATATGCATGTATATGCACATATACATACACTTCAACCCATACACATGTATGAATGCACACAGGAACACACACCAGCATGCATCACCCATTCACATATATGCACACACAAGTACCCACTTATGTAGCCATGTGTACACAAATCCCATGCATATATGAATAAAAGCACACATGCATGCACATATGGAGGCAAGGGTGGCTTGAGTATGAATGGCCCCAATAGGCTCATATGTTTGAATGCCTAGCTATCAGTGAGTGCCACTACTTGAGAGGAATTAGGAGTGTGACCTTGTTGGAGTAGGTGTGGCTTTCTTGGAATAAGTGTGTCACTGGGAGTGGGCTTTGGGGTTTCAAATGCTCAAGCCATACCCATTGCCTCCTCTTCCTGCTGCCTTTGCATTCAAATATGGAAATCTCAGCTATCATGTCTGCCTGTTTACCACCATGCTCCCCATGATGAGGATGATATACTGCAAGCAAGACCAAATTAAATGCTTTCCTCTATAAGAGTTGCCATGGTCATTATGTCTCTTTACAGCAATAGAACAAGACTAAGATACACATGCATACATACACATGCAGAAACACAAGGGCATACACATATATGTATATACACATGAATATCCACTCCCATACAGGCATAAACATGCACACACACATTTATACAGAAACTTGCATATATATAATATACATACATCCACTAACATACATACATATACACATGCAAATGCATATACACACACATCATTATATGAAAAAGTGCGGTACTATTTATGCTTTAAAATACTATACACTGAGTTAGAGACACAGAAGAATCATAGCGATGGGAGAAAATTAACAGTGTTGATCACGAAGACTTAAACTTTCTCAATATTGTTTTAATTTTTTAAAGTACAATGCACTGTCATGTTCCTTGGGCAGTGAGAAGAAATTTAGGACTCAGAAGTTCCAGCAGGAGCATAGCTGCCATGGTTAGTATGGATGACCTCTGTACATTGCTGTCAGTGAGATACAGGTGCCAAAGGGTCATTAAGAATGGTCAAAGATATAACACTCAATGCTATATTTCCATCTTCTCCTTACTTCACTGCGTCATAGCTCTCACCATGTTTATTCATCATCAGAGCTCGACAGAATGACCTCCACTTGGGAAGAAGTTGGCAGTTGGGTTTGGAAATGAAGTCCAGTGAATTACTACACATTTATTTTTAGGGTAATGGGAAAACTGCCAAAGGGTGACCTCTTTCTGAGAGCACATTAAAGCAAATACAACTGGTGAATTATCTTCTCAAGAGCCCAAGTGCTGGTTACATAAATTACAGTGTAGGAGGCTGTTGGATACTTTTGTGGACTGCAGAAGATAAAGTGTTCCGAACTTAAAGGCCGAGGAAATGCAGCTCATGCAGGTGGTGGTGGACACACTTCTACCAGTCCTCTTGGTTAAATTGTACCGAGGAGGAAATTGATGCTAAGTCAGTCGTATTTTAAAAGATCAATTCTTTTCACCAGTTGAAGCATTTTCTTAATAAACACAATACACCTATGTCCTGTTTTCACTGTGGCCTACCCATGACAGTTCTTTGCTAATTCAGCAATTTCTAAATGCCCTTATTTCTGATAAGGGGCCAGTGTTTCAAGGAGTCAACCACTACATATGGAATTAGTTATGGGCGGGTATTGATGCAATGTCGTTTTCTGAATATCACTGCTCAAGCAGTGCTCAGTTATATGTACATTGCTTTATTAATCTCACACCAGTACCTATCAAAGGGCCTTGGCACCTTACAGGTACTCAGTAAGGAACTAATTTACAACAGGTAATTAATTCATGAATAATTAATACCTAAACTAAAATGTTATAATATAACAAGACAATTACAAATACATCCATGCTATGTAGACTTGAGTCTTATAAAGAATACATTTTAATTATGTTATAGTATTTGCTCAATCATATCACACTGAATATCTATACTGGCAATCTTGTCACATAGTCAAACATTCAAATAATGAGAGTGCAGCAATAATTACTTATGATGACCAGTTCATACAGCAAAATATTTGTTTACGGAATGCCTAGTATTTTTCTTGTCATTGTGTACACAGAGAAAGCCAGTAAGAAACGCTTGCTTCTCCCACAAGACCAGTTACTGGAAGGTGTTTTTCTTTTTCGTCTCTTTGCTAGACCTTGTGTGATTCCTGCCCATTTCCTCGTTTCACCCTCCCCACACTGGGGATGCCTTTTCCTCTGGACTCCTCATCAAATGTGAGCGTGGTGCACATCTTTCTACCACACATTTCTACTTGCCCCAGCTTGACATCCTCTTAATATTCTTGTGTAGCATTCTAGATGTTTCCTCACTTGACAAACAATGTCTGAAAGGAAGCCCTGTGGTTGAGGGTTGAGACCTGGATTTGTAACCTGACTTGACCACTTCCTAACTGTCGCACAGGCAGCTTGATTCCCTCCTGAATAAGGAGGGAGGAACACAGGCAGCTTGATTCCCTCCTGAATAAGGAGGGAGGAACAGCTTGCCTCTGTGTGGGGATGAGGTGAGTCCAGCAGAGTCTACAATACTTAGCGAGTGGGAAGGAGGAGGTACTTTGTGATGCCAGAGCCGCCATTCATGTAAGCTCAGTTAACTGCCTTGCTGTACTTCTGGCCCTGCTGGCTTGTACACAGACCTCTGCCTTTAATTAACTCACAGTCCAGCTCTATTGTAATTTCACCAAACCACTGAAGTTCTTCTTGTTATCTCTAATTTCTAGAAACTTCTAGCTTCTATCCCCTCACTTGCATTTGCTCATTGATTCCCAATTCACTCAAACCCCAACTCTCTGTCTTCCCTGAGTGTGTATACTTCACAGCTCTCCTCCGTGCTTAGAAACCTCTTTACCCTTTAGCCGACTGATGGGCGTATATGTTCCCCGAAGTTCCCCTTATTATTCTAGAACCTACAAATCCCAGCTCACAGGCCAGAAAGACAGCTCAGTAAGTAGTTAAAGAGCTTGATGTGCAAGCCTGACAGTGGGAGTTGATCTTCAGAATCTATGCAAAAGTGGAAGCAGAGAACTGATTCCACAAATGGTCCTCTGACACACGCACACACGCATGCACGTACGCACGCATGCACACATGCACACACACGCGCGCACACAGACACACGCATACACACACACACATTTGAAAAAGAAAGTCCTCAAGCCCTCCCCTCTGCTCCCACAGGAAACCTTATAATCTCCTAAGCTTTATGAGTATTTATCTGGGTGCTTAATGAGAATCTTTATTGAAATGTTTTATTTTTGTATATGGTAACCCTTCAGCTATATTACCCTCATTTTGTGTTCAAGACAGAGGGAAATGAAGTCATAGAAGAGAACATTTAGCATGAATCAACATACAGTAAGCACATAATAATTGCTACACACATACCCATGGAGTATTACAACCTTGCTCTAACTTCATGAAGGATTTATAAAAGGATTTCTAAATATCTATTTTTAGTTGTTTCTTGTAAGTATGGCTGAATAAGGTGCTTTATTTCTGCTCTGTTTTAAAACAGTGCCTTACAATCTCTTTGAGAGTAAATTGAGATGCTGCTGCAATGGCAATGAGTTAGATGATCTTCATTCTATGCATGTATTTGGTGGTGTAACTTCTGCAAAGCAAAAGCACATTTAACTCAAAGCATTACAGTTAAGAGCATTAATATACATCCACTGAGAATCAGCCAATAATTAGCCAGATTTGTGTCTTTGAGACTGGCTTATCTGTAAAACAGAAATAGGCTAGAATAATTGGCCTTTGGAGGATCTAAAAGAAGATGCTCAATTATGAATTTATACTAGTCTAGGGATGCTATAGAATACAGGGAACCCTAACATGGAAGGAGTACTCAAGACTCCACTAACAAGTCTGAAGAGTTAAGGTGTTCCTGCTTGCCCCAGACTTGCTGCTGAAGGGTGCCTCAGTGAACTTGGGGACCCTTGAAGCGAAGTGCATTCAATACCACTTCCATTATTTTGAAGAAATACCTTCTAAACATGAACAAAAGACACGTATTTCTATGCAGAGCCCCGCTGGCAGCCCTTAAAGTATTAGGGCTCCAGTTTCTCCACAGCCACTCATAAGTGGACAGGGCCTGTTAAAACTCAGACCCCTGGGAAAGAGGAGACCAGACAGCTGACGTGTGTGGTTATGTCATCTCAGCCTTGGCCCACATGTGACCTCAGCATTTTGTGTCAGCTTCTTAGAAAATACATCTATTTCCTGCATCAAATTGTGACACGATCTTTAGCTGTATTCTTATCTTCAAAGGTAAACATGTTTGACTTGAAGTTTACTGAGATGGAAGAAATTTCAAAATGTTTCTATGGAAGGTAACTAAAATGTTCTTTTAGAATGTGCATGCTTTAGCCAGGCGGTGGTGGAGCACGCTTTTAATCCCAGCACTTGGGAGGCAGAGGCCAGCCTGGTCTATGAGAGCTAGACCAGGACAGGCACCAAAGCTACAGAGAAACCTTGTCTCGAAAAACCAAAGAGAAAAAAAAAGTGCATGTTTTACTTAAAGCAAGATAGTCCTAGGGAAATTGTGTTACTGTGATATTCAGGTTGTCCAGTTATTATAAGCAATTGCTCCTGTCCTCTTGTACACATAAGACTATGTTAAACAAAAAACTAGACTTTTGTTTAGAATTATATATAATATATATCCCTATGTATTTATAGAAAATACAAACAGAATTTGCAATTGTATCAGATGTTCTCCAATGTGTATAAATATGCCATGTATTTATAGCCACATTCTGAACATGTAAAAAAAACTTAATTACATAATTTTTCTTTTGCCATAAAACCCAGTGTTTGATTTATGCAGTAGCTACAAATGTCTGCACTAGAATAAAACTGCATAGTGAGAGGAGGAGAATCACTGAACGGCAGCACGGTCCCCAGTGTCAGAACTAAAATGGACTGTTGAAAGTGTGTCACACATCACCAAGTTATAATAGCCAACCACAGCGACTCTTGGGCACTGTAGGCCACACATACTGTTAAAATAACATCACAGTTTAAGGTATAAAGAGATGTCACCGTTTCTGAGAAACAAGGGATAATTGAAATGTAAAAGTATTCGGTTATCTCCATGACACAGAAATGGAGATGAAAGCTGAGGACCAGTCTGCTTACCTTCCATTGCCCTTTTAAAGAAGACCTTGCAGCTCCCACAGGTGAGCACTCCATAGTGACAGCCAGATGCTTCGTCCCCACAGATTAGACAGATCTTCTGAGGTAAGGAATCAAAGCCATATTGTGGGTTCTGGCTGGTTTCCGAGTCTGGCCTTGAAATGCAAAACAGGCTCCCCTTAGTTTTAGGTTCATTGCTATCTGATAAAGAAAGCTTTCTTAAACTGGCATTGATGACACCAAAGCCTTTTTTAGACAGAAACATATTATTTAGTCATATTTTTGGTTTGTGTTTTAGTTTTTTGATAAAGGTCTCATAAAGCCAGGTTGGCTTTAAACTTCCTACATACCAGACACAGGCCTTGAACTCATGAACTTTCAGTCTCCAGGCTCCAAGTGCTAGGAATAGAGGATTTTCCCCCCATACCCAGTTTATGAGGTGCTGGGGACAGAAATCTGGGCTTAGTGTATGATAGGTAAGCAGGAACCTTTCTAGGAACTGAGCCTCATCCCCAGCTCCCAGGACCACACACACACACACACACACACACACACACACACACACATTTCAAAGTCAGGTGAAGTGAACTTGCTACTTCATAAACTGCCTGTAATGGATTCATTGAACCTGCAGTTTATTAGCCATTCTTTAACAATCATAAAAGATGGGCCAGAACATCCTTTCATGTTCACAAAGCTAGAATCTCCCGTTTAAAAAGAGATCTTTACTCATGTTCTCCCTCCTGCTGCTCATTTGGACCTTGGGAGCTCAGTCCGGTGCTCCAATGTGGGTCTCTGTCTCTATCTCCATCCATCGCTAGATGAAGGTTCTATGGTGATATGCACGATATTCATCAGTATGGCTATAGGATAGGGCCATTTCCGGCTCCCTCTCCTCAGTTGCCCAAAGAACTAGCTGGGGACATCTCCCTGGACACCTGGGAGCCCCTCTAGAGTCAAGTCTCTTGCCAACCCTAAGATGACTCCCTTAATTAGGATATATACTTCCCTGCTCCCATATCCACCCTTCCTTTATCCCAACCATCCCATTCCCCCAAGCTCAGGAAGTCAGGTCCGCGAGGGGTGCACCCACCCACTGAGACAGTGGGGCTGATCTATTGGGAGCTCACCAAGGCCAGCTGGACTGGGACTAAAAAGGCATGGGATGAAACCGGACTCTCTGAACGCAGTGGACAATGAGGAGTGCTGAGAAGCCAAGGACAATGGCACTGTGTTTTTGATCCTACTGCATGAACTGGCTTTGTGGGAGCCTAGCCTGTTTGGATGCTCACCTTCCTAGACCTGGATGGAGGGGGGAGGACCTTGGACTGCCCACAGGGCAGGGAACCCTGACTGCTCTTTGGACTGGAGAGGGAGGGGGAGGGGAGTGAGGGGAGGGGGAGAGGAGTGGGGGTGGGGGATAGGAGTGGGGAAAGGGGGGAGGAGTGGGGATGGGGGAGAGGAGTGGGGGAGGGGGAGAGAAGTAGGGGGAGGAGGAAGGAAAAGGGAGGGGGGGGAGGAGGCGGAAATTTTTTCAATAAAGAGATCTTTATACGGAAGGGATTTTGTGTTTGGAGGATGAAATGTGACATCCTTCCTGATTGCCGGATCACAGCAAACACGGCTGAGTTTTGGGAGTTTAAGTGAACTTAGCAGTGGTTCCGTTTTGAAAACACCAACCTGTAATGACTGATTGCTCTAACACATAAACATAGGTGTTATTTTAAGGTATCGTTAACACACTGACTTTAGTTCGCCTGGTCACAACAGAGAAGACTACAGATCCGAGCGTTTTTCTTTTTTCTTTTTTTTTTTTCTGGCTGAACTGTACTTGAGTATAAACCCACCTTCCAAATTCTTCCCTTCTGCAGTTTACTTCACTCTTGAGATTCCTAGGAAAAACTGGGCCAGATCCCTGAGGTGTTTCTGCTTTCAGTTCTGAAGCCACATGTAGGCCCCACCCCTATCAGAGGACCTGCGCCTTAGTGCCTCAGTCTCTCCGACACACACACAGGGTCAATGTCCTTCTCAGGAAGTATTCAATGAATCTAAGGAAGCACTCAACCCACTAGAAGGCATCACAACACCCCGGTTCTCAGGACAATCTCTGCAGATTTTGGAACAGGGTAGTTCCACTTCTGAAAGTTTTCAGTGTTTGGGGGAGGGTGCAACAAAACTATCTGCACCTCTTTTAAGCCCCGAGAAAACATAAAAAGAAGGGAGGCACAGGCAAGAGGGTGTTGGGTCTGCAAGGCCTAGGCCTCCCGCGGAGACCCTGCTACCTTGAGCTGCTGGAGGGTGGGGCAGAGCGGGCCCGGGGCAGGTGCTCACCTCAAGTAGTTGAGATATGGCGTGTAGACCTGGGGCAGGCTGTCCTTGAGCACGGCGGCCTGGTAGCCCAGCTGCGGGAGCCCGTTGAGACCTAGCGGCGGGTAGATGGCGGGGGCTGCCGAGGCAGCCGGAGTGGCGGGCAAGCTGTCCCTCGGGAGCAGGCAAGAGCCGGTGGTCGGGGGCTTGCAGGGCAGCGGCGGGAACGAGCCCTGCGTGGGCTGCGCGCCCTCAGCTTTGTACAGGATGCACTCCAGCGCGGATCCCGAAGAGGACGCGGGGGACACCGCAGAACTGCCAGGGCCGCTGACCACCGCGGCCTCTCCGGGCCTGGAGGAGGGAGCTCGAGGCGGCGCCGGCGCCAGCGGGAAATCTGGAAAGGGGGCAGCGCTGGCTCCAGCCACCAGGTAGGGGCGCGGTGAGCGCGCAGATGCCTCGGCTCCCTCCTCCTCCTCCTTGATCTTCAGGCTTGGCGGCTGGAAATCGCCATAGAGAGGGAACGCGTCCTCTTTGGGGTCGCCGTCCTGCGGGTAGGTGCAGTCTGGGAAGTCGCCGCAGGGCACCGGCGGTGAAGGCGCGGAGGGCGAGCCTCGAAGAGGGGCAATGGAGCCCTGGGCTGAGGCTCCGCCGTCGTTGTTGTCCCCCTCCAGCAGCTGCCGGGTGCGGGCGGCCAGGAGCGCGTGGTTGAGAGGCAGAATGGGCACGTGGATGAAATCCACCAGTGTGGTGGCCAGTGGGGAGCGCCCGGGCGTCAGGGGAGCGTCTTGCTCCAAGGAGACCCTGGGAGCAGAAAATCGGGAATCTTCCTTGGGAACCAGGGTGACGCCTCCTGGGGCCGCTGTGGGCGCGCTGGCTACAACTCCTCCTCCGCTGTTCGTGCCTTCCAGTGCGAGAGGTTTGCTCTTTAGAAGCGGACCCGCGGAGCCCTCAGTCTCTAGACCACAGTCCTCCTCCTCTTCTTCCTCCTCCACTGCAGATGGCTTCGGAGAAGGCTTCACTCCTGCCCCGGGCCAATGAGCACTCCCTGAGGTCGGGAGCAACAGCTGCCGGGGTGGTGACAGCCCCTTGGGCAGCACTTTCTGCCCCGCTCCGGTCCCGGAGCTGTCGCCAGCCTTGCTCTCTGCCTGGCTCATGAGCGGGGACAACTCCTTGGTAGCAGGGACACTGCGGGGTTCTTCTGGAAGCTCCGATCCAAAGAGACACCAAGATGTGATGTCCTCGCAGGCTGGAGGACTGGTGTGGCTCTGCTCAGTCCCCGAGGGCGCTAGTAGCGTGTCTAAGACACTGTCTAAGAGTCTGCTGTCCTTCTCCCGGGCTCTGGGACTGCTCCCTCCTGCCCCACGAGAGGCGCCGACTCCAGAGAACGCTCCTTTCACTTCGGACAGCGACCGCTCGTTCTGTGCTTTTCCGCCTGGGAACTCCGGACCCTGGCAGGACCGAGGGAAGAACAGCCTCTCGTCCAGGGAAATGGGTATAGGAGAGACTACAGACGCTGTGTCCGACGGTTGGCTCCTCTGAAAGATGCAGGGATCCAAGCGTCCAAGCGAGGGGGACCCGACGTGGGTGGGGGAGGGCGCGGCTGTCGACGCGTGGGGTGCCCGCGGATCCTTTGCCGGCAGCTCAGTCATGACGACCCGAGCTCCCCTTTTCTCCTCCCCTGTCTCCAGGGAGGAGGGAAAAGAGAAGGAGGAGGGGGTGCCGGTGATATAGGGGCAGAGGGAGGGGGAAGTGGGTGTTGAAGCGCAGGGCCCTTGGGATCTCCACCTCCTGGCCGGGAGGGGCGGTGCTGGTCAGCTCCTGTCCTTACCCTCCACCCAGAGGCAGAGGAAGGGTGGCAGTCGCGCTGTCCCAGCGGTGGGGTGAGGGCAGGAAAAGGTAGATAGAGCAAGCTGATCTCTGAACTGTAAGAGTTCTTCAAAAGACTTTTTCTGCGTCTGTCTGGGTGCTCATGCGTCCCGCGCTGAAGTGATTGGTGCTGCGAAAAGGGCTTCTGCTATCTGCGGACTTGTTCCCTTGGTAGAAACCCGGACATCTAGGAAGTCTGCACCACAGTCCAAACTAAAATCCTGGGGCAATCCGTTCTTAGTCATCCTACTGCGGCAACAGCTTCTAAAGCTCCCTGGGTTCTTTCCAGTCTGAGCAGTCTCTGGTTTCAGGCTCCTCAGGGAAACCCCAAGGGAAGCAAGTTCTCTTTGGGCTTGCAGAATCATCACACTCGCAAATACTACAAAGCATAACTGATAGTGACAGTCTAGACTGACTCCATAGCTTTCTAACAAGCCTTGCACTCTAGGAAGGCCCGCCCAAAGCCCCTCCTTAGCCAATCACCGGCTAGATCCAAAACTCTGGAGCTGGCATTCCTGCCACCACTAGTCTGAGTTCCACTTGGAATATCAAATGCTCTGGGAAGAAACCTCCTACGCATATCAGATTTTATACTATCAATTAAGTATACCAGGCACAGAAGGGAGAAAAATATATCCTATCAAAAGCTAAACTGTATGGATTTGAAATTTGTAAATATCCTACATAGAGAATGGCATTTAATGATATTATCTCTTAAAATAAATATATAGAAAATGACCTCAAATATTTAAATTTTTATTACATGTGTATGTTTCTGTAAGAGCATGCCACATTGTGCTCAGAGGCCAGAAGAGAGGGTGGGGGCCATTAGAGGTGGAGTTACAGGTGGTTGTGAGGGCTGACTGGAGCCCTCTGAAAGAACAGCAAGTGTGTGTGTGTGTGTGTGTGTGTGTGTATTACTGGCTGCCTGTCTAACCCGTTCCTAAATGGAGGAGACACATTCAAACTATTCTTGTGACAAGGGGGTCACACTCTTTTTGAGGGCCACCGATGTGACTTAGCAGTTTAGAGTGGAAGGCAGCTGGTAACATCTCTACCTGTGTAAGAAGTTCGAATGCTGAGTGTCATATTTGGCTTGTCCTAATGTATCTCTATATATTCATACGGTTCCCTTCAGTCCTAAGTAAATACCCTGTGTCCCATCTGAAAAGCTCCAGGGGAGGAAGGCTAAGCAGTGATTTCTCCTCTCAATGTTTCTCTACTCTTAGAATAATTCTCATTGACCTATAACAATAAATCGCCGTTAAATTAATGAGAACACTGTGGAGCGACATGAGTAATTGAAATATTTCATACACAGCTATAAATCATATACATACATAATTGTTTCCATGCTTACCCCAAGATTGGTGGGTATCATGACACTGTCTTAAATATGCCTTATTCAAAACTGAGCTAGCCATTTAGAAAAATTCTTTTGAGTGTGTCCAGATCTATTTGGCTAATGCCTTGCAGTTATTCTCACCCAGGTCTAGAAGAAACATTCAAGGCTCCGACGCTCCAGGGCAGGTGGGGCTGCTAGAGGCAGGGACCCTGAATGCCTGAGTCACCAGGGAGGCACTACATATGAGAAGTAAATCTCTGTTGCATTGGACCACTGGGTTTGGGCGTTGACTATCCAAGCAATGAGTTACCGCTGACTAATTTAGATGTGAGAGAATTAGGGAGGTAGAAGAGAATTCAAGGAAGCAGTTATTTTATGTCCTTAAGGCATCAAGTGTTAAAATAGAGTGTGGGAACAGCAGGGAGCATTAGGGACAGAGCACAGAGTGAGTATGGGCAGGAAAGAAATGAGGCTAGCAGTGGCCTCCTAAACACATCCTTCTATAATGCATGTATGTATATATGTATGTATGCATGTATGTATATATGTATGTGTGCATGTATATATGTATGTATGTATATGTGTATGTATAATGTATATGAAGAGCATTGACCACAGACTAATTGAGATGCAGACTTTATGTCTTCAAAAGTGCACTTGTGCTCTTTAAAATCTTTTTTTACTGTCCTTTCTCATTGCTTCCTTGCAATTTTACTACCCACTCCAGTCGCCAGTGATCTGCCTCTGTCATTGTATATTAGGGCTCTAGAGTCCTGCCTGGTTTGGTTCACTAAGTGTTATGCTAAATTCGCTATGCATTGATGTAGGATTCCCCTCTGTATGCTATGAATACAATTGGTTAATAAAGGAACTGCTTTGGGCCTATAGCAGATGGATATAGGAACAGAGCTAAGCAGGGAAAACTAGATGGAATGCTGGGAGAAAGAAGGAAGAGGTAGAGAGAAACCATGTAGCCACAATGGAGACAGACGCTGGGAACCTTACCTTGTAAGCCACAGCCATGCGGTGATGCACAGATTACTAGAAATGAGTTAAATTAATATGTAAGAGATAGGCAATAAAAAGCTAGGGCTAATGAACCAAACAGTGATTTAAATAACGTGGATTCTATGTTATTATTTTGGGGCTGAGCAGTCAGGAAACAAACAAGCAGCCCTCTTTCAACAAATTGACACCCACCTAGTTAACTAAATCCACATAAAACCTGAGAAAGCTTAAAAGGGAATTCTAGCCACAAATGAACAGAGTTAAGCATGGTTTGGTACCAGCATTTTCTTGGGTGGGCTCTGTTTGCTAGAAGCAAGCAGAGGCATGGCCCCTTTAAGAGAGGTTTTTGTTGGGGCTGGAGAGATGGCTCAGTGGTTAAGAGCATTGCCTGCTCTTCCAAAGGTCCTGAGTTCAATTCCCAGCAACCACATGGTGGCTCACAACCATCTGGCCTTCGGGCATACACACAGACCGAATATTGTATTCATAATAAATAAATAAATAAATAAATATTAAAAAAAGAGAGAGGTTTTTGTGATTCAGTAGTAGTAGAAAATAAAAGCTGCCATGTTGAAATGCTTGCTCTCTGGGCCATGCTGCCAGTGTGACCTCTGGCTCTTTCAGGAAACCAAGCATTTGAATGGAGTTTGTGAGCAATGTGCTATGGCATGCTTGGTGGCAACATAGACCAGTGGTGTTCCTAGAGACGGGGCATTGTGCCTGGCTCTCAGAGCTCTGCCATGTCAGACTGGGCAGAGCAAGCAGGCACTGCTGCATTTCCCCTAGCAATGGTGTGGCTTAAGTTTTAAGAAGTGTTTAGCATTTAAAAGGTGCTCCTGGACAGTAAAGAATTACAGATAGACAATAAGAAAATTCAGACATAAAAGACTTCTAAATGAGTCACAGTGTTGGATAAATGTGTGTAGGCTTGGGAGAGAGAAGAAAAAGAATATGAAAAGTTAAGTAAATAGCTTACAAAAATAAAATAAAACAAAGTCTTTAAAGAGACAGAGTACAGCCAGGCGGTGGTGGCGCACGCCTTTAATCCCAGCACTCAAGAGGCAGAGGCAGGCAGTTCTCTGGGAGTTCGAGGCCAGCCTGGCCTACAAGAGCTAGTTCCGGGACAGGCACCAAAGCTATAGAGAAACCCTGTCTCGAAAAAAACCAAATAATAATAATAATAATAATAATAATAATAATAATAATAATAAAATAAATAAATAAATAAAAGAGACAGAGTACAGACAGTCATAGATTAAAGGAGTAAAGATAATAAAATATTAAAAAGTAATAGAATAAAAACAATAAGACACATAAAGATGGAATATACAAAGAGAATCTGGATTATGTAATTATTGTGTTGTCTTTGAATTTTTTGACTATGAAGGAGCTAAGTAATCAACATATATACTTTAAAGGTGTTTTGTCTTCAAAATTTGAGTCTAAGTATGTGTTGCTTCAGAAACGAGGTTCTTCTTTTGTTTCCACAGAGGATGAGAACCTGTGGATTCCTCCCAAACTAATATGGTTTGATGAACCAAGTATCCTCTGGAAGGTCGCTGTGAACACCCCCCAAAAAATTACTTTGCCCAACTGCTGACTGATGAATCTAGCACACAGGATACACCATGAAAGACCTGACTAACAGCACCTCCAAACAGCAGGAAGTAGTCTAGAAAACAACTCCCAAATTCCCAAATATTGTTTATAAATATGTTTGTTTACCTTTAAAGGGGGATATGCTATAGAAATTTGCATTGGTATGGATCTTGGTTTATTGGTACAAATTTAAGGTCAATTTCATTATTCTGTGTATATGTATTTCTGATCTTGATTAAGGTATTGTGTTTGTGCAGCTCATTTAGAAATGTAATATATAATTAAGAAATACAGGTTAATAGAAAATCATCTATAATAGTCAAGTTTGTAGTCATGTTAGTTAGATTTTCTAGATGTAAAGAGATATATTTCAAGTGGATAAATATAGTAACTAAAATTCTTGCTTGATATGTAATTTTACTATGTTAAAGTAAAAAACCTTTTTATTTAAACAGAAAAGGGGAGATGATGTGGGATTCCTCTCTGTGTGTTGTGAATACAATTGGTTAATAAAGGAACTGCTTTGGGCCTATAGCAGATATATTTGGTAATAAAGCTAGGTGGGGAAAACTAAACAGAATGCTGGGAGAAAGAAAGAGGAGTTAGGGAGAAGCCATGTAGCCCTGATGGAGACAGACATTGGGAACTTTACCCTGTAAATCACATTCTCATGGTGACACACAGATTACAAGAAATGGGTTAAATTAATATGTAAGAGTTAGCCAATAAGAAACTAGGGCTAATGATCCAGGAAGTGATTTAAATAACATGGTTTCTGTGTGATTATTTTGGGGCAGAGCAGTCGGGAAACAAACAAGCAGCCCTCCTCCAACAATGCATTAGATATAAGTGTTTCTAAGATTTTACTAATAGGCCTCACTTTTCAAAATATTTGTAGATTCAGAGCAAAATCTAGCAGAGAATAAAGAATAAGTGAGTGTCTGCTTCCTGCACATGATACAGACTGCATCGCACCATTAGAGAATACAGGCTGCTTGCTGTGTGGCTTTTAGCTAGTACCTAGAGCACATACAGTTTTTCTTTCACAAGGACTTACCAAGGACACCGTGTTTCACTATTGTAATGTTCTCCCAGGCTCCTCTAGGCTGCGATGGTTTCTCTTGTTTTCCATCACGTTGGTAGTCCTGAGGACTCTTGTAGGATGGCATTCTCTAAGTAGGCAAGGCTCATGGATTTGGGAAAGAAAGTCAGTGTTGACAAGCACTGTACCTTGGATTAGAAGTTCACTGTGAACAGAACATATAGTAGGATGTTGGCCTAGAGTACCTGTGTAAAGCAGTGTGTCTCAGAGTTCCTCATATACTTATTGTTTCCACACTTTGGAAGGAGGTAACTATGAGCCATTTGTGGAAATGTGTGGACGTGGGAAGTTGTGTTCTCTTTCCATTAAGATGGAGTAACTAACTGGAAGCTTTGTTTCTAATTCTGCATGGGAGCACACCTTATTACTATTTTATCCCATCTTTCTATGTATCACTATGGACACATTTTGTTCCTCAAGTTTTTTCAGCTTTGAGTTTGGGAGATCCTTCAGTTGTCCTTTGTGTCAGTTGGCATATTTCACTATGCTGTGTAGTCAAGATGAGTGTGTGTGGAGTGAAATATGTCAACTAACACAAAGGATGACTGAACTTTGAGCACTTTTCAGCTTTCTGGTATTGCAAGCTTTTTCAGATACGTTTTGCATACTACCTGTACCCTCCTAAAATAAGCCATTTCAATGGAAGTTCGCTCCATTATCTGAAAAAAATGGTATTATAAACAAAGATTTCTATTCCAGTTTATATAATGTGCTCTATATTAGATTTTATTTTTCCTTAGATTATTTTTGTATAATATGTTGGATTTCAACTCTATTATAGCATATATCATAGTTTCCTCTCTGTTGCTGGGTAGAAATCCAATGAATACTATGGTGTCTTTGCATATGCACCTGCTGATAAACAGTTGTATGATTTATAAGTTTTGCTAGACATTTACAATTAAATATGTATACACATCTTTGTATAAATATGCTTTAATTTTCCTTGTATAAATGTTTACAAATGAAATGGCTAAATTTGTTTATCTGTTCTGAGGTCTGTTTATGCTCTCCATGGAATTTATACATAGACTCTGTATTGCCATCGTGATGGTCCTTTGAGGTGTGGCTGTTGGGAGAGCCATGTGCTGCTAATTGCCTTTTGCCCCATGGAGACACAGTGAGAAGTTCTGTTAGTGAACTGGAGAGAAAATTATCACCAGAAATTGGACCTTCTACTTTACTGATGCCCTGATTAGTGCAAGATAAATTTCTGTTGCATCTAAGCTACCCAATGAGTGTGTGACATTTTGTGATAGTAGCCTCAAGGACCAAAGCAATAGGTGTATAAAGAACTGTCAAACCATTTCCCACAGCGGCTGCACCATTTTTTATTCTTCTTAGGGTGTTAGAGTTCTAATTATGCCATAACCTATAAAACAGTTGGTGAATATTGTAATTTCAGAAAATTTAAGATGTGTGTGATGGAATCTCAGTGGGGTTCTGTTTTTTCTTTTTCTGTTTGTTATCCAAATATCTTCTTCCACATATCTCTGGGTCTGATCACATGGTTTATTGTCTTTTTAAAGATTACCTGCTTAAAATGCTGAGAATAAGAGACAGATTTCCAGCATGGAAAGGAGAGGGTCTCATAAGACCCAATTCCTAGCTAGGGGCTGTTAGCAGTTGGCAGTTGCTGAGAAAAGGTTGGTCATTTGGGGTGGGTGTATGGCCATTGATAGGTTACTCATGATCTAGTGGGCGGTCCCACACACATGTACACCTGGGCAGAACCAACTGAACTCACTGCATACAAGACAAAAGAAGAAAGCATGAAGGTTGGCGGGGGGGAGTTTGTTGGAGGTAGCCAGAGAGAAAAAGGGAGTTGAGAGGAAACCTGGGATGTGTATATCCGGATACGATCAAGTATATTGTATAAATGTGTAAACTTGTCAAATGACAAATAATATATTATTAAAAACACTTGCTAATATAATATAGTTCTTTGATGTGCATGAATTCAGCAAATGCTACCTCCAAACATGTTCATCTTTAAGTTCTCGTAATAGTGTCTATTGGGCATTTTCTTGATTTCTAATTGTTGTAGGAGGACCCAGCCCACTCTAGGAAGTACTATACGTAGGCAGGTGAGCCTGGCCTGTGTAAGAAATGTAGCTGAGCACAAGCCCAGCTCAAGTCAACGAGCAGCAGTAATCTGTGGTTTCTGACTCAGTTCCAGCCTTGGTTAGCCTCAATGATGGAGTAACAAGCCCTTTACTCCACAGAGTTGCTTTGGGTTAGTGTTTTATGACGGCAACAGAGAAGCAGACTAGGACAAGCACTATCTTTCAGAGTTGGGTCTTCTTGTAGGAATTTTTATGTGTCTTGTGACTTGAGGTCATTCCATGACTCTGTTGTTTGCTATGAACTCCTAACACACCAGGTTTTCTGCAAGACTTTGCTACCAGTTTTGCTTCCAACATTTGTGCAAACTTTGTATCTTGGAGGTTGTTTCTCTGTCATCTGCATATCTTGAAAATTAATTTTCATTGTTATTTCATCCTTAATTTTCTTCCAAATAATCTTTTGAATTAGTGGCATATTTCATAGCTAATCTGAAACCAATATCTTGATGGGAGTTATAACATCATGTATAGCCTTTTTTTTTTCCTTATTGTACCCAGTCACAATCTCTCTCTCTCTCTCTCTCTCTCTCTCTCTCTCTCTCACACACACACACACACACACACGCACAGATATGGATAGCAAGGAAGAGAGGGAGTGAGGGAAGGAGAAGGGAAGGATGGAGGGAGGGGCAGAAAAGAGAGGGGGGAGGGAGAGAGAACTGAGAAATATACACTGAGAAGGTTGTTATATGCAATCCCGGAAGTGAAACCTCCTAAAAATCCAGGCCTAGTACCATGAGTCTGGCCATTTATCCTTTAAAACCTGTGAGAGACACCAGAATTGTGGGTAAATCATCTGGTCAGGTATTTTGTCAAAATAACCCACACAGTGCTCACTCTTGATTATAATCTGCTAATAATAACGAAATTGACAATGATCCAAGAAGTACATGTCATCCTGAAAGAGAAGTAGAAGGCTTCATTTTGAGTTGATTGGGAGTTTCCAGAATGGAAAATTTAAGCCTCCTCTTCAACTGCACTCTTACATCCTTGTATTGAATTGATTTACAAATATCTGTTTTCTTACAGGAATGAAACAGCTCATCACAGGTAAGCATTTGTAGCTAATTTCCATGGTCAGAAATCCTGTACACCCCATAAATCCTGGTTCCTGATATAATATATGGGACAGGGACTCTGAATTTCTCTTTTAACAGCATGATTGGATTTAGAAGAGGATGGTCACTATCCAACTCCAAAGCCAGCTTTATTTTTTTTTATTTTTTTTATTTTTTTAGTTTTTTGAGACAGGGTTTCTCTGTGGCTTTGGAGCCTATCCTGGAACTAGCTCTGTAGACCAGGCTGGTCTCGAACTCACAGAGATCCACCTACCTCTGCCTCCCGAGTGCTGGGATTAAAGGCGTGCGCCACCATCGCCCGGCGCCAGCTTTAATTTTTAAGTAGAGATGTATACATGTTCAGGCAATGAAATTTTATCCTGCAGGTGATATATCATCATAAGTCAGATTTCTCTTTGCTTGGTGATCCTTTCTGGATAGTTATCTTTTCTACTTTAGGCATCTAGATGTTCAAAGTCTCTCATTTTTTTTGAAGATGAGTATTTTCCTGCAAAGACAAAAAAAGAACCCTGCCAAAACCCTTATGAGGTTTCCTTATGACCTGTATGATTGTCACCTTTGTGGATGAGCTGTCATTTCTCTTTCTCAGGAGCTTAGTCCTTTTCAAACTGAATCTTTGTTAATTTTGATGGTATTCATAGCTTTTCTTCTCCCATGGAAACAAGAGCGAAACCCCTTTCACAATATAGCACATCTCCAGGTTTCCATTCTAAGGTCAACACATCCTTGGACATACTGGCTGATTTAATTCAGAAGTTTTTTCTATTATCCAATGTTTCTCTACTGCCATTGTTTCTTTCTCATTAGTATTAAGAAAATTCACGGTTAATAAAGCATTATGCAATCTACTTCTGGAGTTATTTTCCATTCCTTTCTGTTTGTTTAGCATATCCTTTATACTTTGATTTGATCTATCTATAACTGCCTGAGCTGTAGGATTGTTTGGTATGCCTGTAATATGCTTTATATTATAATAAACAAAAAACTGTTTCATTCTTTTAGAGACATGCTGGATCATTATCTTTTTTTATTTGTGAAAGTATAACAATGATGGCCATAACTTCTAATAAAAGCATGATTAATGAATCAGCCTTTTATGAGCTCAATGCAGTTACCCATTGAAAACCTGAGTAAGTGTCAATGGTATGTAGTACATATTTCAATTTTCCAAATTCTATAAAGTGGAACACATCCATCTGCCAGATTTCATTCACTTGAGTACCCTTTGGGTTACTCCCTGCAAGTAGCAGTGTTTGTTTATAGAAAAAGCAAGTAGGACATCTCTTTATAATCTCCTTACCTTGTTGCCAAGTAATAGGAAACTCTTTTGTTAAACCTTTGCTATTGACATGATGTTTTAATGAAATTCTGAGGCCTTCAGCATATTTCCAATCAATAATCAATCAATTTCTGCATTACCTTGTGCTTGAGGACTTAGCTTGATCCCATTACCTTGTGCTTGATCCCTATGGGATCAGGTGTGTGTTATGTATATGGGACAAAGCCTATTCCTGATTATTTCTTTAACCTGTATGAATAATGAAATCAATTCAGTATCATCTTGGATAAATTCACTGGTTTCAATAAGCAAAACAACTCTTTCTACATATTGTGAATCAGTACCTATATTGAGAAGTTCTTTAAAATTCCATAATACCATAAAAATAGCATATAATTTTGCCTTTTGGACAGAATTACAAGAGCTTTGTTCCACTTTACTTAAATCTTCTAATTTGTAACCTGTCTTTCCTCATTTATTTGCATCAGTATAGGATATACAGGATCCAGTTATTAGTGTGTCGCATATAGTGTGGGGAAGGATCCAAGTAGTTCTCTTTATGAGGTTTATTCTTTCACTGTTGGGATAATTGCTATTAATTTCTCCTCAAAAAATAGCACAAGTTGTTTGCCAGGGTTCACTGTTTCACTCTTTTAGAGACATATGCTGGACCATTACCTTTTTTTATTTGTGAAGGTATAACCATAATGGCCATAACTTCTAATAAAAGCATGGTTAATGAATCAGCATTTTATCTTCCCATAATTTTTAATTTCATCAGTCATAAAAGATACTATAATCTCTGCTGGGTCTGTTCCTGCTATTTGACTAAGTCTCAACTTTCTTTTATAATTCAGAGACTTTTTCCACATAAGTTTTTAATTTTGTACTCAGTTTATGTGATAAAAAGATCCATTCTAAGATAATATCTTTTTCCTGCATTAAAATTTCTGTAGGGGAAATTCTGGAGGGCAATATGACTAGAATGCAGTTAAGATTTGGATTCACCTGATCCATATGTGCCTTCTGTAATATCTCTTCAATCAAAGTAAATTCTTTCTCAGTTTCAGTCGCTCTTTTTCTTTTATAAAGTAAGTACGTATATATGCATGTATGTGTCCCTTGTTGCTGACTGACTTCAGAGCCTGTGCACACTATATAAGTATGGAGGCACTGATTCAGATCCTTAACAAATACTGTATTCTAACTTGATGGCTGATTTTCCAATGGATTAATTGATCTGGCCTCCAGAGGCCTTTATGTATTTCTACTTTAAATTTCCAAAAAACACCAAAATCTTTACAACAGTTTTAACTTTATGCAAAATACATATAAGAGAGGAAATCTGACTTATGTTGATAACTAAATTCAGAACTAATTAAAGATTTTAGTATAAAAAGAAGATATCTTTTCCTTACTGATGTCATATCTCTTTTATTAAGCACAGTCCATGATGATCTGGTTTTTCTTTTATTTCTTCCATTTCCCCAAAAATCCAATTTCTTTTTCAACCAAAGACTCTAGAGATTTTGAGATGAAAATGAGAAATATGTTCAGAGTGAGAAGCCAAATTGTTCATTGCATGACTGACAGAGTAGAAGACTTGCAGCCACAAAATGCAGAACCCACCAAGAAGCAGTTGTCAGAAGCAAGATAGGAGAAGTGGATGGATGTCTGTGGATTCTGGAGCAAGTGTGCCTTTAAGGGGTTTGAGCCTTTTCTTCTGTGACTTACTTCTGCTAATAGAAGTTGGCATCTGTAGAGAGTCATTTGAAATGAGAAATGTGATTACATGTGCATAAGAAAACGGGCACGTTTTCATGGATCAAGCCTGTGAATAGGGCTTACTTTATTTTAATTCTTCCTGTCTGTAAGGCTAACTGCTTTAGCTAAATCAGATTTTTATAATTATGGGTATTGGGAGGCAATAATGACTCATTCCAAAACAGATTCCCATTTTTAAAAGTTAGCAAGTTTTCACAATAAAACTAGTAAATAATACATTCAAAATATCTTTGTAAATAATGAATTTTGCATTGAAGTTGA
Organism: Chionomys nivalis; assembly: GCF_950005125.1. Classification (NCBI taxonomy): domain Eukaryota; kingdom Metazoa; phylum Chordata; class Mammalia; order Rodentia; family Cricetidae; genus Chionomys; species Chionomys nivalis. The sequence continues at coordinate 9,732,196 of NC_080089.1, read as the reverse complement.
AAGAGTGCACAGTCAGTCTAAACTGTAACACTGTGGTTATACATCTATACCTTATTTGCCACTGATATGAGCACATTTTTTGCCTTCACTCAGATAATGGGAAGCACATGTACATTTATGTGCATGGAGAATTAGTAGAGGCAGGTTTTGCAAAAAATTCTGCCCAGTGCAGAAAAATCTGGTAATAACTGACTAGGCACCCATTTGAAAGTGGTCGTGACCCAGAGTTAGATGAAATGTAGACAGTACAGTCTACACAGGACTTCAGTACTAACGTCCTCATTGTCACTCTTGGTCCTCATCTCAGAAAAATGTCCCTCTAAAAATGAATTTTGTCAATTTGTTCACTATTGTCTTTGCTTAATGCATTTCAATAGGCACCTTCACTCACCTTTAATCAGTTTCAACAGATTCATTTTACTTAAAGACTCTTCCCCTGACTATTTCAAACTAACTTAAACATGACTCATTCTTGCATTACAGATGTGCTTTACTTGTCTTTTTCCCAATTTGTTCTCGCACTTAAGTTCCTTTATTATACATGTGACCTCCATACCATCAGGAAAAATGTTTTTGCTAGAAAGAAGTCACCAAATTCTAGGGGTTCTCCACTAAACTTGACTCTCACTAGAACTCTATTAATGATGGACAGTATCCCTCACGGGATTTCTATACAGAGTCTCCTTATACCTTGGGACTCACCCCATCCTCCAGAGCCCACATCCTCTGGATGAGAAAAATAAGCACTTTTGTGTAGATTAAGCTTATCTTTTACTCTTACCTTATATCATTCAGGGTTTAGTTTCTTGGCCATACCAAATTTTAGTGCAGGCTGGGACAAGTGGTCTAGTTAAGTCTCCAAGAAAATTAGGTTGTAAGTTTGGTGGACATCTTGTCAATGCCCATTACACATTGCTTTCCTTTTCTTCTTTTAGGAATGGTTTCTTTGAATTTAGCACTGTATTAAATCAACAGATACTTAATGAACATACACTGCATGCTATGCCCACACCTGTGGGCATACTGTGAAGCACGGGTGAGTATTTCTTATCTGAAGTCTATCTAACATCATGTTGCTGTGTTCCCTGTGGCCTTTGCTGCTGAATGTGCACCACAGACAAACTTTCTTCTCCACAAACATCCCAAGGTACCAAGTACCCTTAAACGGCACTCTCTATAAAACACCTCAGAGTCTGATTGTCAGAGAGTCCCACCCCCCACAACTGTGGTCTGTGAAGCCAGATTTCTGGAAAGATGGGTTTGGAGTGAGATCACTTGATATCTGAACAGGAAGTCACCCCATCACTGAAGGGTGTGCGGTAGCGATCAACTACTTAAAATTCCTGCTCATGGGAAGTTGGACTTGCAAATTGTAGAAGGGAAAAAGAAGCCCTTTCTGCATACCAAGCATCTGTAAAAAAGAAAAGAGGAGTTACAAGGGCATTAAAATGCAACAACTCTTGCCAAGTTCCTACAGCGTGCTGGTTCTCTGACAAAATGAGAGAAGACTACAATGACTCCCAGCAGTTGACACCCATCTTGGTAGCAGGAAGAGGTTGTTGTTGCTAGAAGAGGCTTGTCAGAGGTCATTGAGTTAGAAGTAGAACGTAACCTTGTCCTGCATTTGGAAGAAGGTACTTCAAAGACTGATACAGAAGAATATGCCATATATGATGTGAAGACATGAATTATGACCATAGAAAGTTTCAGTTCCCGAAGCTTCCATGAACCTCCAAGCCCACAGAACTGGGGTCGAGGGGAGGTCTGGTGCCCTCTCCTGCCTCTATGTGCCATGATGCATTTACATAAAATGCTGATGTGCAGAGCTGCCCTTTCTCAGAGAGCTATTGCCCGCTCACCACACCCAAAGCCGACTACGGCATGAAGAAGGTTTATAGAGACAACATCACTTGTGCCCAACTGCAGCTAAATCAGCACATTGTACCAAAGTGTCTTTCTTCTTTTTTAAAAATTATTTATTTACTTATTTTTATTTTTTAACATGAGAATTTGATATTTATTATGATGTTTATACATACAGTAATGCCAAAATGATGCTCAGTAAGTTACATAGATTTTTTTGAATACTGTAAAATGCATAAGAGTAGGAATAATATCATGAATTTATTATTGATACTTGAAAATAATCATCTATCTTTTAAACACATTTGAATTGATGATTTCTACATGAACAAAAACGTTCTAAATACAAAAACCACTTTTCCAATAATGCAATGGATGTTATCTAATAGCTTGATTTTATTACACTTATTTGATCTAGATTTATTTGATCAGATGTCATGCAGAAAAATAAGCTGAGTATAAACTTCATAAAAGTAGACAAGATGTTATTTTGTGCTACAAAAATTCAATGTGTGGTGACATTTCACAGCTAAATCATCAGGAAATTTTATTCAACTATTGCATAAAATCACTAATTAATCAGTACCTTATCCCCCATTAGCCCCAATTCTCCCCTCGTTTTTTCATCCTTAAAATGGTAAAATTTTGATAATGTGCTAATTATGTGAATGTAACATAAATAAATATACATCTATATTTAAGAAATGTTTAATGTTTCAAAAATTATATGATGATCACCTATTTAAGTGGTCAGGGAAGTGATTGTTATTATCAGCTCAGAGTAATATATCAACAGAGCTAAATTACTGTATTTTTATTTTTTATGTGCATTGGCACTTTTGTTTGCATGTGTGTCTGTGTGTGGGAGTCAGATCCCCTGAGACCTGAGTTACAGACAGCCGTGACCTGCTTTAACAGTCAGTTGAAACCAGGTCCCATGGAGGAGGAACCAGTGCTCTTAACTGCTGTGCCATCTCTCCAGCTCCCACCAAAGTGTCTTTCTAAGGCATGTAGTAGTCTTTAATACAAAAGCCATGCTATAAGGTTGGTGGAAACACTGATCTTGATGTGTAGATGTTCCCAAAGGATTGTAAGAAGTATGAAAACAAAAAAACAAGGAAAGTTGATGCCTCCAAGGAGCACCATTGCTCAGATCCAAAGTGGAGGAAAGTGGAGGAACTAACTATGCATAAAAATCGAAACAATGTTTCCAAGGAAGCCCAGTGAGCTGTATGAGAAGATGGCCATTTCAAATAAATCATGGAGGTAATTCACAATACAAATAAGAAACTTGGCTGTGAGATAGAGAGCATGGAAAACAGCCAAACAGAAGTCCTGGAATTGATAATAAGATTCAAAAACCAAACCCTGGATCTTAAATTCAGAGCAGAAGTAGGAGAAGTCTTGAACATGAAAGCAATCTGTTATAATAGTCAGCTGCATACACAAAAAAGTAACAATGAAGAAAGCTTCAATCCTAGGTGATGCATTAAACAAATATTGATGCTGGGTAGTCCAGAACGGGGGAATAATATTAGTTAATGAAATATCCCCAAATTTCCCATCCTATGAGGAAGACATGGACCTCCAGATCTACCAAGCTCAGGAGCTCAGGAGATTTGACATAGAATACAAATAGAGCCTGTGTAGGCCAAAAGGTGCTTCAAACTGTCCAAAGTCTAAGACAGAACGAGTTCTAAGCACAGGAAAAATGCTGTCACACTTACAAAAATCCCTGCTGAAGCCAAAGCATAATTTTCTGGAGAAAAAAGGATGGGATGGTCAGAGCCCCGAAAAGCAAGAAGGGGAAAAATTTTGGCAACAAAGGGAGTTGATTTCGGTAAAGCACTCCTTCAGAAATGAAACAGATGTACAGTGTTCTCAAGATGAGCAGATCGAAGAATTCGTTCTTGTTGGACCAGACTCATGATGTTTGAGGGAGCCCTGTATTCAGAAACAAGAAGACATCACCTGGCACTAATGTACACAATGCCCCCAGAAATGGAGATGCAGAAGAAAAAAGGAGGCAAACATTAGCCCATCATGCCACTAAACCACAGAGATAAGCAAGAGAAGAATGAAGAACACATGAGCAGAACACACAGAAATTAACTGATTATAGGATATAAAAAAAATAACCTTGAATGTAAACAGAATGTCCTAATCAAAAGTGTAGATTGACTGAATAGATGACATAAGCCTTTCACTCTCCTCTCTCACCGTAAGCAGAAATCAACTTAAAATGGGCCAAAGGCCTACATATAAGATAGGAAATAATGAAGTTACTGGAAGAAATCATGTGCTCTAAGACCAATGGAAAACAATTTTTAGAAGAGATTCAAAAAGTATATATGCTATGTACAAAATACATGGTACTATATCAGCCCATGAAGTTGCTGTATAATTTAAGAAGAAACCAATTAACAGTGTCAAGAGGCAACTAACAAAATGGGGAAAGATGTGTACCAATTATGACACTTGACAAGGGATTAATATTTTCATGTAGGAATTTCTTTTTTTTTTTTTTTTTGGTTTTTTCGAGAAAGGGTTTCTCTGTGGTTTTGGAGCCTGTCCTGGAACTAGCTCTTGTAGACCAGGCTGGTCTCGAACTCACAGAGATCCGCCTGCCTCTGCCTCCCGAGTGCTGGGATTAAAGGCGTGCGCCACCACCGCCCGGCAATGTAGGAATTTCTTGATGATGATTTTCTGACGTAACCGCAGACACCCAACAACGTCATTCTATGTGCTGTCGGTAGCCACTGCAAAATATTTGTCCATCTCACGTCTTCAATTTTAGTTACATAGATCATCTGAAGAAAGTATCCATATTATACTTTGAAAACTCAGTGGGATCTCTAAAATTGTCCACACCAGGCAAATATTTTCTTGACAAGACATATAATTTATATGATCATATTAACTATTTCAGAAATTATTTTTAAACGATTTTCTTTTCTTCCCATCTGTTACATACACTATAAACTTGGCTGGCGCAGAACCCATCTTTGTTGAGTTTAATAGAACTGTGTCATTTCTGCCTTTTCTGTGTTTTAACAACACAACTCATGTCCATGTGGCTTAATTTGCTCTTGTTCCAAAAGCACTCACTGTAGTTTGTCTACATTGTTTCTGTGTTATTAATAAAATGTGACTTTTTTTAAGTTTGTAAACTTTTGTTTGAGAATTTCAAACGTAAGTACATCATTTCCACCTTCCCTCTCCCCCTGCAACTCTTCCTGTCAAGTTCATGCCTCTTTAATTACTGTTACACACATGCATGCACACACACACACATACACACACTCAAATGCACCTTATTACTTCTATTTAGCAATGCTTGTGTGTGTATTTGTTAAGGATGACTACTTATGATGTTGATATTTATATAAAGAAAAACATTTTCTAACTAGAGAGTTCAAACACCAATCACCACAATTATATTTAAGTTAAAAGTAAACACTTTTCTAAAATGTCATCTGTCAGATCCCTACATCCCCCTCAACCAGCATAATGTGATTAAATGAGAACCTTGGCTTAACTTAATCTCACAAGCGTCAGAGACTTGACATTTGACCATGAAACAATGTTATCATTTCTAGGTCATGTTTTGTGTTTGTTTTTAAATTCCCATTTCCTCTGTTAGTAATCTGGAAAACCTAGTTTCTTGATGCAATAAATAGTTCTGTATTGATCATGCAGTCAGAGCATTCTGATGACTGCACTACACTTTAGCTAATATGGTAACATTTATCCTGACCTTATAGAGTTTTTCACATGCTTACAGAATGTTAAGAACTGAGTTTTATCACTTTTCCTTCTGCCAGTGTGCTGCTTCACAGAGCTCAGATCTGAGACAGTTCATAACAATTTCAGCATCCTGAGCTTTTGCTGTAGAGTCTGTGTGGATAAGAAGTTCTCAAGAGTGGCATCTTCCCCCTAGTCCTATGGGAGCTCTATAGCACTGCCTTACGGAATGCTTTACTTCAGTCCTACCTCAGGCTCTCCCCTTCTCCCTGCTTCACTGCCTGATCGTTATTGCCAGAGCCTGAATCCTAGCATCAGCATCCTCACCTATCTTATCCCTACAGATTCCCTTCTCTGCACAAATGTCATGACAGCATCTTCACACATGGTATTTAGGCCACTCCTTTATCAACTGCATAGAAATGCCTTGTTTAAATACAATCTTTACAATGTGATGTGATGTGTTTGTGTGTTTGTGTGATGGCCTGTACATCAAATTAAGAAGACAAATCTTTGGAGTCACAGAGATTGAACTCATGTAGTCAATCTTGGTAAGAAGTGCCTTTACCTACTGAGTCATCTTGCAGCCCAAGATACATCTCCTTTCATATTGAATAAAATTTTCCAGTCTATATCTTAGAGCACTTAATCTGCCTCAAGTCATCCTGTTTCGTCATTCCTTATGGATCTACTTGACTTCTTGGTTCTCAACCAGTCCATTTGTCCTTTCCTTTCTGAACTTTGTTCTCTTTCCATAGCTTAGTCCTTCTAGGACTTTCCATTTTAATCACTCCCCAGGCTACTCATCAACAACTGCACTTAGCGCTTGTTCGAGCGGAGCTGAATTTATACAGATACCTATGTCTCTCAAAAATTAACAAGGAAGATTCCCTGCAGGGAACTCAGAATTTGAAATGTCCCCAATAGAAACTACCCTCTGAAAAATCAAAGACACCGTTGAAAGACTGACATCTTTAAAGGGCTTTTCTCAATGAATTTGAATCTTCTGTCTGAGTTTCCACCTGTGACTAAGAATTGCATTGTCATAAAAATTATCCTTAAAGGATGCTTTATCTTAAACATTCACTTCAAGAAATTAATTTTATTGCTGCCATTTTATTTCATATTGTTTAGGTGTTACCAGGAGCTGTGATGTGACTATTAGTGTTCCCTGAAATTCGAGCATTGAAACCTCTGTAATAGTAAGTGGTGGGGCGTCGGATGTAATTATACAATGAGTGTAGGAGTCCCCAGTGATGGGGAAAGGAACCTTCTCAAAAAAGCGATGGAGAGTGTCTTGTTTCTTCTGCGCAATGAGGAGATGCCGAGAGTATGACCCAAAGACATCAGATCCATCGGTGTGGAACTCATTCAGAGCAGTTAGTGGGATGGGATGGTTTGAGCGGCAGTGGTAATGTGCTCTGAAATATAGACTGAGGAATTCTGCTTCAGTTTAATATGAAAGGAGGCATTGTTTGGGCCAGTGGTAGGATGGATCAGTGGGTAAGGGCACTTGATGCCTTGCCCGATGATGAGTTTGATCCCCAGGACCAACGTGACACAAGCTCTTGAGTTTCCAACCTCCAGATCAGTAAGAACCATATTTATTTTGATCTGGCTCAGGTTTTGCAATCCTTTGAAAGAGAAAATCTCAAATTCTTATCTTGTCTGGCTGTTGGCTTATTCATTTTGTACCTCTGCTAACAATTGTGCTATGCATTCAGTGATCTACAGCAGATATCTAGACATCCTTAAAGGCATCATTTTTACCTAACTCAGCCTTACTCTTTTCTACTACACTGTGCCTCCCTTGAGGTTAAGGTTAAAATACAAGCTCACCATTGCATACTACTGAGCACAGCACTAAACACATGTATGCTAACCAATACTTAAATTAATTAAAATCCTCAGTTTTGATGGTTGTCTTTGATTGTCAACTTAATGCAACTTACAGTCATCTGGGAAGCAAACTTTGATGAAAGGTGGCCTACATTTGTTTGGCCTATGAATCAGTTCTGTAGGGAAATTATCTTATGAAGTTGGTTGATGTGGGAAGACTCAACCCATTGTGGGCAGCGCCATTCTCTAGACAAGAACTTCTGAACTATTTGCGTAGAGAAACCAACCTGAGTCAAACACACAAGGAAGAAAGCATGAATGCACCTATTCCTCTCTGCTCTTGACTGCGGATGCCATGTGACCAGCTAGCTCCTAATCTGGTATTTCCACAATGATGAACTATAACTTGAAATTGTAAACCAAATAAACTTTTTCCCCCACAAATTGTTTTTACCAGGATACTTTATCACAGCAACATAAACAAAATCAGAACACAGAGTTGGCAACAAGTGACTTTTCCTGCTGTGCCATCTCATCAGCTCATGTGTTTCCTATAAAATAGTAAAATATGTGCATAAGCATTTGACAGATTTCCTTAGTTAGGTCAGGGTTTCTGGGAAGTACCAGGGAAATTTAGTCATTCTGTACTCTTGCCATAGTTTGGGCATGTTGTCAAAGTATGGTCTTGAATAAAGCTATGTAAGAAGAATTTTTGTGAACTTGTAAGAAAATTCCGAAGAAATGAGACAAAAATCTTATAACCTCTGTTCCTCCATAACATGGGTGGTTCTTGGAATGCACTTTTGTGCCCCTCCCAGGTGCCATAGTAGGAGAGTGTTTACTTCAGATTAGCCATCATCTTACCCACTAGTGTTTAGATGGTGTTCCCAAGCATGGTTGTCTTTGTTACCTGTTGCCACATACATCTTAAACTCATGTGACCTTATCCTTGTGACTGTATAGAACTTGAACTTTGCTCACATGTCCTTGCCTAACTCTCCTAATGCCCTCAGAATAGAAATGGCCTGATGCCCTGAATAAAGTTGGCTCTTGCACAAGCCTTTAGTCCACCTCATTTTATGACCTATTCTCCCAGGTTGAAGCGTGTTACCCGAGTTTTCCTGTGCTTGAAGTTCCAAGCTTCAGGATAAAGCGTAGGCCCATGGGCTCACAAATTTCAAAAATTAAAACTTGCAACCTTGCATATTGACTGTATTCTAATAATGTGCTTGATGTATCTACTATCTCCAGAAGCTGGTTACCCCAGCTCCCTTTGCGGTTTCTTTCACTTCCACTGTATTTTCTAAAAAGAATTGGAAACACTTATATCACGGTTGGGTTTATAACACAGTGGTAGAATACTAGCATGTGAGATTGTAGGTTTACTTTGTATAACTACCAATAACAAACTAACCAACCAATTAACCAATTAAGTTCAAACCTCCCTTCCCAAGGTGTTTGACTATTTGATATTTTAGTACAAAAAATGTTGGGAAAATAAACTACTAATGCCTTTGGAAACAGTGATTTGTGTTTATTTGCCTGTTTTATTATATCCTTTCATTTAAATTAGCCATTATTTCCAAGAAACATTTACCATGTACATGAATTTTTAAAAATAAAGACTTAAAACCAGAGTAGGATGCAGGATTTTAAAGCAATGCTTGGAATTGCTCATGGGACCCAACGTTTATGACTACACATGAGTTTGTAAGGACCCAAGGAAGTGGGGTGAGGACAGAGGGAGTAGAATATGTCAGAGGAAACTTTGCATTGCCCAAATCACCACGTGGATGTTTAGAAACACAGGCAGCATCATTTTGGTTTATTTGTTTGCTTCGAAAGGCTTGTTCTTACTCTCAACTCTTCTGGCTTCAGCCTTGGGAAAACAGTATGGTACTAGTTTTGAATAAAGAAGGCTATAAGAATAATGTTGAGCCTACTTGAAATTAGTACATTGAGGACCACGACAATATTACAAATGTAGTCTTTTATGTTTCTACTAAGTGTAAATTTGGGGCAGTGGACATGATCCAAGCAGTTTTGAGCTCACCAAGGTTATGTGGACTCGAAGATCACTGGTGTGGAGGAGGGAGAGTTTTCTGAGGGTACAGAGTGTTGAATGATACAGAATACTTGAAGAATATTCTCCTTAGCAGTCCAAAAGCTGGAGTTTGAGTCAGCACGGAGCATCATCCTGATAATGACAGTGTGTGTAACAATTTTCCACGTAAAGCTGATGCCAAGATAAGCAGCCGCTGCCCATCTGAGACACATCAGAAAAGCCCGGGCTTCCACACAATACAGGAACCGTGCCTCAAGTGCTGTGTGCTTCATGGTTGTTTTGTTCTCTTTTACAAACAAGGTCAGTGTGAGTGTAATTAGATTAACTCATCCAGTATCCTTATCTTGTGGCAGCACAAAACACAGATCTAAGAAGAACAGCTACTCTTATTTACTAAACATCAAACCCCTTTGTGTAAACGGTATTTATGTCTCCCAAATAATAGGCATGACTTAAGAAATTTAACTCTTATCAAATACACAGTAAATGTCAGATAACATAAACGTTCCAGTTTATTATGGCATAATTTCCAAAATTCCCTATATTTCTTATTTTATAATTCATTACAACTTCACATAAATAATGAAGAGCCTATTTTTCCCAAAATACAAATATATGATTACTTATTAAGAAATAATGACTTCTTTTCTTAGTACAAATAATAACCACATTAACCATTATGTGGTGAGTTAAATAATTTAAGATATGAGAACACTAATAAGAATATACTTGTAATTAGAATTGAAGGCTGAATACTTTTATTTATTTATTTATTTTGGTTTTTTGAGACAGGGTTTCTCTGTGGCTTTGGAGCCTGTCCTGGAACTAGCTCTGTAGACCAGGCTGGTCTAGAACTCACAGAGATCCGCCTGCCTCTGCCTCCCGAGTGCTGGTATTAAAGGCGTGCGCCACCATCGCCCGGCGGCTGAATACTTTTAAAAGGAAAATTTGGAAGCTTTCCTATGCCACTTTTATTTTTTTTGAAAATGTGACTTAAGTGTAGAGTTGAAGAAATATTGATTTTAGTAAATGAGTCAGTATGTGATGGGTAAATATTATTGAACATATTGCCAACACGTATGTTGCAGAAAGTTATTCTCAGTAGTAGGAGCAAAGACTTAGTGTGTTAACACTTAGCAAAGCTTGTATATATAATAAAAATCTGCTTTGATACAGAGTTTTCAGAATGTCTTGGTGTCCATCTGGAGCTTGAGATGTCTCCTAATCTAACCTTGAGTTAACTGTCTCTGTGCATAGGCAGGAGCCTCGTTTGGGTCATGAGTATGAATCAATAGCTTTAAGACACGCCAGCACATTTGGCCTTGCCATAACGGCTAACCTTAGATCTTGATTATTGCATTCTTTGTTGAACGTGCTAATTTTGTTTGGAGATAACATAACTGTCTTAGTCTTTAGAAACACAAATGAATAACGAATTACAGCAAAACAAACATCTGAATCATCTTTTATATTTTAATGACCTTAAGGGTGGATTAAGTTGAGATAACATAAACAAATTACACTGAAATTAGGAAAAAATTTATGGCGCAGATTTAACCACATTCTGTTACACTCTGTTCCTGAGGAGTTTTATTGTTCTGTTTTCCAGGAGGAAACTAGGAATTGCATCACGGATACCGAGACTTGAGAGGCTGAGGAATCTCAAATCACAGTTATGATACCGAGACTTAAGAGGCTGAGGAATCTCAAATCACAGTTATGATCCAGCTCCACAACACTGATCAGATACACAAAAAAGGACTCCGAGCAAGAACTATGTCTTATGTTAGTGGGACTTAACATGAACCGTACATACGAAAATGAAAACGTCTCTCAAAGAGCCAAAGCCATCCCTGTGTGAGTATAAAATAAAGGAATTAACTTGAAAAGACTGAGGAAACTAGCAGTTCTCCCAGACTGTGATACAGTTCAGCTCCTTCTCCTGTTGGAGTCAGTTCTGAGTGTCTGGGCAGGACTGGAAAACCAGGACGACTTTGCGGGGAGGCAGGTAGGAATACAGGAGGTCAGAACAGCCACCAGGAAGCAGACAGACTGAGTTCACCACTGTCCCTGCCCTCAGAACAGTCCCTTCTGAGATCTAGGCAGTTGGAAGGTTCATTTCAGAAAACCTGTGCTTCAGACCTCACATTAAGCAGGATGACATAGATCATGTGCCACCCCGAAAGGCCCTAGTTATTTGTACACACATATATATCATCACACTACATATTGACTCGTTTGAACAGGCAAATTAGATTCGTTATGGAAAAATGTCAACCACAGTTGAATACACTTTGAAAGGAACTAAAAGAAAAATAGAAGAGGAAACTAGACCAGGGCTTAATTATTGCATTTAAATAAATGTTCTTATTTTTAAATTTTTTAATAGAAATGTTTAAGTGAGTTATTCTTTTTTAAATTGATTTTATTGAGCTCTACATTTTTCTCTGCTCCCCTCCCTGAATCTCCCGTTCCCCCTTTAACCCTCTCTCATGGTCTCCATGTTCTCCAATTTACTCAGGAGATCTTGTCTTTTTCTACTTCCCATATATATTAGATTCATGTATGTCTCTCTTAGAGTCCTCATTGTTGTCTAGGTTCTCTGTGATTGTAAATTGTAGTCTGGTTTTATTTGCTTTGTGAAATTTGCAGGCAAATGGATGGATCTAGAAAACATCATATTGAGTGAGGTAACCCAGACCCAGAAAGACAAATATCATATGTACTCACTCATTAGTGGCTCTTAGACATAAAGTGAGTTATTCTTAAAAAAACAACAAAAACAACAAAATACCAAAAACTCACTTCAGACATGTAGATTACAGCCCTGCTTCCCTCTGCCTGGTTTACGTGGGACTGGGCATGAGAGCAAGGTTTGCACATCTGAAAGAAGCTCTCCATCGACCGACCCATATCCCCAGATCCACAAAACTATGTCCTTTTCCTTCAGTACTTGTTTCCCTTATACTGTGCATTTTAAATAACAAAAATTTGATCTTTTTCCTTTTCAAACTTAGGCATTATGAAGTTGAAAGCCCATTTAAGTGTAACATGACTAATAGAAGCTAACAGCTGCAATCCAAAGACCCTAATCTGCTAACTGAAGCTGCACGCAGGTACATTGGATAGGGATTCAAGTCATTGCCTGGGCTGGCAGCTTTGTAGATAACCATACTGGAAGATTTCTCCCACTTCTAGCAATCCATTTTACTGGATGGGTCCCAAACTACATTTTGATTTTCATGTTCTGCTAAGGTATCAGAAAGAAGCATTATGGATAAATTATGAGAAAAATAATACAGGATACCCAAACACCCACCCTGAGAGATAGAAGAGATAAAGTACATTGTGGAGAGAAGGGAAAGAGAAGCAGAGTGGTCCCTGCACTGTGGAGAGAAGTGGGACTGGAGATATGATGCTATGAGAAACAGGCCCCTATGATGAGTGTGCTGCCACCTGAAGACATGCTGACATCTGGGGGTGTGCTGCTGCCCAGGGCCATATTCATCTGAGTGGTTTATACTGCCACCTGAAGACATGATGACGTCTGGGGGAGTGCTGCTGCCCAGGGCCATATTCATCTGAGTGGTCTGTGCTGACACCTGAACCCATGTTGATGTTTGAGGACCATGTTGCTCCTTGGGGCCATGCTGACCTGAGCAGCCTGTACTGCCCCCTGAGGCCATCATGACACCCAATCCTCTGCTGCTACCTAGGGTCAAGTCTGAGTTCGTGGCCCTACTATGACTGGGATCTGTGTTGAGTACCTTCACTGTAACCATGTTGCCAATGAGGGCCATTTGGATGTCTGTGGTCTAGGCTACCATCTGAGGCCAGGAGGATGCCCAAGAGAGAGTTGGCCCTGACCCTTGATGGCAGCCACAGATAAGAGAGCTAGATCTTCCCTTTACCTCGACAGTATAGGAACATTGTTCCGGAATGTGTGAGAGGGGGTGAAATGCCGCCGCCCCTTGCTGACTTCAGCACTTGGAAGAGAGGGACCGTACATCACCTGGGCAGCCAACACAATAGATCTTGGCCTGTGGGAAAGCTGGCCATAGCCCTTGCCTGCTTGCTGAGATTGGGTGATGGAGAGATGGCCTTTCCCTTCACCTCAGCAGGTACCATCCAGGCTCAGGTAGAGGGTTTTGAGTTGGTTTACCCCAACATCTACTCTATCCAAGAACTGCTGGAGCACGTGAAGGGACCAGACCTGCAGAAGCAAAGCTGCAGGGTCTCCAGGACACAAGACAGCAGGACTCTGAGAGGAGTGCTGGGGAGGGTTCAGTACTGATAGCACAGCAGAAGGCAGAGGCCTCGAACCAGTTCAGTGACTCATGGAAATGAACACCCACAAGTAAAGCTATGTGATAACACACTGCAGCTTCTACTGCAAGAGCTTTTTAGTTGTTGTTTTGTTTTGTTTTTAGTTTGTTTGCTTTCTTTTGGGGGGAGATTGCAAGGACTGAGAAGAGATATGAAGGGATGGGGAGATGAATGGGATTGGGGTGCATTTTGAGAAATTCACAAAATAATCAATAAAAAGTTTTTTTAAAAGAAAAATATAATATATAGCATATGTAATTATAAGGACTATATATTTATTATATATGTTTAACAAGCAAAGAAAACATAGATCTGTCAGTTTTGTCACTTCTAAACATTCTTGTTAGTATTGAAAAGTAGACTTCTTTTAGCATCTACTTAAAACTGTAAGCACAGGGACATTTGGGCAACGTTGAAACATCAACAAAAAAATTACTGTGCAATCTCCCTTCAATTTACTCCCCTTAAAAATACAGCACTAAGAGGAAAAACCTGCTATCTGACTTGAACCCTGATGGCTGGGATTAGGTAGAGCATTGAACAGCAAGCAAAGTACTGCTCTACAATAGAATTGACTTTGTCCCCAACCGCACACATTTACAGCAAAGGATTATGGGTTCCTGGGTAATCTGGCCTCTTAGAACACAGAGAAGGGCCCTATGCTGACACACACTTCATGCCAGACTTTTATCTCAGCAGGAGCTTATAGAGTTGTGTATGTATTTGCTCATTTAAAATGTGTTATCAAGTAAAAACTTAAATTCATTCTAAGAATCAAGTTTAAAAGGAACTCAAGACACACTCTAACACTGCAGAGCTAAAGATATCACTTTCCTTATCATCAGAATGTGAATTCAAAGTAGCCTGTAGCCATTCATTATAGAAGAATTGTTTTCTTCATTTTTAAAAATTTTATTATCTCATGTATAGGGGATTTTGGCTTGCATGAACACCTGTAAGTCAGAGGAGGAGTAGGATACCCTTGAACTAGAGCTACAAATGATTGTGAACTGCCTATATGGGTGCTGAGAGAAGAAACAGGGTTCTCTGGAAGAGCAGCCAGTGTTCTTGAACACCGAACCATCTCTGCAGTCCTCAAAGAAGTGTTTAAATAGATGTTTCTCAAAGTACTATCAAGTTAATTGTTTATCTTACAGAATGGCCTGTATGTGTGTGTGGAGAGAGGAAGAGAAGGAAAAGAAGTAGATGACAATCTATTTCTTTAGATAGACTAACAAGAAGACCAAAAGAACCATGTTAATACAGGTATATGCATATACATGTGTGCCCACAATGTATATGCTATAGAAAGCAGTTCGTACACATCCTGTAACGTGCATATTAATACAGCTTTATGAGAAAAACTCAAATACAATAAAAACAAATAGTTCATAAAGATGAAAAATTCACAGAATCTGGATTATGTATATTATTGTGTTTTCTTTGATTTATGAAGATGTATTAAAGTAAGACGTAAGAGTTAGCCACTAAGAAGCTAGAGCTAATGGGCCAAGCAATGATTTAATTAACTCAGTTTCTGTGTGGTTATTTTTGGGAGTCTGGGTGGCAGGGAACAAAACAAATGGCCTCCTCCTTGCAACAGTAGCTCTATTTTCATTCAGATTTCCAGGAGACAATCTGTCACTGTGAAGAAACTGAGGCATTCTTTCAGAGTTCCAGGAGACAGTCCATCACTGTGAAGAAGCTGCATCTTTCATTTAGAGTTCCAGGAGATAGCCCATCACTGTGGAGAAGCCGAGACAGCGGGAACTGTGAAGACAGTGATATAATCACATTACCCCCTTAGAAAAGAAGAGCAAGATGCATGGGTGGCAGTGCAGAGCTCAGTGTCCCCAAACTCAAAGGACCTGGGTTTCTCTGCATCAGCACAGTCAGGACAAACCTACATCAGTTAACACGATCTAGAGACTCCCACAGAGACTCTCTCCCAGGTTGATTTAAAAAAAAAAATGTCTGTATGTCTGAGTATAGCCACCAATGTTTAGGTGTCCCAGAGACTAGAGGAGGGTGATTTTTTTTCTTAGATTTTGGGTTACATGGGGCTGCGATTTACTTATGCCTTCTAGAACAGAATGTACTGTGAACTACTAAGGCATCTCTCCAGACCCAAGTGATTCTAAATTGTGCCAAGTTGACAATTAAAGCTACTAATAAAACCAGGTGGTGGTACACACCTTTAATCCCAGCACTCAAGGAGACAGAGGCAAGTGGATCTCTGTGAGTTTGAGGCCAGTCTGGTCTAGGAAAGCCAGAGACACACAGAGAAACCCTGTCTTGAAAAACCAAACAAAAACCTACTAATAAATTCTATTTTATCATTCACTATTTTCTTATTTGCAACTGCACAGACACGACCAAAGGGTCTCAGGCTGTCCCAGCCCTCAGCAGTTTGAGTCTTTGTGGCTTCAACCACCAGGAACATGAATGAATATAAATTTCCAGGTGTTTCTGTCTTCCAGCTTTTGAGCTTTTGAGTGGAGTAGAAATCATCTGACCAGGGCATTAGTTCTATTAATCACATAAATTGGTTTTTTATCATTTTCCTATTTCTAATATAGCAATGTATTTGTCCTTCTTGGGAGATGGGTTTTGAGTGATTACTAACATGAAGAGATCACCTTGGCATTTCCTGTTTAACATTTCTGGATTATTACAAGTAGTACTCAATGTTGTAACCTTTTATCTCTATGGCTAGAGCATAACAAACCAAGGAAACCACGGGTACAATGTGACTCTTTTAGAAGATGTCAGTTGTAGGTGGAGGCTTGTCTTTTGCTTACTGGTTGCCCAGACCTGAAATAATCACACAGAAACTGTATTGCACAACACTGCTTGGCCTATTAACTCATGCTTCATATTGGCTAGCTCTTATATATTAACCCATTTCTATTCATCTCTGTATCGCCACATTGTTGTGGCTTACCATTAAGGTTCCATCTGGTATCCAACATCTGTCTTCTACTGCGGCTACATGGCCTCTCTCTGACTCTGCCTAGTTTATCCCAGCATTCAGTTTAGTTTTCCCACCTAGCTCTCTTATGCCCTGCCATAGGCCAAAGCAGCTTTTTTATTAACCAATGATAAGAAAACATATCACAGCATACACAGGGAAGTCCCACATCAGTCAATAAATGTGCTTCCAGTCTTCTACAGTTCATGCTACCCCAGGTCATTAGCTGTACCATCAGAGTAGGCTCTTTCAATCATGGCTACTGAGAGAATTTCCTCAGTTTGCTCTTTTAACTTGGAGCTTAGTAAATAACCACAGTGATATACAGCCGTGAGTATCACATTTAGTGCAATAGTTACATAATTAGAAATTTTATTCCAGAAAGACGCAGTGCTGAATGAAATGCAACAATTACTTAACAGTGAGTCTGACCTTACCTTCCTTAAAGTGTACACCATAGCTCCAACTAAAATTAGGCTGAGCTGAAACTGTGCTCTGTCTCTCAGGAGGAAAATACAAATGGTTTTGAAAGAGTATCTGTTTTGGTAATTTAACTAGTACACTGAGACATTCTGAAAAAGGTATTAAATGCACTAAAAGCAATACAAAAAGCAATATAAAGTAAACAAAAGATAATACCATCACATAAAAAAGAATGATATCATTCCAATCAAAGACTGGTTTGTTACCCTGATAACAATCTTCCACTGCTGTGCCAATGGGCATATTTTGCCTGAAAGCTCTGTTCACACTTTGCTAATTACTGAGAATGCAAAGATTAGAATCTGGAAAGCTGTATGACCATGAGCTTTGTGTTTCTGTCTCAATATGTTGAAGAATTGACCATTATAAGACACAGGCTAAGGAAACCTCTGGAGTGTGAGCTCAGAGGCTCTTCCTCTACCCCAAACAACTGAAGTAAAGCCTGTCCCATCCAGTTCAAATAAACTAAATCTAAAATAAAGCATTTGTCTGTAATTTTCCATAATTTTCTTTTATATTGTTGAGCTTAAGTGCAACACAGACCCAATAGGAGCTGAAGAAAGTGTTAGAAAAATCAGCAGAAAGATCATGGAAAAAAGGTAACAGCTGATAAATAATTAAATATGAATCCACACAAAGGGAATCTAGGAAAACACCAAGAAGCTGTGGAATAACCCCTTTATACACTGTGACGATGTGTCACTGTGATTGGCTTAATAAACAGGTTGACTGGTCAATAGCTGAACAGAATAGAGTTAGGTGGGAAAGCCAAACTGAGAATGCTGGGAAGAAGAAGCGTGGGGTATGGAGTTGCCAGTCAGATGCTGAGGGAGCAAGAAGTGAATGTGCCATGTTAATAAAGGTACTACCTTGTGGCAGAGCATAAATAAGGAACATTTATGTTATAAGAGCATAACATGGGATAGCTGGAAATGTAAGTTAGTAATAAGCCCGAGTTATTTGCCAAGCATTTATAATTAATATAAGCCTTAGTGTGTTTATTGGAGAGTTGCTGTGGGACAAGAAAAATCTGCCTACAAGCAGCATCAGTGAGAAGAGAAAATTCTACACTTTCCATTTAGACATGAAACAACATAAAAGCAGAGAAGCTTTTGCAAGCAGTGGGAGGCTGGGTGGGTCATCCCCAAAGATGACATTATAAGCCAGGTAGTAAAAGATCAATGCAGGAAAGACAGATGATCATAGACAAGGTTATATAATTGAAGAATGTCAGGCTATGATGGCAAGAGTTCAAGTTAACACTGCCACTGTGGAATAAAAAGTGAACATTGTCTGATTTATAGAGTAAGGGGTAAAACCAAAACAGCCATGTTACCTGAGAGGAGGCTGGTTTGAAGTATTTTGAAGTAGTATCGAATGCACATTTACTTGGAGACAGTTTTAAATGAGAGGATTCTAATTTAGTGGGTAGCATGTTTACTTTGAAAACTTGGGATAGCTGCACATTCTTTGAGGTTTGTCCATGGGAGGTTGTTGATGCTCCAGTGAATGGCCCTCACTCATGCACATATGAACAGCACTAATTAAATTAGTAAATTATTTTATTTTAAAAAAACTATAAAGTTGAGAGGGAATGTATTAGGGTGGATCTAGGAAAAGTTGGGGAAGAAATGGGGGTGAATATGGTCATATTTCTTTGTACCCATATATTCTTTGAAATCCTCAAGGAATAAATTGAAGATTGAAAAAGTAGAACAAACCTCAATCAAATGTAGTTCATATGTCAATATAGATGGCAGTCACAGTGTTTCTCTCCCTTTCCTCTATGTCTCTCTCATTTCCTTCTTTCTCATTCTCTGTCTTTCTCTGTATATATCTGTCTGTCTCTGTCTCTCCTGCATACACACACACACACACACACACACACACAGAGAGAGAGAGAGAGAGAAACACATGATAGACAAAATTATTGTAATAATTATTTAGACTTCCCAAGAAAAGCAGAGGAGCTCTCAGACCTTCTACAGATGGCTTAAGAGTACCAAAAAAAAAAAAAAAAAAAAAGGAAAAAAAAGAAAGAAAGAAAGAAAGAAAGAAAGAAAGAAAGAAAGAAAGAAAGAAAGAAAGAAAAGAAACTTACTTGGGGTTTTATGATGAGACTAGCCTGGAGTTTCTCTATGTGGTTATAAATCCCCCTTCTACGGGTATTGAAGCAGAAAGCATGTTCCTTGTAGTGGGTCACACTCTGGGTGACTCCGAGGTGAAAGGCCAACACGAGGAACTGGAAGGCTTCACTTCTTCTGAAGTTTTCCTCTTTGGTGTGCCGAGGGCTGTATTCTCATGGGTCTTCATGTAGTCTCTCTCCCTGTATTGTCTGTGTCCCCGGATCTTCATCAGGTAGACACTAGTCATGTCATGTCATGCATAAGTCTTCAGTTGATCTCATTTACGTCTTTAAAGACTTTCTCTGAAAATTTAGTTGCGTTCTGGGTACCAGTAACAGGATTTCATTGTATGAATGCTGGGGTACAAAACCTGACTTTACAAATGTGTTCACTATCTTAAAGATGAAGATAATGTTAATGAAAGATTGTTGAAATAGACTCAAACATCACCCAAGTTTAAATATCAGAATATAGGCTTGAAAGATGGCTGTGGAGAGAAGTGTTTTCCTGAGTTTGAAGACCTGACTAGGTAAAAGTTGGACAAATAATGTGAGCATTTGTAATCCCTGAGCTATGCTGAGGGGAAGGGAGAGTGACCCTGGGACTCCTTGGAAGCTCACGAGCCAGGCCACCACAACAGGAAAAAGCATATCCTGTCTCAAAGAAGGTGGAAGTCCAGAACTGACAGCAGACGTTGTCCTGTCACCTGAACATGTACACAAATTCACATAAATGCATGTCCATGAGCATGTGCTCGAACACACACATCACACACAGCAACAGATAAACACATAGAATACCAAAACACTTCTAAGTTGCCAACTGAATGGAGCCAAAAGCTCAAACATTTTGGGCATAAGTACATTAGCAGATGGCTAATATACCATTGAAAGTCTATAAGGCAATGTTAATTTTTCCAACTTTATAAACAAGCCAGAAGTAATGAGGGTCATCACTCCTTTTTTAATTAGCTCTAACAGATTCTAGTTAAGTTCTTCAGTTCATAACTAAGAAAGGATGTCCCATAGGTCCTATTTAATATTCACACTTTAGATGCTAACATTTTAGTTTTAATTTGCTTTGTGTAGAATTAAAAGGTCTACAATCACAATGGATTGTTGTAATGCAGTGGACTTCCTATGAGAAATTTTGGCACAGTAACTATCCCAACAACTCAGGTTGGAGTATCCCCTAGATTGTGTTTTATTACTCCCTAAAAGGACAGTGTGCATTTAATGTCTGCATTCAATGAAATCTCCAGACAGAACTGCAATGTAAACTGTGTTGTGGATAGAGACCATAGGGTTTTATCAGTTTATGCATTTTATCGAATATTAAAGTTTTGGGCCTTATTTGGAAGAGGCTCAAGAACTGATAAGCATCTGGCCATTTTCTTGGAGTTAAAACTGGGTTTTTAACTGGTTCCAAATGTAGACCTGTTTTTAGGGCTGTGGCTTTTGTTTGAGTTTGTGTTGTTGACTAGTTTTATTGTATCACGTGTTTTCTTTCCTTTCCTTTTTCTCTTTCTTTCTATTCTCCCCTCCCTCCCTTTCTCCTCCCTCCATTTCTTTCTTCTTCCAAATGTTTGCTGGATTACTTTGGTGCCCTGAAGCTGTCTCCACCCTGCCCTTGTGATTCTCTTCTTCAAAGGATCATCAAATGGGAACCATCCAGAGCCCTAGCCTTTCTCATGGTAGTGAATGTGCGAACCTTTGGCTATTGCAGGTGTTCTCCAGGTATTTCCCACACATTCTAGAGGGTCTGGACTGGCTTCTGTGGCCAAGGCATAGACTCAGGATCACTGGTGCCATTTTATAAAATCATAATGAGTCATCTACATTTAGGAGTGTGGTTTCTGCATGCCACATAGTAACTGCTCTTCCACACCAGTGGCTACCCAATGGGGCATTGTATCTCACAGGGCATCAGTGTTTCTCCTGAGTGCTTCCAAGAGTGGAGTTAACACTGATGGACACACTCAATTAGCAAATAAGAGTATTCTTAGATCTTAGCACCAGGCATGGTTTATGCTGGACTCAAGATACATAACTTAATCCTTAACACAAATAGGTATGGAATAAAACATAAAACTCAGGGTCAATTTAGTGAGGTCTATAATACTATACTGTACTATACTATACTATACTATACTATACTATACTATACTATAAATCACAGTTTTAACTTTTGACTTAGGTCTTTTAATTTACACAAAGTCTCAGTAGAACTAAAAAAATGCATCACTGGACAATATGATTCAAAGCTAAAGCAGGCCAGCAGAGAACAAATTCTGCTAATAGAGCAAAGCTGAAAACAGAAACATCCTGATGACAGAACTGTGGGATAGACATTGTATTCACTGTCCCAGTGGCTGGACCCTTCCTTCCTTGCCCTGGTAATAGCTCCAAGTCAACTCTCTGGCCTATGGGATATACACTCTAGTCTCTTTAGTGTGACTCTAAGCATTTTAGACCATAATTAGTATGTGAAATTATCTGACTTGGCATGAAAACCATATTTTTGATGTGGTCCATCACTGGATGGGCAGAGTCCATCCTACAGTCCTTTCTAGCTATAACAGTACCCATCAGGCATCCTTTCCCCAAGGTGCTCTACACACAATAGAAATATAGGGCATTGTGTCACACAGAAACTCAGAGAGCCATAAGAAAGTGACATACATGAGGAAGGTTGTAAAGAATTTGAAATTTGAAAGTGAAATAAGACTGTGCTTCTACATGGCAAAGGACACCATCAACAAGACCAAACAGCAGCCTATAGAGTAGGAAAAGATTGCTACCAACTCCACATCCAATAGAGGACTAATATCCAAAATACATAAAGAACTCAGGAAGTTAGACATTAAGAACCACATAATCCAATGTAAAAATGGGGTACAGATCTAAACAGAGAATTCTCAGCAGACGAATTGCAAACAAGTGAAAGACACTTAAAGAAACGTTCAACACCTTAGCCATCAGGGAAATGGAAATCAAAATAGCTCTGAGATTCTATCTTAACCCAGTGAGAAGTGACAACATGGAAAGGATCTGGAGCAAGGGGAGCATACCTCCACTTCTGGAGGGAGTGAGTGCAAATGTGTACAGCCACCATGAAAATTGATATGGTAGTTTTTTAGAAAAGTGGGAATAGATCTACCTCAAGACCCAGCATATCACTCTTGGGCATCTACCCAAAGTACACTCCATCCTACATCAAGGACATTTGCTCAACTTTATTCATAGTGGCTTTATTCATAATAGCAGAAGCCAAAACATTCTAGATGCCCATCAACCAAAGAATAGATGAAGAAAATGTGGCACATTTACACAATGGAGTATCACTCAGCTGTTTAAAAAATGACATTATGAAATTTTCAGGCAAATGAATGCAGCTACCAAAAGAATTATCCTGAGTGAGGTAATTCAGACAAATAGAAAGACAAATACTACATATATTAAAGTGCACATTATCTGTTAAGAAAGTGGTAATCAAGTTATAATCCACAGATACAAAGATATTAGGTAAAGAGAAGATCTAGGGGCTACGCATGGATCTCCCTGGAAAGAGGAAATAGAATGAATTTTGTGGGTAAACTGGTATCAGGTGGGGATGGGAGCAGGAAGGGTCAGATGAGGGTATGGATGCAGAGAGTGCAGGGAGAGACAGCTGGAACTGTGGGTATTTGGGGGATGGTGTGGAAACTCAGTGCAGTGGAAACTTCCTGGAACCTGTGAGGGGGATCCTGTGAAGACTCCTAGTAATGGAAGATATGGAATCTAATCCGGCCATGTTTTATAGCCAGTCCAGGCTTCCAGTGGTGGAACTGGGTTACATTCAGTAGAGTTGTTGGCCGAGGAGGTTTAGGTTTAGATCTCTAAACAACCCAGGTTGATGCCAGGACAGGCAGTCACTTTCTAAAAACTGACAGTTGACCCATTGTCTATAACAACTTCCACACAGCTCATTGAACACAGAGAGGTGGAACTGGTGTGGGCATGCAACCTTCACCTCTATGTTCCAGTCCCATTGGCACAAGAAGCTATTCTACAGTATACGGGAAGAGAAACCTGGCACCAACCCAGCCATGAAATCCTAGACTGTTGAAGGAGCTGTGGGTTGTGTTCCTATCACCTGGCTCCCGGCCGCCTGGCTAGCTTATGCCCCAAAATAACTACATGGAAACTGCATTCTTTTAAACACTGCTTGGCCCATTAGTTCTAGCCTCTTAATGGCTAATTCTCACATCTTGATTACCCATTTCTCTTAATGTGTGTAGCACCCCAAGGTATGCTTACTGGGAAGATTCTAGCCTACATCCATCCTGGGTCAGAGCTTCATCAAGTCTGCCCAGGAGAGCAGTGCTCTGGCATCTTACCTCACTTCCTCTGCCTCCCAGCATTCTGTTCTGTTTACTCCACCCACCTATGTTCTAACTTATGAGGCCAAGAAGTTTCTTTATTAATTAACCAATGACCTTCTTCCATCATTTTCCCTTTTTCTGTTTGAACAAAAAGGAAAGGCTTTCACTTTAACATAGCAAAATTACATATAACAAAACAGTTATCAAGTAAGAATTACAGTTACAATATTTACATCTATTTTATCTTTTATCATAACAAAGGAAAACAACTATAACTATCTATTCTTCAACTCCATCAAAGACTCAAGAAGGATATAATATTACCTAAGTAAATGAGAAGTAAGCAACTTACAAAACTCCAGAAATCACAGAGACATCTCGCTGCCTGGACAGTCACCCAAAGTTCCTCTGTACCATTGGGGCATCCATCTTCGGCCTACAGGTCCATAGTATCCAGAGACATTTCCATGAAACAGGAAATTTCAAAGGCAGTTCAGTCACTATCTGCTGTGTCCTGCAGAATGTCTCGCAGACTCCTTCATGAATCAGGAACCGCGAAAGATCATCTCACCTTTAGGCAAGTTCAGTAGTCCTCTCTCTCTGCAGGTTCTCTGTGTCCAGTTTATACAATAGTCCAGGCAAGAGCAGTTTCTTGCCCAAATGACTATCAAACTCCATAAGGTGCCTCTTTGATACCCATCTTCTTTCTTCTTGAAGTAGATTGGTGCTGCCAGGAGCAGACGTGTCTCATTGCATGGAAAACCCTAAGTTATTAAAACATTTAAAATGCCATATTCTCTAGCCTTTGAAAGATATGATGAATGCCTATCTGAAATATATCCATGCACATCTAGAAAATCTAACTAACATGACTACAAACTTGACTATTATAGATGATTATCTATTAACAACCTATATACATTGCATTTTTACATGAACTACACAATCACAATACCTTAATCAAGATCAGAAATACATATACATATAACAAAATTGACCTTAAATTTATATCAATAAAGTCAAATCCATACCGATGCAAATTATTCATATCTATATCATATCCTCCTTTAAATGTAAAAGAACACTTATAAACAATATTTGGGAACATGGGCGCAGTTTTTTTCTCTCCAAACTGCTTCCTGCTGAATGGGGGCACTGTTTTTCAGATCTTTTATGGGATAACCTGTCTGCTAGGTTCATCTCAGTCGGCAGTTGAGCAAAGTCATTTTTTGAGGGTGTTCACAGCAACCTTTCTGGAGGGCGTGGTCTACCATACCATATTGGGATAGAAGTAATCCACAGGGTCTCATTGTCTGTGAAAACAAAAGAAGAAACTCCTTTCTAAAGCATCATGTCCTTAGATCCAAATTTTAAAGTCAAGGTATTTTCAAAATATCTATGTTGGATTAGTTCAGCAGCATTTATAAACAAATATCTTTTAGCATCTGTTGCTCTTTCCTCAGCATTCAAACAATTCAAAGACAGCATAATAGCATACAGTATCAAAATTCTCTGTGTATTTTCCATCTTTGTGCGGCTTTATTTTAACCTCTATTTCATTTATTTTTACTTTTATTTTATATTCTCTGTATATCTTTGTCCTGGAATAACTCTGTAGACCAGACTATCCTTGAACTCTCAGAGATCCTTCTGTCTCTGCCTCCCAGGCATTGGGATTAAAGGCGTGTGCTACCACACCTTGAAGTCACAGAGGTTAATCTCCCTCTGCCCCCCAAGTGTTGGGATTAAAGGTGTGTACTACCACACTCAACTACTCTCTTTCTTCCTTTTTTTTTTGTTTTTTACTTTAAGAACTTTAACTTTTAGCCTGAATATATGTTTAACACACTGTAAACCATTTAGAAATTTTCTTTGTCTTTGGATCTCTCTTTACTGTATCTCTCTCTTTTTCTGACCACATGAGTCTTTAATTTACCAAGCAATATCAGTAGGACTAAAGCTGTGACTTTGATGATCCAGCCCATTCTTTAGCTTTCAGCCTCATGGTAGAGGTACCAGCTGTAGCCATGTTTATTGCCACAAGTCTATGGCATTTCAAGGTCCCTGCCAGCAAGTAAGCTGCAGCATTCTGCTCATAGACCACACTCAGTCGGACCAGACCGTCTGCCTGAAAGAGTCAGAGTTTGCCCTGGCAGGACAGCCCAGAAAGCCAGCATTTTAAAACAGCACAACTTTTTTCCTGCTACTGCTGAAAACAAACAAGCATTCAGTCAGCTTTTATCAACACCATTTAAGTGTTTCATGGCAGGACCTCTTAAGAGAACTGCAGGGTTTTGCAGCTAAAGCTGAGTCAGGAAGCCTCTCTTAGATGAGAGCACTTGCTTGCCTCTAGCAAGCAGAGCAAACCCAAGAAACTGCTGCTACCAAGAAAACATGCTTTACTCTATTCCTTCCCAAGCCTTCTCAGGCTTTCTGTGGACTAAGTTATCCACACATTGGGCGCCATTCTGTTGAAGGAGCTGCGGGCTGTGTTCCTGTCACCCAGCTCCTGGCTGCCTGGCTAGCTTATGCCCCAAAATAACTACATGGAAACTGTATTCTTTTAAACACTGCTTGGCCCATTAATTCTAGCCTCTTAATGGCTAATTCTCACATCTTGATTACCCATTTCTCTTAATGTGTGTAGCACCCCAAAGTATGCTTACTGGGAAGATTCTAGCCTACATCCATCCTGGGTTGGAGCTTCATTGAGTCTGCCCTGGAGAGTAGTGGCCTGGCATCTTATCTAACTTCCTCTGCCTCCCAGCATTCTGTTCTGTTTACTCCACCCACCTATGTTCTAACTTATGAGGCCAAGCAGTTTCTGTATTAATTAACCAACGAACTTCCTCCATCACTAGACCTACAAGATGTCCTGCCTGCAAGTTGTGGCTGGGACAACAGTGGTGCAGAATTTGTGGGAGTGGACATATCATGAGAGGAAACCCACACCCTATGCTGCTTGGATGGCCAGGAACCAGAGACTGGATAGTCCAAGGACTTAGGGTAGAAATAAACATGACTGGCAAAAAATTTAAATGATTCCTAATGATTCCGCTATACTCATAGATTGGTGCCTTGTCCAGTCAGTCATCAGAGAAGCTTCCTTCAGTAGCAGATGGGAGTGAGCCCAGAGATCCACACCAGACATTATGCTGAGAAAGAGTCTAAATTAGAGAGCTCTCCATCTAGTTTTTATGGGTTCACCTTCTTATTTAGCTTCTCTAGGATTGCGACTTATAGGCTCAATGTCCTATATTTATGGCTAAAATCCAATTATGAGTGAGTACATCCCATGTTCATCTTTTTGGGTCTGGGTTACCTCACTCAGGATAGTGTTTTCTATTTCCATCCATTTGTATGCAAAATTCAAAAAGTCATTGTTTTTTTACCACTGAGTAGTACTCTAATGTGTATATATTCCACACTTTCTTCATCCATTCTTCCATGGAAGAGCATCTAGGTTGTTTCCAGGTTCTGGCTATTACAAATAATGCTGCTATGAACATAGTTGAACAAATACTTTTGTAGTATGATAGGGCATCTCTTGGGTATATTCCCAAGAGTGGTATTGCTGGGTCCTGGGGTAGGTTGATCTCAAATTTCCTGAGAAACCACCACACTGGTTTCCATAGTGGTTGCAAAAGATTGGGGAACCCCATGGGAGAGGGGACAGAAAGATTGTAGGAGACAACGGAGAGGGAGGACACTAGGAAAATATAGTTCACCAAATCAATTATGCAGGTCTCACATGGTCTCACAGAGACTGAAACAACAAGCACAGGGCCTGCATGGGGCTGCACCAGTTCCTCTGTGTGTATGTTAAACTGTTGTGTACTCCTAACAGTGGAAATGGATGCATCTCTGACTCTTTAGCCTGCTCTTGGGACTCTTCCTCTTATTGGGTTCTCTTGTCCGGCCTTGATATGAGGGCTTCCGCCTTGTCTTATTGTATCTTGTTTTTTCCTGTTTGCCTGTCATCTCTTGGACAGCGGCTCTTTTCTGAAGAGAAAATGGACTGTGAGTGGATCTCAAGGAGAGAGTAGGTGTGGGGGAGTTGGGAGGAGTGGAGGGTGGAGAAACTGTGGTCAGGGTGTATTGTATGAGATACGAATCTATGTACTATTATTGACATGTGGATTTAAGCATTGAACTGCCTTACTACAACTGGACTCTGCTTCTCTGCATTTCAACAGCTGTGGTTATTTTGTCTCTGCCTACTGAAAGAAAAACTCTTTATGCGAGTGAGAATGCTGCTTATAAGGGAAAACATTTAGAATATAGGTATAAATTATATTGATTTGGGAAGGAGGCAGTAGTATATTTTCTGTTAGAGTCCGTGACCTCAGCAGCCATGAAGAGCTTACAGTATGAGGCATGAATCGCATCCTATTTCAGGAACCCTAAGCTCAATTATATTTCTGTTGCTCATCCCAGGATATCAGTGTCAGCACTACACCTTTCAGGCTGTTGGTCGAGGTTTATAGGCCACAGTGAGTAGGACTGAGGAGCGCTTTTCTACCTCAGAAGCCTGCAGCACATCTTTGGAAACAATATCTAGTCTTCAGATTGGAGGCTTCTAGCTCTGTCCAGCTCTATTCCTCCACATTCCATGTCCACAGTGTGTGGCATCTATCCCTAACATGACAAAAAGCTTGTTGCGTGCTTTTTAAGAAATTGTGGGTGTGGACATAACTCTTTTTTTCTGCCATGTAAACTGAAAGAAATATGAAGCTAATTGTATCCGTTTTTTATTTTAATTTTCTGCAATATCTCATGCATCTCAGGCCAGCATAAAATGTGCTGTGAATCCAAAGATGGTCTTGAATGTCAGACCTCCCTCCTCCTCCGCCTAAGTGCTGGGAGCACAGGTGTTCGCACCATGCCTGGGTTATTTATTACACTGCTGGGGATGAAGCCCAGTGTAAGTAATCCACCAATGCTGTCACATCCTGGCCCCAGCCGCGTCCTTTCTCAGTCTGACATCAAGAGTTTCAGTCACTAGGGAGTTTGATGACCTGGAACAAGCAGTTCAACTGGTCAAAGACTCAGAGAACTGAAATTGAAGAGAAATCAGGAAAGAGTCCTTCATCCTGGGGTGTGTGGTAAATGCACCATTTTTAACTATTAGTTAAGATTCCTGTGATTTTGGCTCATGATATCCAAATAAGCATTCTCCCAACCTTCCTAATAGATTTTACAAGCTTCATTTTCCCTGTTACTTACTTCTGTGAAGTTGTGGTAGAGAATCAGTGATTTCAAACTTGTCTGGTGATTTTTTAAAAATATAAATTGCCTAAGATATTTCTGTCCTTCTATGCCCCAGGTCATGCTGTTCTGTTGAGTTAGTATGGGTACTAAAGCAGAGATACAAAGCGTTTACTTTCCTCTTTTCAGACCCAGATTTTAGCAGAAACTTTTCAGTATTTAGTCACAATATACAGCCTATGTTTCAAGCTTCAGACTAATGCTAAAGATTATTTACCTAAAGAACCTGGAAATTTGGGTAAAATGTGTGAAATGCATAAAAAGAATAAAAGAATATAGTAAATTAATAAGCCTAAATAATATACCTTATTGTTTTTAAGATTTGATTTCTCTCTCTCTCTCTCTCTCTCTCTCTCTCTCTCTCTCTCTCTCTCTGGTGTGTGTGTGTGTAACTTTTACAAACTATAGTTTTCAATCTGTCTGACAGGTATCCTATATTTAGGATACTTCTCAATTTGTATTCTAACATATTCAAATTCTCAGTAGCATCCATGCACAACTAGTAGCCCACATGAACAATACGAGTCTACCCAAGTTCATGAGCGACAGGAGTGCCTCTTCTCTGCAGCAGTGGCATGCACATACAATAGTTTTATTTTTCCCATTTTGAAGTTCTTTGACTTTGTACATGTATACAATAAATTTTAGTCATTTTCTCCTCCAGTTCCCCTTCCTCATTCCCTTCCTCTCCACTAAGCTCTTTTGTCTTCTCAAGTCCTGTTATTTTGTTGCATTCTTTTGTCTATATTTTTATTTTACTGTTTTGTTCAAATTCCACTGAGTCTTTTCTACCCTGGGCGCTTATTCCCAAAACTTTCTCATTGTCTTTCCCACTAATCATGGGGCCTTGCACTACCTGAAGAAAGTAAGGCCAGACTAAACCTCTCTGCTGCATATTCTGTGATGGTCATGCCGTGTTTGTTATAAACTCATTAGCTGCAAGCCCTCTCGTTCTAGCTTCTGCATCAACTCAGAGTGTGTTCAGACTGTATTTTATTAGTAGTAGGCAGTTCGCTTTGATCAGTTTGCCCTACCCTCTTGTGTGACATTAGTCAGTTAGAAATGGCCTTCTCCTGCGTATTCCACATAGTTCTCCTTGACAGTAGAGACATCTACTTCCCACTCGATCATCATTCTATATTCTACCTAAGTGGTTTCTTTTTTTGATGGGAAAGTTACTAACATTGGATTTGGAGCAGAAAAACAATTGCCTGTCATTTTGGAAGACTATAGATGTTTGTAGCACCACAGGGTGCTTCCAGGCAGCATGCAACATCTTCCCTGGGACAATTTTTGCTATGTTTTATGTGGTATAGCATAGATCAATGTTTTCAAGATTTCTCCATTACTGTGATTACTAAAGATGTTATGGACAGAAGTGCCGATTTGGGCTTACAATTTCAGAAGGAGAGTCCCTCTTGGAAGGAAGGCAGGACAATAGTCAGAGAAGGCAAGAAAACCATCAGGAAAGGCAGGACAACAGTCAGGGAAGGAGGAGGACAGCCAGGGAAGGGAGGAGGACAGTCAGGGAAGGGAGGAGGATAACCAGGGAAGGGAGGAGGACAGTCAGGAAAGGCAGGACAACAGTCAGGGAAGACAGGAGGACAGTCAGGGAAGGAGGAGGACAGTCAGGGAAGGGAGGAGGACAGTCAGGGAAGGGAGGAGGACAGCCAGGGAAGGGAGGAGGATAACCAGGGAAGGGAGGAGGACAGTCAGGGAAGGGAGGAGGACAGTCAGAGAAGACAGGAGGATAGCCAGGGAAGGGAGGAGGACAGTCAGGGAAGGGAGGAGAACAGTCAGGGAAGGAGGAGAACAGTCAGGGAAGGGAGGAGGACAGTCAGGGAAGGAGGAGGACAGTCAGGGAAGGGAGGAGGACAGTCAGGGAAGGGAGGAGGACAGTCAGAGAAGACAGGAGGATAACCAGGGAAGGGAGGAGGACAGTCAGGGAAGGGAGGAGGACAGTCAGGGAAGGAGGAGGACAGTCAGGGAAGGGAGGAGAACAGTCAGAGAAGACAGGAGGATAACCAGGGAAGGGAGGAGGACAGTCAGGGAAGGGAGGAGGACAGTCAGGGAAGGGAGGAGGACAGTCAGGGAAGGGAGGAGGACAGTCAGGAAAGGGAGGAGGACAGCCAGGGAAGGGAGGAGGACAGTCAGGGAAGGGAGGAGGACAGCCAGGGAAGGGAGGAGGACAGTCAGGGAAGGGAGGAGGACAGTCAGGGAAGGGAGGAGGACAGTCAGAGAAGACAGGAGGATAACCAGGGAAGGGAGGAGGACAGTCAGGGAAGGGAGGAGGACAGTCAGGGAAGGGAGGAGGACAGTTAGGGAAGGGAGGACAACAGTCAGGGAAGACAGGAGGATAGCCAGGGAAGGGAGGAGGACAGTCAGGGAAGGGAGGAGGACAGTCAGGGAAGGGAGGAGGACAGTCAGGGAAGGGAGGAGGACAGTCAGGAAAGGGAGGAACTTGTCTGATCACACTGCATTTACTCTAATGAAGCAGAGAAAGAACAGGAAGTCAGGCAAAGATGTAAAACCTCAAAGCCCATCCCACGTGACACTCTTCTTCAGCAAGACCCCACCTCCTGAAGGCTGTGTAATCTTCCCAAACAGCATCTCCTACTTGAAACCATGAGTTAAAAGATTGTGTAATCTTCCCAAACAGAGCCCCCTACTTGAGACCAAGTCTTAAAACTCCCGAGCCTTGGGGCATATTACAAATTATAATCACAGCAGCCAAATTTTCAGATTTACTGTTTAAAATTAACCGTTACATGGCATAAACTATTTTATGTTTTAATTTTAGACAGATTTTACAGAGAGAAATTTCGCTAGATTTTTTAAAGTTTTCCAGTGAAGAAAAGGGATTAAAGTGGCCAAGGAAAGAGAGGGACCTGTGTAAGAGTCTTGGCGTATGGAGACGGCACACACCTTCAAAGCTTAGAAAACAAAACAAACGCCGGTTGTGGTGGCGCACGCCAGTAGGATTTGCTGAAGGAGGCAGAGGCAGGAGGATCACGAGTTCGAGGCCAGCCTGGGCTACACATTTTAGGCCGGGCGATGGTGGTGCACGCCTTTAATCCCAGCACTCAGGAGGCAGAGGCAGGCGGATCTCTGTGAGTTCGAGACCAGCCTGGTCTACAGAGCTAGTTCCAGGACAGGCTCCAAAGCCACAGAGAAACCCTGTCTCGAAAAACCAAAAAAAAAAAGTAGATGCAATATTTTATTTGAGTCTTTTGCACACAGGAGGGGACTAATTAATATAACATTACCTTGACAAGCTAACCACAATGCCTACTTTGGAAACAGCAAATGTATTTATCTTCATTTCAGAATACTCATTCTTTTTATTTTAATTACCTAACAGTTCTAGATCCCAAATGTTGACTTTAAAACACTTTATACTTCTTAGTGCGTCTCCTCCCATATATTGTGAAGTAGCTCTTTTGTATATTTCCCACTCTCATACAGTCTCTACAGCTTCAATTCCCTGGGTTAGTACCCAGGTCTCAGTGGTTCACTGAGAAACTGTTGGGCATTTATTATCAAGATCTCTACTTTGGTCAGATGTTTTTTTTTTTTTTTTTTTTTGGGTTATGAGAAAAATTAGCACAACTGCAGGTTCTAAACAATCTGAAAAAAATGTTTCTGGATATATCAGAAATATCTGCTTTCTTAGTCTCCGGATATCAAGAAAGAATTCAATCTTTTGTAAATCTCAAACTTACCCTGCATTTGAAAATAAAGTTAAAAATAAAACCACAAGAGCAGCTTTGAAAAAAAAAATAACTTCAGCTACAATAGAGAGAGGATAAGAATCAGCGAAAATGTGGACGATGGATGAAGTTTGGTTTTTGTTTTAGTGTAAGAGCAGTCATGGGTCATAGAATAAGAAGAATACTCTTTGTTTCTTGGGCATTGTGTTGCCCAAGCCACTGTAATTATATGGATTAAATAAATAAATTGCTTTCTTTCATTCTTGCCTTCTTCCTGTAGACCCTACTTACTCCCTTCCAGTTTTATTTTAATCATCAAGGCACGTGTTTAATAAGCAATTAAATTTTTTCTAACAATGGATTCATCCCGTACCAGCAAAACCACAATCAAATCTGATAGTATTCCAGTGGTCATGTTATTGATATACCATAAAGTTTCTGTTTCTTTATGCCTGTGAGAAATTTAGATACTTTGAAAATGTAACCAATAGCAGATCTCTGGTGCGAGAATTCCTCTTACATCTAGAGTGCCATTGATAATTTATGACAGACCTCTTTGACTTTCACCTATGATATCATCCAAAAATTTTTGTCAGGGTGCATAAAAAAGAAAGTAGTGTGATAACATACAAATGAAAATATCAAAATGAATATCATTAATTTGTAGTCTTACTCAAAAAGAGCTTTTAAGAAGGATTATTGTCAAATATATTTACAATGAGTACTCTTATTCATCAAGAAATCCAAAATATTTTCACTATCTTTACTGATTTAACATAATATTATTATTCCCTTTACCCTGTATTAAGTGGTTTAATGGCAGAAAATAGAAACAAAGTCTGTGCTTTAAGAGCAGTGTGCCAGTCCCTGGTTTGGGAGGAGTTTGGTAGTAATATGTGCCTTGCTGCATTTGGTTGCTCTATAGAGTCAATCAGTACTGTGAGCTATGATAACGTGAGTAGCTGTAATGGAGTAGAAAACATGCCAAATGACTCGGTAGCAGTTCTACATGCAGGAAGTCTCTTCACACAGGCCTGGGAGCCTCTATCACCTTTGTTGGTTGGACACACACAAGTCTCCCAGTAAGGGCATGACAGCATCTAGAAACGTTAGCACTCTGTGTATACGATTATCCTTCACATTATAGGATGCTCAGGCGCCCCCATCACGTTCTGTATGTTCAGTCCCTCAAATTGCAGTGTCCATGAAAGGCGAAAGCTGTCTCGCTTCACTTAAGAGTGGTAGGCACAATAGAAAGATGCATTGTTTCAATAGTTGTCTTCTTGTAAGATGCTTTTGAACCAGCCACTACATACAGCCTGAGATACTTTTTTTTAAATCAGGAATATTGGTAAGCATAAATTCTGACATGAGGTACATAATAATTAAAGTTTATATTTAGGTAAAATGCATAAAAGTTTAGACTTTTCTGAGTTTTGCCTGTTTATTTACTTTGTTTATTTACTTCTTTATTTTTCAGCTAATACAATTGCATAGTATTCTTTTTTCTTTTTTGCTGTTTCTTGATGTTATTTATTTAGCTTTACATTGATATATTTTTTAGCAATAGTTGTGTTGACCAAGTTTCTATCAATTTAGTCATTTCTGTAAGTTAACTGCAGCCGGAACATCAAACATCCTGTGTGGCTCCTGGGGTCAGTTCTGCCTTCCCCCATCTCCCTATCTATGTCACCTAAAAAGTCACATTGTTATACTGCACGGTCCCAAATGTGACATAAGTAGATTTTGAACTCTGTACCTTGTCATTTGCCTGAGACCTTCCCAAACCTTCATTTAATAGCCTAAAAAAGCAAGTAGATAAATCAACTTGGGAGATTCTTGGGGCTTAAGGATTATTGGGCTTCCATTTCCTTGGCTGGGAAAAATTCCTTAGACTTTGCCATTCCAGCCTGCAGAAACCACTGAAGTAAAATTCACTGAAAGGAACCCCCCCCCCGCCCCCGTCCTGACGGGTCAGGACAGCACCTGAGAAGAGGTCCTATGTATATTAAGGGAGACATTTAGCTGGCGGCAGCTGGGCTTCTGAAGAACTGAAGTATTCAAAACACATTTTATACTGACCATGGCAAAAAAAAAGAGTGAACTACTGAAGGTAGGGATAAGGAAGATGCACATAGTTGAGGTCTGAGTAACTATGAGAGAGAAGAATGTTTTATAAGGTTAATTCTAAAGGAAAATATGTTACACCTCGGCAGAATGTCTAGAGGAAAGTAAAATTTAATGATGAACTAGAGCACATTGATTCTATCCTCATTTATCTACCCTCACTTATTCATGTTGCTTTAAATAGATTTTGTTGCTATGGTGAGGAGTTGAAAGACCATACATTGTTTCACAGCCACTCCTTCCGGCAGTGCTCCCTGTGGACTTGGAGGGTACAGTAACACAATTGCTGACATTTATGGAGTTCAGCGTGGGGCTCTTCCTGTTAGTGGTACTGTAGCCCACCTGGCTGCCCTCCAGGAAGCGACCTGGAGTCCTGCTCCACCATAGCCTTGCTAGAAGGGCTACTCAGGACTCCACCGCACTCCTTCAGAAAGCAAACGTCCATGGACCACTGACCAAGAAAGGTGTAATAAGAGTTTCTCAAAGTTCTGCAGAGAACGCTTCTGTCTCATGCTTCACAACAGAACAGCTGAATGTGCTTCCTTTACCTTATTTGTTCTTTTAAAAAGTTCCTTTAATCATGAGAAACTCAGATGTTCTTGTTTCTCCTTGCATCTCATAGCTCCTCTGTTATGGCAAACAACACAGCTGTGGCCTTAAATTTGTATACAGCACTTCACAAAACAAAAAGTCTTGGAGTTATTGGGGGCTTTGCCTCTTCATAAAGTAATTCAATAGCCATCTACCTGCTTGTAATCTAGCCGTCTCTTGAGGTGCAGACTGTATTTCAAATTCAACTCTTTCAGCAGTTTTTCTAAATATTAATCACTACATTGAATATGTTCATCTATTCCACCATAAAGAAAGAACAAGGAGTTTAGAATTAAAATCATGAGTTTTAATTCTGTGACAAGGCTATGCATTTACTCAAGACTTGTCTGAGTCTTGGCTTCTTCATTTAAACATTGCAGGGGGGGGAAGATATGCAGCCTTAAACACCAAGAGTACTTTGTATAATTCACCTCATTGGAGCTGCACAGAGGGTGTATTGTTCTCAGATTCTAAAATCAGAAGATCAGGGCAGTATAGGGACAAGCTCCAAAAAGCATGGCTGTTGGGAGTGGGACTGGATCCCAGATACTCTGATTTTAATCGGTGCCCTTTGTCCTCTGTTGTTTCGCTTTGTTCATAGATAAATGATCATAGAAAGCAAAACCTGTCTTAGATTTTGTTTGGGGTTTTGTTTTTTAAATGTCAGAAATGGTCTCTAGTACTAGGAGAGTGGGTTTCAAAAGTCATGAGCTTGGACTTAACAGTGATCTGGAAGCACAATGTCAAGCAGTAAGAAGAGGAATATAAACAGTATGTCCATTGGGCTAAACATCTTTTCCTGTCATTCATTTCATAGCGGTATGAATGAGAAAAGCAAGTTCCACCCTTTCATTACCAAGGCTGTTATTTATTTATTATTTTATTGTTTACTTGATCAGCACTCACTCGGTCCAAGTGACCAAATCTACTGTGTAAATTTTATGGCATTGGGTATTTAATGCTCTTACTCTGCACAAGTTCAATGATGATTCTTTCCCTTGGCTTCTAAAGGGGGACCCATTAGACAGCTTGCTGAAGAGTAGTCAAACACCTGATACAGTCACAGAGATGAGAAAAGGAAAGAGGGGGATGGTGGGCTCTTTAATATAGATTCCCAGAAACAAGAGCAGGATCTAAAACAACCGCCTAGAGGAGGTGGGACCTGTGCCCCCGGGAACCAATGGCCTTCTCTGCCACCTGCCACCACTTCCAGTGCTACTAACTCACAGGTTGTAGAAGAACCTCTGAGGATGATTGAGAAGGAGTCTGAAAAAAAGAGGCTGGGTAGCAACAATTGATCTTTCCCAGGTATCATCAATCCCTGAGCCCATCCAAGGATGCACTAATACCCTGAAACAACTTGAAAATGGTGTTTTCTTGTTTTATCTGAGGAAGGATTTACAGTTTTCATCAATTTCTCTGAGAAGGAAGTGGAAGTGGGTCAGTCTTGGGGGTGCCCAGTAACCTACAATTACTGATCGAAAGCCCCATCTGTCATTTGCAGATGCCATCCAATACTGGTCTCATTTAATACATGCCCTCCTTTAGACTGGCCTAGCAACAGTTCATGAAAATGTGTCTCACTTGGTCTGACATTTCTACAGTGACCTTGCAACCTATGCTTTGGTTGGCTTGACTTCCTTGGCTTTACCTTGAAAAGTCCCCGCACCGGAGAGCACCCCGGCTCAGAAGGTATTATATCCAGTTTCCTGCAGGATGTCTTTCCTTGGAGTGCACAGGAGTGTTTCTGATGTAGCACGTCTAGAAGAAACTCATTATCCTCTGTGTGTAACCTCATGTCCCTACTTCCCTGTCAACACTTAGCAGTATACAATACCCTGGGTTCTTCTGATCCACTGGATATACATGGTGTTTAATTAGCGTTTTCTAATTAATGATTATTTACTGGCATATCACTCTTATAATTGTAATGTAAATTCCCTGAAGTCAAGGTCATGGACTTCTTGCTTGTATTATTTCCAAACTTTCTGAACAAGTATGTAGAACACGTTCAGAATTAATAACCTTCTGTTAGACAGTTGAATAGGTGAATTAACTCATCATAGTCCCTTAGATTACTGAAAGAAAAATAATAGCTTATTAAGTAGAAATGTACGTATATATTTAAATAGGAATCTACTTCACATATTAATACACAAATATGCACATTCCTATTTATATGACTTTATATTTATTTCTATCTATGAAATTTGGGTTTAATGAAGATTAAGTCAAAAGACATGGCCTCCCCTTAGAAACTTATGGAGGTTAGTTTTGACACCCCTTCGACTATATCTAAGCAAATTCAATTTTCAACTCAGTGTGTGGCATAATGGAAAGAAGATGAGTTTGGAGTCAGCTGTATCTGTTTTTGCAGTGTGGCTCTGTCATGTACTAAGTGCATGACTCAAGATAAATATTTTAAGCTGTGGGAAAAACAATACTTGTGTCATGGAGTTAATTTTAATTGAATTTAAAAAGTATAGTATACTGCAAGCTACTCATTGCTGCTCCCGGCATGTAGCATGGTAAATAAAAATTATTATTACTTTTCCTGGAAATATTTGATAAAACTCCTAGGTGCACCTAAAATTGGGTTTCCAATTTTGTTCTACATAAATCACCTTGAGAGAGAAGGATACTATATACTCCATGGTTCTGCTAAGTTACTCACTGATTACTGTCATGTCAAGTGACCATTCATTGAGGGTGAACTATCATGTTGAGGTGCTAGCATATGAATCACAAGTTTATGTTAGAAAAATAAAGAATCTTTTTATTATGAAGCTTGATGACATTTTCTCATTTAAAAAAAACAGAAAGAAAAGGAAAGGTTGAAACAATTTGATGAGCATTATTAAGATTATCTGCCAGGCCTCCTTAGCCTTATTCCCCCAGGGAAAGGTTAGTGTGTTATCTGCCCATTTTGCATGCAGCCCACAACACAGGGCAATCAGATGCGATAAGGAGTCAAGTCAAAGCAGGAACTCAGTTTATTACCGTGAGTGTCAGCTGATGGAGGTGGGTCATATGTCTATTGGTTAATAAAGAAACTGCCTTGGCCCTTCTGATAAGACAGAAAATTAGGTAGGCGGAGTAGACAGAACAGAATTCTGGGAGAAATAAGCAGATTCAAGCAGATGCCATGCCACTTCTCTCCAAGATGGATGCAGGTTAAGATCTTACCGGTAAGCTACCATCTCGTGGTGCTACACAGATGATTAGAAATGGGTTAATCTAGGTGTGAGAGCTAGCCAGTAAGAGGCTAGAGGTAATGGGCCAAGCAGTGTTTAAAAGAATACAATTTGTGTGTTGCTATTTCCCGGTATAAAGCTAGCCATGCAGGAGCTGGGTGGCGGGAAGTGGCCGGCAGCTCCACACTACAGTCAGTTTATATAGGTCAAGTGACATCCCGTGATGTAACATGGAAGCCTGCTTGTTGTGGTTTTTGTCCCGCCGGGTACCCCACAACTGTTTAGCCCCAAAGAAATCACACATAGGTCTCCATAAATTTTTTTTTTTTTTTTGATTTTTCGAGACAGGGTTTCTCCATAGCTTTTGGTTCCTGTCCTGGAACTAGCTCTTGTAGACCAGGCTGGCCTCAAACTCACAGAGATCCGCCTGCCTCTGCCTCTCGAGTGCTGGGATTAAAGGTGTGCGCCACCATCGCCCGGCAGGTCTCTATAAATTATAAACTGATTGGCCCATTAGCTCTAGCCTCTCACTGGCTAACTCTCACATCTTGATTAACCCATTTTTTCTGATCTATGTTAGCCATGTGGCTCAGTACCTTTTTTTCAGTGGGGCAGATCATATCCTGCTGCTTCGGTGGTCTGGGCAGGAGTGGGAGGAATCAACTTCCTCCTTCCCAGAATTCTCCTGTTCTCCTTACATCATTTCTACTTCCTGCCTGGTTTTCCCACCTATACTTTCTGCCTGGCCAATCAGTGTTTATTTAAAATATGATTGACAGATTACAGACAATTCTCCCGCACCACTGTGATGTGGGGAAACCTCCAGCCAATGAGAAACAGCCGAGCCCTCCCTCTGACTGGAGGGGCATCTACCCAGATTTTGCTGCCTCATCCCCCCTCAGTAACTCTAAGACTATCCTTCAAACTCGAGCCA
Organism: Chionomys nivalis; assembly: GCF_950005125.1. Lineage (NCBI taxonomy): Eukaryota > Metazoa > Chordata > Mammalia > Rodentia > Cricetidae > Chionomys > Chionomys nivalis. Next base: position 9,692,592 of record NC_080089.1, on the reverse strand, counting down.
GCCTTTTCTTGGGTCCACAGGCCTCAAGGTATAGGCTGTGAGATAATTTTGGCCCAACAATTATCCCTGTGACTTACTTATGCCCAATTTTATATATTTTATTGATTGACCATTTGACATTCCATGTTCATGTTCATCACTGCTAAAATATTTTATAAGAAATCATTTCATACTTGGTGGCTAAAAATAACAAATAATTTATTCTCACACTTACATTTGTGTTAACTAAACTTTGTCTGGATAAGACAAGTTTTATGTGGGCCTGACTCCAAGCCACGGACTATGCCCGGGCCTCCTTTATCTGTCTTATTCTCCTTAAACTCTGGTCTATGCTGACATTATGACATCAGTAGAAATACATGATAGTTCGGGCACAAACAAGCACATTGACACTTGGGGAATTGTCTTAGACAAGACCAGTGGCACAGCTAATAGTATTTCAGTCCACAATTCCAGTTACTTCCTATCAAAGCAGAAAAGACAAGATCCAGCTAGTCATAGCAGCATGCTTGCTTATGCTCATCGTTCTTTCTACCCATGCAGCTTAAAATATTCTGACAACAAAAAGGTCCCACCCAAAGTGACCTGTGTCAGCCTACACTGATTCACACTAGTAATCAAGACATGCCCACAAACATTCCCACAGATAGTCCCTTAGACAAGTCCACAAACATTCCCACAGACATCTTTGCAAGCATTTCCGGAGACATCCCCACAGATATTTCCACAGACATCCCCACAAACAACCCCACAACCATCCCCACAGACATTTCCACAGCCATCCCCACAGACATTTCCACAGATATTCTCATAGGCATTCTCAAAGACATTCCAACAGACATTTTCACAGATATTTCCGCAGACATTTCCACAGGCATTTCCACAGACATCCTCGCAGACATCTCCACAGACATTCCCACCAAGATCCCCACAGGCATTTCCACAGACATCCCCACAGATATTCCCACAGACACCTCCACAGACATTTCCAAAGACATCCCCACAGATATTCCTACAGACATCCCCACAGATATTCCAACAGACATCTCCACAGACATTTCCACAGACATCTCCTCAGACATTCCCACAGACATCCCTACAGACATCCCCACAGACATCCTCACAGACATTTCCACAGACACCCCCACAGATATTTCCACAGACATCTCCTCAGACATTCCCACCAAGATCCCCACAGACATCCCCACAGACATCCTCACAGACATTTCCACAGACATCCCCACAGATATTCCCACAGACATCTCCACAGACATTTCCACAGACATCTCCTCAGATATTTCCACCCAGATCCCCACAGACATCCCCACAGATATTCCCACAGACATCTCCACAGACATCTCCTCAGACATTCCCACCAAGATCCCCACAGACATCCCCACAGACATCCTCACAGACATTTCCATAGACATCTCCACAGACATCCCCACAGACATTTCCACTGACATCCCACAGACATCCCCACAGACATTTCCACTGGTCAACCTGATCTGGGTAAACCCTCCTTGAGATGCTCTTCTTTGGTGATTCCAGTTTATGCTAACACTTAAAATGAACCATCACCTGATGAAACTGCAGGCATTTCATAACTATGAGGTGGCAAGGATTACTGACCAGCATTTGTTGTGTAGAAACAGAAAGGAGGAGAGAAATACCAGCCATCCAGAACAATTTTTGGCAGCCCATTGGTTGTCAGTAACCAGGGAAAGGATCAAGAGTCACTGCATTGTATTGTGTAGGGACATAAAAATGGCAGTGCCATCAAGAAATATAGAAAAAAAAATAGAGGAGCAGATGGAAACGGGTTCACTAATTCTGCTCTTGGCGAATCACATTTGAGAATAAAACTATCTTAAATGTCTGATGGTCATAAGGAAGGAGACAGAAAACTGTTGGTTTGAATGCATTCTCACTTTCTTCTATAAGACAGCTGAAGCTAAGCCATGTACCAATACCTTTCCCGGGCCTCTTTGGATTATTTACAAGATTAATGTCTCAATGATGTGTAAACAGAGATGTGAATGTCTCTTTCAGATTATTCTGTGCTCCATGATCCATGGACTGAAGCCATAATAACCACAGTCGCCTTCCAAGTCATTTGTTGGAGAAGAAAATGTATCTGTTGTCAATCTGCCTAAAAGTCTCTCTTTAGAATGGCTGATGAGAAAGAAATGAACTGCCAGAGAACTATGTCGTCTTGGTTATTAATCATATTAGCCCAGCCGAGATTCTGTAACAGGGCACTTCATACTGTCAGTTTATGAACCATACTAACACACTTCTCATTTTCTGGATCTGGAGACTGGAAGTACAAAGTCAAGCCACAGTCAGGTTTGTTATCTAGGGAGGGTCTGTCTCCATTTCTTTGATGGCACTTTGTCACCAGGAGTGTTCTCAGAGGAGGACAGTGTGGCTCCCTCACGGAGCAGAAGGGGCAGAGAGCATGAGGGTATGCACTTTCTCGTGCCTTTCATAAGCACACTGATTCTTTCCTGAGAGCCTAGGCCTCTAGACTTCATCACTTTCAGAAAGACCACTCCTCTTCATGGAATTAGGGCGGGGATTAAGCTTCATCTGAATTTGGCAGGAGGAACCATTGTTCAAACCATTGCAGGAACAGCTTAAACCACACTTGCTGTATTAGAGCAACTGTTACAGACTCTGCAATCAATCAAACAAACAAAAGTCTCAATTGCTGGAGGAAGGTTCTGTGGTTAAAGCAGTTACTGTATATGCAACAGGACCAGAGTTCTAGTTCCCAGAAGCCATGGGAAGCTGGTGAGTGTGGGGATTTGCATATAATTCCAGCCTCAGAAGTTAAAGAAAGGAGATTTCCTGGACTGAGCTGGCTAGAGAGTCCAGCCACACTAACCTGCTCGATTTTGTATGGGAGACACTGCCTCAGAGAACAAGGTAGAAGAAGAACAAGGAAAAAGAACCCCAGTCGGCCGGCCTCATGTGCACTCCTCTCTCTCTCTCTCTCTCTCTCTCTCTCTCTCTCTCTCTCTCTCTCTCTCTCACACACACACACACACACACACACACATGAATAAAACTAAAAAGAAAGACCAATGTGGCACTGGATACAGATTTCTGTGTGGAAAAGCTGCAGATGTCTTGCTGACATCTGTATCACCCAGATGTCAGTGATTTACAAGATGGTGTGCTTTCCAGACCTGAAGATTCAAGGGAAATGTTTGAGAAAAATCACACCTCCTGTGTGTGCTGTCCTTCATTGCTGTTAGCAAAGTTGAGCAAGAAATGACATGGAACCTGGTCAAAAACTTTTGCAAGTCAGAGATTAAAGAAAGTACAAAAATGTCGAGCTATGTCTATAGCCACCGCTCTGGCTTGGAAAGGTTTCTATACTTCAGGTAGCAGGAGATGAATCTCTTGGTTCTCAGGCACCTTTCACAAAGACTTCTGAATCTATTAAAGGGCCTCACCATGGTGCAAACAGATGGAATGAAATGTGTACTTGCATGGCTTGGGAGATAACTCAGTTGGCAAAATATTTGTTATGCAAGAATCAAGATATGGATTTGAGCCCCAGAATCCATATAATAAAACTGAGTGTGGGGGCATGCCCTTGTGATCCCAATGATGGAAAGACAGAAGCTCACTGGACAGCCAGCCTAGCTGGATTGTCATTTCAGCTGGATTGGAGCAGCAACCAAGACTGTCCCCTGGCCTCCATAGACACACACACTCATGTGTACATACACACTTCTACACACATGAACATATGCATCCACATAAACCTGTCTTTTGTAAGCCCCCCGATGACCTCCTAGAGAACTGTTCACACTCCTACTCCTGGCCATCAGACCTTAATTTAGTGTTAAGAATAAATTCTGACATTTGCTAGATGGAATTTAGCTTGACCAGGAACTTCGAGGAATTAGCGAGGCTTTGGAGAGAAAAGAAAGCAGACCCGAGACTGGCTTTTGAGGGCATTTGATCCAGGAATCTACAATACTAGACAGAAAAAGCATGGATGTAGTGACTTGAAACCACTGTCCAAAGACACAAGATGAAAATCCTTGGCAAGGTTGGTAGAAGAAGAGGCAAACTCATCTATGAAAAGGTGCTGAGAAACTAATTATTCATATTAAGTAAAATTTAACTGTCTGAGTTGCTCTGGCAGATAGCATGGAATGAAGACTTGAGTCTATATTGAATGACTGGGAGACTCACAGGAGGTCAGGGTCCCATGCGTGGGCCCAAAGGAAGGACATTCACCAAGGTCATGAGGGTTGGGCTGATGGAGAGAAATGTGCCTCACTAGTACATTGCGTGGCAGACTTTTCCCACTGGCTAGGAGTGGTGAAAGGAGAAGTGGTCATAAACTGAGTCCATTCATAGCCATAGGGAAGAGAGAACGAAATAAAACACAGTTCGCTGTATTATTCGAGTCCAGGCAGCTCAGTCACAGTGCCAAGCGGTGGTTGTTATAGGGACTGAGAGGACACCGAAAGACTGATGTGCATCTACTGACAAAATATAACAGCCACAGCAAAAAAGAATACATAAACTCTGTATCAGAAGAGGAGGACTGAGGGGCAGGATTTTGAGAGTTACCGCAGTTCCTGAATGTCAACCAACCTTCAGGTCTGGCACCAGTGAGTTTTCAAAGAAATAGCTTGGTAACACTGTAGCATTTCTGGTCTTAAAGAGACCTACAACCACAGTTGACTCTCAATAGGTCTGGAGATTGAAAGATGCCATTTTTTAGATCTTGTTTTTTAATGGAAGCTTGGAACTGGTGATGATGGAACCATTTCTACATACCGTAGAAATCAGCAAACACTGGGATAGAGGGTTTCTCTCACAGTGCATGCCACTACATCACTATCCCTATGCCCATCCATCCAGACACACTGGGGAGATGGGAATATCCAGAATTTTAAGGACCACTGGGTGCAGATACTGAGCTGATGCTGTTGTCTGGAGAACCAAAGTAAAGTGAGTTTTTCTCTTAGAACAGAAGCTTGTAAGAGACGGGTGTTAAATGGAATCCTTCCCGGATATGGTTTGTAATCTGTTTGTGAGTATCTGATAGTTCTCAAGCTAATAGTAAGAATTAAAATACTTGGGAAACTCAGCACCACAATAGCAGGTTCTTGGCTTGTGCGGTAAGTGATAGTCCAGTGAAAGTCAGAAAATGGCTCCTTCTAACCCTCCTAACTAACCCAAGAAATCAAAACAGTCACATGGGAACAGATTCTCACCCACAGTGCCTTCTTACCATGGCAGCATTCTGGGTTAGGGCTGCCAGTAAGACCTCGCGGCAGGTAACACAGCTTCCCTTAGGTGCTGGATAGCTGCTGAGCAGACTAGGTGTATCCTGGAAATGGTGGTGTGTTCAACAAAGCCACAGTGCAAAGCATAGCTCTTTCATGGAGACCTTATTGCAAGAGCTGAGACATGGTGAAGTGTATGGCTTTTCTTTTTCTTCTTGAAAGAAAGACATCAGAAACAGCTGGTGTTCTCATTAACCTTCACTTTAGGGCTTAACTCTCCCTCTGTCTACCTTAACATGGTTATGAACTTCTACAAAACTTTACATTCACTTACTAAAGTGATCATGTGTCAAGAATTGGTCATGCTCAGAAATGTCTGTGGAACTGAGTTCTGTGAATGACCTGGCCCTAGCCAATCAGTCCTTCATAGGAATGAAATTGTATCCAGCATTGAGGCTGTGTAGACTCCAAAGTCAGAGTTAAGCTTCCTGACAAGTAGCCAAGAGCCACAGGGCACCCATGACAGCTGCAGCTCTGCCCCGCCCCCCATGCTGTGTCTGTAGTCATATGGAGAGCCCAGCAGAGCCGGAAGCAGAAGCTGTAGCTTGGATTAGGAATGGGTCAGTGTGACATAAGGATATGAGCTAAAAATTAATGATGGGTGCTTTTAAATCAACCACAGGGTGGACGAGAAAGGCTGGAAAGTGAGAGAGTTCCTGAAGTACAGATCTAGGAACATCCATTTTGTGCTAAGACCCTTTGCCTTCCAGACACTGGACTTTGGCAGCATGTGGATGGGCCTGGCACTGAAGCAGACCAGAGGACAGATAGCTTTCCTAGATCGTTGAGGCCCCTACTGCTCTGGTGCTACTGTAAGAGATATAAGATTTAAATTGAGTTTCTTGTCAAATGTATAGGATAGGACCCCCTGTCACGTTTAATTTGATGAAAAGAAAAAGAGAGACCTTTCTTAAACCATTGAGAAGCCAGGATTATATACTATTGTATTATTAGTACCTAAATGAGTCTCCAGGACTCTTCTCATTACCTTCAGTTTCTAGACTGCGAGGTGTTCTCAATTTTACTCAAATAGCTCCATGGATTATATTTTTCCTGTATTATTCATAACCCTTCACAAAATAAGTTGTTAGATTTTTAGTAATAGAAAGGTCAAACTAAATTATGTTCTTCTTCATAGTTTAACATTATATCCAAGATATGTGTGTGTGTGTGTGTGTGTGTGTGTGTGTGTGTGCGTGCACGCGCATGTATTTTGGGACTGATCTCCCTTTCAACTGAGCAAAGTAGAATAATTATCTCAAATCTGCAACCCCGTGAGAGTTGAACAAAATGATGGAGAAAAGCTGGGATGAAGAACAGCCTTCCTCCTGGGACTCCTCTCCAGCAGCACACCTCGTCCTGAGTCAGTCTGCGCTGGCTGAGTACAGATGTGCTTTTGGTTCTGTGCTGGAAGCACCTGCCACTGTGTCCTCTGGGAACACAGTAATACTGTCCCTGAGATATTACCAAGTAAGACCTGTGTAAAATCCAATCCATTTTTTCAGCTGTGGAAGCAGCAGACAGTAATGGAATAAGCAACAGCTGGATGGAGATACATTTAGGCAGGTCACCCAGTGGTGGGCTCTGTGCTTGCCACCAGCACTCTCCACTCCAAGATCATTATTTGTAGAATGGTAACAGTGAAAATTAGCTGGAATGATTGAATATCTGGAAAAGTAACTGAGCCACATCAATAAAAAAAATTGCTCAGTATAGTGTCAATATAAAAAATTGCTCAGTATAGTGTCTGGATTATAGACAATCCACAAATATTACTAAAAATGGGATATGTCCAAGAAAATGACGATAATAAATAACATTTTGAAAAGTGGCTAAATACTATGGTGAGCACTTTGCAATCATATCAAGCTGTTAAACACCATCACCACACAACTTTGTAGGACGAATTTGAGATAGAGAGAAGGTAGGGGGCTTCCTATAGTCACAGCAAGTAAGGCTTCCCACAAACCTAGACGTCTGTTCTAATCCAGAATCTCTTGTGAGATTGTCATATTTTGTCCTTTAAGAAAATATCAGAGCAAAAAAAAAAAGGCTTGGATGGGGTAAGATATGTAGTAAACCTATACAGTGATTATTGTTCCTTTTCTAGACATTTTTATTAGGTCCTTAAGAATTTCATACACTATACCTTGATCATATTCACCCTCCTTTCAACTCCTCCCTGGTCCTACACATCCAACTTCATGTCTGTTTGTTTTTTTCTTAAATCAATACCAACATGTGCTGCTCATATACTCTTGTGTGTATGGTCATTCGCTGGAGTGTGGTCAACACGCCAGGGACCACACCCTTAAGAAAAACTTATTCTCCCCCCTTCTGGAAGGTAACGTTTGCCAATAGCTCTCATCTGGGGGTGGGACTTCATGTCCACCCTACCACTCTGGTGGGATGTTAAAAATTATTATTTTTATTGATATTAAATCAAATATACATTATATGGAAACTTTTTGAAGCTCAACAGAAATAAGAAAGTACATCTGGATTTGGAGTCATGAGATATGGACAGATTATAGTTTCAGCTCACATAGTGAATCACACAACGTTCTGGGTTCACACAGAGATGGGCACAGTTGCTGCCTTTCTTTTCTGAGGGGAATAACAGAGTAAAAAGATATGAAGCACTTCACAAATGCAATTGCCTAGCAGATTGTAGTTGTCATTACTAAGAAGACATAATTATATATCTTTTAAGAAACACAAAATGATATTGAAATTACACTGATGTTTCTTTCCATTCTAACTGAAAAATGGAACAAATTTATTATGCTTTAATTTACAACATCCTACTAAGTAAAATGTTTTGACATGTAAACTTTTAGTACTATAATTTCAATTGTGTTTTAAATTACCTTTTAAAAATTTCATACATGCATATATTTTAATTGTATTTACCCCTTCTGCTTTTCTCTATCTCCTGAACTGCCTCAACATTTTCCCCTTATACTATTATTTTTACTTCTTTTAAAATTACTTTTCAGATCCACTGAGTACAATTAGTGTTGTCCATAGGCATATGGGCCATCCACTGGAGTGTGGGCAACCTACACACCCAAAGGAAAACAGCAACTGCCTTGAGTGCTTTTGTGTACCTCACAACTTGCCAAAGTGTTGAGAAATGACTGAGAGCTCAGCCTTAACTGGAGCATCTGTATCATCCACTTCCCTGGCTCTAAAACTCAGGGAATACCTTGTTTTTAATATGGCAAAATTACCATGGATGAAACCAAAAGATGCAAAACACAGCAATCGTCTTTTTTTGTTTGTTTGTTTTTATAGAAAGTTTTGCAAGAGGATGAGAAACAACAGGTATCCTGTATTCTGGAAGATGTCATTATGGTTGCCTAGGAGACACTCCAGGATACATTATCGAGTTTTGGTTTGTATTCTTTTGGAGTCAATAGAAATGAGTGAGATATGAGACATAGTGGCTAAGACTTCAGAAAATAAGCTTGCACCATTATCACAGGAATCAAGAATGTGCAAAGATGTATTTATACTTTTTAATCCACTTAGCAACTTTGTGAAATACATCCGGTTTCACTGAGAAGATTCTGAAGCAGACATATCTGGAACTACTCACCCTAGTTGAAAATTCAGGATCCATACACATAGAGTAACCAACTTGTAGCAGGCCAGACCATTAGTATTGTAGCTGGGATGTATGAAGAGAGGTTGTGGACAAGAGGAAGGGTGATGCAGAAACTCCTATAGGAGCGAGAATAAAGTCTAAGATCTAGGAAGAAGCCTTAAACACCCCTCTTAGCAGAAATAAGGCTGAAGAACTGTGAGCATGCTCAACCAAAGGTTGAGTGCACAGAACAGTGATTTAGGGAATTAGGAAGCAGGTGAGAGCTGAGAAATCAGAGATGCACACAGAGGGCAGTGATGTGGAAGAAGACAGGATCTCTGTCCAGCTGGAATGCAGCCTTCAGGTGGACAGCGACAACTTCAATTTTCTGTGTGGGTTAGAGACCTCCACTATATGAGTCATGTAGAATTTCACCTATGCTGATGAGAGAGGCAGGTTGACTGTTTTTTATGTAATGGAAAGACCACAAACATGCCAAGGCTGTTACCAATTTTGCAGGTGCTGCTAGACTTGCAATTCTTTCTTGCAAATGAGTTTGAGTCCTTAAGGTTGCAATAAGAAGAAGAAAGGGCAAGTTCAGTGGGCAAAGGGGCAATCATGAAAATTGACCATTTGAAGAGAGTGTTCTTGGAAGTTTAAACATTTAATGCCCATCAAACTGACCAGAGCAATGTTCACAAGTTTTGATTGCAAGTCTACTCTAAAGCAAATAACTTAGACAAATTGAAGCACCAATCAAAATTGGAGGTTTGTTTGCAAGACAGAAGATTAGATAGATAGATAGATAGATAGATAGATAGATAGATAGATAGATAGATGATAGAGAGATAGATGATAGATAGATCGATGATAGATAGATAGTTGATAGATAGATAGTTGATCGAAGGATAGATGATAGATTTATATAGATAGAGAGCATTTCCTTGACAAGTTGGATCAAGATAATCTTAAAGATACTAAATGTTTTGTTAATATCTCAAAAACTATCTACAAATAGGGAGGCATCTCAGTGACAGGGATTATCTAGTGTGGTCAAAGCTCTGAGTTTAATCTCCACATCAAAAAATGTCTCTTCATTTTACACGGAAATGCTTGGGTGAGTGGAGGGAAACCTCAGTGAACTTTGCTTCTAGTTCCAGCAGCTGGAGAAGCTGTGAAAATTCCTTCTAGATTCCAACATTATGTTGTATATGACCTAGTTTTTGAATTTTTAACATGTCTCTATTTGAGCCTTAAAGCTGCATTTTTGAGAAAGTTTGGGAGAGATTTCACTAAGGGATTAGCCATATGCGATAGTAAACCAGCATTCTACAATGTGTTAAGTATTTGTTTACTACCTCCTTTACTTACTCTATCTGTTACTTTTCTCTCTGATGTGACCAATACCTGAGTAGAAGGAGTTTCATGATGGAGGGGACTCTTTTGGCTCACAGTTGCAGAGGCACACAGTCAGTCATGCTAGGCCGGCATGGTAGCTGGAATAGGAAGCTGAGTGGTCACATTGCCTTGGCAGTGAGATAGTAGAGAACAAACAGAAAGGAGGGTAAAGCATACAATTTCACGACTTGCTTCCCAACCCCTGAACCACTTCTTTCAGTGATTCTCCAACTTCTTACGGTTCCATGTCCTTCAAACAGAGGCACTAGCTTGAGACCAAGTATTCAAACATAGGAGCCTCTAGGAGACAATTTACCTTCAAACCAGATCATCTATTTTACAGTACTGGGAACTGAACCCAGGGCCTCATGCATTTGAGGCAAATGTTCCATCACTGAACTACACTACCAGGCCTTATTTTAACATTTTTTTAAAAAAATTAAACAGTATTTTAGGTGGCATTGCTGGGTATTTGCTTTAAGTGTTTCTTGCTTCTAGTGCCATTGCATCCTGGTCACTTTGCTTGACAACATGGTCCTCAGTCTTAGAAACATAAGAAGTCTGGCTTATTTTTATGAAATCTAATTTGTGAAAATTCCACTAGGTAGTCTTTTGGAATTTTGTCTCTTTTCTTCTTATGACCTCTGTATCTTCACATACAACATCAATACTATGAAATAAATTTAAATATCTTGAGACATATACTTTTAAATACATCTATATCTTAATGTATTATACCATATAGTCCTTTAAAATATGCAAATATACCAGGACTTATTTTTGTCTACACAGAAAGCACAATAATGCCTATGTACTACATAATTACCCTGAAATAATGATATTCATTGTTACTTAGGAGCCTGTGAAGTTCCACTGGTTTGGAAACTTCTTAACCCAATGTCAATATCTGAGACCCTTTGAGTTATCCTGGTAATGTGTTTCCAGGCTACAAAGAAACAGAGGGGAGGTTTGTTTTCTGATGTAGGTTTGTTCTCAGAATGTAGTCCTCTTTGGAAGTCTTACTTCCTACCTTGAGCTGAAAGGGAAATGAGAAATGGTATTTTGTTTATTTATTTTGATTACTATTTTTTTTAATCAGAGTGGACATGTTCTTAAAATAATTCTCAAACTTTTGGTTAAACAAACATTTCAAGATTTTGTCAGTTAAAGTCACACATATTTTTTAGTTCTAAACTTCAGGTCCAGTGTTTCTAAGATTCTGACACTGGGTGATAGGGGTGGATGCCTGAGTAATAAGGATAAATACCAACATCTTTCAGTAGATTTCCATATCTAGTCTTTGTGGTGACATTATCTTTGAAATTTTCTAAATTTCTAAGTAATATAGTCTGTTTTAATAATATATTTGTATAAGATAATGGAGCATTTTCCACACTCCCTTTTCTCCATTTCTAAAAGAAATGGACCCTGTTACAGAGACAATCAAGTTATGACTTCCTATGATGGGAATTATTTGGCTGCTTTGTTGGTTTGGACAAGATAAAAAGTTGCTGTTTGGTGAATGAGAACATAGAAAGAAGGGGTCTGAAAGTGAGGAGAGAAGAAAAACCAGTCAGCCGCTGTAAAAACAAGGACATTGACCATTCCTAGTCATATATGATTGTTTTTGTTTTGTCTTTCTTTTTTCTTTTTATTGAGCTATATATTTTTCTCTGCTCCCATCCCTTTCTCCCCCATTCCCTTTACCCTCTCCCATGGTACCCATGCTCCCAATTTACTCAGGAGATCTTGCCTTTTCTACTTCCCTTGTAGATAAGATACATGCATGTCTCTCTTAGGGTCCTTATTGTTGTCTAGGTTCTCAAGGATTGTGAATTATAAGTTGGTTTTTCTTTGCTTTATGTCTGAAAAATACTTATGAGTAAGTACATATTATATTTATCTTTCTGGGGCTGGGTTACCTCATTCAATATGATCTTTTCTAGATCCATCTTTTTGCCCACAAATTTCAAGATGTCATAAATTTTTTCTGCTGTGTAAATGTACCACATTTTTCTTATCCATTCTTCAATCAAGGGGCATTTATATTGTTTCCAGGTTCTGGCTATGACAAACAATGATGCTATGAACATAGTTGAGCACATGTCCTTGTGGTACAATTGAGCATCCTTTGGGAAAATATCCAAAAGTGGAATTGCTGGGTCTTGAGGTAGGTTGCTTCCTAATTTTCTGAGAAATTGCCATACTGATATCCAAAGAGATTGTACCAGTTTGCACTCCCACCAGCAATGGAGGCATTTTCCTTTACCCCATATCCTCTCCAGCATAAGTTGTCATCAGTGTTTTTGATCTTGGCCATTCTTACTGGTGTAAGATAGAATCTCAAAGTTGTTTTGATTTTCATTTCTCTGATGGCTAAGGGTGTTGAGCATTTCCTTAAGTGTCTTTCAGCCATTTTATTTTTCTCTGTTGAGAGCTCTCTGTTTAGGTCTGTACCCCATGTCTTATTGGATTATTTGTTCTTTTGATGACCAATTTCTTGAGTTCTTTGTATATTTTAGAGATCAGCTCTCTGATGTGGGATTGGTGAAGATCTTTTCCCATTCTGTATGCTGCCATTTTGTCTTGTTGACCACGCGCTTTGCTTTACAGAAGCTTCTCAGTTTCAGGAGGTTCCATTTATTAATTGTTCTTTTTTTTTTTTTAGTGTTTGTGCTACTGGAGATAAATTTAGGAAGTGGTTTCCTGTGCCAGTGCATTCAAGTGTACTTCCCACTTTCTCTTCTATGAGGTTCAGTGTGTTTGGCTTTATGTTGAGGTCTTTGATCCATTTGAATTTGAGTTTTGTGTATGGCAATAGAGATGGATCTATTTTCATTCTTCTACATGTTGATATTCAGTTATGTCAGCACCATTCAATGAATATGCTTTTTTTCCATTTTATTTATTTATTTGCTTCTTTGTCAAAATCAGGTGTTCTTAGGTGTGTGGATTTATATCTGGGTCTTTAATTTGGTTCCGTTGGACCTCCAGGTTGTTTTCAGTACTGTAACTCTGTAGTAGAGTTTGAAGTCAGGGATTGTGATGCCTCCAGAAGTTCCTTTATCATAAGGATTGTTTTGACTATTTTGGATTTTTTGTTTTTTTACATAAAGTTGAATATTGTTCTTTCTAGGTCTGTGAAGAATTTTTCTGGTATTTTGATGGGCATTGCATTGAATCTGTAGATTGATATTTTTAATATTGCCATTTTTGCTATGTCAATTTTACCTACACAAGAGCATGGGAGACCTTTCCATTTTCTGGGATCTTCTTCAATTTCTTTCTTCAAAGATTTAAAGTTCTTGTCATACAGGTCTTCCACTTGTTTGGTTAGAGTTATGCCTGAGTTTTTACATGGGACTTTTTTAGAGCAGTCAAAATCTTTACTCTATCCTTATTAGGAAGGGCTACTGAGTACCATTGGTCACTGAGCTACATTTATTTATGTCCTAGACTTGCTGGAGGTTAGATAATGAGTAAGAAGCTCTCTACTGTCAAGCAACTTATAGTCTACCTGGAGTAGCAGACAGTAAACAGAAGACTGTGGAGGGGCACCCCATACTTATTGTAGTGACTCTCATCATTAAACATGATGATTATTTTAGATTAGTACAGCAAGAAAATGGAGGAAAGGATGAAGGAATTAATACTCACACCCCTAAAAGAAAGGCATGCCAGGTAGAAGATGCACAGCAGAATATGATGTGCAAAGATCCTCTTGAATAACTTCTGCTGTTTCAGGTTCCCTGGCACTGGCCTTGTCTCCAGGATTGTTGCATTTACCTGTTGGAGAGACAGACTGGGTCACCATGACATTAACAGGGGAATGCTTTTCAGCATTGACTAACTCGGCCTGTTCAATGCCATCTGCGTCTTACTCATAATAATCACTTTAGCTGTCAAAGTGACACCTGGTTCACTCCGACCTATCTCTTATTCCCAGAGATTTTCACAGAAACGGCACATCAGAGAAGAGAGTCTGGGAAGTTGCCATGCCAGCTCAACCATTCACAGGTTTAAGCACAATAGGATTACTCTAATCTCTTATAATAGAAATGTCAGAGGAAGATTTTCTTCTCAGATCCACTCTAACATGTTTGATATAGAGTTGAATCAATTGTCAAAAGCCACTTTTGTTGTGACAATTTGGTCAAGATGTATAAATAAGAATGTCAGCACAGCCAGTGACTGTTTCACCCACCACAATTGAGAAGAGTTTCATCTGCCACAATTGAGATCGAGGGCTTAGTGCATCATGGTATCTCTGCTTGCTATCTTTAGTTACCCACTTGGAACACATAAACTTGTGGAGAATGTGTTTTGACACTTAACTTCAGGCCTGATCTCAGCATTAGGAAGGTTGAAAACCACTGATCTATACCAACCTGACCAATACCAAGATATTGACTCAAAGCAGGGTTTTATGAATATATATATATATATATATATATATATATATATATATATTCACAGCTCCTGGCTCATAATACTCTCAGATATTTTTATTTGTCTAGAACAATAAGGTTAAAAAAATTTGCATTTGGCTTCAGTTCTTGAAGCACTGTTGAGATTAAGGAGTGATGAATATGTTTTTTTCACCTTATAATATTGATGTAACTTAGGATTCAGAAGCAGGCATTAGAAACAAAGTAGTAGACAACTCTCTCTCTCCCCCTCCCTCTCTCTCTCTCTCTCTCTCTCTCTTTCTGTGTGTTCTTTCCCTTCCAAAGCAGGCTGTTGATATTGCAGTTGCGATTCACTGTGTATATGATAAATTTATATATTTAGCATGCATCTTAGTTACAGTTTCTACTACTATGAAGAGACATCATGACCACAGGAACTCATATAAAGGAAAACATTTAATTGAGGTGGCAGCTTACAGTTCAGAGGTTCAGTCCAGGTAGACATGAGGCTGGCTACATCTTGATCAGAAGGCAGCAGGAAGTAGACTGTCGCACTGGGTGAAGCTAGAGAAAAAAAAAGCCCACCCCCACAGTGACACACTTCTTCCAATAAGGCCACACCTATTTCAACAAGACCATACCTCCTAATACTGCCACTTTCTTTAGGGACCATTTTCTTTCAAACTACATTTTACTCACTGGCCCCCAAAGGGAGTCAGTCATATTATAATGCGAAAATACATTTTTTTCAAATTCAAAAGTCCCCATAACAGTCTCAAACTTCTTTCAAAGTCTATAATCTCTTTTGAGACTCATAGCAAGCTCTTAACTATAATCCTTTTTAAAAACACTTCCAGACAAGGGAGTGACTGCCGAGGGAGCAGGCCCATGCCAAGAACTCTGTGGGATCAGGCCCAAGCCAGGGACATCTGTGGGAACAGACCTGAACCAGCAACTTCCACCAGAGCAGACCTGAGGCAGCAATCTCTACAGGAGGAGGCTTGAGACAGTGACTTCCACCACAGCAGACCCAAGGCAATGACCTCCACAGGAACAGGTACAAGGGCGCCATTGTTCAGGGAGCAGGCCCATGCTAAGGCCTTTGTGGGACTAGGCCCAAGCCTGGAATATTTGTGGGAACATGCCTGAGCCAGCGACTTTCACCAGAGCAGACTTGAGGCAGCAACCTCCACAGGAGCAGGCTTGAGACAATGATTTCCACCAGAGCAGACCCAAGGCAACAACCTCCACAGGAACAGGTGCAAGGGAACCATTGCTGAGGGAGCAGGCCCAAGTAGAGACCTCTGCGGGACTGGGCATGAATCAGAAACCACTGCATCAGAGCAAACCTGAGCCAACAACCTCTTCTGAAGGAGGCCAAAGGCAGTGACCTCAGTGGGAGCAGTATCAAACAACCTCAAGTATTGCAGAGCAACCCCCGGAAGCACTGAGTGACTTCCAGGAACCCCAGTGACTTCCAGGGTGACTGGAACCATGGCCCTGACTACACCATGAGGAACAACCATCTGAGCCTTGAATCCACTGCACCTGGAAGATTGATCACCAGAGACACAACTCCAACTACACCAATCAGAGGAAAAGATGAATGGAGAAGAAGAACACACTCAACACCACAAAGAGCACCACAACACCAATAAAAACTAGTAGCCCTCCAACAGCAAGACTTGAACAACCAAATATAGATGAAGCAGAATAAAATGACCTAAAATAATTTTAGGAGAATGTTTGAGGCCCTTAAAGAGGAAATGAGAAGTTCCCTCAAAAAATGGAGGAAAAGACAAACAAAAGATTGGAAGACACCAACAAATCCCTTAAAGAAAATCAAGAAAAAGCAATCACACATATGAAAGAAACTTTTCAAGACTTGAAAACTGAAATAGACACAATAAAGAAAACATAAACTGAGAGAATTAAAGAAACAGTAATTATGATAAAATGTTCAGGAACCACAAATAAGCATAAACAACACAAAACAAGAGAAAGAAAGAACCTCAAGCACTGAAGATACAATAGAGGAAATATACTCATTGGTCAAAGAAAATATTAAATCTAAAGAAAAACTTAACTCAAAATATCCAGAAAATATGAGACACCATTAAAAGACCAAACCTAAGTAAGAATAATAGGGATATAAGGAGAAGTCCAACTCAAAAGCACAGAAAATATATTCAACAAAATCATCAACCTAAAGAAAGATATGTCTATGAAGATACAAGAAGCTTATAGAACACCAAATATACTAGATCGAAAAAAAAAGTCTCCTGGCTACATAATAATCAAACACTAAACATACAGAATAGAGAAAGAATATTAAGAGATGCAAAAGATAAAGACCAAGTATCATATAAAGGCAGACCTATCAGAATTACACCTGACTTCTCAGTGGAAAAAATGAAAGCCAGAAGGTCCTGGTCAAGCGTTATGAAGACATTAAGAGACCATGGATGCCATCCAAGACCACTATACACAGCAAAACATTCAATCACCATAGACAGACAAAACAAGATATTTCAGGAGAGAACCATATTTAACCATTACCTAGCCACAAACTGAGCCCCACACAAAGTATTAGAAGGAAAACTCCAATCCAAGGAAGTCAGCAATATCCACAAAAACACAGATGATCTTACAGCAGCAAATCCCAAAGAAGGGAAAAACACACACAATAACATCATCAACGATTAAAACTAAAATAAGAGGAGCTAGCAATTATTGGTCACTAATATCCCTTAATATAAATGGATTCAACTCAGCAATAAAAAGACACAGGTTAACAGATTCGATAAGTAAACAGGATCCATCCTTCTCTTACATACAAGAAACACAACTCAACTTCAAAGACAGACATTGCCTCAGAGTAAAAAATTGAGGAAAAAAATTTTCAATCAAATGGACCTAAGAAATAAGCTGGTGTAGCTATCCAAATATCTAACAAAATAGACTTCAAACTAAAATCAGTCAATAGAGACAAAGAAGGACATTTCATATTAGTCACAGGAAAAATCCATTAAGAGGAAATCTCAATATTGAACATCTGTGTCCCAAATACAAGGGCACCCTCATATGCAAAAGAAACACTTCTAAAGCTTAAATCATACATTAAACCCCACACACTGATAGTGGGAGACTTCAACACCCCACTGTCATCACTGAA